>NC_087517.1:33715887-34397137 GCF_963921805.1 Phalacrocorax carbo | reverse complement strand
GCCCACGGTGCCTTCCAGAACCAAAATCTCTACAACTCAAAGACAATGAGAAGCCATGGTACTTGTTGTAACTTTTAATTTGGTATTTAAACCATCCTGGGAACCCAGAGCATAGAAATTTGAAACTGTAAACAACAACTGCAACTAAAGGAGTCAAAGAAGTCAGGAGATACTCGCTAGAAGGGACAGGATTTCATTATGAGCTCAAACATCTTTGTAATTGACTTGAGGATTACTATTAATTTATAAAATTACAAAGTGCAGACTATTTAAAGGCTACATCCTTTTACTCCTAAATTTCTTCTCACCACTATTAACTTCTGATCTCTAGGCTTAAAACTGATCTACTGGAGCTATTTCTCTCCAAGCTCCTAACAGCTGAAATTTATCTCCGAGGTGGGGCAGCAAGAGGCATGGGCATCTCTTCCATTTCATTAAGGGCATGTCTCCACTGCAGTAAACAGGGTACTGCAGTCAAGGCAGACTCAATCCTGCCTTAAACTAGTTGGCTTGGAAAATAGCAAAAATGAACCATGGCCGTAAAAGAGCTTGAAGCAAGCAGGTTGCGTGCCCTCCCAGGGCCCCTTGCATTTTACAGCTTGTACTGCTGCAGCAGCAGCGTTCTGAGTGAGCAAGGCAGCTAGTTTGTACTTAACTTGGACATGCATCCGTGAGCTGCTGCGTAATGGTTCCTTGAAGTCTTATTCTGATGGATGGACTTGTATTCTATCCTCTCTCCCTACCGAGACAAATTCCACCCAAGGAACATATTTCATTTTAGAACGATACTGATAGCACTAATGTTGTTGTCATGTTTGGCTTGAACATATTCAGGACATTACTTTTCTCCAGTATTGTGATAGCTGAAGTATAGTTATGGAGCTGTATCTGTCCATGTATTAGCCATGTATTAACCAGTGCTTTGGTTGCATACATTTAGTGAAAAAAAAATATGTAAGAAACAACAAAACGAAGAAAGAGAACATATTTCTTATTGGTGAAATTTAGATTATTTTTTGTATGGCTAGAATGCTTAAAGCTTCCTGGGAACCAAAGGAAGTGGTTTAAGCACTCTAAGTATCAACAAATTGTTTATTCCTTTGCAAGTCGGACTGCTGGAGAACATATTTAACTTACATCATTCCCACAGTTATCCTTTGCATCAAAGAGATGATTATTTATGCAACAAGATGTAACTGGGGAAACAGTTTTTCTGAGATAATCACACCCCTGGGACATTCCAAGGCTCAGGGTTCATTACTGTTGAGAAGAAAACTGTATTTTGTTCTGGAGTTTTAAATTCCAAACTGCAGTTTCAGCCAAGCAGCATGTTTCACGCGGATTAATATATCCCTTTAGGTATCTTACCTCACCTGTCAATCAGAATATTTCACCCAACCCAAGTAAAATTCTTAACCCTTTATTTACCACACTGCAAACAGGTCATACTTTTTGAAAAGATGAGTCTGTTGTTTTAATTTTAATGACAACAGATAAGCAAAATATACCCAAAGAGTATGCTCGTATTAGTACAGAAGGGAATAATCTACCAGAAGTGCCAAAGCCATACTTAATTAACAATTATGACAAGTTTGCATATATAACTCAACTGTTTAATAAAATGAACATTGATACGTACAAGTACTTATTGTCAATTACCTGAATTATCAAATTAAATATGTGCATTTTCTTTTGAACAAAGCACTCTCGTAATCTGATGGTACCCCAGGAACATCCAGGATGAAAGAGCTGTTTCCAGCCCATAATTTTCATACAAGTTGCAAGGACAGTGTGCCACTTAATTCCCAATGAAAGTGAAACACAATGAGGAGCTCGCAAGGAAAATTTTTTATGCATTACTGTGTGGTCTTAGAAGTATGGTCACAGAGGGCTGTTTAACTACTTTCCTCTCAAGAAACAATTCCTCTGACTGACCATTTTGATAAGCAGGGTCTCCAACAGAAACATTTGCAGCCCCTTGCAATTTGAAGCACGCATCAAAATAAACAAAGAAAACAGATGTTAAGAAAACAATGCAATATTTTTGGCACAAACACCCAGTGTTACTCTCTCCCCTATTAGTTAAAATGGAAAGTGAAATAAATATTATCCATTGCCTACATGGATGCTCAATCTACCCAGAGGTAATGGATGAGAGATCTCTATGGAAGTGACATATAATGACTATGCACACACTTATCTTTCTCCCAGTGGGATAATTGTGTCTGCTCCAGACCCTCCATCCTTTCCCCTTTTTATATTTTACAGACACAGCTTCCATCTGCTCCATAAGCTAAATCTCATTTTGAGCATACAGAATGATTAAAAATACTACTTCTCCCCATTCCGAAAGAAACCGTTTGAAACCGTCATCGCTCTGGTCTGTCTGCTTATGCATCGTCATTTTCCTTTTGTATAAAGCAGCATTTTGCTTTCATAGATTTTCTTATGTTTTAGATTTTCTAGCTTCTTTTAGTTTTAATTTTTTAAGTTCATCTGCTCAGTCACTAACTTTGTGCTTTCATTTCCTCCCTCTTTTCTGATCTGTTTCCAGCTTTACTAATTTAGCTATGTTAGAGGGTTCCTCTCCCACTTTTTTCCCTACCTGTGCCACAAGCAACTATCATTTCTCAAATACAAGACTTGAAGGCTTCCTGTAACACCCTCCTATGCTGTATTTTAATTTTTTAAAAAAGTTATTAAAGAGGAGATATAACTTCTAAATGTTACATCTCCTGATAACTCAATTTTAAGCCTCTATATTCTTTTGCTACCATAATTAACATACTACTTCAAAGACACAAAGAACAAATGATCCATGGAGGACAGTACTGGTGGTGAGAATTCCAGTAAGACATTTCATCTCTTGGAGTCCAAGTATATTAAATCTAGTACTAAAGAAACTGTCAGTTCTTAAAACAATTGTCAAAGATAGAACAACAGAATGAACATCCTTCAACACCAACATGCTGTGCTCTCCATGTCTCTGGAAGCATATTCATTTATTGCATCAATTAATGTATTTGCTGCCTTTGAAATATGTTTAGATCTTTGAGACAAGCTATTCAGCTTTGCATTTAGTACACTATTAAATTAACTCCCCAGATTATTAGAATACTTAATGCACTTTAACCACTAGTAAAGTGCAGATTTTCTGCTGCTTATCAAGGCAATAGGAACAGGATTCTCATCTGGTAGAAATAAGGACAAATTTTGGCCTTCTTGCACAAAAATGACACTTTGCCCACTTCCTCATTATAAATAGTAAAAAAAAGAAAATTGGTCTATAGTCTTGCCTAGAGTCAAAACAAGAATATGGAGCTTCTAAATACCAACCCCTTAAACGACAGGTAGTTGGACTTTACAGCCAATTCAAATGGAACTGATTCTTTGAGTTGTCTTATACAGCTAAAATTTTCCACAATACAAGGAAATATAAACACAGTACAGAGGAAGTATTCCAAATAAATGATGTATCCACCAATTTCCAAAGGAGTTACAGACTTCAAAACAACAGTCCCTTTCACACTGAAAAAAACAACACACACACAATACATCCAATGGGAAGACAGTCTTATTGCTGTTAGCATTAGACTTTAAGCTCTTCTTTGACACGAAGGACCTTTTCTCTTTTATGGGTTTGTAAAGTACAGCAGAAGGTCCAGCTTAGTGATCTTGCCTCTCTCTCTTTTTCCAATAACAGTAGTACTCATGCATTCATTATGCCTCCTTTTATTGAGTATTAAAACCAAGGTGTTTATAATTAAGATACTACTGGCAGTTTACGAGAAGACATGAAAACGTGGAAAAACCCCATCAATAAATGATTAGAATGCTTCAAGACAGAAATAAACTCAGGAGAGCAAACATCAAGTACATCTCTAGGCCTTTGAATGAACGATATAAAAATATGTCTGGTTCAGCAGTCTGTACTGCTTGTTGTCACCCAATTTTAAAAATATTCTCCGTGCTGCACTACTGAATAATCAATAAATTCATTTTCTTCATCAGTGGTCAGTTCCCCAGCTGTCATAACACAAGAACTTCTCTAGGCAGGACTACTTTTTCATTTGATTTCAACCAACTGAGCCACATATTGCTTCTTCATGGAAAGGGACCTAAGGGATTCTATTTATATGTAGATAATTTCAAACAGATAAAGTTGACCTAGGTCAGGTACTCACTGAACTTTTAGTTTTTTTGCTTTCAACCTAAAAAGAAGTAACACATATTAGGTTAATGTATTACTTCAAGGGTTCCAAAATTTAGTGTTCTCTGATGGTATCATTAGTAGCAGCAGCAAATTCTACAATTACTTTAAACCCTGTCTCCAAAACCAGGTGTTACAATTTTGCTCATTGATACAATTTCTAAAAGAAAGCACTTAAAACTGCCAAAGCCACAGAAACTGAGGCTGTACTTCACAGCTCCCATCAACTCTAAATGTGAGTTGACTGAGATGGTCACTATTTACAGGATGGGTAGATTTTATTAGGAAGAAAGGGAGAAAGTTCCAAGAGCTTTCTCCTTTCAAATAGCAGGAAAGGAGTCTCATCAAAGAATTTTAAGGCTAGCCAAACAATTGCACAGAGTTCCTGTTATTTGCATGAGAGTACCAATACCCTTAACAAAACCAATCCGCAAAGTAGGAGAAAGTTCTTCACTACTTTCCTATTCCTTGTTTATGGTTTTGTGAACAAATGACATATTATAATAACACTAGACAGATTGATCTCTACCACTAAAAGAGCTTGCTTGGTTTTAGTGTTTCAGCCTCCTCCTGTGGACCATCTTTTCTGGCCATTTAGGATCATCAAAAACAGCCCTATGTATTTGTTCTTCATGTTGACATGTTCCCAATATTATTGCTATTACTTTCATAGCTTCTAGTAGTGGAGAGCATACCAGATCCATTGACTGACGGCTGCTCTGTCTTTCCCTTCTCACCTACATATCCACTATTGCAACTCCTTTCACATGTACGAGTTCCATATCTGGTGACTTCATCTTCCATGTTAGTGTGTCACTGACTGACATATATTAACATTGTGATCATCACAGTACCTGGGTCCCTGGCAGGCTTGAAACTGTATAAATTATCTCCAAATGAAAACACAGACACAAAAATATGTATTCAACATTCATGGCTTCCAGAAGGAAAAAACTTTTATTCTACCTCCTAACACTGGGGTATTATTAACAAGAATTCTTGGCGCAAAAGTAAACCTATCAAAACAAAAGCTTTTTGTTTGGGTCAGCAAACCTATCGTTAGTACTACAAAATTCCTAACCCAGCTTTGCATTGTTGTGTTGTTGTTTGTTTGGGTTTTTTTGACTGATGCTTTTTATATACTAGTAATAAAAAGAAACAGATTACAATTCATTTTCAAGGCAAAGTCAAAGACTAGAGCAACTACATACTATTTTAGTATTTGTGGTTTTAATTAGGCTTAAAATTTCTGCAATTAAATCCACAGTCATTTTCTTTTTGAGGAATGCTTATCATATAGAAAAATATATATTAGATATAGACATGCTAGAAGTAGACGACTTCTGTCATCTAGAAGCACCGCTATTTCTCTAAGCTATAGGCTGCCATAGCCACAACTATGGCCAACCCCTGAATTTGCTGAAATGTTCTCTTTCTGTCTTTGTGCAGGCAAACTCTGACTGAAGTAAGTGTGAAATTATGTCTAAATATTTACTAGAAAATACCACTTGTTCATACTTTACCTCCTCCTTTCATATGAAGACGAAGAAACAAAGATTTTTAAATAAATCTCTCCTGTCCAACTCTTTGCTAATAACTTGAAGTCACTTACTGGTTCTGTTGATGGTGCACAGGAATAGAAAGAATTTATGGCAGTTCAGCAGCATATTTAATTAATTACCTTCAATGAATCAAGTCAGTAATACTCTAAAAATACAAGATCAAAGTAGTAAAAATCTGTCATGTTAACCCAGGCTATTTTCAATGAATACATATTTAACACAAAAGCACATTTTGATCAGATATGCTTCTCAAGTTATCATGAACAGATAACACGAACAATTTGTTTAATTGTTAAATGAAGAGTAAAGCCTGCAATGTGTGGGCTAATTGCCTGATCATCTGGGAGCTGTTGCTGTGTCTCATTTGGCTGGAGCCTGACAGAAATGACACTTGTGGGCTGTACCTGCTCGTTTTACAGCATCACAAGTGAAGTCCACATCCAAGGGAAGAGATATAGAAAGAAGAGCTTCTTTGATATTGAAAACATCTCCAGTTTTCTTAAAGCTGATATAAATGCAAATAAAAGAAATGGAAAATACTTCCATAGCATGGTTTATCTGAAAACAGACTGTGCATTCAAACAGGAATAATATACATGAAAGGTAAGCTGGGTTTTTTGTTAGTAGAAAGCAGCAAGGTAAGGATCTGCAGCTGATTTAACACAGCATGTCAATAAAAACTCAAATGAATTTATAGGAAGTTTTGAGCATTATAAACAACGGAATTGTCTGTGGAACTATCAGCCACACACAGGGTAGAATGCCATCCTTGAACATGCCATTGAAGACTGTGGGAAATAAATCTAATTCTTAAGATTTAAATGAAAGGACTCATGGAAATGGAGCTAAATGTGTTCTGGTACTCACTGGAAGAAAAGTGCAGCAGATTTGGATGGAATGAGTTATGAAGCGTTATGAAGAAAATAAAAATAGACAGTTAAAGGTGCGCAGAAACCGACGGTAACACTAACAGAGAGAATCCAGTGAAACTGAACCAGTCTCAAACTGCATGGTCGATTCAAGTGTCCCTTCAGTGGGTTTAGATTCAAAATTTCTGTATCTATATTCTGCCGGTACAAAGAACTGCATGTGGTTCATTTTTTTTCTAGAGCTGCTCTTCCTCTGAGCAATGTTTTTCACATTATTTCACAGTCTATGATATATTCCATAATTTTAATAACTATTCTAGTTTAAACAGAGAATATAGCTGTCAAGTTACTATTCCAAAATATCTAGGAAAGGAAGAAGAAAAGCCATTTATATCTTTAGGTGTGGGTCCTCCAGGGAAAATGATTTCTGAGCATTCTGTGGGTAGATTTTGCAATCTTCTGTTTGGTTTTATTCTTATGAATCAATGTACATTAAAACTCGTTTCTGCCAAAGCACAAAGAGCAGAATCCAGCCATTTTCTTTTTGCTAAATACTTAGATTTGCTCAAGCAACAAAAAGGAAGCAGGGTATATAAAAAAAAAAATCTGTAGATTGTGGAAATGATTGATGACAAGTGTGCTGAGCGCAGAAACACCTTTATTCAGTAGGGTGCCACACTCAGAAATTCCCCTTGCTGTTCAATAATAGCACATGGCTGCCACCAGAAAGCCCCTCCCTGCTGGGAAATTTTGAAGCCAGGCGTAAAAGTTCTGTGTCTTTCTACAGAGAAAATTTATATCCAAAATGACAGCTATGACTACACCTTTGAGATAGCTTTCAGGGAAGGAAATAGAGTGCACCTGGGTGTCAGTGCATGAAATAGCGTGAGAAATGGATAGTGTTATTAATACAAGGTCCTAAATACTTTAATGGGAAGAAAAATTTACCGTCCATGGATGCATGTTTCACTTTATTAGAAGCTTTATTGCTTCAAGGACGGAGGGAAACTCCCATTACAATATGTTTCAAAGGCACTTCTCATTGTTCAGCAAAACTATACCCAAATAGAAAGGAAACTGCCTGCTGCTTAGTTAGATGGTTACCATTTTCATCATCTTCAAATCCATGAATGCATCCAGGGTAGGAACTGCAGGAGTAGCTCCTTGAATGCAGTATGGTTTTTTGATTAAAAGGATATATCCTACATGAGATTTAACTGACATGACAATTATTTTGGCTAAATTAGATGTGAACGTGTTAATTCAACAAGGAACTCTCATTTTTAGCCTGCTCAGGACTTCCATAGAGGGGAAAAAGAAGCCAGTGCTGGACCTTTATAAAAGTACGCAAATAATAAAATCCATGGCTACCTTAAAGGAAAAGATGTAATTGAAAGAAGAAGGAGACGCTAAGCTGGATCATATGGAAGACTTCAGAAGGTACACTCTGAGGAATGTGTTCTGCCTCATAAGTCCAAGAATGTACAAAATTCATCAAAAAGCTATAAAAATCTTCAGTGAATTATAAAAAGCTAGCAGATGGAAAAAGGCTATATGATAAAGGTCTGAGCTACTCAAGAGCATAGTGACTTCAAAGGAAGAAACAGCAGGAACTGAGGTGAAATTATAAAATAAAAATAAATTTCTAAAAATGAGAAGATGAACTTTTGTTCAAAATAAAAAAAAAAAAAAAAAAGACATTACCATGCTCAGAACTTCAGAGACAAAACTAAAACAGACCACGGTTTATGCAGACACGAAGGAAGGAAATTATTCTCCATGCCAGATGGCCAATAAAAGGTCTATATCTCTTTACATCCTAAATACGAAATATAAAAAGCACGTAGGCCTTGTAACGTCTACCGTGAGTGAAGTCAGACAGCACAGGACCTGCTGCCTTGCAATGACTCAGAGTGCTGTGCCACAGCAGGTTTTTAGCAAACCTCTTTGAACTGCTCAAAATGCTCCTGGCAAACAGCAAAGGGGCAGGAATTGCCACCACTGCTCAAAGCTCTGAACGTGCCAGCATCACGCTTGGGCTAGCTCTTCGTTAACATAATTTTCCATGGGGTGATCCTTTGTAGGTATAATACTAATATTATTTTCATTGCTGTTTTTAGTATGGCAGAAGTTTCTTTGGAGTCAGAGTTCTGTCAGTCCTGCTGGAGCTGTGCCGGTGATCTGCGAGGCAATTGATTCAGTCTGTCAGTTTACTGAACAGATTCAGTAAAAATGAACACATCAGAAGCTGTGTTCCAGCACTGCCGGCTTCTTGCTGCTTTATTTTTGACCCAGATGATTCATTTTGTCTTGCAATGACATCCACTGGAAAGCAGTGGGGTATGGATAGGGCTCAAGAGGAAACTCACACATTTCCCTTTGTGTATCTCTCTGGATCATGAGTTTCCCAGCGTGAGAGATGGCTTTTTTCCCCCAAATGTGCATCAGATAAAAGTAAGAAGGTCAATCTTTGATGTGACTTCACAACAGCAGTAGAAAAGAAGATAACACTGAGGACATACACCTTCTTCTAGTTATTTCCAGCTACAGTCCTGTACTTAGTAATAACTGCCCATTTTCCTTAACCCTATTAAGGCCCTATATTGGTCTCTTAGTTACCCACTTTGCTTAGAAAACAAAAAACACCTCCAAGAATCATGTGGATTTCAAGCTACACAACATACAGCGACTACAAAATAACATAAGGGTATGCAGCCAGTGCTTCAAAATATTAGTCTGAAAAGTAAATGTTATAGAGCACTCTGTATGAGAAATATAGATTGATGAGCCTGTTTACATTAAAATGACAGCCCATGTTGAACTTAGTATATTACGATTTTCAAATACCATATACAACACCAAAGAGTTTATTTACCTAGATTTGTCACAGAAGTTATTTTATATTGTAAATGTGAGATCTGGAGCTTATAGATGGAAAATATCACTTAAATCACTCCTCGAAAAAATCACGCAATTATTTCTTGGGTGTTAAACCTGTACTTTATGTAGGTCATTTGATATTTTCGTACATAATGACAGTGATATTAAATGCCTGCACACTTTTGCAATCTCTTTCACCATTTCATTATCAATCCTCTTATCTCCTATGGCTGTTGAATGCAGTTGCTGTTACAGACTGATACGTAAAATTGTGAAATCCGCGCAAGAGGGACAATCAAATCTCTGTCTTATTCTGTGGTTTAGTCGTCTGTCTGCAGCCCTGAGTGCCCCGCAGGGTTATTTTTCTGCTCCAGTTACTGGGGAAAGGTTTACAGAAGAGGTGAGTGTTGCACACCAACCTGATAATGGCAGAGCTTTTACATTTATTTCTTTTTTTAAAAAAAATCTTCCTTGGGAGGGGAGATCCTGAACTTAAATGTTAATGGTATCACAGTATGGCTGTAGCAGAGTAAATTTACTATAACACTATTTCCACTATGTCTGGTAGCTCCCTTAAGAACTGAAAAGCAATATTGTATTTATATTTTGTCTTTCACTATGAGCCAGTTCTTTCACAAGTTACATACTCTAAGTGACCCGACATCAGACAGATCTCCCAAATGTGAATGAGGACATAATTTGGCCTTTTCTGTTTAATACAATATATTTGTAGCTACAGAAAAGCTAAGTTTTCATACTAGAAGCTTCAACATCACAATGTGAATTAAATTTATGCAAAGGCAAGTATGTTCCAGCCAGAGAGAAGTCATTACATTGCACTATGCTAGTGAAAAGGGAAGGCCTGGACAAAAATACATTTCAACTTTATGTATTTAGCCAAAAATGAAACTCCAAAAACAATTATTTTCTTACAGATTTACTACAGAGTCCTTTCTTTGAAGCACCAAGAGCAGAATCTTGCAGAAATGACAGGTACCTTAGGTCAAGGTAAATAAACTCTTCAAATGAAAGTAGAAAGAACAGAGAGAAGCTCCAAGGCAAACAAGTTTACTTCTGAAACAGTTTTTATAAGCTTATAGATGGATTGGGGACTTTAAAACTAATGAGGTATTTTAAAGAGACAAAATTGAAACCAGTGAGTTTTCTCTGATTATTTTATCTTTAAACAAAATCACAAAGCATGCTCTACAATCCTGAGCCACAGAAACCAGCAGCAGAATTCCCAAGAATTTTAAAAGACCAGGACTTCAGTTTGGATAATTCACTGAAAATCAGTTAAAAAGAATGAAAAGGGTAGGTATTATGAAACTCACAGGAAAAGTAATTTAAGCAGTTCTGCTGAATATTTGAATCTCTCTTCTTACATACAATGGGAGTTTATTGATGGTTTTTTATAGTGTCAAATTCCAGTACTTACAGATTTACTTTTTTCTTCTATTAAACTTAAAGTTTAAGCCTGTCTAGATCTTGAGGCTTTCATCCAGTTTTCAGCAAGATTTTGGTGTCTTTCAAATGTAAATCTGATTCAAATTAATCACAAGTGAGCATCATCTATTTTGTCAATTGATGCCCACTACTCAATGTATTGCTGAAGGAAGAGAAAGAAACAGCTGCAGGGATGAGAATCAAGACACTTTATCAACCCCTGCATTGTTGCCAAGTTAGAATCGTTCATCTATTTTTTCTTACAGATCTTTTTAATCTTTTCTTCCCATTTAGGTATTGAAGGGGTTACATTGTACATTAACAATAGCTAATTACCATCAGCCATCTTGTGTTGCATGCTAGTAAAAATATAAGGAATCACGTCTCAGTGTTCCTATATTGTTTTTAATGTGTAAGCGTTAATTGACATACCTGGAGACACTGTGTTGGTACCAATACAAATATTGTGGCCACGCACTTAATGTTGGGAAGTTCTCCTTGACTTGCAACTTAGGTGACACCACTAACACCAGTAAGACAGGTAGTTCAGGATACAAATTAACCATAAAGCTGCAATATCTCCGACTTACATTCATTTAATTAAGAAGAATGGCTTAGTACAACTACAATATTGCAAATAAATACTAACACAGCTGTGTGGGATCGGAAGAAAATTTGACACAGTTGCACTCATGTAGAAGCAAGGAAAAACCTCAAATCCAACAAGAGCTCTGCAGCCTTATTCACAGTGTTTAAAAAGACAATGATCCCTGTAGGCTTATTGAAGAAAAAAAAAAAAAAAAATCAAGCTGTGTCTGCTTGCTCTAGCTCTTACCCAGCCACCTCCCAGAGAAATCCCACCTCCTCTCTCTATCTCATTTCCTTTTGGAGGGGGAGAGAGAGCTTGGTCTCAGGAAAGCAAGTTCACCGGCTTCCTTACTTTATGTTTTCACAGGCATCAGCTAAGGCTCCCAAATGTACGATACACTTTACTTACACTTATTTCACTTTTGTTCCCCCCTGCCCCCCCCCCCCCCCCCCCCCCCAATACACTGTTTTCACAGCTCTATACAAATTGCAGTAAAAGACATCTTTGTCTATGGTCTGAACAGACAGACTTGTAAACGAACGGATACTCAGAAACTAAAGCAACCTCCCACTCTAATGAAAATTCAAGATACTGAACATGGATGGAAATGTTCCAGTTTACCTGGGAGAGTGGAAGCCCCCAAGTCTCCCAAGAGCTGCACGGTGCACTGAATATGGTTAAGAGCCAGTGGGAAAGTGACTAAGCACAGCCATATGAAAGCAGCCAATATACCAGATCAGACATTTTCCTCGTTGCAAAATATAACAGGGAGAGCACTGTAAGCAGGGTTTCTGCAAGCCAGATTAATTATTATGGTTGGAACAACTGTTAACACCATTCTCGAACAGAAGCTTTACACAAAGTGTCCCAGCAGGTAGCAACGCATGCACCCTGACAGCAGCAAACTGCAGAGGAAAGTCAAAGAGTGTCCTTCCAATTACATACTTGCAACAGAGTGGCCGCTGAGTTGTGTATGTGAAAATATAACCAACACAGATATACTAATTGGAGCTGGGCTGCAGAAAGCAAGCTGCTTTTTATTCAGCTACATGATCACTCACGGAGTAATAAGTAAAATCAAGTCCCATTCTGATTCATTTGGCACTCATTCCTGTCAGGGTTTGAGTACCCTAAGTAGTCTCCATGTGGTTCTGTTATCTCCAACACTGCAATTTCAGACTGTTCAAACAAGCTTCTGGTGCTGTGAAGTTCTCTACCTTAAGCCAAATTGCTAAAAGTCCTAAATGACTGGTAACCACTAGAAAGGCTTTAGAAAGCCCAAGATACTACAAAATCACCATGGCCTCTCTTTAGAAAGGTATGCTTGCTTGTTACCGTTTCCATTTTATATACCTCACCTGGGTCAGGGGAAGGTCAATGAAACTATAGTATAGTTTCTGGGTTATGCATCTGAAAACAAAGATTCCTCTACTGAAAAAGTTTTGCATTCATCCATCCATAAAAAGTCACACACATTTATATCTGATCAATATAAAGCATAACAATCCCAACAGAAGAACAGTCTACAAATAACATTAAGTAGGTGTTAGGATGCTAGACTAACACAAGTCCTTCCTATGTGAAAGTGTTTTAAGTAAAAACCTTTTACAAACAAAGGTGGGGATCCTTACTGGTTTATACTGTGTTGCTCCATGGGAGTCAATCAGTGTTACCTGTCCTCTGTCGCAGGCAGCACTGACGTGTCCAGTGAAACAACTGACAGGTTCCCCTCTACGTCAGCACAGAGGTGGCCTGCTGGAAGGACATGCCATGGCAAGGGAACTGAAACCACCTCACGTCCTGTTAGCAATGTAGCTGTTTCACCCACTTGCTACAATCAATTACAATAAGCAATTTCTCTACAATAAGACCTCCTCAGATGAAAAGATTTAAGCATTTTTATTCTCAGTCCTCATGACTTTGCACTGAGAAGTCACAACAGCACAAAGCTACGTTGTCATAAGTAGAGCCCTATGAATGGGACCCACCAGCTCCTGAGAAAAGGCCTCAACAGCTTTAGAGAAACCAACAGTTTGTGACATAGGTGTTTGCACAACACAGATTATTTCTTCTTTGTTGTGTATCTGTAGTTTGTATTATAGTATCCAGATGAGAAAGCCTGGCCTTCAGTAGTGCTCAGCATCAGTCATTTACATCAGTATCAAATTCATTTAAAACAGTAAAAAAAAAAGATGATTTTTTTTTTACAAATACATTAAGCAGTATTAAATTTTTAATTGCCATTACCCTATTTAATCTCTTAAGCATTAAAGCAGGAACATATCAACACCTTTAAGGCATTTATGATGTCTGTGCAATTACCTGTAAAAAAAAGAAAAAAGGCACTAAGGAAAAATTGGACAATGTGGTAACTGAAAGACAGCTTGTTTCATCTGATTTTTTTTAAGGGTGGGGCAGCACAGTGAGGAGGCAAGGTGATATTTTAGATTAGAACTATTTTTTCCACAAAAGCCTTGATTTTAAACTTGTATTGTATATGACATTGCAGAGAACTTGAAGTTCAATAAAGGAAAATGCATGCACACGGGAGCATTTTCTTAATTGGACTCTTGAGCTGAAGACTCAGATGTATTTCTGGTAGATGAAATGCTTCATATTAAATGTCAAGATGTAGTAAAGAAGTGACACTTAACTTGAGCTGAAGAAAGAAGCAAAATGGAAGAAATTTAAGGCAGTGTTTATTAGCCAAGGATATTCTGAGCACAGAGCAATTCACATTTTTAAACTAATTTCTGCCTATCTGAGATAATGATTGGGTGTTCAGAGTCAGGAATACAACAGAAAACCATTATCAGAGGGGAGAAGGAAACTCCTATGGAAATAACTAGAAAACACTTAACACAGCTTAGAGGAAGGAAGACCACTATCTTCAGCCTGTCTAATTATCACCGTTTGTACTGCATTTCTCTCTATAAATATACCCTAAGAGACATTTTTCCAGAACAACATCCCTATATCCTTATTCAAGTGTGCAGTCAATGCCTGGTCCAAGCAGACAACTGCCCAAGCTACAGGCACGTTTCCCGTCCTGCCACTTGTACCCAGCTGACTGCCTCCACCTACTGCAGGACCTTTGCGTTTTGGCAGCTTTAGGCCAGTTCAGTGCCCATCCTCCCTTCCTCGTGGCTTCCCTCCATAGGGGTGCCTTCTTCCCTTGACACTTGATGGCTTCTGGCTCCTCTTGGCCTTTGCAGGTGTCTGCACTTCCAGTCTTACTAGGATCCTTCATTTTCTATAAAGACCCCAGAAGGTGAGTGAGTCTGACCTCACTTTCACATCTTTATTAAAACTTCTTCAAAATTTCCATCCATTCAGCATACCATTACTCTCTTGCTATGAACACCTCCAGATCCCTTTCACTCTTTGAATTAGTTCCCTTTACTCATCACCTATTTTAATTCGGCTTCACCAGCTTTCTCTTTTCACCCTGTCAGACACTTTTCACATCCATCTTTCACAATCCTCCCTCCCTTTTAAAAATGATACAGTTTCTCCTATCACCTCTGACAACCCGTCCCTTCTGTTATTGTCATCATGGCACCATCGCAACCTCAGGTCTGATTCTCCTCCTGCTTCTCCTCTCATGCTGCCGAAGTGTGCGTGAGAAAGCGCTCTGATTTTGCTGGCTTCCTGCCCTTTCAATCGATTCTCCCTTTTTCTCATCTTTGTCCTTTTTCTTTCAGAACACCCCAGATTGATCCTTCTGCTGTCAGCCCTCATTACCACTATGACTCCCTCTTACCTGCCACCACACCTTACACATGCTCCTCTGTTTAAATTTTTATTAACATTTAATAAGAAAACCTAACAATCTTCTCTACACATATTTCTTGATCGGTGCACTCACTTGCAAATCTAGAACTGACCTGTAAAATCTTACCAACCCTGATCTGAAAAAATCCTCAAATTTATTATTTACTCACATAGCCTAAATTTCTGTCTTTAATTTTCACATTCTTTTTACATCTGCACATCAGAACTGATGCAGATTAATAGATACAGCTGTTTTGTGCCAGTTCTTGATTTTTTTTGTCCTGTTTTCAATATCTTCAGCATCTGAGAAGCGCAATTTGCCTTTTTCTTCTCAGCTGAGCAGCACTCAGGAAAGTCAAGGAAAGTCAAAACTAGAACTACTACTGTTATTAAAAATAAGGCTTCAATATTACTACAGATTTACACTCCTATTGCTGGAAATGACAAAGAGCAGCAAAAGGAGAATGCAATCAAGGAAAGAAAGGGAAATGCAAGCCAGGTTGTAGGCTGCACCAAGATTAAGGGTGGCTTTGGAGCTAAGGAAGTCATAATCTTCCTGCCTGCAATGTCAGTCTTTTTCTCGAGGTTACAATGTGCCCTTCATGGCTTTACCTATCACTGGGTTCTGGGGGCAGCTATTTGATATGATATATGATCACACAATTTTTATTGTAATAACATTTCACTTCTGAACAGATTATTTCCCAAAAGCCATTCATGTGTTTGTATTTTGTAATCTTAAACCAAAAAAAAAGTTTAAAATCTGTATTTTAAGTGGAATGATAAATATAATCAGCCTAAATCCACAGCAAGCCACCAAGCTTTGCCCATAATATTACACATCCTATGAAGAGATATGTTATGTGAGGAAACACTTTTTTCCAGTTCTGTCATATGTTGGTTGTGCATCAGCAACCATGTTTATGGCATTTGTATGTGTTGGCAATATGACAGCTGTCATTATAACTGCATTTTTCAGAGAGAGGCACAATGATATTTGTAGTTCCACTTGCAAGATTATACAGTTAGTGAAGTCTGCCTTTGGAAAGTGCATGGAGAAAGAGTCTGATTCTCCCTGGCAGCGGGAGAGCAGAGGTGAGGACAGATTTGTCTTCTCCGAACTTTCCTGCAGAATGGTGGGAGTCTGCGGATGCAACCTGAAACACCCTTCAGCCTGCCACAGGGAGACCAGCAAGCCCATCTAATCCTTGCTGCTGACCAGCTGAAATTCAGAGGTGTGTGATAATGATGCCTTCAGCCAACGAAACACTGGAAATAACAGAGGCTGAAGATCCCTCCCATGCCATTGGCTTCTCATGGATTTCTAAACTCTCATGCAGAGACCTTGTTTGGCTGTTTCTTCAAAAGTAAAATGCTCACAGTCCTTTTGCTCTTTCCTGGTACAACAGGCTTGCACATGGCTTAGCCTTTTGTGATAGAAAAAACTAATTATCTCCTTCTGTGACACTTTATAATTGAGATCTTTTCTTAGCTGATCTTTGAGACTGCCCAATAATAATTCATCCCTATTTATCAGTAACATGTTCACTAATGCATTACACTGCACCATTAGCATCTATATCAGGCAGTGTTTCCATTAGGGAATTAGAACTCATCCTTACAATTTGATTCCAGACAGAATTGCAGCTTTCAACCTCAGAGCCCAGAGTGATTTAAATAACCGAATAGGGCTGTAAAATCTGCTTAGTTAGTTTATATTTTATATTCCAAGCAAATGCAAAAACACTGAAAGAGTTAAAATTAGGTTATTGTAAAGCACATTTAGGATGAAGTTTTACTCGTATCAAAGATTGTTGCTTTTGTGCATTTGTCTTTTTTAAATAACATTATTTCTATGTTGAGTATTCTGCAAATACTTTTCTCAAAATGAAATTTCACAAGGATACTTACAATACAGATTTACAGGTCCATCTATCACTGTACAGATAACTAATACCATTACATGGGTAGTTGATAAAAGTATATTTTGAACATATAATGGCTATGAAATTCTGAAGAACATATAAAGAGCTCTGATATTTTTCAGTCGACAGTCCTACACCATCACACTGTATCAAAGACAGCATTTTACATTCAAGAAGCAGCTTCCTGCAGAAGAAAGATGAGAGTGCCAGGAAACTAATTTAAAAAATGAACAGCAATCTTTGACCAAGGTTTTCAAAACTGTATCCTTAAATAGAGGTTTTAAGTGCCCAGATATACATCATTCTTTATTAATCAGTTGTTCTATACATGATGGGTAAGACACGATGTTTGGAGTCCCAGGGAGAATTCCAGACGTTTCTGCTACTCTTGTCAGTAAATGCTGGTATCCATAGATAAACTCTTCTTTGATTTATAATTAACCAATTCTATGACCTACTTAAAATACTGTGTAAAACAAACACCTTCGTTGTCTGTTTTATTCCTTTTATTCTGGTTTCAATCAAGTTTTATAAAACTATTGGTTTATTACATCACTGAACTAAAATAATTTCATTTTATATTTGCTACTTTATATACGTATCACAGAATCAGAATCTGGAAGGGCCTGGGGAGGTCATTTAGTCCAACCTCATGCTCAAAGCAGGGCCACTTAGATCAGGTTGCTCAGGGATGCACTCAGGCAAGTATTAAAACCCTTGAAGGATGGAAATACCAACACCTTTCTGGGAAACCTCTTCCAGTACATGGTCACCCTCACACTGAAAATATTATTTCTTAAGTCTTATCAGAATTCCCTATATCCATCGCCTTTTTTCCTGCCATTGAGCATTTCTGGGAAGAGCCTGGCTCTGTCTTCTCTGCAGTGTCCTGTTAGGTGTTGAAGGCAGCAATATATCCTCCCTTAACTCATGTTCTTAAGGCTGAACAAGACTCTCCTTGAGCATCACATCTTTCAGATCCCCGACTACCTTGGTTATCCTCAGCTGGACTCACTCACTTACATCAAAGCCTTCCTTGTACTGGGCAGCCCAAAACAGGACACAGAACTCCCAATGCTAGTCATGTCTTATATGCTAAAAAAAATGTTACAGTGAATTTACTTTTATTTTTATATAACTACTATATTTTTAGTTATAATGTACTATTTTAAGTTTATATTTATATTTACAATATTTATAATAAAGTAGTGGTATAATACACTTTAAAAAAATAGACCCTGTATTACAGATTCGATAAACGCAGCGTTTGATCAAAACAGTAAAATCTTTGCTATATACCCCCAAGAACACTAGTAAGCAAAATGATAACTGAGCTGTTTTCCAAGGGGAAGTATGTGTGGTACTCTTACTAAACAATTTTAATATAGCATTAGAAAACATTATGTTTTATCTTTAGAAGACAGTACTAAAGAACAAATGTCCACTGAACTAGTCGACAGAAGAAAAATGAAATTAAATAGGGAAAAAAAAAAGTTGCTAATGTTACAATTCAGAGTCACATTTACTTTGTTTAGACTTCTAAAAATCCATTAGGCATTTGCCTTACAGAGTTAATCCTGTTATAAAATTTATTTACAGTTTTATAAGTAAGGTTAAGTTACAGGAGTCATATGCAAATACCAAAAATGCAGAGACAGAAATCACTATCAAAGTACCACCACAATTGTCATGGTCCGAACACAACGATGACAATCATATTATCCTGTAGAGATTGTTCTTTAACATAGGATGAGAAAGTCCCCAAGACTATTATGGCAAAGCAAAGGATGAGACACAAACATGAAAAGATGTGTTATTTCTATTTGACAGAAGTGGGAGACAGGATGCCTAGCACTGAAATAAACTGCCTAAGGCAACACATGAAGATACACGTGCTGAAACCAAATCTTCTGAAGCCCAGACTTACATCTTACGGTAATTCAAGAGCTCTGGTTTCAGTTCCTGTGCATTAACCCATATTCTGAACAGCCATGATTCTTCTTCCATGTAATCAAATGAAAGAACTCGGACTGACTTAATAATACAGGGGCAACACGTAGGAATGAACAGGTCTCTCCTGTACCCACAGAGCATGATAAACCCCAGTGATGAGGTGGCTCCAGGAGAAGCTTGTGGCAGGGTTGCACCAGGTGAAGAAAGGACATGGGAGGGTGCCCCTGGGCCTGGGCACACAGACAGGCTCCTTCCTGGGGCCATGTCAACTTAGAGCCACCCACGCTCCAAACAACAAAGTGTTCATCATTCACACCTCAATTGTGTTGCCTACTGCTCCACTCACTACGTCTCCCTTATCCTGAGCCACCCATACAACTTCATTACCACAATACCAAATTATTTGTCTATTCTCTCTCCTGACCTTCTACTCAGTGACAGACGACTAAACCCACCTCTGCCTTCTCCAGAAAAACATCAAGGATATGATTTTGTTCCTTTCTAATATCTTTCTAAGTCTTTCTAGATCTGCTGTTAACTACGCAATATATGCACACTTATATAAACATACACACAAACTCTACAGCATATATAACGCACAATATATTTAGTACAGCAGAAATGAAAGGCTATACAAATATTAATTTTAGTCTGTGCTATTAAAAAAAAAATCTCAACTACTCAACTTTGCCATAATGTTTTCAAACAGGAAACTCATAATTTTTCCTTTCAAGTTTGTTCAAGGCCTTCGACGTTCCTTAGTATACCTTTTTATATCCTGAAACTGAAAATAGGCAGAAGAAAATCTATTACTATAAAACTACTTACTTTTTAAAGTTTATAACTAGAAAGATGCAAAATTAAAAAAAAAAAATACACACTGATTTTACAGAGTATAAAAATAAGCAGTTTCTATTTAAATGTCAATGTCATATTACAGGAGTCGGGTAGTTATATTTGCTTACTAAAACAGAGAGTCTGGTTCAAGATAAAGCCCTCCCAAGAGTTCTGGAAAATGAATAGTTGCGCAGCACAGAGAAAGTTTCCTGTCAATCTACAAACAAGCGAAACTACTGAAGCCAACACGTGCGCAACGACTGTACGTTTGATTACTCAGTATTCAGCAACATGTAGAAGGAAGACCTGCAGACCACCTTTGCTACAAATAAGTATGAAGGGAGAGATGAAAAACCAGTTGCAATGAACACAAGTGGCATGATACTACCCATTAGTACATCTGTTATTCCACTGCTGCACGTGCTGTATAGCCAAGCTCAGACAACAAAGACCTGTAAAAGCATTTGATGGGGTGCCATTGGCTACAAATATCGCCCCTAACCTGAAACATCTTTAAAATTAAAACCATTATTACATCGAAATGGTCAGAGTACTATTATTTGGGTATTACAGAGAAGTCACAAAATCAGCTTTCATCTACTCTTCTTGCCATGGCCTTGGTACCATGGACATGCACATGAATCTCATTCATTTCAATAGCAGAAGTGGTTCTCACAAGCTGAAAGACATCATGAAATTGATTCTAAACTGATTAACAGGAATTTACAGCACCAGTTAATTCCCAGTTTTATCTTCTGTTATTGTTTCCGTTTTGCCAAGGATTTGAAAACAAATGGAGCAAATGTGATATTTTCTCTAGCCACAGTAATAAAATATTTCCATTCTGTTTGTGGAAAAATTGGTACAATGTTTGCATTAGATATGTTATTTTTCTCTCATAAATTGATTTAATTTTACCAAGCACTTAGTTAAATTTTAAGCCTGTAGGAAACTGTTGCCAGTCAAAACAATTTTTTGTTGCAGTTCATTCAATGACCTGAAACGCCTTTGCATTTCAAGAAACTGATGCTGCACCAGGCGCTGAAGCATCTGGTAGAATTGCAAAAGTTCTGTGATTGGCAAAGCTGAGCAGGAAGCTGGGGAGAGAGAGGGCTGACAGATAAAGACGCTTGGGTTTCTCCTCCTCCCCAAACCCTGCCCTCCCCTGTGCCCAAGGTTTGTGGGTGCAGCCATTTTTACCCATCGAGTAAAACAATTTCAGATTCAAACAAAATTAAAAATTGGACAAGAACTACTGGCAATTAACAGACTAAGTAAAATACCTTATTAAAAAAAATACTTAAGAACTGTGATTATCTTATCAAAGTTAGTTGCTTATCTGTGTCTATGACAGATATTTAAAGTAAATATACCACAGTAAACCAGTAATGGATATTCCGATTATTAGGTAAAAATTCCTTTATCAATTATATTCACAGAAGTTTGAAGCATGCGTACACTATATACTACAAGATATTGTTAACACTGAAAGGAAAACAGATTCTGCAAAGGAGGTTCAAAGAGGGGGAAGAGTAGGCACATCAAACTTTGCTTTTGTTCCACTTACAAATGAAAATGAGACCTTTCAACTTCCGGACTAAATAATAGGCAAATAAATTAATGACCCAGAACGCTTTGGCTAGACAGTAGAGTCCTCCACATTTCAGAGGCAGGGTGAACAAACCCCCAAACCCAAACTGGTTGGCTACAGAACTATATTGCACATGCTGAGGTTGTTCCATGGAACCAAGTACCTATACATCAGTTGAGAGATCTATGGAGAGACCAACTTTAAAATGTTCAGGGTTTAACTGCCTCAGCTATTCTGAGGTGCAAAAATGCCCTGAAATCATCCAACCAGAAATTGTATCCTTAAAAAAAAATATCCAAAAATGAAAAGCCTTACTTACCCTTTTTCTCACCTAACTCTACACGTAAAAGATGCTCACAAACATCCCAGAGACCTGCTGCTGAATCCTAAGGTTCTTTTGGTGACACTTTTTTCGTGGGTCCTCCCCACCTTTACCTCAGTTGCTCCCAAATAATTCGACAGAGGTAGTGAGAATTAGTTACACACCAAGAATTAATTACATAGTAGCTGGATATTGCCCAGAACATGTAAATAAGTGATAGGTAAGATTAATTACATTAAAAATATTAGTTATAAATCATGTGGTAGGCTGCAGAGCACTAAACAGCATTGAACACGCCGCTATTTAGCACGTTGCCATAGAGTAATACAAGGTTTTGCTCAAACAAGTACACCTTGCCTTCACTTAGGCAAAACTCGTTAGTGAACCACAGTGAACACTCAGTATGTATTGGGATTTTTGGTCAAGAGGGATTGGCAGAACAGGCCTGTACACCACAGGACAGTTAATTTATAACTTAGTACATCTAATATAGAATTCAACAGTCTAAGAATACCTGCGGTATTTCTAAATGGCTTTCTACGCACGGTTCGACCAGTTTACAATGAAGATAAAAGTGACAGTAGTGATTAGTTTTATTCGCATTCAAGTTGATAAACAAAAGTTACTTGTGTATTTGAATAAATCATACAACATGAATTATGAAATTATACAACATTGGAATGATGAAAACCATTGATTTCCGTGTCTGCCTAAGGGCAGACAGAAAGAACAAAAGAATGAGATTTATAGAGTATTCACTAGGAATACTTCAAAAATGATGTAAGTTTTCCCTGTGGGAGCAGATCAATACAATAATTTTATTTTTAAGCTAAGACATGGGTACAGCTAGGACAGCCGTATATCTTATTCTATCTAGTCTCACGTATATGCAATGATATTCACATAATGTCTATACAAGCAGGATACAGTTTTTGAAAATGTAACACTTGGCTGTGAGCTCTTGGCAGCAGAGATCATGTTTTTGCTCTACTTCTTGCACTTAGCACAAGCATCCTGGGGCTAAGTGACATTTGCCTTCTTCACTCTACAAAAGAAAATGCTACTTTACTTCAAACAATTAAAGACATGTTGTGAAGGACTGATTGAAAAATATACCTTTCCAATTTTATTCGCAATATGGAATAAGATTGAAAAGTACTTACAGAACAGTCTAAGTTCTTCCCTAGGAGGAAAATATGCATCAAAGTCAATGTTTTGTTTTTTGGTGTTTTGTTTTGTTGATTTTTTTTCTTTTTATTTTATTTTAATTTGTTTCGTTGGGGTATTTTGTTTGTTTTGTGGGGTTTTGTGGGGTCTTTTTTTGTTTGTTTGCAGGATTTTTTCTTGTTTTAATGGTTAATATCTCAGAAGCAGGCCTGCAAGGAGAGTCTGTCTGTAGGTCTGTCTTTCTCTCTGTGCCCAGTCCTTGGGAAAACACACACAACTTAGAATTACACTGACACTGGACACTGCAGTCTGATGGGACATGCACATCCTCCTTGGGATGTGCAGTCATAGAATCACAGAATGTCCTGAGTTGGAAGGGACCTGCAAGGATCATCAAGTCCAACTCCTGTCCCTGCACAGGACAGCCCCAAAATTCACACCATATCTATGAGGGCATTGTCCAAGTGCTTCTTGAATGTTGTCAGGCTTGGTGCCATGACTGCCTCCCTGGGGAGCCTGTTCCAGTGCTCCACCACCTTCTGGGGAAGAACCTTTTCCTAATACCCCACCTAAACCTCCCCTGGCCCATCTTCCTGCCATTCCCTTGAGTCCTGTCACTGGTCACCTGAGAGAAGAGATCAGCGCCTGCCCTTCCTCCTCCCCTTGTGAGGAAGCTGCAGACTGCGATGAGGTCTCCCCTTGGTCTCCTCTTCTCTAGGCTGAACAAACCAAGTGACTTTAGCTGCTCCTCGTACAGTTTCTCCTCTAAACCCTTCACCAACTTCATGGCCCTTCTCTGGATGTTGTCTAGTAGCTTTATATCCTTAATGTACTCCGGCTCCCAACACTGCACACAGCACTCGAGGTGAGGCCACACCAGCGCAGAGAGGGACAGTCACCTCCCTTGACTGGCTGCAATGCGGGGCTTGATGCACCCCAGGACACGGTTGGCCCTCTTGGCTGCCAGGGCACGCTGTTGGCTCATGTTTAACTTGACATCGACCAGAACCCCCAGGTTCTTCTCTGCAGAGCTGCTTTCCAGCCTCTCATTCCCCAGTCTGTCCATACATCCAGGGCTGCTGTGCCCCAGGTGCAAAATCTGGCTCTTACCCTTGTTAAACTTCCTATGGTTGGTGACTGCCCAGCTCTCCAGTGTGCCCAGTCCTCTGACTCCTCATCAGTCCAGCTGGCTCCATTGGGAAAATGGAAAATGTACAGCATTAAGGCTAATACAGCACAAGTTTGTGCTGCACGGTCATTGTCTCAGGAGAGGCACAAGAAGAATGTGCCAACTTTTCAGATGGGCAGAACGATATGTCTATTCATACTGATAATGCTCTTGCAGCCATCACAGCCTCAGGACAGAACTGAGTCAAAGTTTGCAGGGGGAGGGAACATCTTTAGATCAACTAATGCAACCAAAGAATAGACAAGCTATCAGATACACGAGAATTTTTCAGTTACTGTTGGATACAAAAATCACAGACTCGGGAGAGATACTATTCTTATGGAAATTTATAATCTCCCTTATCTTGGTCCTTTCACACAATCCCTTCAATGATCCACATGAGATAATTTACCTGCTTCTCTCTCCTGTACAAATAATTGCATTCCCCCTAACCTCACCTTTCTTCCCTTTACTTAATTATTCAGTTAGCAGTACCTTTTTTTCTCTCAAAAGCTCTAGCATATCCACTCAAACATGCAATTTGTTCTCAAATTCTATTTAGCTTTGACATTTGCTGCTCCTGTGTCAGATGAGTCTGGCATGCCTGAAAGCTTATCCACTTTTTTCCAGGCATCCCAGATTCCAGTAGAGAAAACAACTGCAAAGAGCCTGGAGATGCTTTGTCTGTCCACTCTTGATTGCTCACCGAAGAAACTCTTATCGCGAGGAACAGATTTGGTAACGTTACAGATGGTAAATGAAATTGTTGTTGGCAGGAATTTACTAGGTAAGGGCCACTCATTGTTAATCATTAATTGGCTGTTAAGGTATGTTTATCAGTTGCCAGAAATTCTTTATAAATGTCATGAGCCTCCTTAAATAGAATATATAAGTATGCAATTAAATGTATATACAGACAATATGCTTACATTGTCTTGGAAGTCAAGGTTATTTAGTAGAGACAGAGACTTTACTTGGTTATATTTAGGGGAAAAAGGCAGAATTTCTAAATAAGGGCTGTGATTCAGCACTGTCTTTATTACTTACAGTCCCATAACCAATTAAAAAATATTAACTATAATTTACCATTAATGGACATAGAGATACAATCCTAATTTTCAGAGATTTAGGGCCAGCTTATTATCATCTGAACAAAACAGATAATGTATATGTTTTATCTTCATAAAAGGCACTAAAGAAAAAAAATCACTAATTTCAGCAGGTTAAAGATTAGGGTGTGTTTTTTTTAATGGAACTAAATGTAAAAATAGACTGTTCTCTTTTGGCAGTTTTGAGGGCACCAGTTATAATCTTAAATATCTCACACTGTACTTAATTCTAAAAAATTAAAATTTTGCTCAACAGAAGAAAAGTCCTCACATAAGTTTTGATGCTTCTTATATGAAATGAAAGAAAATATTTGGGGCAGTTTCATGTTAGTAATCCTAGCATGTATTTGAGAAGTTTTGAATTTCAAATTAAAACAGGATTCAAGTACTCACAGAACTTGCTCATAATGTTTAACACAATATGAAATTCTTTTTTTTTTGAGGCACAAATAATATTCTACACACACTTAAAAGCTGAAGTACCCTTGATAAAACTTTGTGTAGCTACACTGTTATATTTTGTATACTTTTGTGTTATTACATAATATACAACTAGTTTTACACAATATTGCAGTACAGGAACAGTAGGATCATAGTCTCAGGCCAAAGAACAAAAGATGTGCATCTTTGCAGAACCCTGCCCTACCACTTCCAGGAAACATCATAGGAAGAGCCTTAACAACAGGTCACCTGTAGCCCACCGCATTTGGGAGAAAAGCCTTTACAGATGCTCACGTGGAAAAGGAGTTACTGGCTTTGCTTTTTGGAATGGAATAACCTATCAGCTCTCGTTGAGCATAAGTGGTTGTGCAGCCTAAGCTTCATAAAGATTTCTAATGAACATACTCAAGTGACTGCATGCTCCAGCATAAAGGCACTACGTTGGGAAGACTGTTGGTGACACTGTCTTGACCAATGTACAACTTTTAGAATACAGCACGAATAGCTGAGGGGAAAAAGAGAATGATCCCATCTGTTTCCCACTGTATCTTTCCCCCTCTATGATCACAGGTTCCAGATAATCTAACAAAGTGCAGAAATGTGGAGTGAAAAGCAAATTGAACCTCTGATATAGACATGACCGAAGTCAGCAGGACTATTCTGAAAAGGAACTAAGGTCTGTCTATTCCAGTAGAAGCATTTTATAAACGTGGATGATAGATCATTATGTATTATGGTGTCTCAAAGGTAATAATAGCAATAAGAAATAATTTACAACCAGTGGCCCATTTATGGCCTCATAATAGTATGACTTAAATGCTGCATAGACCTTGGACTGGCCCTCAGTGAAGAGTGAAAAGTTTTATTCTTTATGAACCTTGCATGATGGCTATTTTATCTGAAGAAGAAAGCTGTTTAAAGTATGAGAGCAGGACGTTCTCCCTTGGTGTCTCTCTCGCCGTATGACTAATGTGCCCTTTTGATTCCTATTGTATGAAAATCCACTGGGAAGTTTAGGGCAGTTTTATTGCAGAAACCCATCAGATCTTATTGGCCTTCTATGGTTATTAGTGGTGGGTTGTTTCTCACAGCTCTCCTTTGTTCTCTATCGTTGTACCTCTCCTTGAGCTGCTCCAGTGAGGTTTACAATTCCAAATCTTGTTTTGCAGGAATGCGTAGGATGGTTTCTATAGCCTGATTTGTGTGTCACGAGGAACCGCATAAGGTGTCCTTAAAAGTGACAGAACTGGTTGCAGCAGATCTCTCTCTTCAGTTCATAAACTTTATTGATTTTTTTTCAAATATAAATATGTAATGAAATTCAGAGTCAAAAGCAGCTGGATATTACAAGCCTTCCACGGAAACAAATGTTCAGATTTTTGGATGTCTTCCAGCCACTTTCTCATGCTAGACTGGTGGAAAGCAGGCTTGAAACTGGTGATGCCTGACAGGATCAACGCAGGATTTTTCTCTTGTACGGCTAGCATAAAATCTCTAAAACAGTTGAAAGGAATATGTGTGAAAAGCAGGTTTAAGTGATGTGTGCCTGTCCCGTCCTTAATTTCAGAGCAGCATATTGGTAGCAAATACAATCCAGAGAAACCCTCACCCTTCCACTTCCTAACCAGACAAGAGTGTAATATTTTACATTGCAATAATACAGTGAGGGGCCCTGAAATTTCTCCAGAGTTGCTTGTCCTGAGAGAAATGAAGCAAAGCCAAGGTCACTAATACAGAGGTACGCGGCTAGAGAGGGACTTGTGCGCGTTATCGCACAGTAACCCACTACAATCTAAATTCCAGTAAGCTTTGGAGAAGTCTGGAACTACAACAAAAATTTGTTGCTAATCCATATAGTCTGTCACAAAAAGAATTAATTCCTTATTCCTCCAAATTCAAGGGATAGGATAGGTGGGGGTAGAATGCCACAAAATGCTAGGTCAGAAGCTCCTTACTCTATAGTTAGAAGCGTAATCAGAAATGGAACTCCTACAGTTAGAAGCTCTATTGCAAATGGCCTGTTTTGGTCATTTGTATGATTAGCTAGACATAAATTTTTAAGATTAATAATTTATTTGCTGAAAAAAACAAAGGACGTCTAGCACTCTGAAAGCAGCTTCAATTTGGCAGAGTTTTTACTGGGGGAAAAAAGGACAGGATAAGGGAACTAAAAATATTTAACTTTTATTTAAAATGGAGAATTTCTGTTTTCTTGTTTTGACACAGTATTTTGAGACTACATTTAGCCATGTTAATTTTAGAAAAAAAAGACCTTAGCAAAGGATGTTTCATTCTGGATCCAGCCAATCTTTCATATTAACTATTTTTAAGTGTTCAAACACCAATACAAATTACAGATTTTTTCCACATATCTCTAATTATTATGACCTGGTTTTCTGTAAATGCATTGTTGTGTTGTACATTCATTCACCATTCATTTCTCACAGCATTTCTTTCTTTCAACCCCTTGTTCAATTCACAAGGAGAACATAAACAATTAGCCCAAGCAGTAACATTCAGTAATACCTGCAATGTCTTCCAGTACCCCATATTAATTTAAAAGTAATAACAATGAGAATGTCAGTGCATCTTAAAAAAAAAAGTTATTGCTACTTTCGGTGTGCGGCAGTCTATGATTCATTGGCTGGCACAGAGAAAATCTTTTGCTGAAATGCTAAACAGGTTATAAAACATCATTTGTGTTTTACTTTTGCAGTGGTTTTAATCTGTCATTATAAAACCATCCAATTAGGACAACAAAAAGGAGGACTATATTTTTTAAGTGCTGTTTCTGTCCAAATTAACTGCTTCATTTTGACATAGCACATTTTTGCCTTATAATTTTTCCGAAGTGTTACATTTGATTTTTATTTCAAAGAATTGCACAACATATTTTTTATTTTTGTTTTAAATGGGAGCTATGGGAAATCTGCCCTGATTTCCTTGAAACATGGAAACTCGTGCTAGGATAGTGCAGAATTTTTGAGCAAAGACAGCATTTTAACCTATATGCGCTATACCAGAAGCCTGCAAACAAAATGCGGTAGGTTTGTTCCCACTGCAATTCTAAGCCCTTTGAATTCAGGCTTTTTATGAACTTATGTTAGACCATTAATTACCTTATTAGACTTTATAAAGTACCACAAAAAAAGAAAACCTTGTCTATAACTTTCAGGCAAACACCTGCTTTTACAGTAACGTGCTATTTACTTACGCCCTTACGGCAGGCAGAACCTTGCTTTATAATGGCAGCAATAGCAACCGATCTCCAAATCTGCATGCAGCTTCTGGTTTGAATTATAACTACATTCACTCAGTCAGTGGATCAAGGCTTTTTTTCATCCCACTGTAAAGGTGAACACAGCACCACAGAACCATGCTTTTTCACTCAGGAGTTGCTTCGTGCATTTCTGATATGGCAATAAGTTTTGGTGCAATATTTGTTCCTTTGTTCTAAGTTATACAAAAGCATTATTTTAGACGTATACCCACATGTTTTCCTAACTCACGTTTTTACCAACTCTGTCAGGAAAAGGAATTTTTCTTTATAGTTCTTCAGGACGAGTTAAGAATAAACACAGACCTCTCTTGAAGATTTCTTGGGGATTGACTTCTACAATAAAGTATTTCTCAGGGCACTGACAAAACATGCACACATCTAAAATACATAGCACAGCTGATGAGTTAATGTGTTGTATTTTTGTTGTAGCCACATATTTTTGGCAGGCTCCTACTCCTCCAACTGCAACAATTGAGATTTTCCAGTCCCCTCATCACTTCCTCTCCTTCCTACCTCAAGTCACTACCTTAGCACTCATAAAACAGAGGAGAAAACTAAATAAGATTAGGAAATAAGGTCCAGAATGAGAGGCACATGTTCTTTTCACTTGAGAGAAGCAGTAGAGAGTCTATTTAAGCTAAGCTAGCAGCAAAGGTACACCATAGCAACAAAACACACAAGGACCAAACCATTCTAAAATGGCACAGCACATCCTTGCACAGATCCCTAGACTTACTGCATAAACATGCAATACCTTTTCCACTGTCTCTACTTCCTAACGTTACATTTTGTTCTTTTGCTCTTTCAAGTTCATAACAGCCCTAGCCACCTGGTACACAGTATGAAATTGTTTTCCCAGTGAGAACACAGCTTAATTAGCCTCTACATGGTATTTATCCTGCTTACTTCCTTGCCAGTTAGAGATCATCTGAGAAAAATGTCCCAAACTTGTTTCAGTTTAAATTCGGATTTTCCCCTCTCACACACACTTCAGGTTGAGTCTCTCACTTGCACAAAGCTCTTCTGCTGTCAATCTTATTCACAGCAGAGGCAATGGTAAACTGGAGATTTATTGAAAGTTGTCTGTGATGGAGAATTACATGCACATATTTCTTTGTCCTCCTTTGCTTTCTTTATTCCTCATTACAGTCTTTGGATCCATTGATTGTCCTACAAGAATATTTATGCTTCACATTTAGAATTTCTTTGACCACCTGGTCCACAACAGCTTTTTCAGGTAACAGAGCAATGCTACAGACCTCGAGAGGTTATGGACAAGCATATATTTAAAGGGATTATGCCTGACTGATAATTAATTAAAATCAAACCAGCAGCAACATTCTTTGTGCTTTCACATAATTTATGGCGCTCCATTAATACCAAAAATTTTCTTAAAGAAGTAAAGGTAAGTGTCAATACCGAGTCCTCTGGAGTTCAGGAACAGAAGGGTGTGTTCTCTCACTAATATGACTGGATTTCTTTCGGTGAATGATTTTACAGTGCTTATAGACCACTCCAATCAGGTTATTACATTGATAACGCGACAGAAGATATCCTTTTTCCTTGCTCTGGAATTCTTTGAGCTATTTTTCATATATTACCTTTCTATAGGTTTTTTATTACTACTTGGAAACTAAAAGTACCTAAAGAGTTTATAGTGTCACAAAAGAAGCCTTATGGAAATCTGTATGTTACAGTTCAACGTCCTCTCTAAGAAGGTTCAGAATAAAGTACACATAAAAGGTTTGAGGCAGTAGAATAATTTCAAAATGCTTTTCATAGTGAAAAGCAATTTAAAATGTTTATAGCACCTTTATATTTTTGCTGTGAGTGCTCCAATTTGGGTATCAGTCAAGCTGAATGTTTGCAGCACAGTTCAGGCCAAACTGAACTTATTCACAAATATAGCCATCAAAAAGGAAACTAAAAAGATAGGTCGGAAAGGCCATAACATCCCAAACATTAAAAAAACCACAGTTTTGTTTGAATAAAAAGCAGCAATCACAATTCCTTGTGGTCAGCTATGGATACTGAGCTGAGCTGAGAGAAAGAAAAGTGAGAGTCTTTCGCCATGAAAATAAACAGAAAGAAATGAAGCTATAAAACCTCAGCAATAGCTGGATATTTCATTCCAGTTGGTAATGTTCTCTTTCCAGAATGATTTCTCATGTGCAGGTGTCTGCATACACATATTTACTTTATTTCATACGGCAAGACAGCATTGGCCAAACTTTTTGAAGGGGGCTACTATATTTTACTGGATTGTTAAGAAAAAATTAGGTGTATGTTGCACCTCCTCCAAGTCACCTTTCCTTTTCAGTTAGCAGGGCCCAAGTCGGTGCAGCAACTAGAGTATATACCAAGCCAGACAGGAAAAGGAGGGTAAACCAAGCTGCCACATCCAATTTGTTAACCTAGTTACCCTCCCTGCCCATTTCCCTACCCCTATATCCATCTGAGTGCCCTGCTCTTCAATATCCATCGATAGTTAATAACATCTTGGAGAGCCTGACGCTCTCAGATGCTGTCAGTTTTATCCCTTGCTCTCCAAACACACCTTCTCACACTCCTACAGTTCCATCCAGACAATTTTACTGAATCTCCATAAATGGCCACTCAGTCTATCTTTCTGGTAGGTCTCCAATGCCAAAAATGCTCCTGTCCATTAGAACAGTTACTACTGTCCTTCACCAGTCCTTAACATGCTTATTCCCTTATGTAAATAACTCATTGGTTTAAAACAGATACATTTTCTTCTCTCTGATTTAGCAAAAAGGCAGTTGCATTTGTGGCCAGCAGCAAAAGCTAGCTTATGCTGGTTGACCTCCAGGACAGTATCTTGACAAACACAACCTGTATTTTGTTTGTAGACAGTATATTAACCCTGAAGCAATATTATCAAGGTAAAACCTCAAATTATAAAAGAAGTCATCTACCCTATTAAGATGGTTACCAAAGAATTAGATACACTTTAACTAACTACAGCAATGGAACATGGCTCTGATAACATATTCTCACTCGTGCTGACTTTAGCATGAAGATAACAATTTATCTTCCACCCCTGATTTCAGTGGTGACCATGAGTGTGTAGAGCTCCAGGAGAAGGTGGTCCTCCCCTGACAAAAGTTTGTTATATCAGTAACTACCTCCTACAAGGAAAAAAACAACAGAGAAATCAAAGATGTCATCTAGTCTAGAGGTTTTTCTAAACAGACCCTTTAAAGAGATCCTATTTATTGTGTTAAGCAACACCTCACTTATCTTTCCTTGTCTCCTAAAAATTTAATTCACACAGATTTATTAGGACAATGTTTTAGAATGTGAGTAGGAAAGAGTAATAAAACCAACAAGAAAAAACAAAGCTTCAGAAGGAATGTGTTCCTTCTGGCCTTACCTCCTCAGCAGTCAAATTTGTCGTACTACAAAGCTTTGACACGGGGCTTACGCATCACCTACGTCTCAAATGATAGAGTCCTATTTTAGGGACTTGCATCAGACCTTCCGTTGGTACTAGGTTGAATTTCTCTCCCACCAGAAGCAATGCATTCACAATCTGTGCACCAGACATGCTTCACCTTTGCACTGAGCCTTCATAACATTTTCAGACATTACAAAAAAATAATGGAAGTGCCACACGTCAGTTTGGGGTTTATTTCTGTATTGTACAATTCATTTCTGAGACCGTGGTTACCTAAGAAACAGTCACTGGGTAAAATTTGACTGATTATGTTGTCAGGTTGATTGTCAGTACCGTGGGTAGAGTTTCATGGGGTATATGTGCGTGTGGGATGCAAAAAAATTTAAAATAAATACTTGACAATGTTAGTTTTTAGTAGTATTATGGAAAAAAAACCTGGGAGAAATTACGCTTTTAAGTTTATTACATTTTGAGGTTAATTTAGCCAAAGAAAGAAAAAGAGAATAGGCCTTCAAGCAGAAAATAAGGGTATTTTTAGAAAAGCAAACTGTATTGAAAGGTTCGTAACACAATAACTTTATAAATTTTATAACTTTAAATGTAACAACTTAAACTATATAACTTTAATAAGTACTGAACTTATTTTCAAATAACAGCAGTGCTCAATACTTTCATTTGTCATTACCTTACATAAAATACGGAAGCATAGCAACCTTATTTTGTGACTTTCCAGTATCAGAATCTCCACACGCTTGATTATTTGGGCCCTGGGAGTATGCGCAATTTTACTTACAGCCCACATTATTTAGATTGAAAGAACTTGCTAAACAAAAACCAAATAGCTGCTTGAGAGATTAACACCTTCTTAACCACATGTAGTACGGAATTTCTGTGACCATTACCCTATCTCTCATGTAAAGAGAAAGAAGCGACAAACAGAGCTAATTCTGCAGCTATGATAGTGACAAACATAAAAATAGGAAGGAAAGAGAGAACGTAACTTTAATTATCACAGACCCAATAAAACAGATTTTTGTCGGGATTCTAATAATATTGCAGAGATTCATTTGTACTGAGAAGCATACTTTCTTACATGTGTTTAAGTAAGCTGTGGTAAAATTCTGCATCAGAGAACAGATTTTTGTATGCAATCTAAATGCATTTTCCCTTATTATAACCTCTCCAGTATTTTTACAATGTTGTTGTGTTTCACTCCCCTTATTATAGCTCTAACTACAATGGGGGATTTTCTGATCAAAGTAATGACATGTTACCCCTTTAATTCATGTTGTGTAAGACTGCTAGCACTGCACCTGCAACATCAGAAAGTATGCTGATAGCAACACACCCTTCTGTGATTAATAACATTTATAAAATATGTTTTTTGGGGGAGAAGAGGGGTTGTTTTCAAGTACTTCAGCATCAGTTCTCCTACCTTAGGTGCAGAATGTTTCAACCAAGGACAGAATGTCACATAGTGAAAACAGAAATCTCTGGGGGACAAGTAGTCACAGTGGCAAAGAAAAATCAGTCTCATTCACTAGTCCGAAGCATGGCACACTTGCTCCTGAAGTGCTCTTCTGGCTGGACGGTAGCCAGAGGTTTCTGGGTGCAAGCCTCTACAAGGTCAGTTATTTTGTCTCTCATTAAAAAATAATGTCAGAACTACTGTAGCATGGTGGCTCGACAGCCTAATGTATCCTGGTTAGTGCTCTGGCCTTCTGCTCTCAAATACCAGTTGGGGATCAAAATGCACAGCAAAAACTCAACGAATTTCCAGGTCTGATGCACTGGAACAGAGAGGGGTCTTTGGTTTTTGATATTATGGAGACATTTTGCTTTTGGGAAGGTAAACAGACCATATGTTTGGAGAGATGACTGACTTCTGCAGGGATTTGAAAGAGCACAGATCTATTTTGTTGATTATTTCTATAATGAAGATAGAGTGAATAAAACACATTACCAAAAATCCAATGTGCTGGAAGACTGCTCCAAATGACAGTATATTGTACAGCATTTACTGCTAGGCATGATATTTTAATGGACAGGCTACCTGAAAAGTAAGATCCCTATTTTTCAAAATATCTTAACATTTCAGCATTTTTCTCTCCTACTGTGCAATAACAAAGAGAATTTTTTCAGACTTTTTTTCATTGTATTTTTCTCAGGGAAGACGGAGCTTGGGGAAGAAGAGTTAAAACACAAAAACAAACAAAAAAAACCCCAACAACTCGCCCTGCATAAAGCAAGAGACTGAATCTGCTTTCATACATCTGTTTTGCAGTAGGCTTCAGAGTTTGGAGCTACAGAATCAACCTTTCCTTGGCTCAGTCACTATTTAATCAATTTTATTTAGCCGAACATAAATTTTGCAGGACTGAGTCTAGGTCTGGTAAATAACAGGGTTTAAATCTGGTTTCTAGTTCCACTACTAATGAAACAAAGTTGCTCAGTACAAGTCAAACAAACATTTAAGAAAAGCATGGGACAAAGAGAAATATCAGGAGCCGAAACCCAATAATTTGGCCGATGAAGCCTGGGAGAAGGAGGAGGGATCACAGTTTATATTTTTACTTCCTCTTCTATAATATGGTGTCCAGAAGACATTTGCGCTTATGAAAGTGTAATCTTCTGCCTGTTAGAAGGCACTAGCTGCTCCAGGGCTGCCATGGCAGGGCAGTGCTTGGGAAGTCAGGGATATTTGTTACAGTGCTCTGGAGGGGATTGACAGTTATGAGAAAATTGCCATAAATGAAAAAGGCATTATGGTGTATTAAGCCATTTGCTTATATGATTGTCACAATGAAATCCTGCATTTCTCCAAGCCTCCATGCATAAGCACTGCATCACCACTTGTATTTTGCCTTCTCAGTCACAACCTTTGGCCATTTATTTTACCTCTTAACAAAATCTGCCTTGAAGAGACCTAGAAAATCTTCTACTATTAGGGAACACCATTCAGGAATGCATGGACTAAAGGCATAAATACAGTCTTGATGAGAGGAAGGTTAATGTCATAGACTAATATAGTAAGTCTCTGCTGTACGATGGGGACTAGGTCACACTGGTTCATTTTGGAGTACACTCTCCTTTACAGTACAGATCTTTTCAGGATCAGGATAAAAGCAAGTCAAAGAGAGTAAGAATCCCATCCTGAACAGGAGAAACATTTAACACTGTTTGCATGTAAGAAAAAAAGTGTACATTGTGTTTATATATTTCACTACAGCTGCAAGACAGGGCATGTCCTTGGTTTATATTGACTGCAAATGATATTTACAAGTAAATAAATTTTAAAAAAATTCCCAGTGCTCTTTAACACAATTAATTGCATCACTATGTTAAGCAAAAGTAACTTAAGAGGTACAGTTGATGACTTCAAAACACAGCAAGGCTGCATCTTTAGATGCTTCACTTCTTCCACACCCCCTGCACCCCCACCCGCCTCCCCATGTTACATGAAGGTATGCTCTTGGGTTAAGAGTGTCCAGATAGGTGTTTGCCAACTGTTTAGTGCCTCTATAGAAGAGGACCTTACACCCTCTACAACAAAGACTGATGGGGAGCTCAGTTAAACCCTTCTCTGCAAATGCTGGGGACAAGTCCATTTTCTACCGCTGTTTTATTTCTACAGCTGATGATTAAATAACCCACCATGCAGTTGCCTTATGGCAGTCAGTACAAAATTAAGTATTTCCCCATGCAGAGTTCATTAGACATCTGAGTTTCCTAGTTAATTCGTTAGGCCTCTATGAATTCCTAGGGAATATTGTAAAATTATAATTTTGGTCTATTCTCCTCCAACCTATTATGGAATACATTTCATTTTCTCATATCTAAAGCATAGTGAATGAAACTATTAGAGGAGAAAACACATCTGGATCCCATTTAAATTTCTTTTCATGCAGATCAACATAACAGGATGAATTCAGTTCTTCATATTCTTCATTCAGGGAAGAAAAAAAATGAAAATGAAAGAACTACTATATTGCCCCTCCTACTACATAGCACTAATGATTTTTTTTTTCCCCCACTTCACTCTGTGCTGCTTTTCAGGCAAGACTCCTATTTCAAATTACACAGCACCTCCTGGAGAAGGGAAAGAGCATCTGGAGGAATGAAAAAGCTGCCAACTCAAATTCACGCCTTAAAGCCCCAGACATGCCTCTTCAATGTTGCTTGTGTTCAGCTGAATGAATTTAGCCTTGCAACCGCTTTCCACATGAGAAGTGATATCTTCACCTACACACTGTAAAAAGGTCCTAGTTTAGACATGGCAAGTTGACTCGTGGGGCTAATATCAAGACCAGGCAAATAAGATGCCAGTTACCCTTCTGAACCCTAATGAAAACTGTCAAGTTCCAAGAGAGAAAAAAAACAAAAAAAAGAGACAAAAAAAATTTTTCACGCACAGCAGAACATTCAATTTTTAGGTTATCATGCATTTAGCAACAAACCCACTTAGCAGATGTAGAGGTGGGAGGATGGGCTGAAGGAAAGCCCATGGAGCTCTAGAAAGATCCCCATCATATTCCAGGTGCCTATGGGGAAGGAGCAGGTGCAGAGCAAAGGGCAGGACTCATAATGAACTCATGTCAGTTCTCAGGTTGCAAGGGGATAATAAGGATACATGTTTTCTTTTCTGAGCAGTTAACTATCTCCAGTAAGTTTGGCACATCTAGCACAACCTGTTTTATTGGGTCCTATCCATCCTTCTCCTCTCTTGGGGCGGGGTGGGGGGGCGACGGGGGGGAGGAGATAAATTTGGACAAAACTACTGTTAGAAAAAAATATTGTGCAGACATAATCTAGAAACTGTCATGGCAATAAAATGCTCACCACCAAATTTGATAGGGTGGGAAAAGGCTGCACTCTGCTTTAATGGATATAAAATCCCAAAGAAGATTTAGCTGAGAGTATTGCACATCCTGCCTTCACACAGACATTTCAGAGATCTGAACAGCTTCATAGTACATTTTGTACAAGATACTAAGCCTCCATAAATACGGTTGAAATGATTTTTGATACCAAAAAAATGAAGTTGTTAATTTTCCTTACCTTCAGTACTATCATTACTTGTCCTTTCAGAGGCAAGGTTCTAAAGTATTGGATGTGCTGCTAATCTTGTTTGCAGACCAAGCTCGCTAGCGGTTTGTGCAGTCACTTGTCTCTCCTAATCAGATAACTGCTCTACCATCAATGATGCACTTCAATCTCTGATCAGTACCCATTTCCCAAAACCACCCAGCATGTTTTCATAAATGCAGATATATTTACTGAAGTCGAAACTTTCTTTTGACAAATGCTTAGAAGCTAGAAAGGTGGTCTTAAAACCGATCACTAACGTTAAACTGAGGTAAGTGGCTTCTCTCGCTCACAGTTTGACTCAGTCTTGAGGGTTGATCTGGATGTTAATGCACATCGCCCTTTATATTCATGTATGGAAGTGATGTCTGACATGCACAGAAGCAGACATGTATGTATAAACGTGTACATACCTATGGTTCTGTGCGCATACTCATTCAGACGTGCGTGTGTCTAGTCTGGTAAAAAATATGGAATAGAAAATGAAATAAAACACCTCTAAGTATTCCAGAGCAGTGGATAACAGAGTTAATGATTAAGGTATACCGAGCTCTCAGGAATCTGATTTAGATTAATTCAGACAATACAGTTGCTTAGTGTTTTGTTTAATTTCATCAGTCCTCATTATAAATAAAAGTAACTTAGCTGTATAAAACTAAGCTTAGCTGTATAAAACTAAGCTGAATCCCACATAGAAAGCATTTGGTAGCCACGCATGTTCTGTCTTTTTACGGAGTTCTCTGTAATACTAATCACCACAGTTTGAAGCAGCATAAAACATGCAACCGTACGGTTTTCAAATTCCAAAAAGCAAGGCTATCCAATAGATCAGCATTTCTGGCTATTAGTGTTAGGCTTTGGTTTTCTAATTGGTATTGCCCTATTTACACTGTAGGTAGCATTGGTCATAGAAAATATTAGCACAGTTGACCTTGTAACATGACAAAGTGAAACCTGGGAAAAAAAATAAAATCTCAAAGTCATTTGTTTCAAATATAAAATGCCAAATACTTTCTGACCCTCATGTGGATGTGCCAGACACATGAAAAATGGGGTGCAAATTCCCATTTTTCCCCACTTGGTTTTCTACAGGTCACAAAAGGGCTCTTGCTAGAGTTCTGTGTCCTAAAAAATAGTGTCAAGCGCTAAGAGGCAGGCACCAGACACACGTCATAATGCATAACAGCAAGCCTGTCCCACAGAACTGCGGGCACATTCCTTGTAACCTTGAAAACTGGCCCACTAACTGTTAACTGATACAGAAATATATTTTACACAGCATTCTTGTAGGAAAGAGTAACGGGACCATTACATACAAATACAAGGTTTTCTGCATACAAAGATGCAATAACCGGGTTTCTCAGTGCATGGAGAGTCCTGCCTCCCCAAAGCAGAATTCAGAATCCATTCTAGCATCTCTGAAGTTAACCAAAAGTACTCAGTGTTAATATACCTCTGCTCTTAATCCTGAAATCATGTGTTTTGCACACACCTGAGATACTGACAAGAAAATATGCACTATTTTGTCTTCAGTATCTGATCTTGATATAATTACAACAATCTCAATTAGAAGATTTTGATGGCTATGTTATGGAATGATCTCTTCGTAGCATCCCTCAAATTTATGCACTTCATAATTCCTGACTTTTCTGTGCCTTTTGTTCTTCTATTGTTATTAAGAGAACAATAGCAGTGGAATATACTGACACAAATTAGAACAGCTTATTCTCATTAACTTCTCTGACAAAGAGAACAGAGACTGAACAGCATCCACAACAGCTCTGTCAAACATTGATTCATGTCGCGGTATCGCAGCTCATGCAAACCATGAATGTTAAGATTGCTTGCACAAAAGTAAACGCAAATCAGTCGGCTGGATGAAACCCATTTGTTTTCCGTCTTGTACTAGGAGCCTAAAAAACATTCAATGTCGTATTACCACACACTGTGCCCCTCTAAACCCTGCCTCCTCCTTTTCCTCTTCAGCGCTAATTTGTTGCAGAGACACCTCTGTTCGGTGCTTGTGCGCTTTGTGTACGGCACCAACAACACTGCCAGCACAGCGGTGGTGGCTTGTTTTAGGAAGGACACGTGGCCACTAAAAAAGAGCTTGATTTTACATGTGCCTGCAGTCCATAAAGCAGTTCACGGGGCACAATTAAATCCTGGTCTTGGCCTGCATTTACAGCTGTTATATGGTGGGAACCCAAAATGTTCCCAGGTCATGAACATTTAAAATGATCTCAGCCAAAGTCATTAATTCTCAAAGATTTGTTTCCAGGTTTCCTTGCCTTTCTCCATAAACAACTGTTGGCAGGTCCCTTAAAATCCATTCCCATTGAATTGCTTTGCTAATCTGCATATGCAAATAGAAGCAATTCAAAGTTAAGTGTCAATTTCCATAAACGTTACAATATCCGGCTTGATAATATACACTCGCATGTGAAATACTAAGCCTAATTAGACTTCAAGAGTATATATAAATAACTTATTGTTCCTCCATTTCGAACCTAAGCTTTCAGGCTCTTGAACTCTGAGAACAAGGTTTATTGGTTGCATTGCGAGGTATATTCGGTCTGATCCTTTAACATTAGGAGTTTCTGCCTCTAATCAGAACCATGCTAATTTAAACTAATTTACAAAATTAAACAGTTCCTTAAGAGTTCCCTTTTCCATGGGTCATTTTGTTATTTGGGACTTAGTAAGAATAATATAGGAATACCAAATACAGTGTTCTGCTAGCAATTTCAGGTCTACACGGTGATATTTCATGAATAGGGCTCATATGTCAGGGAAGCATTTGCAAATTTCTTAAGCAGCAATACCTATGTCTTTAAAAATGAGAACTTTTGTTCTCATACCAGCCTTTGTTACAGGTAGATTAAAAAATGAAAAGGAAATAAAGAGACATAGATCTGGTTCTACAGTATACATAACGTGTGCGCTTATTGGCTATCATTACAGACATCATGATTCCTACCTCAAAGTTTATATCAGATTCAACTCTAATGAAATCAAAGTTAGAGTGATGTGAAGTTTGATCTATCTCAAATGAAGCTGATTCCCATTTTCAGACATACAACTTCTGTTTTCGTCCCCTAAGGTTTTAAGTAAAAACACAAAAACTGACAGTTCTTACCATTTTAAGGAATACATATCTTCTTTAAAGCAGTAAGAAAAAGCATGTGCAGACTTATGCAAAAATAAAAGCTAGGGCATGACAGATATGTGCAGGCCTGATAATTTACTAACATTTAATGTTGCTATCTCTTTTATTTCTATTTCTATTTACACATTTAAGTGAATGTTTGGAGAGAGGTGAATACAGAACACACAGTGGAAGATTAATGTTCCAGGCATACGTGAAGATATAGTCTTGAAATTAAATCTAAAAAAAAAATAATTATACAAACAATCAGATCCTGTATAAAATAATTATACTTGATTTTGTAAATTCTTCAGAGCAGGACTGCCTCTTTGTTTCGAAAAATAACTTGTGCAGTGGGACTTTGACAACTGAGAGACACCTTTAGGTTTCATTGCTTTTGACAGACCAGTTTCTAATCACAAACAAGAAAACCTTAACTAGAGGGTATACTAATACAAGTGTTAAATTAATCAACACATAAATTTCTAAAATATTTACAATATCTATGGACAATTTGTTTTTTTAAAGCAGTTTTCTAACTGCTTTTGAAGAAGCAAAGAAAATTCAGCTTTCACAGTGACGAAAGGAAGGTTTGAAGACAAATTTTGGAAACATTTTGGAAAGAAAGGAGAGCAGGTACAGAGGTAAAATACAGACTGAGGATCAGAGATGACACAGGACAGGTCTACTGCTTGAAGAACAAGTTGGTGAAGGCATGCATGGAGTGGAAACTCACTGAGAGAATGAAAGAAGATATAAGGAAGGCAGGGAAGAAAAAAAACATTGTACATAACAGCATTTCTGGAAAGTCAAAATGACCTTAGCGGTATTTGTGACAGAACTGCAAGTGTGTGCAGTCAAAAGAATTATTATTTTGAAGAAGGCTATAAAGAACACCACTTTCTGTCTGTGGCATTTCTCCCACGGAATGTATTTGCAAAAATCTTAGATTTCTTGTTTTAATCAGGACCTGGTAGGAAATTAGGCTAAGGTATTTCTTCAACAACCTTTTTGCAAGCTCCTTTTGTTGCATTATGTTGCCTGATCCACACACAGATCTCTATTGCATCCATGTTTCACAACAAATCAGAGTTCAGCTCACCTGACAGAAGGGAAATATGACAAGTTTTAAAAATAGCAGCACAGCTAAACTGCAATTTTCCCCTCTAACCAGCATGTCCTAATCTCTCAGCTTTGATCTCCTCTTCATCTGGGAAACTTGACACTAAACACTGCAGGCAAATTTGTTTCACCTAGCTCTTAAGTGTTTCCTTTGAGACAACACATGAATGAGATTGGGGGCTTACGTTTCTCTTGCGCCAAAGTTTAAAGTTACACAGCAGAGGGGCACCCACTCCACAACCTGGGAACTTTTAAAAAATAAGAAGTATCTCCCAGTGGGGCTGACACAAAAAGCAACTAAAACATCTACAAAGCTCCAGCTAGTTTACAGTAATGAATGACTATACCTTTCATCTGTACCTTCATCTAGCTTGTAGCTTAACTATGGGAGAGTCTGGCCATCCACCTCCTAGACAGGGTATGGCTAAGGCACCCCTCTGATAGCTGAGCGCGGCTCCTGCCAGGTCTTTTGGGGTATTTCCCTTTCAACATAGTGGCTTTCTAAATAGACCAGGATTGATAATAGTAACAACCACCACCACCATCCATACCCTTAAAGTGACTGATATGCTAGGTAATCATCACAGCTATGTTACTGATTTAGTGGGTGTGTCTCTCCTTTGAGCAACTTCTCAAAGAGGCATAAAGCCTCCATACTGTAACTCTCGTCATTAGCAAATACAGTAAATACAACTAAAATGAAATGCTAAGCACTTCACATAGGTCTACCTTTCAGATGCAGAAACTCCATCTATATTCAAGTACCAAAATAGTAGTGGCCTGTATGTTCCAGGGCCTTGAAAACCACAATATTTTTTCCAGAGGTCTCACATAGTTTGCTTCCTTTTCTCTGAGTTGGAAATGGCTGTGCTGCATGTGGACATTATCGAAATGCTCCCCAAAATCTGTGACAGTTTTACAATCATCTCCTAAGAGGACAGGATAGAAGTCTATTCATAAAGTATGAAATTTGGCTAGTCCCTAGTGGAATCTCTACGCTTTGAGACAGAATCTGAATCAACAGTTTCTTGCAGTTACCTGACACTTCATAACAACCACAATTGTTGACGCATCCTTGGAATGACCGCTACCAATGGCTTTGCTTCTTTGGAAGTTAGTTTTGAGTCATCTGTGAAAGCGGGGCAGTTTATTTTTTAGTTTTCAGGCAGTTTACTCTATTTTCTAAGTAATGTCATAATGGTACCTTTTAAATCCACAAGATACTGTATTTCAACCAAGTACAGAAGAGCTTACCTATAGAAGTAATCTAGTATATCAAAAGCAAAAGTAAATAAACATAGTATCAGTAAGCTATTACAAATAAACTGCATTTGGGCAGTGCATTCCAAATGACGGAATCACGATACCTTGAAAATTAAAAGCCTTAGTATTTGAAATTAAGCAGACAGTAAGATTTATGGGATGATTTTCAGAGCGACAATATCTTTTAGTTCAAAAAGTTAGGGGTCGCCTCCTTCTGGTATCCCTCTCCCACCACCTTGTCTTACAGCCTGAAATCTCTGTACCTTCCCAACCATGCTGAGCTACATATTGTTTGCTTATGCCCAGATTATCAAGAGCTCTAAATCAAAACTGTTCCCTTCATTATTTTTTCACTCAAATAATCTGCACAATTACAGTAATAATTCTTTGATATTTCCAGGTCACTGAGCAAAATTATAAAAATTCATTATTGAAATCACATTACAGAGACCTTACTGGAAACAGCCTCTGTTATCTAATGAACACTAATGAATTAAACAGTTTTTAAATTTTTTTAGTGATTGGGTGGTCATTTTGCATATTCTGACTTTTTCAAGTTTCATAACACTCAAACCAAAGCTCAGTACCATTTTAGATATATAACAATTCAACTCAATGCACTACATTTAATTATTAATTCAACTCAAAGTACGTTAATGCGAGAGAAAGGATGAGAAGATATTTTGTTTGTTTGAACATCCAACAAAAAAATCTCTTATTCATGTTTCTAGTTCCATATTTGCAATGTCACCCTTTCTGTCAATGAGCAATGCAAGGCTGACAAGCTTGAAATTACCTGGATCATTCTGTTTACACAATACTAAAAAATTGTTATTGCTGATGCCTCCAGATTTACTAAAAATCATCACTAGTAACCTGGAGAGATCCTAATTCAGCTTTTCCAAAACTCTTCAATATATCTCAGGCAAAACTACTGTTATTAACACTCCTAATGTCCATGTTTCTTTAGCATCTTCTTGAAGTACTACGGGAATGAAAAGTATGTTGTGTTCATAGAAGTACTTCAAAGATAGAGAACAGAAATAATTATAGAGAAATGGCAACTGTTATTCTCATAATGAATAAAACACACTGTCAGAATTTTTTTCAAAATAAATCTCAGGTTCTTATTACACTATGACAGCCATAGATTTCTGCCTGTACCTTTTTGTTTCCCCTGTCAATTTGTTATAATCACCCATTCTGGTTTACATTCCCTCTTTTTACCTTGTGTGCTATTTTAGAACAGATATAATAAATGAGTCCAAATGGGAATTTTGTTCCTTAACATTATTAACACTTTCTCTGTATTAATTTTACATACATATATGTGTGTGTGCACAGGTATATTTTTATCATACCCATCTACCCAAATCCTGGGTATTATGAAATAATTTTTTGTATTTTTCTTAAGCTTATAAGGTTCCCTACTGCTAAATTTAGTTTGTTAGATGTGCATAAGCCCTGTTGACTTGTCTTCAACAAGTCTTTTAAAGTAGCATGGCATTTAGAACTAGAACTAGGAAGCAGCTTGAAAAGACAAATGAAAAAAAAAAAAAAAAGTGCTTTTCTAGGTACCAGTAAATTTCATGCTTTAAAATTAAATTACAATATAAATTCACAGCTTTCAGCTTTCAATATATTTAGATGTACTTTCAAATATTAAGTTCAATTACGAGTAATTTGAGGCTAGATTGTCTCCTTGTTATTACTTTGAAAGCTTTCTTTGTCTTTCATAACCTGTGGTGACAAGGCAGAAAAAAGCAATTTTTTATGAGCTAGTAGCAGACACTTTTTCTGCTCTAATTAAAAGTCATAATTACAGTTTTGATTAACCCAGAATGAACAATAGAACAGATTAGTTATCAGGTTGCTGCATTTTGTGGAACAATATCGAAGCTTAGAAAATTTTAGATTCTCTGACATTCTTAGCATAACTAGATAAAGCAAAAACACCAATGCAATTTATGTTTAACAATCTACATAGATTTATTTGTATTTTGACAGCTCATTTGGAAAATGAGCAGAAATACTAATTCAGACAAACTTCTGTCAGTGTAGATTTTTGTTGGTTCATAAGGTATGTGTTTTGTTTGCATGATTTTAAATAATTTCATAATAAGAATTTTTTTTAATAGCAAAAGTCAGATATTGAGCTTTTGAACGTCAAAAATAAAATATTTCAGAAGGGTGACTTGATGTTTTTAAAGAGGGCCAATACTCAACTTTTTTTTTTTGGGGGGGGGGGTGGGGGTTGATGATGTTGCACAAAGAATAAATCAATGAACTGACATGATCTAGGATATGCAGAACATAACTTAGAAAAGCAGACTCCACCTCAATACATTGTTGAACTATAACATAAAGTAATCCACAGGGTGCTGCTTCCTCTCTAAAAAACAGGTACTCTGACACCTCTCATCTACAAATCCTGTCATAAAGAGGAACTAGAGTATTCAGAGTACCTGAACATGTAAGTGATATTATTTTTCTCCCAAAATAATGGTTACCAATCACTTCCTGACACACACAGTTCCTATCACAACAAAGAATAAGATTCAGATTATTTTCAAAGAATGCTAATGCTTCTCCTGTGGTAAACTTCTTGAAACAAAGAAAACTTGAAAAAAATTCCGTAGCTGGTATTCAGGAGCTATGCATATGATTGAAACTTCAGACTTGAGTGAAAACTTTCCTCAGTCAGCATAACTTATTTTATTAGCCAAAAAAAGCTATTTTAGTGTTAAAAGAAATCTAATATAACATAGGAAAGAATCAAATACGAAATGGTTCAAAATGTGAAAACAAGATGGTGGTTAGGACAGCATGGGGCAAAATACCTGCAGTATTCCCTAGGTCAGCCGCTGCCAGAAAACTCTTCCCACAGATTAAGCATAAAACTAATCTGAAAAAAATTTAGCTGTGGGAAGGTGTTTAGAGCATTTTAGTAACTGAAATCATGCCACACTTATACATATACAAATAAGCAAACAAAGAATTATAAATCATCCAAACTAAGATGGCCTTAAAATATCAGTAAATTTTGGGAGTTGAATCAAGGGTGAAATCCAGTTCAAACCTATAGATTGGGTTGACATCTAAAGCATTTCAAATTCCTGTTGCACTCTAAGAATATCAGAAGTCTTTACAGAGAGAGTTGGAGGGTTGAGGAAGTTCATATTCCTACAACCTTGGGAACTGTTAGAGATCGGGGGGGGGAGGGGGGGGGGGGAAGAGTTTCAGATACTACTGAAAAGCAATGATCTATAGGGTAAAAACTATTTTAGAGCTGTGGAAACTTACAAGTCTCAATTCACAAAGTAAACCACTGTTATATAGAGGACATGAAAGAACCAGGGTTCTTGAGGTTTCACTTTGACAAAATTAAGCTTATCAGAGGGACCATACCTATATAGCTACTCCAACCACCTCTTTTTCACCTTCCAAATTCTGACCTCAAACTTGCTTACAGAATGATTTTATTTCAGAGATGGGAAGGGGAAGCAAAGAAAAATAACAGTTTGTCTCATTTTAAAATGTTAAAAAAATATACTAGCCCAGTGTTAGTAACTTCAAGCTGAGGTATTCATACATTAATTTTAAAACCAATGTTTAGGGATTTATAGATATTTACCTGAGCAAGAAATTTTGCACATTGACTTTCTTTGGAATTTGATGCTAAATGTGCATGGGGGGTGTACTGAGTATTAATCTATTATGAGTCTGCTGGAAGAATCCTTACTGTATTCGGGAGCTTAAAATAATAGTTTAGTAAAGTAAGTAAAGGCCAAGTAAAGGCCAGATGTACTTCTAACTACTTTAGACATCTTTTAAAATTCTATTAATGTTGTCATGAAATAGAAAGTATTTATATTTGGAACACGCAGAAGACAATTAGCAGAAAATCTACTTAAGGTTTAACAGGTTACAGAGAAATTGTAAACTATTGAGATTCCATGTAATACCTATATGCTATAATCTTCGTTTCAAAAGCAAGCTTCTACAATTCAGCATTATAGAATTATAGATGTGTCTTAGGGTTTTTCAGATGTTTCTTCATTTAAATACGTCTAAATACAGTTAAAAGTATTTTTGTCAATATCTGAGGTAGCACTCTTGAATAACAGAATAAAAGCATATATGTGAACAAACCCAGCTTGTATTAACCACAGATAGTTAGTTCCAAAGAAAGAAGTAGGGAAAACCTCTTCTTAATTTCCCCCCTAAGTTTCCTAACTTTAAAAATGAAAGTAGTACTCCAGATTTTAAATATTCCTTAGCAATTAACTGGGAAAACTGGCTGAAAATCCCCAAAAGGCTGGAAATATACATATAGGCAACCAGAAAAAAAGAGGCAACATTTTCCATGTTCAACAACATGAAAGTGTGTGACATAATTAAGAGAGGATGAGATCAGAAAGGATCTAATTTTGCTTGATCATACAGAAAAAGGCAGAGGAATAGTTGCTTCAGAGAACCTCTAAGAGACTCCCTCAAAGAGACGGTTAGTCTCACGTTGGTGTAATGGGTCAACATAGGTCAAGCTCTTCTCTTTGCCCATAATTAAGAAAGCTGATGTTTGCTATTGATTAATGAGGATTCAAATTGTACTTTCAGGATGTCAGCCATCAATCTCTTTTCTATCCTCGCAGACAACAAAACTTCTTTAACAGTTTCTATCTGACAAAATTTGTTATTATATGTAAAAATAAGTGAATCAATTTCTTAAAAGTACACACCAATTTAACTGGTGTTGGGAGAGTTGTCTAGGCATGTCATCCTCTGAACATAAAACCACATGCGATAAGTCACTGTCATTTAGGAATTTTTTTATAATTCTCCTTAATATTCATTGCTTTTATTTGGTAACTAATATTTCCTAGTAAAACACACTACTCATCAAATCCTTTAAAAAATTTATATTTCATAGGTTAAATAACACACATGAACAGTATGGTTGTAAACTAGTCACTACTGTTAACCAACAGCCTCCATTTCCACTGTGAAATCTGAAGACACACACATCCACAACCCCTGCTTTGCAATAACATGAAAGGAATATGAACACCATCAGTAATTATGTAATATACAAGATGGAAAAAGTTCTATGTATTAAAAATCCACTCTGATTTCCAAAGTATTCATCTTGCACAGTGACTCATCCAACAGCAGACTCTCCTTTGATACAGTTCCTTCTACAATCTTAATTCTGAGTATTCATATCTCCAGTAACATGAAGCCTTTTTCTCTTAACTTCTAACACTGAACATTTGCTATATTTTCCTCTGTATGTAGAAAGCTGAGCCATTATAAATGGTCTCAAAACCTACAGTGGTATCTAGTGATACATCCTATTCCCTCACACATCCCTCACAATACGTCTTCATCACAGAAAAGTAATACTGATTTGTACTTCATCGGCATACGTGGCAAGCACACAAACACAAAATATTATTTTCAGTATTCTATTACAAATCTTCAATTGAAGTTGGTAATTATTTACTTGAGAAAAGCCACAAATAACAGTCTGACACCACAAAGAGCAAAAGAAATTTTTTCGCCTGAAAAACGCACAAGTCACAGACCAAGAAGAAATAATTTTAGCTCAACACTTATTCTTTTAGAGAGTGTAGGAAAAAGGGTGCAGATCTCTTAGAAATTGCTTGCAATTCAAATTGCACCCTCTTGATGAGTGTGTTAGACTGCAAACTGCAGTCTAAGTTATCTGTGAATGGAGTACTGGGTTTCCAAGAAACCCAGTCTCATTTCCCATCAGCTCATTGAAGCTTCTCATTCATGTGTCTCATCGCAAGCAACCATTGCTTATTCTTTGCAAGCTTCCACAGGATGAGACAACATAGCTGTGTCTGAGTGCAGCTGCACTACAATCTTTCCAGGCTAGGTCAGCAATAGCCTTGGGATTTTCTTCATTCTATACTAAATATAACTCTTTCCCTCTCCATCTGTTCAGTTTTGTCTTTATTGTGGTATCTATCAAGTTTCTGTTTTATCTAGCTTATTCTGTTCTTGGTCAGCAACCTAAAAAGTCATTAGGCTTCCGAACTCTATTAAATAGTTCCTTTATAATATGCTTTTGGTGTGGAAGGAAGCGATGCCATCACTGCATAAACACTCAGTCATTTCAAGTAGGAGCTCTACATTCTGCCTCAAGTTCATTAAGAGCTGGTCTAACTTCCATTTCATATCACTGTAAATTGAACCCAGCATTTTGAAAATCTTGTTGAGTTTAAAAAAAGACAATATCAGCTCACCACATCTGAAAAGAAAAAAAGAAGCAGAAAGATATATATGCAACATACTACAACCCTGCCTTTTGAGTTCTGGAGATGCTAGTAGATAAAAATGTCTGAATTTCTTAATTAAAACTATTATATTAGAATGCCTGTTGCAACTCTTGGTAGCTTTGTGGGAAATTTTTACTTCATAGCCTCTCAAATGAGAGTTATGAGAAAGGTTCAGCTACTTCTAAATACCTTTTTCTTACTAGTCTGACTGAAGACACTAAAGAGACTAGAAAGGGTCCAGAAATTTCCATAAGCTGCACCATCATATTCTGGCTGCAGAAAAAAAAAATTGGTGGTTATTATTTTAGTGCTCTCCAATACTGTGTTTTTACACATGGAAGAGGTGGAAAAAGGCCGAAAGACCTCTCTTACTCTCCCTATTAAATTGCAGAACTAGCAAGCATATACTTCTTGGACAAAGCATACTGGCACTGTTCACCCTGTAATGCAAATACTGCCTTTGCCAATAGTGTGAGTGACGGATTACAACACAGGAATTTAGCCTCAGCTGGCAAAGGCCTCTTCTTGCTCATGTCATTTAACTCTGAAGTTTTTAGGAAAATTAGTAATAGTTTGTACAGTTGACAAACGAGGCTATTATAACTTGTAATTATGCAGAAGTAAATTTAGTTAGAAAATAATATTAACAACACACTGAGCACTTTCTGGCAGAAATACCAGGAGAAACTGTTCAATAACATAGGGATATTTTCGAACATTACATAATACGGAAAGAAATTCATGACATGAAAGGAGGACATGTCTGCAGACACGCTTAAGGTGATTTACTATTGTTCGACGGCAACAGAGCAGCAGCAGTAGGTTCTGTTCCTGGGTTACTACCTCAACGACTGTGTGTCTGTAACCTAAACAGAGCAGAAGAGAGCCCTGGTTCAGCTCTGCAGGTATTTGTGAAAGAAGCTGGTAAAAGTCATGGAGAACTGCGAGCAGGTCAGGCTTTAAACTGTGATGCTGTGATATCTGTGATGCGACAACTTCCTTACTTTTCTTTTTCTTTCTTTTTTTATTTTTTTGAAAATCATTTAATATTTCTACACTCAAGGGAGTCTCTTTCACTTTGGTGTCCTACACTATCAACATAGTCCCTGAGAAGAAAAGACTAATATCAGGGAATAGAAAGTATATCTGAAATTCTGTTCTAGGGAACCGATCTAAAGAGAAAGCATGGCTTTTATTTTCCCTTTCTATTTTTAATGTAAAAAGTCTTCCAGGCAGCTGAAACTTAGAGAAGTGTAAATTATACTCAACAGAAAGTTTAAACCAAAAAAGAATGCTATGTAAAATGGATGATCAGTAGTTAAAGCTCTGAATACCTCACAGCACATATCAAACTGCAGAATGAGTTTCCCCAAAACAAAGGGGAAATTCTGTCACTTAGGATTTGGAAAAATAAACTATGGGGTTTAGAAATTCTGTAGTGCCAAGACTAGAAGCTGGAAGGAAGAGTCCTAACCTCTTCACTTAACTTCTAATATTAAGATTGCTTTTATGTAATCATTGTGGCATGAAGCATGTTTCTTCATTTCTTTCTGAAGTTGCCATCGTCTATGTCCTTTTGTCCTAAAAATAGTTTTAGGTCTCATTTACCTCTGCAACAACTGTAAATTAATAGGCATTTTTAAAAATTATGCACTTCTGTTTTATATTATTTTTATTTTTTAAGTTATGGCGTCCTTTAGAATTGTGCTACTGAGAATGGGGAGAATAAATAACATCTAGAGAAATGCATTTGATAAAGCTGAAATGGAACGAATGTTTGGAAAAAATGGTGTTTAAATTAAAGAGAAATCTGAAAGGTTTTGATATTTTTTTGCTTTACAAACAGAGAGAAAAAGCTGAGGAACTATATTATTTTACACCAATATACACAATTTTTAAGTTTTACAATATGTGGAAAGCACAGGTATTGTTCCAATAAAATAAACAAAGAAATTAACTATCCAGAAAGCATGATTTTGAAGCCTTTGTATTCTCCAATATAATTAATGACAAAATTCTCAGAAGAAGATTACTTAAATTAGGACTTCCTCACCATCCACTCAGCTCCTGTTTACCTCCTTGTTCAATGTGTTCACTTAGGGAAAATAACAGTAGGTGGACCAAAATGAAATAATACAGTGAATTCATTTTCCCTGCAGTGTTGTCTCAATTTATGTTGAGAACTTCGTTAACTCTTTTGTTAGGTACAATACTTTTTCTACTTAGAGGTTAAGTTTACATTCTGCTTCCTTTTGGAAATGCTGTTATATGACAGTCTTCTGTTTATTCCTGCATTCTCCTTAATACACAGCCAAATGTGGTTTCTACCTCACTTTATTTAAAAGTAGCATGCAAAGTACCCTAGTTTTATACACTTCTTGTCTGAGAAGTTCAGAGCCAGCTACTTCTCTTCTAAGAGTAGAAATTTGTGGTTGAACTATGCTCTGTAATGGCCCCTAATGGTTAAATTACTTGCTAATACTTTGCAACATTTCTCAGGCTCAGTTGATTTCCCCTCAGTTCCTCTGTTCTTTCCAGTTCTTCTCTCAACTCAATTCCTTTAAGTGAGCCAGGAGCTTTTTAGGCCACAGTTGGGGGGTGGTTGTTTGTTTGTTTGTTTGGTTTTTGTTTGGTTTTTTGTGTTTGTTTTTTTTTTTTAAAAAAAAGAAATCAAACACAACATAGAAGGTGAGGGTCTAACACATGAAACTGAAAGACTTCAGAATTACAATGAGTATGGAAGGTTATGGACCAAAACAATATGAGAAGCCATAGTAAAAGGGAATATAATCAACATTCTTCCATTATATTTAAAAATATTTAACCTATCTATAAACTACTTTGAAAACAGAAGTCTTATGAAAAATTAATGGGATAAATGAAAGGCAAATTTCAATGCTACTTATACATAAGGATGTTGCCAACGATGCTGTCATTCATAGACCCAGAAATAATAACTGATTAAAGGCTTTCCACTTCTCACTCGAACTTTGTACATACATCTGCCCTTCTCAACCTGATTTCCAACTGGAGACAAGACAAAGTCAGCCTGTTTCCTTTACGTCCCTCATACCCATTAAACCTTCTTTAAAATGGTGTTAACATCTGCCTTTTATTTGCCATCTAGCATTTTTTGCTCTAGCACAAGAGCACAGCCCAAAACAAAACAGTAAATAAGCCAGGAAGTCCAGCAGACTATTATTAACTGCTAAACTCAAGGCAGCTCTGAACCAGTATATGAGAAAAGAAAGTACTGGGAAGACCAGAGTATAAAATCCAAAGTAGTAACCAAATGTGGCTGGGAAGACTGTTCTAACAAAAATGCCTTAAACAGATATTTTTAGGCTGTGCATTGCCGAAAACTTCCATAGGAAGGAATGAAATTACTTCAGTCCCTCCTTTTTTCGAAGAAAAAGGATCTACTACAACAGCACAGTCTTTAAGATCATATAATCATAGAATGGTTTGAGTTGGAAGGGTCCTTTAGGGATCATCTAGTTCCAAACTCCCTGCCATAGGCGGAACATCTTTCACTAGATCAAGTTGCTCAAAGCCCCATCCAATCTGACCTCAAACACTTCAAGGGAGGGGGCATCCATGACTGCTCCAGGCAGCCTGTTCCAGTGCCTCATAGTAAAAAATTTCTACCTTCTATCTAATCTAAGTCTACCATCTTTCAGTTTAAAACCATTCATGATTGAGTTCATCATCAAAATATCAAAAATAACCTTCAAACCCTGCACATTCTGGCTGACTGGATCTGAAAATGTAACAATAATATGTGTCACACCAGGACAAATAAAAAAGTTTCATAGACTTCATGTTTTCCAAGCAAGAATTCTAAATGAGAATCACACACTTTTTTATCACTGCTGAACACTTCAGTGTGCTGGAAGGCTTCTCATGGGAGATATTTGCTGATATCATAGAAGGCTTTTCTGAAGATTTCCAGCATTCTTATGAGGATTCTAAAGTTCAGCAGTGCTTTAGCAAAGTCAGTCTGTAAATTCCAAGGTTTCTGGGATAAATAAGGGCTTCTGAGATCTGGAGAACAGTGAAACTCATGGGAGAAACCAATATAAAACTGACAGAATGCCTTATGATCTTTTTATTCCTTGCACAAATGTCTTGCCTTATTTTAGAGAAGTCAAAATGGTAGCTGGAAGAATACAGGCTTAGCATAACTGTGGAAGTACCACATGTGAATAAAGTGAGGACTAGAAAGGATGTAGTGTATGACATAGTCACAGCATAGTTTCTCACATACAGAATCTCTTTAGTTTTGTAAAAGTTGCCCACTCAAAACTTTAATACAAAAAAAATACTCATACCAGAACCTTCTGTCAAACAGACATAGTGAAAGGTATCAGATCTGTTCAGAAAAAGAAAAAGAAAACAAAAAGAATCTCCTCTCAGCAGTCTCTCAACCTCTGGGCTTCCAACAGAATGACCAGAAACAGGAACTTTGCCTGTTTCATTGGACAAAAAAAATTTCCTTCAAAATGTCTCTCTAAAGTACTTCTCACATCTACCAAAGAATTAAGACACTTTTTTTTAAACAAATACAAATAACTAATCTAACAAATCATTATCTTAATACTACATAAGACTTCATTAAACACCAGTGGGGTCCGTGCACTGGTGGGCGTGATTGCTGATGTAAGCATTTCATATGAAGACACCATTTGAATAAGGAGTTGCGTATAGTATCTCCAACAAGAGATGATTTCCTGATCCAGTTATTTTAGTGAATATAAAATTCTGGTATTCTGCAAGGAAGCGCAGACAATACAACAGAGGCCATAACATCTCTCTACTGGATTCCATAAAACAAAAGCAATATGAAACCAATTCACCAACTGAAGCTTATATAGCTCCCAATACCGCAAGTAAGTCTAAGATGCACTCTGTGAACTCAAAACACTGCATTTACCTCAAAATATAACACATTGCTACTATGGATATATACAACACCAACAAAGTGAATTACATCCTTAGTTGGTACATATCTAAAGTAGATCGATATTAGGAAAGCCTCTAAATTTATTTTGCTTATGTAGGATTTCTTAAGTCTGATTTCTTATTTGCCAAATCCCAACAACACTTTTTTCAAAAATAATTATGCTAGAAGAGAGGAAATAATTCTGAAAAATATTTTGGATTCTCAGATGACATTTGCGTACCCTAATGTGAATTCACAAGAGTTAATCCCCTAAGGAACAGTGTGCTTCAGATGAAGACCATGACAAACATGAAACAATTTGATCATAGTTTTCTCAAATGCAATACCTAACTCTCAAACTAGTTTGATCTTTCTGTACCATGCAACAGCCTTGTTACAGCAACCTAAAGATCAAATTGAAATCAGGTCTATATCACAAAGTTCTGCTGGGGTAGTGGGATTAAGAGTTTAAAAAAAATCCCTAAAAATCACAATACTAACGGTCATACACCCGGAGCAATCTGTTCTCTGCCTTTCCAAAGTACTTAAAGAGAGAGTTTTCACAGACTGCAATGAACTCTTGAAATTGAACAAGAGAAGCAATATTGGGCTATAGCTGCTGCACATGTTACTTCTCTAAAACCTCTCTGAGGGGTAGAATAATGTTAGCTATCTAGTTGTGGTTTAGCCCCAGTCAGCAACCAAGCGCCACAGAGCCGCTCGCTCACTCCCCCCTGGTGGGACGGGGGAGAGAATCGGAAGAGTAAAAGTGAGGCAACTCATGGGTTGAGATAAAGACAGTTTAATAGGTAAAGCAAAAGCTGCGTGCGGAAGCAAAGCAAAACAAGGAGTTAATTCACTGCTTCCCATGGGCAGGCAGGTGTTCAGCCATCTTTAGGAAAGCAGGGCTCCAGCACACGTAATGGTTACCTGGGAAGACAAATGCCATCACTCCAAACATCCCCCCCTTCCTTCTTCCCCCAGCTTTATATACTGAGCATGACGTCATATGGTATGGAATATCCCTTGGGTCAGTTGAGGTCAGCTGTCCCAGCTGTGCCCCCTCCCAACTCCGTGTGCACCCAACAAAGCACAGGAAGCCAAAAACGTCCTTGGCTAGCGTAAGCACTACTTAGCAACAACTAAAATATCTCTATATTATCAATGCTGTTCTTAGCACAAATCCAAAACATAGCCCCATACCGGCTACCACCAACGAAAATTAACTCTATGCCAGCTGACCTAGGACACTAGTAAATATTTTATTCAGTGTCATAATTCAAGCTAAATAAAGTGGAATTCATCTACTACTGTCAAATACAGTCATTCCTGCAATAATTTTCTTGGCAGTAAGAAGAGTAGATGCCCTTTTGTCCTGGCCAAATCAGTGTTTGCTGTGGCTATATGAAACTTGCAGCTTACTAGCCTATCAAAATAGCGACAGTATTCTGGACATGGGGAAAATTTGAATTTGATCTGGACATGTGCCAAATCATAAGAGGTTCATGCTGAAACATACTTAATGAGTAGCCAGAGCAAGTGGCCAGTAATTGGCAGCTCTGCTTCTGTTGTAGCGAATGTCTATTAGGAAGAAAGACTGACTAGTCAGCTTCTTCATTTATTCAGGTTTTGACCCATAATTTAAACATGCCAAATTGTTCCACTTTGAAATATAGGACAAAAAGACTGTATGATCTCACGTATGGAGGTGGGAGTTCCCAAAATATTTACAAGTGGAGCAGTTAATATACTTTGCCATGCTTTCAATCATCTGAATTATATCTGACACTAAATAAACAACAATAATAAATAGTGACGAGAAGCTACCTGTTTTAGAGAATGTATGAGCTAGAGCAAGTTTTGTTGTTTTCCTAAAATACATCTGCTAATTTTTTCTTCAAAAAACAGTGTTGGAAGCCGCGTGCTCTCTCAGCACTCCACAGGGTGCAACCGCTGTGCAGTGTTTGTGCCCAGGCACCAAGGAAATGCAACACAGGGCAGACGTGCACTCCTGCCACGTTTACCACAAGCCAGATGCAGCCAAACCCTTTAGCATTCAAGAAAACTGCTGAATCTAGTGGACAATTTGAAAGGAACCTGTAACAAGTGGCATTTGGAAAATAAAATTCCGTCAAAAAGCAACCAGATAATGAAGCAAGATGCCAGACACTCAACAGATAACAAAACCAGGCCATTCATCAAGTGGGAGACAGGCCTTTTCTTGCTTTTAGACAAAACAGAAAATATACCCCTACAGTTGATGGTGATACAGAGAAGAATGATAGCAATTTCTGTAACACGCTTCTGTGCCAGGACCAATTAAGAGCTGAAAATGGATTTGGAATCAGCTGGTAGTAAAGCAAAGTATGCAAGTTCCATGATCCAAAATTAAATAGATGAAGCACATTAACAACTTAATTCCCAACAACTTTCAGTGATAAAACACATATATACCACATGCATAGGTTATTTGCCTGTGTGGGTCCATCAACAAATGTTCTGTTGAAGAGCCCTTCCCACAGCTTGTATCCCAGAAATTCCCCAAAAGCATTCCTGTGACTGCTTTGGACAAGCTGCTCTCCTAAAAAATGCTTATGCATGTGCTAAAATGTATAACTGAACTCTGTCAGTAAATGCACAGTAAGTTCGGAGCCTGAACCTACGCCAAAGAGTGCTCCATTAGCACTGTATATGCTGCATTTCATTGCTCACCGACTTAAGCTACACAATGATGTGAAATGTAGCTCAAAGAACTGCAGATGGACTATACTCAAATGTATGAATTTCTGATGCTTTCCATGAGCCGATCAGATCTGTGGGCTGCTATCCAACAGGTTTAGCCAAGCACAAAGCATGAAAAATTGAATCAAGAGACTGTTTCTGTAGCCACTTCAGCTGATCTACTTAATGCCATCCTAATCACCACGGAAGAAAAAGAGAAAAAATAAAGAAAAAAAACACCACATCAGAAAGGCCAGAGATTTTTTAATGTCAAGCTACCTAGCTGCTGTGGACCATGCTGCAGCTCAGCAGGGACCTTCAGGAGACAGAGAGGCCCAAGAACATAACAAAAGACATGTCATTCTGACATTCTCCCCCACATCTTCAAATTGTTCAAAATCTTGGTCAAACTGCTTGTGTCAACATGCACTCCTGCTTAAATCTAAGCACTCTGAATTGAAATAATGAGCTTTCAATCAAAGGAAGGAGAATGACAGTCACTCCCAAATACATGCTGGTAGTACAGGATAACTACAGCAAGAAAACCAGACCATGTTCAGTCATCTACTGGTGAGGCATGACACATTAGATGTACAAAATGTGTGTGGAAGGACTGGGTTTTTGTTGTTGTTTTTAATAAACAGCCTGAGTAATTATCAGTACTTGTATTTAAATAGACTTATACCAACCCAGTCCTTCCTCAGTGAAACCCTCTGATCTTATTCTGTGTATAAACCTAACACCTACTTTTGGAAGAGCTCTTTGCTTCTACAGTTTGTTGTTTGGAGGGGCAGCACACTGCAGTGCTTCTGGGAAAGCATCTTTCTTTGCAAGGATAAGCTACATTGGCACTGCAAAACTTTGAGGATAGCTACAGCTCTAATTAAGTTTATATGCTTAGCGGGTTCTCTAAAACAGAACAAAACAAGCATTTGATTCAAAGAAATATAAATGTTGCTGAGTACATAATAGGTATATAATCATAAAATAACATAATAATTCTAGTACTACATATAATATATAGCATTCTAAATATAGCAATGAGAGAATGACAATAAGAAACACATGAAATAATATCTATGGCTAAAATGAAGCAATGACAACAAAGGACAAACACCTGCCACTCTGATTCTGCACCAAGTTACCTAAAAGGGTAACTGGATGCTTCTTCATCTGCAGACCTATTAGTTCTAAATACAAGTCCAATACAAACTCAGAACAATCTCCCAGCAAAATAAATTTTATACACAGATCTACCTCTGTAGACCAGCTGGCTTTTCAGACTAATGTTAGTCACAAATATACCATTTCCTTTTGTGCAACTAAACCTCTTACCCTTTACTTGGGGACACAGAATTCAGAATATTGGATTTCAACAACTTATTTTTAGCAGTTTTTAAAAAAATTCAATTACGTTTGCATCACCAGAAACAGAACAAACAACTCATTTTGTTAACACTCATAATATGTCTTCTTTTAAGAAGGGAAAAAAAAGCATTAAAACAATTTCTATTGACCTTTTCTATTAAAAGAGACACTGACAAACACAAAGTACTTTCATCTTGAATTACTACCACTTGGTGTTCTAACTCTGACAGAGGTACTATTAGCTAAAAAATAAAGTCTTTCAGCTATTTACACATTAAAGTGTGAATGCGTATGCTTACGTAACTCCTCTATTTTGGTCTGTGTAATGTATTAAACATTATATTTTTTAGTTGTAGAACTGACACACCAAAGGAAGAGAAGTCTCCTCTTCAGCTATATGAATGCTTTATTACAAACACAAGCGCATGCTTCTCCCCAGTTTCCCACCAGTATTCTGTAATCCATACTTGCAGAGGCCCACAGGCAAGCAGATAACTGAATTAGCATATACAATGAATCCAAAGGCAGCTGTCAGAGCCCTTACATTCTTATTTTCATTATAACAACTTACTTTGTAATGATAGTTATCACTTCAATTTTTCAGATTTTGAAGCATGATCCTGAAGGAAAATGTTTCAAAAAATTACTATACAAGATTTAAGAGTTCACGTTTTTGTAGCTCCATTATCAAAATAAATACATAAAAAAAATAGTCAGCAAGCACAACTGATAAGGGGCATGAGAGCAAAGACATTTAGTCTAGATCTTTATCAGAAACTTTTGCCTGAATAGCATCCTGCACAAATACAGGGTAAATAAAGGACATGGGATATTTTGGCATACCTCCAAGAGCAAGTTTTCTACCTACACATTTTGTATGTCTGCTTCAGGGAAAAGTTACCAGTTAGGAATCTGTTCAGATTTTATTCTAGAGGCTACTGACTGCCAACTGGGAGTCAGAAAATTTCCCAAAGGGTTATCATATTAGCTTTTTTGAAAGGCTTTTTGATAGGACTTTGCATTTTCCTGTGAACTTCATGACATTCCTGCTTGCCCATTTCTCCATGCCACCAAGATCCCACCAAACAATAGCAAACCCATCCAGCAGATCAACCACTCCTTCCAGTTTTGCACATGCAAACTTGCTGAGGGTGCGCTCTGTCTCATCGTTCAGGTCACCAGCGAAGATGTTGAACGTTACTGGCCCCAGAATCATCCCCGGGGCACACCAACAGCGTCTGGCCTCCAGCTGAACATCGTGCTGTTGATCAAAACGCTTTGAGCCTGGCAGTTCAAGCAGTTTTCAGTCCACCCCACTGGCCACCTATCCAGCCTCTACAATTTCAGGAGTAAGATTACCACAGACATGACACCTCAGTGTATCTGCGTATTAAACACAGGGTGATTGTAATGGGATTTTGGAGCCAACGGACATGATGAAAGTAATTTCTTCCAGTAGCAGCTACATTTTAAAAAATACATTTGCAATTAAGGGTTTGCTGTTCATGTATGATATTAACTTTCTGACACTGCTCATTCATTTTCAGTATTTTGTTTGTGCATGGAAGACTGCTGCGCCCTGAGGAGTCCTTGTAAATGAAGAGGGGATTTTTACCTAGGTAACTATTCAGATTTTGTACCTTTACTAAGAAATGCATATGATTTAGGAAAAAAATAAACATTTTTATTTCCAGGCATATTTTTTTTCAGCTGAAATCTTATGCTGTTAATAAGAACAGGATCTGATTTTCTAATCAAATGATAAATAAACGAAGCCAAATATTAGCTCTGACTCTCCAGATTTTTTGACAAAAGGTTCTTCCAAAATACAAAACGCATTTGTACTAAACCCTTCCCTAACTTTGGTATACACTAATAATTTAAATGTACATGCATTTAAGTTTTTCTTTATTTATAGCTGATGATCTAGGCTTTATGTACAGGAATTATGTGAAATTATGGGTTGCTCTGAAAGACCATTTTGCATGCACATCTAGAGCAATTCCTAGTATAAATTAATGTATTTAAATCTCACATGTAACACCTCTGGCTTATTAAGCATTTTTATTCCTTCAGCTGCAGTTTAAGGCACTGTAGTTCAAGAAATGTGTGAATAAACCACAGAGAGTGCAGTGAAAAGAAATAAGAAACGGTAAAGGTCTAGAATGCATCTTCTATGGTGCTTTAAAAAAAGCCAGGATGCTCAAAAAAACCCAAGCAAGCAAATTTAAAAAATGCAAAACCACTGAAATAACAATTAAAAAAGCTGGTTATGGTAGTAGTTTTCAAGCACAATAAAAGGCTTCTATAGAGAAGAAGAAAATTATCTGTTTCATATACTGGAGTGGGTAAGAGAACAAGTCATGAGTTTCAGTTTCAGCATGAAAGATCCAGATTAGTCATTAGAAAACACACGCTAATGGCTATGCCGGTAAGCAGTGGAATAGACCGCCTGTGGCTACCCCATATATCCTCGTGCTTTAGTCTCCTAGCACTCTGACTCTGCCAAGCAGTGGTTGAAAAGAATTGCAACTGAGTTTGTGAACACAGCGGTTGGTGTAACCATACTACAGTTACAAAGCAAAGCCATCCACAAATGTTCAAGAACAAATTCAGACCTGTGTCAAAGGGGTCTGGATTTATGTAGCTGGTCTCTTCCCTAACTTTTGGGTTTGGATGATTTTGTTTGTTTGTTTGTTTGGCCAGATATGCAAATATTAGAGTACTATAAACATTTTTTTAAAATAAAAATGGTTCACCTGGCTTTAAAGGCATTATATTATTGTGATATTTAACTGTTATTTCCTTGGGAAGTGTTCAACTTCAAATATATTTCAGCTAACAACTTCAAATCCATTTAGTAAACCCTCTTTACAGCTTGTCCATATCTTAAATGCGTGCAAAATTTGTAGGAAAAGTTTTCTCCTTTGTTGTGCCTTCATAACTGTCCAAAATATTTTTAAGTCATGCAAAGATAGTGTTAACTCAGAAGGGCTTGGCACACTATTTTAGGAAATTTCAGCCTGGATTTCTGTTACACACCCGATCTTATTCAAAAAACACCAGTATACATCAGCTGAGGTTCTGGTTAGAACATAATGAATAAAACTATTTTGACTATGGGCAGGAATGTTTGTGAATAATCTAACATTTATATAGTACATCATAAGTCACTGCCGCTTCTTATTCATGTAAGCATGTACGCAATTATTTCTTGATGGAAAACAGTTCTTTAAAAAAAGATTCTCATAATACTGCAGTATGTGCTACACAGGGAAATTGCCCCTTTGATCTTTATAAATCTACATGTTCATGGTATTATCTTTAATCTAAAAACCTTCTTCCTCTTTATCACCTGCTGAGAGTTTTCAATTAAAAATCTGAGTTACTGGAAAAAAATCTGAGTTAAGAGAAAAAAAATCTGTATTAAGAAACTTGGGAAAAAGAGCTTTAAAATTTTTCATCAAAATAGACATAATTTGATAGTCTATTCTAATTAAGAACACAGTAGAACAGTTAACCTAATGAACATTTCCCCTAACTATTATAGATAATAATAATAATTGACTAATAACTATTCACTGGAATGATGCATTGAGAAATTAAAGCACGTTTCAAAATAATCTTTAAAAGATCATAGTGTATTTTTAAAAAAAACACAGATACATCCTTTTGTAGCAATTAAAAAAAAGGCCTTTCAAATTCCATTAGTTTATTGAAGTTTTTTCTTTCTAAACAGGAATGTAAAATAGCACATATTATATTTGCCGTACATCAAACTTTTTGTTTACTATCCTGTCACTATATTTTGTATTTTGCTCATTGAAAACTGTATATGCAGCAGTCACACAGCTCTTTTACTGAAAAGCATCTGACATTACCAAAGGTCACTCTCAGGAGGACATATTACTTACAGCTTGCGAACAAGATTTCCACTTAAATGTTTCTCTGCATGAATTTGATCCTAGAACTTTGGTCACGGTTCAGCAAAACCTCCAAACCACATGCATTATCCTGCTGCCCTTGGTGTGGGCTAAAGAGGTTACTGGACCCCATTGAGCAAACCTGGTTCTGTCTTTCAGACCAAGTGATGGAGTAATTCTGGAGGAACTGCCTCATAAATATGAGAATATTAAAAGTAAGTAGGGGGACTACTAATGTTGTCAAAAATAACAGTAAGCACAAGAACTTTGTTAATCTAGATCCAGCAAGATGGAGGAACAGCGATCATGAAATTTATTATTTTAATGTTCTTTTAAAGAAATAATCATTGCCTTTTAGCTTCTGGATGTCTTATATGCACTGGCAATACTCTCAAGTTTTTGTTCTGCAGCCACAAGTGTCAGAAGTTTTCAATCATAAGTATTAACTGACCCTATCGGGTAATCATTTGGAAGTTTAGAACTTAAGAGAAATAGTTTGTGTCACAAGATTCATCATAAAAAAATTACAAGATTTAGAAATAGCTATTTACTGAGGGTCATATCAGCTTTCAGCCCTAATCAAATGGTATCAGTTATTCAAATGCAGTACAAATCCACTTAAAGAATGTTTCTTTAATCAATGGATTGACAAGGCCCCAAGGAAGCTGCAGAAGGCAATCAGCATATGCTAGCAGGGAACTGGAAGTGTAATTACAATCTGAGAAAAGACAATTTCACCGTGTCCTTCAAAATGAAGCAAACTCTTGCCATTTGTGTGATGTCCCTCCTACCAATAAAAGATAGAGAATCACCATTCTTGCATATTTTCATGTTAGTCATCTAGTAAATCCAAAGGCTTGTGATATGGGGGAAAAAGTTAAATAAGTTTTGAATAAAGATGTGTTTGACACAGCGTTACATTTGTGAGTCTGCAACCGATCTCCTGCAGTACTTGGGAAATAGCATCATACACCCTGAACCCTTGCAAGACCCTTAGTTGTGCCTCTGCTTTCAGTGATGCAACATTAAAAAAAAACGGACAAAGCTTGTTCATGTTGATGATATAAACTTTCAGTAACTCGGGTCCTCTGTATTCAAATATAGTTTTTTCCCTTTTTATTCCTGATTATTGTATGGCTCATTAATGAAAACAAAACCCAACGTGACATGAAAAATCACGTTAGTCTGATAGAATGAAAGTACGTTCAGTAGCAGAAGTAGCTTTGCTTGCTTCAAAGTGAGAAGCTGACCAGTAATTACTTTTATTTATTACAAAACCTATTTTATGTTTTTAGTATCTTTTCAAAGATTACATCCCTTAACAAGAGATACTTTCCTACTCACAGGAAATATTTATTTAGAATTTTCCTTCATACACAGGCTGCAGAAATTTTAGGGCAACTAAAGTTTCAATTTGCTTCATGTTGAAAAATGATGTCTAATTAGAATAACCTGCAAACTGGAAATTATTAAACAGGGAACCAGCAAATAAAACGGGGGGTGGTGCTGTGTGTGTGACGACCCAAAAATGCTTTTCAACTCGTTACTTACGTGTTTTCAGCTAGATTTCTAGAGTTAATTTTAACTAGGCAGATTTACTATTCGATCTTTTACTGAAAAGTCACTCAAAAACTCAGCATAAAAAATACTGAGGCTCTGTATTTAGTTTCAGGAAATAACTGAAGAAAAACATCAGTTACTCGGCATTCAGAGAGCTCTGGGGATACTTTAATAGCAAAATATTTTATACCAAAACTGTCCGGTTCAGTAAAGACGCAGAATGCTGCCTGAACTCTGAAAGCTGTCTGTTGGTTAGGTATTTTTCTTTTTTATTTTTGTTGCAAGGCTCCAGGATGCAAAGTTCAAGGTTAACCAGTCACCCCCAATAGGTCGGTCACCTCTTTTTGCTCCAGTTGCTGCTAGAATTATTTCATCTTTCAGTCACTCTTCCAGCAAGCACAAATGGGTTGGCACTCTCTCCCTCCTCCGACATCTAAGTTCTCCTGCTGCTACATTAAAGAGTCACCTAGTTAAAGCTTCCTCTCACTAACCATCTTTTTAAAAGCAAGATGTGGCAACCTGTTCCAGGTCCAAGCCCCTCAGTTGCCGTGAAGTGACAGGGGACACATGAGAACCTTCCTCAGGCTAAACTGAAACGGGATGAGTATCCCACCTCATGGAGTCACAGAGGGGACCTGACAAGCCTTTATATGCCAGGCCTTTGTAGACAGCTTCTGAAGAAGCTTGAAAGGCAGCTACTGATGGAAATGCCAGTTCTTGGCAGCTTCCCTGGAAATAATAAGCAATAGCAAATTTCATTTTCAATAACCAGAAAGGAAAACTCCTGTTGCAAAATACCCTGGTGTTGTTTGACTAGAAATGAGATTATTTTCTTTTTTTGTATGAGTTAAGTGCTGGTGAGCGAAAAACTAATTTCATTCCTCCAACCCTTCACTTTATGTAAATCAGGAATCTTGCTAAGTTTTGTAGTTCTACTTTTCTTTAATAAAAACTTACAAAAAGAACACCCCCTCCCCACATACACACGCACACTTTAATGGCAACAAGCAGATTTTGGAATTCGGTTTCCCCATTTGTTACTAGGGAAACTGCACTGACTTGGAGAAATTCGCATGCAAATTATTTCCTAATTTGCTCGTTCATAAAAACACAATCTAGCACTCAACCAGTAATATGCATTAAAATGCAAAGCCCAGGATTATCAGTGAGCTCAGTCTTGATCTTGACTCTGGTTGGTTCTTATATTCACAGCAGTACCCTGCTGTGAAACTGCTCCTAAACCACTCTGCTTTGCTGAGCAAAGGTCTTGCACCTACACTGTGCAGTGAAGCCAGCCAGGACCAAATCCCCACCCCCACCCCGAGCACAGAAAACTCTCCCCTACCTCTGAAGTCAACCTGGGCCGGTGCATCCTGCCCTCACGTCCCTGCACCACATAACCAATCCTCCTGGGCCTGAGTAGCAGAGGTTACTCAACTGGGATCTGAGCCTGCTGCTACAAAGGTCACTGCTCTAATGAAAACGCTCACTGGCAACGTGCAGAATAGCGAGAGAAACAGAAATTACAGAGTTCTACAAGCCCAATGTTAGCAGCACTATTTAGTCTGCGTTCCTGAAGGAGAGCTATTCTTCACTCAGACTTGTGAGTGCATGTTCAGTTGTTCCCATACTGCCTTAAATTAGTTAATCCATGGGCCAGCATGGATGGAGTCGCACGGGCAGAGCCCGCAGCCGCTGGCAGAAGCCAGAACCACCTGAAAGCTTCTTGCAGCACTGCCGGGTCCCAGCTGCAGTAACCTTGACTGTGCCTCATGTCTGAGCTAGCGTGATTAACAACTTCTTACCCCGCCAAATGCAGAAGTAGTATATATATAACTTCAGGGAATGTGATGTTTACATTGGAGAATGACAAAGGAAGATTACTTCATGTCACAACAACATTACAGAAACCTGTCTGCTCCTAACTCCTTCCGCTCACTCGAGAGAGGATGTGTTATCAGACTAAACTCCCGGTTAAGTGATACTCCATCTTTGCTCTGATAGAAACTTGTCAGAACATGACAATGTGCATTTAGGATTTGGTTACATCACCCATTGGTCATTAAGGAAACCACAGCTGCATCTTCCTGTTACAGCCTATCTGATTAAGTTATATGATACATCCTCTAGCATTATTCATGTCCATATACACTAGAAGTTAATTTCCTTTGCTGCACGTCATCCGGTTTTTATTAATGTGTCCTCCAAAATGAACTTTTTGGAGTTCTATTTTTCCCTTCTCATACCTTCTCACAGTTCAGTCTAGTTATCACAGACATATTTTTATTAATTTATCTGAAGAATATACCCGTATTTAGGTAAAATAGTAATTTTTATATTTCATACTTTTTTATAAGCAGGTTTCGTCTGGGTTTAACTGCTGCTTCTCCTTTTTTGGTGTTGTTTAATTCACAAGTGCTTATTCTGAGCAAATTCACTTTGAACTATAAATGATTGATGCAACTTTTACAACATTCTAATTTGCATAAACATAACTGCTGATATCAGAACAGGGAAGATTAACCAACAGTTTAGAGTATTGACTGAGAACACGAATTCTGTCATTGTAATGTGCACAGGCTGTAAAAAAAATATAACAATGCAGTGTTTTCACCATAACTCTAATAGTGTAAAAACAAAACATACACAAAGATGAGAAATTGATATTTCCAGTTAAATTAATCTCATTAAAATGTATTTAAATGCACCTGAAAATGCACAAAAACTTGAACTGCATCGTCAGTGGCCAGAATTGCAGCATAGCACTATACAACAGATGACTCAAAGCAAAATATTTACTTTTCTTTCAGTTTAATCCAATGCCTACCAGAGGTGTGCCAGAACTAGGATCCCTCCCCAGAAGACTTTGGACGCAGTAGCATGCTCATGGTAAAACCTGCACCCTACATGTTGAACCATCCCTGATTAGTACTTGAGAAGATAATTTGACAGAGAGGTAGCTTTGCTCTGGTGGTAGGACCATCTTCAACATGTACTAACACATACACATAACTGATGAGAAGTTTACACAAACACAGTGAGACCAACAGATAAAGTTTTTTCACATTTGCTTTTGCCAAAACATACATGCTATTTTAAGTGCCTGTAAACTTCCAAGTGTATCTGTACATATGCATTTACACAAACCTCAGTCTGAGCATTTCTCCTAGATTTTATCTCTCTTGAGCTTTGAGTTTAGATTTGGAGCAGACTCCCTCCATTAACTTGACAACCTGATCTCCAGCTTCTTTCTTTCCATAAAAATGGCAGAAGTGAGACAACAGGAAAGACAGAGAATATGGTAAAATATTCAAGGACTTGACAGAGAAGCTGATATGTTATGGGCATTGCGGGTAGAAGTGAACAGGAGAGCAAGGGAAATTAGAAGGTTCTTGAAAAAGAACTTAACAAGAGATAAAAATGCTTTGAAGTGATTTAAATCTTATGGGATTCTTTAAACATCGGCCTGGATGTGAGCATGGCTCAATTTAGTCTTCATTCCATAAATATGCACTTGTCTTTCTAACAGAGATATTCACAATCCCTTTCCTATCCTGTTATTTTGGCTAATTGCAAATGTATCAAATCCATCTACAAATTCTGTTCCTAACTGCCTCTAAAAATATATTATAAAGGTGCTAAAATAATAATTGCCAGCAAAAACCGTATCAAGTTTATATTATAAATTGCATATCATTTTTAGACAATTTCACCAAACATTGCTATAGTATGCTAATTATTGACCTCTACAGGGTTAAAAATGATTTGTATAATATGACAACAACTAACAATTACTCTAACAGAACTGTGAGGGAATATAGTCTTCAGTGATGAAAATTGTCTAAGCCTACTCCATCTCATTAGTGTTGAATTAATTAGGCTTTATTTATTCATATGACATTAATGATTATATAGAGCCTATAATTGTCAAAGTTTCAGAAATTCTTGGTGCACTTTGGCGGGGGTGGGGGAGGAGTGTTCAGTAGCTCTGTAAGAGAGAATAATATAAAGTTTGCATTCTCACCATGCTAATTTTTATTCTCATCCTGAACTTCTGGATTCATAAAAGCTTCAGCCTTATTTTTCCCCCTACAGTCATAGAACGGTTCTGTTTGAAGTACAAAAAGCACATCCATAATGAAAGGCTTCCATAAGAATTATGCATTCTTCAACTTCACAATTGCTGTATGATTCATTATGTTCAAAACTAAGAGCAGATATTACGAGGATACCATTTATTATATGATTACTATTATTGAATTCTTGGTATTTAATCTTTGCGCATTTAGTAGTCTACTTTTTATTTAGCTCCTTTCTAAAGAAATATTGCTTGCGTGTTACAACAAAGGAAAAAGAAGGGGAGGAACAAGATTAATATTTCTTGGGAATGTGTGCTATTACTTTGATTTGTGAATGCATATGAATAAAAAAAATATCTTCAGGTACATTATTCTGTTGGGTATACATGCATTAGAATTAAGCCTAAAGAAGGAAATTAAAGTATGAGGCTTAAATATGCTTTCAGAAAGGCTTATTTTAGAAAGTCTATGTGAATTATATTTTACACAATATAAAATACCTTTGTGAGATGTTAGATGTCAGCTAATTCCTGAGAGAAATAATATTATGATGCTTAAACAGAACAGAGACAAACAAAACAGAGTTTGATGTATTTGCATGTCAGCACAGAACAACAGCAGCTTTTCCTGACTTGGACTAAAAAAGGGTAGATGCTTAGAACCTGCAAAGCTGTTTTGTAGATGAGCAGAAACCACGGTGCTAGAGATATATTTTAGAAAGGGATTCATGGAACAGTCTATCACTAAAAATGAGAATGGGAAACCCAGCAGTGCTCGTCTTTTGGTCCAAGCACCCGCCTATAAATACAGCTGCAGAATTGCAGAGAGAGGTGCCGGGAAAATACCAGTCGTCACATTACTACGTTTCTGCTTTGACCCTTGAAGGGATCTGTGAAAAACTGACAAAATAGCATCAACTTTTTAAAAAAAAAACTAGTGTGTCAATCACATCAGACAACTATCAACAACAGACATTTAATTACATGTACAGGCACATTACAGCACCTGATGAAAGTCTTGCAAAGGTTCTAAGGGTGAGGATGAGTTTATGTAGTCGGCCATGCAGAACCCCTTCCTGTTCTTTTTAATTTTTAACAGTTGGAGGAACTGAAATGCAGAATATATGTTATCACCTGTACAGTATTCATCACAAAGCAAGACTAGTGACTATTATAAATCTGTCTCGAAGTACTAAAAAACAAAAAAGCACAACCTAAAAAAACTCCTTGATTTTCTGGCAAGTCCTGCATACAAGGCACAGCACAAAACACAAGCTGGTGAAAGGAACAACACATTTAATTATTCCCGTAAACCTTCTGGGCAATGCTACATATTCTCAGAGGTACCACATTACCATTAATCAGCAAGGATATATATAGACGCATATATGTGTGTATGTATAGAACTCTGGTAACATTCCTGAATGGTTTTTTTTTGTAACGAAACAAACACCAATGCATCAAAACCAGAAGATAACTAAACTTCTTTTCCACTGCTTTGTCCTGACTTGGAGCAGAAAGATATGATCTCAGAAGTGTTTTTTTAAGTAAGGAGAGTCTACCAAATAATTGTCATTTAATAATTTAAGTATTTAATTTAGTTTAACTTTTTTCCCTGATTGGCTTGCATTCCAAAATTAAGTTTTAAAATTATTATTTTTTTTTTCAAACAATCAGAAAAGGGACTTCCCCCAAAAGCATCAAATGCAACGTAGACTACTAAAGAATTTGTGAACAGAGGAAAACATTGAAATTGATCTTTAATTAGGTGTTGTTTCAAAGAATTGGCAGTTTTCTGTGAAAGTGATTCCCAAAGTCCTAGCCAGCTTAAAGCAAAACAAGACATAGCAAATAAGACCTGAACTGTATGCCTTCTCAGCGTCAGAACAGAGGAAGAGAAAGAGGAAAGGAGAAGCAGTACACAGAAGGTACGGTTTGATAAGATTTCTGGAGAAAGCTATGGATTTGTTTCTCACAGTAATGATGAAATTGAAAAGTCTCCACTGGAGGTTGTCTGACTGAGCTCCTGTTAAAATAATTAATTCAGCACTGCTGGGATGGCATTGTTATTGATGTGTGGGGGCACCAGGAGACTTGGACAGGCATTCTTTAATTATTTATAATCTAAGCAAATAAATACAATTAGTTAATATGTATCTGTATGAAATTCAAATTGAATCTCAGAGGTACATACGGTCACCTTTGCTTAAAGATGTTTTTTGCTTACAAATATATGACTTAGATAAACTTCTAAAGATCCACCAACATTTTGTTGAAGCTGAAAAGGCTTTAGTTGTAGGAACTTGGAAAATGCTATGACAATGTTTTGATCCATTTAAAAAATCCCACTTTTGTCAGAAGTCAGGCAAGTTCTGTGACAAAGAGATGACAGAGAAAATAAAGGAGAGATATCCAAAGGTTGAGAAATGTGGAGTTTGCATGACGCATTTAAAACATATGCAATTTCTTATTTCCCCTTTTTCAAAGTTTTTGTGCATAATTTACCACCAAGGAGATGACTTCATCCAGACTAAAGTGCTTTACACAAATATATTTGTCACTGCAGAGAAGCAGAAATCGTTCCCGTTGAAAAAGGAAGACTAACTACATCATGAAAGTAATAGCACAGAGAAGGTACGCAGAAGTATATGCACAGCCAGGCAATTTCCGTCTTTTTCCAGAATGAAGTATAAACATTCACTCTCCTGAGCTGGCTCCCCCAAAAGATGCAAGATTAACCTAAGGATCATTATTTCACTTGTTTGATGGTTTGGGGGGATGGGGTTTTTTGTTTCGGTGGGCTTGTTTTGGGTTTGTTGTGTTTTTTGTTGTTGTTTTTTTTTAATCTTTTACTGTTCATATACGCCACCTCCTTTGGGTAATTTCAAGACCAAGCAATATTTTTTTTTTCAATGACAACTAGATTTCTTACATTATAACCTGACTCCAGGACATGAAACTTTCTGAAGAGCATTAAATATTGTGAGACCTAAAATGAGTTGCCCAAATATTGCAAATTTTTAAGGTTTCTTCAAACATATTTAGCTAAGCAAACTGTTAAAGAGAGAGAGTGGTAGAAGGCAGAGGAAGACCCTAAGAGTAGAGTGGGGCTTTTTTTTGTCTAGACTCCAACCCAAAGTCCACTGAGATCAAAACAAAACTTTCCTTCAAGCTACTGTAAAATTTGAATCCAGATTCTACTGAGGTAATTGAAAAAGATTTAAAATACAATACATATAAAAATACTTTCTCCTTTCTCCAACCATTTCTATTTTGCTGTAAGCCCTTCTCACAACCTTTTGTATATCACAGTTGACAGAATTAAAGCAAGAAAGGGCCTGTTTAGAAAGGTTCCTTTGAAGCCTGTGCAACTATGATAAATTAACAGTGCCATGTGTATTTCCAATCTGGTTAGGCATGAGCTGAAGTAAAGTAAACAATAGAAAGACCAAACTGGAGAAAGAATTAAGGAAAAAAGCATTCTCAATAAGAAATACACAAATCAATCACATAAACAGCACAGAAGATATTCTAATTAGGGGGAATTCAGCAATTTTGTGCAGCTACTTTGAAGTGAGATTGCTATACAATTCACTCATTCAAACAAGAGAAAACATGTAGTTTCAGCTGTCTTCCTTATCCTTCCTCAGGGTGTAGGGGATGACCTTTTTGTGACTTCCCCTCTCCCCAATTCCTTTGTTGCTTGGGGTAACTAGGAGCAGCCAGCATTTGCAGTCAGAGTGCCCTGCGCAGCTACGGGGGGAGGCAACAATGACAAATAATTTGTAACAATGACAACTTTGGTGGGTGAGTGCCATAAATGCTAAAAAGAATAATGATAGTTTACCAAGAAATAAATTGAGATCTATAATGGTGTGAAGTGAGGCATCTCAGGAAAAATAAAAGGAAGTAATTTGAAAACACTGCCAAATTTGTGGGTGGATGGACAGGAGCTGAAAGCCCTGCTGGAGAGATGCAGGTCTCATGGTTCTAGAGGCGCTTCTCACTTGCTTACTAAAAGCATCGTGTGCAGATGGAATAGCCAATTTATGATTACATTTTTCTGGAACAGTCCACCAACAAGGTGGAGAGAGATTGGCACCTCAGGGGTAAGACAGGGCACGGAGCAGAGATTCTTTCTACTGGATGAAACTACTGAATAGAGTTTGCAAGTCGAGATGGAACATACAAATGCATTTCAGGGGGGTTCTACTGATCTGCACTATGTTTTGAAGTTTCTACAGGCTTGTGGATGACTCATTTGCAAGTGGATGACACTTTTGATTTTCAAACATCTTGACCTCACCAGAAGCTAGGAAAGCTTTACTTCTTAGCTACAGTACTCTTAATTACCAAAATACTGTACTGTAATACAAATATACAGAGCTAGATCTTCAATCCTGGCTCAGAACTAAAGACTGAAGGATCCATCTGCTGCCCTAATCCTGTGGCTACTACTTAACTGATAGAGCACAGGGACATATTCCCATCTCCAGTCCAGTGGAAACTGTGTGCAAGCATCAATGTAGCACACGGTCATAGTACGATTCTTCATAGCACATATATTGCTTCTATAACTTTTAAGGACCATTTTGTGGTTGTATGACATCAAACAGGTACACTAACGCATCTGAGCCTTTAGTGTGTCTTTTTTTTTCTCTCCTTATAAAAGAAAATGTAAAAATGCCCTGTCAGTCTGTTCCTCCTGAGCTCCTCCTTTTCCATTTCTAGTTGTATTTTCAGTATTATATATTTATCTTGAGATACTTGCTGATCAAACTCTTAAACTTTAGAAGATATAAGAGCAACACCACAAGCGGGCAATTTCAGGTTTCTTAGCAGTACCCTCAGACTCAGCGGTCAAACCACATGAGTTGTCAGCTCCACTAGCTGGCTCAAATGTCATGTCGGTCCCCCTCTGGGGCAGATATTCCAGCAGTAGTGCCTTCATGCCACTGTACCAGACAAAAACCTTCTTTAAAAGATTCTCTTTGATGCGTAACCAAGGGAGAACACAAGTTCCAAGTTCAGTTATGCACATTGTAAACATTAGCAGGTTTAAAGACAGAAAGTGAACAGAAATGACAGCCTATAAGTCAAGGTATCAGCTTGGAAGAGTTGCTGCAAGAAAAATACTTGTGAGATGGGGAAACTATAGATATTGGGGATTTTTCAAGTTAATATTGGAGGTCCTGAAAAGCACCATCGCCCAAAGCTCTACTGATAACAGGACAGATATTAACAACACATGCTTTGCAGTGCTAACTTACCTGTCCCAGAAATAAAGAAAAAAAGTGGGTGAGGGGGGTATTTCCTTTAATAACATTAAACCCAAGATTGAATTGCAACTTCTATTCATGGCATGTAATCTGGACTTTTAGAATGCAACAAATCCTTCACTCATAGCCCTCTGCTTTCTTCAGCCTTGGTATCAAATTAATGTCTGGTGATACTGGATGCATGCAGCTGGCTGCTGTTTATCCCATGCACCCAGGAAAGTAATGGTGTCCTCCAGACCCAACTCCCTGCTGAACGCAGGTCAACCTGGGTGAGCAAATTGGTGTAAGCTGTGGCCACCAGTTAAGCCTATAAAAATCTTCTACATAGATTAGCATCTTGCAAATTAATGGGCACACTATCTGGGAGACAGCACAGTCTTTTTCTACCTCATTAAAAAAAATTCTCCCTTGAGCAAGAGTTTAGCCCTTCTGAAATATGTGGGTCCTTCACTTTCAAGTTTTTCAAAGGGATTTTTGAACTCAGTCTATGAAGGTTTAATACACGGTTTGAAGTCCAACCAGGACTTCCTAGGTCCGTGATGAGAACAGCAGCACAGAGCAATCACTATTACTGTTGATTTAAATGCCTCATTTACTCCTTCCAAATGAAGAGCTGTTAAATAAAACTACGCTCAGCTAATGACTTAACACTACAGATATCAGCAATTCTCCTTTTACACAGAGATAGACTGTTACTGGACACTGTCCTCTAAGCAGCCATTTTATAAAATTGTATCTCTGTCAATCCAGTCAATGTATCGGTAAATACATAAAATCAAACCACACTATGGCAAATTTAAAAAAAAAAAAAATAAAGACATTTTCCGCTGCTCTAGAATGAAGTGTAGGATCAGTATAAAGTCATTGCATATTAGTTGTTGGTGAAGTAAATTTTTAAATCTTATCCCTTTATTTCTAACTGTGGGTAGAAATGTATATTTTAAATACAGGAAGAATAAAGACTAACCATATTATTACTCAGTGAAAACAGTAATAGATCTGTTGCAAGGAAAACTTTTTTACTCAAATCTGTATTTTTCACAGGTGCATCAATGTACTACTTTATGTAGCTCACGTTTTATGGAACCAACAAGATACGGTTTACACAGATTATGCATATGAAGTACTGATTGCAATTATTCTAAAAGTGCACTAGACATCAAGATCAAAAGCAAGAGGAACTGACTGCTACTCCCTTGTCATTCCTAGCCGTTATCTGTTCAGCCTATTCTTAATCTCCACAGCCCTCCTAGGCTGTGTCCTGCAGCATGACGTGATGGTTATCACCAGAAGGTTGGGTTTGCTGCTGTGTTTTCCCCTAAATGATACAATTTTTCCTGTTCACAGTTTAACTTGTCTCATGAACCTTAAGCACAAACAAATTATATTTTTCCTCTTTTCAGTAGCCTTTCACATACTTGAAAATTGTTACACCATCTCCCCATGATTTTCTTTTCTAAAGGTTATACAATTGCAGTCCTTTCAATCTCCATTCTGGGTTGATCTTCTCTGGATGCCAACCAATAAATCTATATCCTTCTTGAAGGAAAATCATTGTATTTTTACACAGGATCACTTCACGCATTTTTGCGGTCTACACTGTTTATACAGCCTAATAAGGTATTTACCCTTCTCTCAGCAGTATGACACTGTTGACTCATGTTCTGCTTGTAGAGCAGAAATTGCAGTTCTGCCCCTTCACTGATGCATGGGGTACTGGCTTACTCAGCTAAACCTCATATCAGAGGTAAGCACGGGTATAAGCAGAAGATTGCAAGCTCTAGACCTAAGGCAGTGTTTTCTTAACAGTTTAGTAGAAAGGGCAATTTCTGGTAAATAGAGAAGGAAGAGAAGCGAGAATAGGGAAAAATCAGACCAATAGATAAGCAGAGTCTTGGTAACTCTTGGTTTTCCAGTCAGTTAATTTCCTTCCATCTGGACTCAGCACAGCCAAACTGAAGTAACTCCTTTAAGGTACTGTCTGCACAAGTGATGGTGTCTTTGGATGGGCAGCATTCATGAGTGATCACATCCTACTTCAAAATCTGGCTGTAAATGCAACAGTAACAGGGAAAGCGAAATTATGAATAAACTAAACTTTATTCAATTTTTGAGGAAGATTTCTTTATCTCGTGGAAAATTTATTGGCATACAAGTTTCTATTTATGCAAATACATATTTTTCAGAAAGAGCACAAAGAAAGAAAAAGGTGCCCTCAAGGCGGTATCAGTTGTCAGAGGGAATTATGTGATTTATAGCAGCTCTCATAGCTGGGGCAGGTGGCACAAAGATATTTATAGCCATCTTCCCAGCAGAACAGGTGTGCTTTGTGAATAAAGTTAATTTCACACAATTTCATTAGGCAAATATTCTCAGATAGGGCCATGATTCATCAGATCACTTTTTCTATGGTTATATGTGTTTAAATGCCTTACTGAATCAGGTTTCTGCATTGGGTCCAGCTCAAGTCTGCAGTCAACAGGATCTCTGTCATTGCCTTCAATGGGAAACAATTTCACATGATTTCTTCTGAGACCTATTAAAATATTGTCTCAACACACAGCCACATCTGTTCAAACTTAGGTCTTGAAAGAATAAGCATTTTGTATTTTGATTCTGATATTTTTATTCATAATGTGCAATGACTAAATTAAGTGTTAGGTACAGCATTAGATGGAATGAACTTCTATGAGCGATCGGGTTAATTTATTCTCTTCTAGGCAATATTTATACCTCAATCTTGCAGTAAGCAGGGTATTTTTAGCAGTTCAGAACACCCAAGGGAGCTCTGGATTTGCTTTATAGCATCTCTGTGGTCGGTGACCTGTATATTTGCTCTGTTACTACCTGTGTTCACAACTCTTAACACAGACCACCTGTATCTCAGGAACAGCCGCTCCAAAAATGAATAAATCTGAAGATAGGTGACCACTTCAGGTCACACACAGAGGGGTGGGGGGAAATGAAAGCATTTTGGTTGCCACACTGCTGTAGCGGGCCATTTTTAGGAACAATGCAGACTAAAAGAATAAGCACTACATAGTGCTGCTTCTTATCCAAATATTTTTGTCCTTGTACGCTAATCTGAGCTGCAAAAAAGGCCCAACTCCCTTGAACAGACATACTGATAACCCTGACACTTAAATTAAAACCTTCATAACAGTTTTTAATAAGAATTTCTAATTTATTAATAACTTTAGTCTTAAAATATTCCTTTAGGATTTTTTCCAACTTCTTACTTATGAGAAAGACAATGGGGATGCCATCTTTTCCCCTAAATATTTCCATCTCCTCACTCATCAGAATGATCTTAAAGCAGTCCTGACAGTTTGTTAATTTATTTCTCTTCCACGTGCAGAGAGCTGATATTATAAGGAATGTCTCAACATACGTCCCCTCTGAAATTATTCTGACTTCTGACAGGTTGCACAAGACACTGAAACTGGAAAACTTACAGTATAAGCCACTGTACTAATATATTTCACAAAAAAGATAAATTTAGATGCTTTACACAGAAGTAAAGATCTGATCTATTGTCACGGTAAGGCTCTCCCACCATTATTTCATTACAACAGAATTCACAAAAGCAACAATCTCAGCTAGCTGATAGGACCCAGTCCTTTGGAATGACACAAGTCTGCTCTGAATTTATCCAAACACCGTATCAACATGTTCTTAACCCATTGGCTCTGTAAGTGGTGCTGAACTAGCACCGATTTCACAGAATCACAGAATGGTGGGGGTTGGAAGGGACCTCTGGAAATCATCTTGTCCAACACCCCCTGCTTGAGCAGGCACACAGGAAACTATCCAGGTGGGTTTTTAATATCTCCAGGGAAGGAGACTCCACAACCTCCCTGGGCAGCCTGTGCCACTGCTCTGGCACCCTCACAAGAAAGAAGTTTTTTCTCATGTTTAGCTGGAACTTCCTGTGTTCCAGCTTGTGCCCATTGCCCCTTGTCCTGTCATTGGGCACCACTGGGAAGAGTCCAGTCCCATCATCCTGACACCCACCCTTTAAATATTTATAGGTATTGATAAGATCCCCCTACAGTCTTCTCCAGGCTGAACAAACCGAGGTGTCTCAGTCTTTCCACATAAGGGAAATGCTCCAGTCCCCTGATCATCTTGGTAGCTCTCTGCTGAACTTGCTCAAGCAGTTCCACATCCTTCCTGAACTGGGGGGCCCAAAACTGGACACAGTACTCCGGATGTGGTCTCACCAGGGCAGAGTAGAGGGGGAGGATACCCTCCCTCGACCTGCTGGCCACACTCCTTTTAATGCTTCCCAGGATACCATTAGCCTTCTTGACCACAAGGACACATTGCTGGCTCATGGTCAGTTTGTTGTCCACCAGCACTCCCAGGTCCTTCTCAACAGAACTGCTTTCCAGTAGTTCAGCCCCTAACCTGAGGTTGTTTCTCCTCAGGTGCGCAACCTTGCACTTGCTCTTGTTGAATTTCATGAGGTTCCCCTCGGCCCAGCTCTCCAGCCTGTCCAGGTCTCGCTGGATGGCAGCACAGCCTTCTGGTGCATCAGCCACTCCTCCCAGCTTGGTATCATCAGTGAACTTGCTGAGGTTACACTCTATCCCATCATCCAGGTCGCTGGTGCAATATGTTAAACAGGACCGGACCCAGCACAGACCCCTGGGGAACACCACTAGTGAAAGGCCTCCACCCAGACTCCGCTCCATTGATCACGACCCTCTGAGTTCTGTTGTTGAGCCAGTTCAGTGTCCACCTCACTGTCCATTCATCCAACCCACACTTCCTTAGCTTGCCTGTGAGGATGTTATGGCAGACAGTGTCAAATGCCTTACTGAAGTCGAGATAGACAACATCCACTGCTCTCCCTTCATCGACCCAGCCAGTCACACCATCATAGAAGGCTATCAGGTTGGTCAAGCATGATCTTCCCTTGGTGAATCCATGTTGACTACTTCTGATAACCTTTTCCTCTACATGCCTGGAGATGACCTCCAGGATGAACTGCTCCATCATCTTTCCAGGGATGGAAAGGTGAAGTTTCTAAGACAACTTCTCATAGTGGGACTGCATACACAGACACTGTGCTTTTGGATATGAAGCTGCACAGCCCAGTTGCTCTCTGGATCCTCCCTGTTGTTTACATAGGTTTCCTCATAAGATTGCCCACTTTCTTTTGGACAGTCTGCACTTTGCATTTAACCCCTTCAGATACAATGTATAAAATCTATTACAGAATTTTATTCTTAAGAGTGGCGGGGAAAAAAAAACCTATGAGCATAATTATGCCTGGCTCAGTTTAGTCAAGCCTTGTGTGAGGCACCTTCATCTCTTCTCAGAAATATTCCCCACTTAGGTTTTTTTGTGGGTGGTTTTTGGTTTGTGGTTTGTTTGGTTTTTTTTTTTTAAATCAGAGTATTTTTGCCATTACTTAAAATTCCATCCTTTTTCTCAACCAGGAACAAGATAAATGGTCCATCAAACCAGCAAGTCACAGAGAGATAATCAGCACAGAAGGATTCTCAGATATAGCGAAAATGGCAGCTACACTATGAGATTAATGTCACAACAAAGGTACAGTTTTACAGCTCAAAGTAGACATGGACATGTGCTTACATTTACAGCTCCATAGAATCACAATACAAACTTATTCCACTAACGGTCTTATATTTTACAAGAAGCCAAGGGTATTGCATGGCACCCCAGTCAATTTTATGATTTTAAAATAGCAAATGCTAAAGCCTAAATTCTCTTCAATTGTACAATTTATACTGTGTGAAAACAGATTCTTTATACACCGGAGTACCTCAAAAAAGGTTTGGGAAGGATTTAAGTAATTTCCTTATCTACAACAAAAAGTAGTATAGTCATACAGCTAATGGAAAAGCCAAAAAACAACACCACTCTCTTAAATGTAGATATGGGTTCCTGCACCGCAAGGTTACCAGTTTCAGTAGTTTATCAATTTCACTGGAAGGACTAAACAAAACCCATTACAGAACAGAAGTGATCTCCTTGAGTTATTTCTGTATCTTCTGTTCTACTTCATATATAAGTAAACTACACATATTAACTCCAGTTTGTAAAACTTCTAGAAGTCTTCAGGATGATTACGCTAGTATCTTGCATTAATAAAATTATTCGAGAGGATAATGGACTAAATTTGCTGTTACTTAAAAAACAAGGTAATGCATATCGGATGACATCAAAAGAATAACATCGTTAATTTCTTCCTGAATCTAGAAGACAGGAGAAGTAATAATCTGAGGGGGGTGGGGGGTGGGAACCACATTCAAAAAATCAGATAAGGAGGTGTGAAAGTCTGGCTTTTTCAGGAAAGTCTCCCTTGTAGCAAAATAATTAACAAGTATTTTCCAGGCCAGCAATCATGAAGCTCTGATTCAGATTTCCTCAAATAAGAAAAACGGTCATTGTATGTGTACCATCTCCTAAATTTATTCTAACATTTTTTGTCATATACTTTAGTGCCAGATTTTTCTCTTACTTTCATTACGTTCTTTACAATCATTTGCTTGCCCAGTCCCCAGAAATATCCTTTCTGCTTCCAAGAATAAACAGCACTGAATCCAGCAACTTGGACTCGAGACCTTTTCACCTCCTTTCATGTTTTCACTTTTTGTCTGCTTAGTCTCATTTTTAATTACATCAGTACTGAGAATTATCAGTTATGTCAAACTCCATGTGAATCATTCATCAGTCTCTTCTGGACCATCTGATTTCATATTTCATATATTATAAGATTTTGATAGCGAAGAAACCTCCCAAGATACAACATAGTTTTTTTAAACTCAATAATTCCCCTGACATACAGATACTTTTGAGACTGCTTTTGAAGATACTGTCAGTTTTCCTCATAAATCAAACTTCTAAAGATGAGAGGTCAGAGGCAGTTCACAAGATATATCTCTACAACATGTAAAACTTGGACAGGGATACAGCTAAGATGGAAAAAGGTTGAGTCATTTTAAAAAGAGTAAATTACTAGCAAATACATAAACCAAGCAAAAACCTAACCAATAGCTCAAGTAATAATGCTTCCAGAGCTTTTGTTCAGTAGCATGTCTCCTTTATCCAAATGAAGACATGAAACCAAATTGCTGGATTTTTCCAATTTTGCTTACTTTGGTTATATTTATATAGTAGTGCAATATAACTGATAAAGTGACAAGCTTCTGAAATTATTGTTTCATTTCAAAGCATATTTGACATATGTGTATTCTCACTAATTTTTAAGTGCTTAATCACATCTGTATGAGCAGGTTGTTGTCTTAAATTGATGGCAGATTTCTGCATGCAACATTCCAGATGCATGTAGAATGTGACAATTTCAGAAGAGTACTTTGTGTTTACAAAAAAGGATAGCCAAAGTGTTTTTTCACTACGCAGTATGAGTGGACAGAAAAATTTCATCCAAAGCCTTTTAGCTATTATCATTAAAAGGCAGCTTTTGCAAGTGAAAAATTGCTTTCGTCCATTGAAACCTTATTTTTTATGCACTCAGCAGATGAAGGTCAAAGTTGAAATATATCTTGCTGTGTAATGAAGATATAATAAAAATATGAAGTCATAAAAGAGAAAGCGATTACAACCACTGTAATAGATGCCCTGTTTACTCTACAGATTGCATTACATCATGTAAAGCTAAGCTCTCATACGTGCCATTGCTACCTACAGCAGATCATAATTTTGACTTCTCTTGGGAAATGACATCTTCAGGAATATTATTATTTATGAACAATATGGTGCCAAGGCTGGCTACCGGCCTGCAAAAGCCCCTCAGTGTTAAATGCAAAAATATTCCCTCTGTTACCATAAAAAGTTGATGAAAACAACTTGCAGTGCAAATAAGCCAAAGGCTTATACACTGTCTTTGCAGTTTGTTACAGGAGAAAAAGGACAAGAGCCCAGCCTCAGTGAAAAGGAAACGCTAATGAAAAAAACTAAGAAAGCAGATAGTACGCATGGGAAAGTGATGGGTTATAATACAGAGAAACAGTCTTAAGCAAATAAGGTCAAAAAATAATTATTTCAGATAAGTTACAATGGGTTTATGCTACCAAGGTTGTATTATAGTATATATTATATAAATAAAAAATAATAAATATATAATATATAATAAATATATTATAGTATATATAGTACGTATATAGGAACACATTTTTAAACCATTTGTATGTATATCTTCGGGTACAGATGATGCAATGTATCTATGTGTTTACATTCAGTCAACAAGAGAAAATTGAATTATTTCTTTATGCGTTTTTGTAAAACTGCAAAAGTGCTCACACAGAGCAACCACGCACACCAAGCCTTAGACGCACCCCTAGTGCAAAGTTTTTAAACACCTTCAAAGTTGGCTGAATGCATTTCAACATGAAAAAAACATCTGACTCAAATACTACATATCAGCTATTTATGGTTTTGGTGAACAGAGAAGATACCTGAAGAAAGATAACTCTACAGCACAGCTTGAGAGATTTCTTCTCACTGGTTTTAACTTCATACTTTACTTTGACCTCTTCCCTCACGTATCTGCTCTGTAGAGCGTTTATTTTGTACCAACACGCGGGTAGTCAGTCAATTCTTGTAAATAATCCTCTTGCCTGGTATTGCTTGGGCAGTGGGAAAGTTCAGCAGTGAGCCACCCCTGAGGCAGGTTCTTTTTTTTGTAGTGTTTCCAGTAGATGCAAGCAGGAACTTAATGTTTGGATTCTGGTCCATCAAAACTATCTACGCTCGCTACAGCATTTAGCATTTCATACACAACTTTGATTTTTAAATAAGAAATAAAGCATGTTAACACACTAATATTTAACTTTTGTTCACTCTCCACGTCTTCTCCATTCCCCAAAACACCAAACAATCAAAAGGAGATGAAAGAGAGCACACATATACAAAGATGCAGAATGACTTGTAGCAGGGCTGGGGCAGACACCTGTTTTACTGCAAGCCTATCTGATTGCTCCAGTCAATTGAGCAGTATTGTCTCAGAACTTAAGACTAAGTTTTAGTCCTGATCACTACCTCCTGACTGATATTGTGCCACATTAGGTGAAACAAGCACAAATAAGTAAGTCACATTTGGGCCTCTACATTCTAGTCAGAAACAAACTCTTCCCCATCTCCTTGCAGTACCCATCTGCTAAGCAACACTTTGCTAAGAGGTGGTCTAAGGGATTATTCCTTTTACTAACTTTACTTGCAGTTCACAGAAGGAATGAATTATATTTTTTTTTAAAATAAATGACAGTTTAGGTTTCTGAATACAGAAAACTGGTTTATACTGAAAATTAATCAGCCATAAATAGTGTTAAGAACCTAAGATATCAGTGGTCCCTCTTGTCCTCTGCTCTAAGGTGGAATGCTACTTCAGGAAAGTCTTGAGGAAATTTATTGTTAATAACTCTCTTGAAGGCCTGTTCAAAAACCAACTACACTACATTCATAGGAATCCCTTTCATTCACGTGTTGCTTGAACTGCTTAGTAATTCAGTGGTACACGATCTTCCCCTACAGAAACCACAATGACTGTTTATTTGCATTCTCAAAAATGTCATTATTTTAAATTCTACCAGCTTTGGAAATCAGACTCAGCCTGTAGTTCCCCCACAGAGTATTTTTTGCGAGAAGAAAGTGACAGGGAGTTACGCTGGCACGCTGCCAGCCCTCCAACACTGGGGCTGTTTGCAATGGTCAGGTAGAAGTCTTGGCCAGACGCTCTGCAATTTCATATTTGAGTTTCTCTCTGGTGAATGCAACCTGACCTGGTAACTTACTGACAAGCTAACACATCTATTTGGTCCAAGGCTTTCTGTATATTTTCGCAAACTCATCTAGTTCATCTGACCCCCTACCCTACTTACTAGAAAGAATGGCTTAGGTGTAGAAACCTCCCCAGTGTCTTCCACTGCAAAGAGCAATGAAAGGAATTAACTGAACCTCTCTGCTATGGCTTTATAATTCCCAAGTCCTTCCTTACAGTTTGGTCATTAAGTGGTTTTTCTCCTGCCCTACCTGACTTCCTGCTTTTGATTTAAGAACCTTTGACTAGAAGCTTGAGCACTCCTTGTAAGGTGCTTTTCAAATTTTTAGTACTCTATTTCCTGTCTACATTTGACCTGCCATGATTTATGGGCTTTCTAGTTCTTATTTGGACAAGCTTTGTACTTTTTAAAGGATATTTTAAAGCCTTCCCTTATGATAGCCCCCTTGTAGTCATGTTACCAGGAGCTGGATCACTGTGATGGCTTTTATTTTTATTTTGGGTTGGTGGTTTTTTGGTTGGTTTTTTTTTTGTGGTGGTGGTTTTGTTTGTATTGTTTTTGTTGTTTTGGTTCATTGGTTTATTTTTTTGTTTTTTTTTTTTTTTTTTATGCAGCTGTTTATCTGGGCTTCTGATATAACACTTTTGAACACTGCAGACTATTTGTAAGCATTTTGCTTCAGACTACTAGTATATTTATTTTGCTATTTTTTTAAAACAAAATGTAGTTCTACATTATTTGCACACTGAATTTATTCAGCTTGCTCTCTCCCACTACAACATGAAACTTCATTGTTTCGTGAACACTGTTATGGAGGGTTCTTCCATTAATTCACCTTGAAGTAGGCCTTGTATATCACAAGACAAAAGTGGCTTTTTTTTTTTTTTTTAGGTCTTAACACTGCCATTCAGTCCTTTACAGTGTCCAAAAAGATTTTCTCTATATCTCATTCTAATGAAACGTTGACCTAGTCTGTACATGTGAAGATAAACTCTGTTGCTATTAAAGTGTCCTAAATTCACAATTTCTGATTTCACTTTATATTCCCTGATCGGTGTTGTGGTCCTGAGAGTTTTAAGTACAATCCTAGATATTTGTAGTAGCTAATTTTTATTATTTGAGCAGACAGAAGTCCTGGACAAGGTCTTTACATTGCTTCTCTGTTTCTGCAATATTTTTAGTCTTACACTTTTCATGCTGTGACACTCTCCTGCCTGTACATATTATTCTCTCATCCCTGCAAAGCTGGTAGCCTGGCAACTCTGTACCCCATTGATCATCCTCCTACCGCATCCGAGAAGTAGATCATACCAGTCTCATCTGACAGCTGGCATTCCTGCTCTCTGTCTCACTTTTTAGGCTTCCAACACTGGCACAGAGGCACTTGCTGATTCCACCCTTCCGCTGCTGCTTAATAATGCACATGCCAGTTAACTGAAGGCCCTTCTCTGTTACTGGTACTTTTTCTTCCCCATTTCCCACCCCCCTTCTTGACCTTTTCAGAATCAAATTGAGTGTTAGCTACATCCACCTTGTAGGTTGTACCACCAAAAGCTAGGTTCTCCTCCCTCCATGTAGGTTTCCTTGGTTTCTTGTTAAAGTGTTCATCCACAGGTTTGCCCCCTAGAACATCCCTCCCAGAAAAACTCATCTTTACCAACACAGAGAACAGTTGCCAGGTCTCCCTACACCTCCCAGTAACTTCTGTAGGGTCTGCTACCTTTACACTTGCCAGGCAAGTTAGCTTGTGGCCCGCTCAAATATGGCCACATAAGGATCAAGTGCACCACTACCACCAGCTCCTGTCTTGAAAGCCTCCCATGTTGCAGGAACATCCTTGGTGCAAGATGACACCAATACTCTAGGGACACCTTTGATTCTCCTCACCACTTCAGGCCATCCACTCTCACCACAGGAGAACATACATGTTTTCTGAATATTTGGGGTCTCTTGTGTTGCATACATGCACTTACAAAACCCACCCAAGCAGGTATTTGCACACACTGCATGTTGCAGAGTGTTCTGGGAAGCCCTCAACTCTCTCTCTTGCTGGGCCCTATGACATCAGAAGAAGAAAGCTGACTGGGTTTTGAAAACATATAGGTTCATGTCTTCAGTCAGGTAATGTCCTCCTTACCCTAGGCTACCCTGGTGGCTAGGTAAAGCTAGTAGCAATAGGTACACCTGTGCAGGGAGAAAAAACTCAGAGTAGAGAGTAAAAGAAAAACTAAAACAGCAAGCTGACTCAAGGATCTCTGCATTGCCAATAGAGAACCCTGGCAGCCCCTCTGCTATCCCCACACACTACAGCCTCTGGTCACTGAGACAGCCTTCTTGTCCTCTCCTAGACCTGGGCAAGCACTCCAGACAGACCCCCCCTACGTGGACCCTCTTCAGCCATGCATGAGGGGCAGCCTCCGAGGGGATACTCACTCTTGTCTGACCAGGTCGCACACTGGTTTCCCATACGCAGGGTAAGAGGAAGAAGTTACATGCTTTCCAGCTGTAGGCTGACTACTAATGTACCTGATGAGTTTGAAGAGTCTGTCACTGTGGATGCACAACTGGAAAAAGGGAAGTGTCAATACTATGGTTCGGCTGGTGTTGCAGCTCTTTACTAAACCAAGACAGCTAACTTTTTTCAGCTGTAGTCAAGTAAACCATTCTCTCTCAGTAAGAGCTTAAGAGGTACCCACCAAATCAGATAATGCAGCAGAGATGTCGTATTTCCACTGCAATAAAGTCAGAGTATGGCACTGAATAGAGCACTTGGTTTGTTATCATGCTTGGGTATTTAATACAAATTTTTAGGACCGGATTCTTTCACCCAATGCCTTCAATTTACGGCTTATTTAAGATTAATTATCATCTTTGCCTTTTTACGACAGCATGGCATTTTTTACTCACGTTTTTCATCATACGCCATAACCCACAAAATTAGTATCTTTTTATGATTATTTTATCATCTTAAAAACACTAAAAGAAATGACATGCATTACATATAAACAAACATCATTAGCATTTACTTTCAAGTACGCCGCTGACAGCAAAAGTAGCATTCTCATCTTCCTTTTTTCTCTCCAGACTCTTGCTTCATACTTTTTTAACTATTAGATCTTAAAAATAAACTTAATGCATCTGCAGGCTTACCAGCATTGCTAGTACTTTAGCTACTTTCACCATTGCTCTTCCTGGATCCTGTATTTCAATCATCATTATACAGGCTTTGTTGATTCAATATTGTCTTTTATGCACTATGTTCGTAAAGCCATATTAAAGTTTAATGAAGACATGAAATTGGATAATATTTGCATGTAAAATAAATCTGTAGCCTAAGCAATGCAAAGTATCTATAATCATCAAAACAAATCATTCAGCACAAGAGACAATAAAAAGAGAATGAAAACCAAGGAAGGAGAATTTATACAGAATCTGGAAATCAACTACCATGGTTTGCTAGCCATGATAATTTAACATACCAAGCTTTATTTATCAAATAAAATTGCCATTTATGTAATCAATTTTTTTCTACCTTAAAACCCTGATATCTGTAAGACACAAATGAGGTAAGTGCTTGTCCTAATTTTTAATTATTTCTAAGACTACAACTGCAAAATATATCAGTAAAGGATAAACTATGATGTACGTGGGCTAAGCGGCAGATAAAAGATCCCTTTACTGAAATGTTGCCCGTATTATGGGATAACAGGAAGGAAAGAATCAGTTTCAATATATGTCCAAAAATTAAAAAGATAATGAAATAGAGATGAAGGTGCATATTTTTTGCTCCTGTACTATCTGCAGGAGATCTAAGCAATTTAAGACATAATTTATTCTAAGATCAAAGTTGTCCTAGTTCAAGTGTCTCTGCTGGCAGAAATTATTTTACACTAGCAAATTATTTTACTGTTTTTGTAGCAAGTCTCATGAGAGAGAACATGTTTTTATGTTATCTCAACGCAGTATGCGATTACTGAAGACCAGGAAAACATTTTGGCTGAGTCAAAGCTAGATCAGAAGTCTGCTTCCCCTTGAACGCAGGTAAAAGAGCACTTGTTCTTAACTATTATAAATACAAATGATACTTCCAGTCGCTAAGGAAGGAGAAGACAGCATGTCCCCAGTGAGCTGCCACTAGAATTGAGCCTATGCTGCAAAATATTATCTATGAATATTCATTTGAATTTTAAACCACATTTGCTTTGACTTCAATTTTGCATCCCTTTTGTGTTTGCTTTTGGCATGTTCTAGTAAATTAATTACTCGCAGAAATGTTTGCTGAAGATGAAGGTTTTAATCAAATACTACAAAATATTTACTGAAAATGCCCTTTGAATTTACAGTTGTGGTTATAGCCAGCGGTAATCTGATTCTTGAAGTTAATTTAGATCTGTCAATGGAGAAGAAAACAGCAGGTAACCCACATCCTTAAATTCCTACTATTAAAATCAGCAAGAAGCCATTCATGAGTCATAGTGACTTAATTGCATAGATACAGTAAATAATTTGGATGATAAGTACTTTCAGAACATGCAAATAGTCCAAAAATGGACTGCAAGGTAAAGATGACACAACCTTTATCACTTCAGTAGTTACGCACAAGGCTTTACAACATTCCTGCTTGAATTGCTGCAGGAATAGCAGCTTCTACCATATCTAAACCGACACTTTGCTACTGGCAATTTTTGTGACTCATTCCCCACCAAAGTCAGAAGCTTTCATCTTAAAATTTCATGTTAACACAGTTAAAAAAGCACACTACCTAGCATACACTACCTGTATGTCTCAGCATTATTTAGCATAGCTCAACATGTCATCTTGAAACATGAAGGTAAATCCTCTCTCCCTTGTAGAAGGGGGTATAATCTGCTTCCTAGAAACATCCACGAGTTTTAGTTAAATTCCTGACATGATTGTGAAGCCTGGGATTTTAACCCAGCATATTACAATTGTTAACGTAATTTCGGTTTTTCACTTGCAGTATGTGCAGACTTGTTTTTCTAAGCTGGGCCACTTTTGAATGCTTACTGGTGGCAGGAGGGAACATATCCAGTGATGTACCCATCGGTCAGTCTTCACCAGGCCCATGTTCTCTCTCATTCTGAGAAAAATTTACATCACAACTCTCTCCAGCCAATCCCATATATCCTCACCACTGGACTTGGTTAGAAATTGTACCTTCCTCTCTCTTCCTTTCTCTATAAATACATGCTATAAAGTAACTAAGGTAGTCAAATATATGTGGGCTTTTTATATATGCCTATGACTATGCATGGTAGAGCGCCGTTCCAGCAGAGGGCACAGTGTCTTGCCTGCTTAGGAAGGTGCCTTGCTAACATACTTCTTATCAGCAGTATTAAGATACTTCAGAGAACTGTTTCTGCTACAGCCATGAAATGTCTTGATCTGGCAACATGACTACTGTCAAAGCAGGAGAGCAAAGTAATACAGGTCTGTAGGAGAGGGTCAGGTTTGCAGAAAGTCAGCCTTGCATATCGTTAGCTCTAAATAGCCTTTTTTCAATCCACCCCTCCCCCCCAAGTTAAGGATTACTAGTACAATTTTGCATTGGAGTATCCATGAAATGAAAGTGAAGAAACGACCTTCAAAGACTCAGTCTTTGATCAACACAAAACAGCATGAGGAACAGGCACTTGCAACACATCAAGAATGGGAAATTATATTTGTCTCCTTGGAACTGTATGACACTGGGAATGAGCAGCTATTAAGAAACAGCAGAAAGACCCCCTCCAGAAAAACACTGAGTTGTAAACAAATGGTTGGAGGATAATAAAAACATCTTTACCTTAATTTCTCAGGTAAAAGTGGTCAGAAATTTGAAATACTGAAGGACATTTAGCTGCAAATTTTGGCAAACAGGGAAAAAGTGTTTTGCTCTGTCTATATGCAGGCGCATGTAACTCTAAAGAAAAATCATGAAGCAAATAATGAACCTTCTTGGGACTACATATGAGATTATTTCTACTTTTCATGTTACAGCACTTCAGTTTTTGGCTTCCCTTGTCTAAAGCTATTTTATGACTCTAAATAAAAATTTATATTTTTATTGGGATGGTTACACAAGCAAAAAATTAAACTCTCTTCATCTTTGGTAAATAAGCCTCAGAGGAACTCTTCAAAATCCTATGGATTTCTGTCTACCAGAAGATTCTGATGAAAAACTCTGCAAAGAGAATAACTGAAAAATAAAGATAATTCAAGGAAACAACCACACTTCATGAAGATGTCTTCATCATTTTCAGTTTTTGAATATTAAACAATTTAGCTACAGATTCCGGGGGGTGGGGTGGGGGTGGGGGTGGGGGTGGGGGGGGGGAGAGAGAATAATAATTCCATTGTTGTTTAAACATATGAGAAAACATTTAAACCTTACCACATTGATTTCTTTTTTATAAGGGGAAAAAGTGTATCCTATTGAAAATACAGTATGAGCGGCTGAAGGAGTCGAAACTATTTACTATTTTTGTGAAGCTCCTAGTTTTCAGCAAAGATGCATCTCCCTTTGTGCAAAGGTTAGCAGTGGAAGGGCAGGTATTAGCCACACAGCTTTGCCCTTCTCCAAGTGCATTACTGGTACCCCTGCCAACATGTGCTTCCTGCAGACATGCTTCACATGCAAGGCTGGACCCTGGGCCACGTGCCCACTCCACCTGCCAGAAGTTTTCTCTCCAACCAGCCTGGGAAGTCATGTCAGGACTCCAGAGCAAGCTGTGGCCTCCTCAACAGCTTTCTTTTTGTAAGTAGGGTTGGATTGCATCCTCCGACTGCAGAGAATTTTACTGGGCTACTTAGATTCAGCATTGATTTTCAGATATAAAAACAACCCAACTTATAGTATTGTTATTTCCCTATATTCCAAAATGCATGTGGGAAAACTGTGGTTCAGTTTTAAGATTTTTTGTAATTTCAATTAATTATACTACATATATTTCATATCTTCTTCCACAAAAGTATTTTTTAAACCGTTACTTTATTAATAATGAATTACTCCTCCATTTCCTGTGATGTAAGTTAGTTTAAAAATATTTAAAAGAGTAATAGTTGATCTACAACTAATTTCTCAAGCTTTTGTTTTATATGATCTGAGGTTAAATAGGCTTTATGTCTTTTAAGTGTTTTTCTCTACCTGCCTATTTTAACACAGTACAGAGTACTGATGGATTAAATTTAAACCTGCATATTTTTTCAGCTTAGGTTTCCTCTGACACAACAGCACCTAAAACACATCAGTACAACATGACCTGACAGAGCAGAAACAAGGTCTCATGCTGTGCTCTTAAAAAACACACCAAGGGAGAGACCTGGGAAGATGGAAGGCTGTTATGGGAACCTGTGCTCCTCATCCAAATGAGTGGGGGCTTTGTGGCTGAGAAACTTATCACTTATTAGGAAAAAAGATATATACTTGTAATTCTTTCAGGTCATATGGGTTTTCATTCAACCAGATACCTCTCAAAATGAAAAAAAAAATTGTTCCCTTCCAAGAAAGAAAAGCTTAGGCCCAGATCATTTGACAAGATTTTTGAATTTGTACTGAAACCCCATTTCTCACGAGGCATCACCAAGGACAGGGCATACACAGTACGTGGTGGATAGCTCTGCAGTTCCTAATGCAAGACACCTAACATCCTGTTTCCTGTCTTTCTGCTTCTCTCCCCATCATGCAAATATTTTCATTCAGGAGCCTAAAAAGAAGTATGTGAATTCATTCACTCTGGAGAAAAGCTAGAATCAAGTTTCTGTATGTTAATCTTTTCCTATATATTAATAAGTAAGAATATATATTTAATGCTTACTTTAAACAAGCAGGTCTAATGCTGATGAGCTTTTGGTTAGCTAGGAAATCAATTTTTCTACCCACCAGCTTTCTGATGCAATCTCAGTACTGAAAGAGAAAAGGTGGATATAAAGTTCATTTTAAAAGGTCTTCAGCACTTTGAGAAATATCTTCTCAGAACTGGAGCTTGAAGGCAGGGACATCAGTCCCTTGGGAATATCAGAAATAGGCATGAAGAGGGTGGAAAATGGGCTTGGGCCTAACATCTAGAACAGTGAAAAGTCATAAGAAAGAAACAACTGAGTAGTCATCAAGTCTTTCCCAGCTGCTCAGAGTCAATGGGCATGTGTTGTTTTACGGGTGTTGCAAGGACTAGGTCAGCAGTGTGAACTGCTGGAAGAAAGATTATGAGCCGTATGATTTACATGAAATATAGCATAGCTACATAAGCTCCCAGGTACAGATATGAAACTATATGCTATCCATATCACATTCACAAAGTCTTTTCTTTTTCCAGTACTGGGGTTGAGGAGGGGAGGTTATGAGAGAATTTTTGAAAAGCTAAAAAGATCAAACACTCCTGTGTTTGAATGGGTTAACATGCTTCATATCTTGTTTAGCTAGTGATCTATTTTGTCCTTTGAATTGGGGAAATTTTAAAGGACTTTTTAGGCAATCTGTGACAAGAGGTAGTAAATAAAGTTGTATTCTGTACCATTTGTTTCTAATTTCTTCTTGTTTAGGAGTATCTCATTACTGAAGAAATGAAGACTGATCCAGCTGAGGTAAGACTACATATCAAGAGAGAATCTACAGCTGTCAGTAGTGACTACATGCTTTCTTTAGTTAGCAACTGCCCAGGTAATATAACAGAGGCAATTGATAATAGGGGTTAAGCTGCTATTATTATTCTGTTTGGACCGAAACTCTTTTCAGGGTAGCTTCTGTTAGAAATGAATGGTCTAATTACCCAAATATATCCCACCAGCTATATCCCACCATTTCACTTGAGTAGCAGGACCAGAAATACAGGGAAGAAGTCTACTAGCCATTATTAAGGAGTGCTAAAGCACAACTCTTATGTATCCGCAAATAGCTTACATATATTTCCTTTTCTGATTCATAGAGTTTGTCAGCTCTCCAATAAACTTCACAGTAGTCGAGAACAGTGATACCTTTGACTTTAATATTCTTTTATTTGGCACCAAGTTCCCTAAAATAGGTCTATTAACCATCACTCAAGGGCATTTGAGTTGTCATTTTCATCTTGGACTCTAACAATGTTTAAACATTAGTCTGATAAACATTTCTAATTTTTGTCATAATTCCGTACTCCACATAAACATTTTTAATACATTATTGAATATGTAAAAGACTTAATTACCTATGATGAATGGGGGTGGATAGACCATCAGGCATTAAAATAACTCAACTCAAAAGAATTAGTTACATTTCAATGAGAAAAAAGTCTCCAAAGATATCTCAAGAAATCGAAGAATTCATAAGTGGTCTACAAAGAAAATGATGAGAATATGGTGTTTTCTAACATCTCCTGTTCACCCGCCATTTCTAATTTCACAACCAAAAATAACCACTAGCTGAGTACATACACAATGCTTTATTAAATAGTTTTGAGTAGTTTTATTTTGCTTTCATAAGTCCTTTAGACTTACAACATTAAAACAATCAAGAAAACCAAGTTCATAAGAAAAATAATTTAAAGAATTTACAGTTACTAAATAAGAACCTAAAGGAATGGCTTGTTGTTTTCTAAGTTTTCTACTGAAAACTGCCAGAGAAATCTGCTTCAAGATGAATGTGCACTCAACCATTTCCAAGCGTGAGAGAGATAAGGGGTTGTGGGCACAAGGGATATCTTTTGCTCACTTCCTGGGGTACTCTATTTATACGGGGAGTCAGACAGGACTTACACAAGGCTCATTTGGCAAAGATATTCACTATTGAAAGAACTAGAAATATATTTGGATGTGTTGTCTTGGTCTATAAAAGGAACTTAATGTTTACATGCTGTAAAACAACAACTGTAGGTTTGCCTGACTAATGAGATTTCTGAGTGTTTAAGCAATCTAGGATGTCAACAGTGAGGCGGCAAAATCAGTCATGGAAAACAATTATAAAGCTTAAAGTATGGAACAGGACTATGTAGGTAGGTAACAAGGGCATTGGTCTTCCATTACATTTTTGCAAAACAGTAAAACCGAGTTCAAATCATGAAAATAAATGTTGTGACAACAGACTAAACCAGAATGCTAAATCTTAGTAAATTAATGTAGAAGTTATGATATAAAGACAAACAACCCCCCAGCTTACTGAATATTTAAAATTAACATCCTCAAGTATTGACACGTTTCTTAAAAAGACTTAACTTGTCACAGCCTTTTCTTGGAAACATATGGGAAATTGTCCTCCTTCCTTTCCTGCTACAATTAAAGTGCCCGCTACAGGAGGAAAGAATGAAGAATCACTGTGAAGCCCACACTGAAAGAGCATCTGTTTGGGCAAGATACTCCATGAAGAGATATGAAGTTATTAATTACTCCCGTGTGCAAGCCATGCTGGGAGATGCAGTTGTGAACAAGATGGAGACACATACAAATTAGCTCAAATATATTTCAATTATTTCTTACTGACAGAAAAATATTGACAAGTCTTGAGATCGGTGAGGACATTAGAACCTGGACAATACTGATTCCTCCTGAGTGTATGCTTAAGTTAGAAGAGATACCAGGTATTAGTATCAAGTACCAGTACCTCACCCATATGACAGGGGTAGGCCTTGGGTACAGTTTCCCTTAGGTGAATGCAGAATTTCCCCTTCAGAGTTTTCTCTGATTCCATTTAATCCTTAGCATCTTAAAAAAAAAAAAACCCACACCAAAAAAACCAAAACACACTGAGGGCATGGAAGTAAACCTGTAACTTACAATAGTATTTGACCAAGAGGTTGTTCCCTTGGAGATACATAAATGTATTTCTCTAACAAGGAATGAAGCTAATTGTTAGATAGAGATAGTACTGTCAGGGACAAAACTCCCACAGGACAAGAAGTTTGCTGAATTGAAGGTTTTGGTTAAAATTCTGCTCAGAAAAATGCTGAAGTCAATTACTACACTAATTTGTGTCCATTATGCCCAATGGCAGATAATAATTTCCATGAGATTCAGCTATAGGAATTCAGGTTTTGTTTAGGGGAAAAAAAAACCAACCAAACAAAAAACCCAACAACAACAACAAAAAAACAAACACCAAAACCAGCAAATCAATGAAAAATTGCTCAGATAAGCATGGATGGAAAAAAAAATACCAACCCTGAAGATTATTATTCACCTTTAAAAAAAAAATGTAATTCTGTAAACCAAACACGTAGATAAAAAATTGCTATGAATGAAAAGACTGAATACTGTTAACTACAATAACAACAAAATTCTCAGTGTACATTCTAGTACACATTCTAGTGAAAATATCTGGAAGTTAAAAAAACACAGTGAAGATGGAAAAAAGGTGGCAGGGGATTGGGTGAAGTGCATATTTCCTTTCAGATGTAGTTCCTTGCAGATGTTCCAGCTGAGTCTTCAGTTCAGCTAGGTTTAGGAAAAACTGCTGCAAATAAACTGGAGTTTTCCCATGATTTACCATCTAGTGTAAATGAGAGAGTGTGTGCATGCGAGTGTACACATGCACAGCTGTCTGGCCAGCTTTCCCGTGTGCTGTAGACTTTCATTTTTAAGGCAGTAGCTGGAGTATATAATACAGTGATAATAATGTAGAACAGCACTGCCACACCTTCAAGTCCTCCAAAAAAGGACGCTACCACAGGTTATTTTACATAATTTCTAATTACAACTATATGCTCTACAGTTTGCTTGGAGATGTTTTAAGCACCACATGAATTACTATAGTTCTCAGGAGCCTCAAGTTTGCCATGAATTCTGTGGCGCTCTACACTGTAAAACTGCAAACAGACTGTTCCCTGTCATTCTGGTAGTAAATCATTATTCTTAAGAAGGACTTTAAACGTTTCTTATTCCATTTCTAATACTTAATTATCAAAGATAGGTCAAAGGTACCTTTCCAATTCTACCTTAATTTACACCTGAGTGTAGTCAGTTATGACCTCAGAAGACAAAACCATGAAAAGAAAAACTGAATGTGTATTCTGCAATAGAAAACCACATACAACTGGAGAATGCCAGGTTAAAATAACAATATCCTAACCATACAAGATTAGTAGAGAGAAATCCAACATTTTGATAATAAAATTATCTAGCTTAAACAAAAGTATCTTCTACTCCCTGCTTGCAATTTTTTTACACTCTTTTTTTCTCTTCAACTACCCATAAAGATCAAAAAACTTAGGTGTGGATAATCCATTACCATTGGAGACCAGCCACAGCTTTAGCACACAGAAACCCTTCAGGCCTCATTGGGTTTTGTCTGGTTTGGGGTTTTTGTGGGGGTTTTAGTTTTTTGGGTTTTGGTTTTGGGTTTTTTTGGTGTGTGGGGTTTTTTGTGTGGTTTTTTTTTTTTTTTTTCTGGGTGGATTCACATCTGCATAGAAAGTGCTTTCTACACCGCTTGTGTCTGGTTTGTCTTATTCATATACCACAAATAATTTATCATAGCAAGACCTCCCTCTGCATCAAAACTATATGCAGGTTCCAGACCTTGTAAATCTTCCAAGTTCAGTTACTTTTCCTCACAGACCTTCTAAGAAGCTAAAGACTTACAGTACAATATTTTAAAATATGATACAATAATTTTGAAATTCCAAAATTTACATCTACCTCTTGGCTTATATCCCCTGATTCCAACAGCATTGTAAACCATATAACCTCACTCAAAAGCAATGCATTGCCCCTGCTGAAATTTTTAGTGCAAACAATATTCATTTATGTGACGCTATTCATCAGAAACAGAGCATACACACCCCCCACGGTTAGAAATACAGATTTGCAAATACACATAAAGGAGAAAAAAAGGATATCAGAGACAAGTCAGATCAGCTCAGATTCTACCTGTGAGATTGTGTCTACTTCACGAATACAAAAGAAAACTAGGAATAAGTAGTAATGAAACTAAGACACCCCACTAGAAGATGAAGTTACAGAAATAAAATTTCTTTCAGCAGGAAAGGCAGGGTACTCGTATTGTCTGACTCCGTAGCCAACACCATTTTCTAAACGACTGCGAGAGCCATATCAATATAGAAGTGACACTTCTCCAAAACCAATTCAAAATACATAACTTACCAGCACACTTATTTTCCCCTCACAATTTAAGCTGACTGCTAAAGTGCTGTTTCTGCATAGATTATGTTATTTCTGATCTTAATTACACCACAGAATCTCCCCCTCTTGACTGACTGACTGCATGCAGGACCTAGGGAGACTAGGACTCCCTGCTACTCCATTTTTTTCTTGGCCACAGCATGGGTAAGATGTGCATCTACAAAAGAAAAGTCTTTCCAATGATTCATTTTTCATTTTCTCTAATAGGAACATATACATAAAAGTAATAAAAAGGGCAACAAAACAAAATACTACAAAGATGATACAATTATCACCTTGGGGATAGGAGAAAGAATGAGCCAGACACAACAGATGTGAGTTGCATCACTTAGTGCCTAGCTGCCAGGCTCCTGGATTCTAAAATGGTGAAAGATGACTAAAAGAATATGACAGGAAAGGTAATGGAAAGCAGACATGAACCTCTGATTGATGGTTAGCTAAAACACTAAATTCAGACTTCAGAAAGGATGAAGAATATTTCATTCTTCATTAAAATGGTGCTGAAAGAACAGTGTCAAACTCAATTCACAGTTAACATTTTAGCTAATTGCAGTCACACATTTAAAATTACTACAACTGTGGAGGAAAAACTGAAATTAAATTTGTGTAAGGAAGCATGGCAGTTAAACAGTGATTATCAAGGAAAATTATGTTGCTTCTGGGAAGTACTGAAAGCATTGATCCCAAATAACTTACCATTCATGGGTAAAAGACTATGCACATTTTATAGTTCCACAGAGTATTACTTTGTCTTCAGTGAGAGAAGAGGTATGGCCCTTAACGTACCACAGTGAGACCCACACATACTGCTATAAGCAGCAGATTACAAAGAGTGAACGCAACAGAAGCTTAAGCCTTTCCAGCATCAGACTATGCATTTATGCAAAATTCTGTAGAGTGACTCCTATCACATCTATTGAGAAAACTGAAATTTTATTTTCCTGTTCAGATGACAGTGGCTGTATCTACACAGTCTGACAGTGCAGTACAGTAGGAACAGAACTGCAGAGAAAAACACTAGGTGCTGGGGATTCAATACTGGCATGACATACTTTAAGAGGTTTTACTTCAAATTCTCTACTCACTACAACTGACTGAGTGGTCATTAGTGGTCAGATGCACAAGACAGACTCATAGAACAGTTCTCTTAATTTGAGACTGCATTTCAACACACGCCAGAAGCAAGTTTTCCAATTGCCTCCTCTTACTGTGCTTCAGTTCACCTTGCAAATGGCCAAGGGACATACAGAGTTAATTCCTATCAAGTTAAACTAATCAAACATTCAGTCCAGAAGGGTATCTGATTAGCCCCAAACACCAACAGATATTCAGTCTACAGGAGCAGATAAGAGCTAATGACTGAAACTTATAGTTAATCTAGATCCTCACTACCAACTGTCCTACTCTAAAGATCTACTGCACCCACTGGGCCATGCTGCTTGGTCACAGGCAATGCACTTCCCTTAGGCTAGTACTACTTTCTTTAAATGGCACCAAGAGTTATAAAAGAAAAGATGAAATCAAGAGGAATAAAACGTCAACTGCAGCAGGCATCAAGCAACCATTACAGCATCTGGATGAAAAGCTGTTTCTGCAGATTACATCTATTCTGATGTTTAAAACAATGCTATGCAACATACAGGACAGATACAACCTGTGGAGGAGAACGTGGACATGACTAGGAACTTGAAAAACAAAAAAATAAAACACCACACATTTTTAGTTAATGACTTCTGGGGTAGACAGCAGATATTTTTCAGCTGCACTGTTTAATTGCACAATCAAGTTGATGGCAAAGGTTGTCAAGGGAAAATATAATTAGCACTGACTCAAAAGGCAAATAACTTCTGTTTCCCTCCCACCAAGTAGGCAATAGTTTTAAAGCTATATTTAGGCTTTAATAAAGCCATTTCCCAATCTGAATTTTATAGTGAAAAACACACCAATGAAGTTAAAGTTAGGGAATTGAATGCAATTTAAAAATCTGGTTGGATCTAACAAACTCTCCTTAAGAGATGTTCAATTGTCTTTTCACAGTGGTCAGTCCCATTCTTCAGGTTCCTCCCTGACTTCCATTCACCTTTACCAAAACTGTGCTAAAATGTGTGAGAAGAGAGACTACCCTCCAACCATGCAAATGGGACCTGTGTGGTTTTCAAAAAAGTTTCTACTATTAGGCTTTGTAGCCCTCTTCATAGGATAAATACAAAAACAAACAGAACTCCCATTTTCGAAGCAAGAGTTGTGTCACATAATTTTATTTTAGTGTCAGAAACTTAATGAGCATTCATGTTGGGCAAAACAGCTGTCATTACCTCCTCTGCCCCAATGTTTAATATCTTTATCAACGATCTGGATAAGGGGATTGAGTGCATTGTCAGTAAGTTTGCAGACGATAGCAAGCTGGGTAGGAATATTGATCTACTTGAGGGAAGGAAGGCTCTACAGAAGGATCTGAACAGACTGGATCGATGGGCTGAGGTCAACTGCATGAGGTTCAACAAATCTGAGTTGGGTCCTGCACCTCAATCACAACCACCCCATGCAATGCTACAGGCTTGGGGAAGAGTGGCTGGGAAGCTGCTCAGAGGAAAAGGACCTGGGGGTGTTGGTTGACAGCCAGCTGAACATGAGGCAGCAGCGTGCCCAGGTGGCCAAGAAGGCCAACAGCATCCTGGCCTGTATCAGGAATAGTTTGGCCAGCAGTAGGGCAGTGATTGTCCCCTATACTCATCACTGGTGAGGCTGCAACTCAAATACTGGGTTCAGTTTTGGGTATCTCAGTACAAGGACATTGAGGTGCTGGAGTGTGACCAGAGAAGTGCAACGAAGCTGGTGAAGGGTCAGGAGGACAAGTCTTATGAGGGAGGAGCGGCTGAGGGAACTGGGGTTGTTTAGCCTGGAGAAGAGGAGGCTGAGGGGAGACCTTATCGCTCTCCACAACCACGTGAAAAGAGGTTGTAGTGAGGTGAGTGTTGGTCTTTTCTCCCAAGTAAGAAGGGATGGGACAAGAGGTAATGGCTTCAAGCTACATCAGGGGAGGTTTAGATTGGATATTAGGAAAAAATTTCTTCACTAAAAGGGTTATCAAGCACTGGAACGGGCTGCCCAGGGAAGTGGTTGAGTCACCAGCCCTGGAGGTGTTTAAGAAATGCGTAGACATGGTGCTTAGGGACATGGTTTAGTGGTGGACTTGGCAGTGTTAACTTTTGGACTCTTTTCCAATATAAACGATTCTATGAATGTCACCAAGTAAACTGTGGAGCAAAAGATCTTCCTTAGAGGACACAACAATGTCGTAATTAATATCAGCTACAATTTGTAAGTTGTATACGGTTTTCCCAGCCAAAGTGATGACATAAGACCTAAAATAACTGACTACTTAGAATCAAGTCTTTCTGAAAGCCTAAGATCTTACACAATCATTGAAGTTAGTTACTTCAGTATGCCCATCTTAATTCTTCCTCTGCTCAGGTCTTGAAGAAAATGTATGGGTATTTGAATATCCACAAGCAGTGTATTGATAAAAGGAATATATTGATACAAATGAGAAGCTTTTGATGGCCAAACCAAATCAATATAAACTACAAAAATCAATACCTTTCAGTTCTTTTACTATCCTTCAGTTCTATTCACATCCTGATGCTGTTCAAATTATAACAAAGAACTACATTTGACAGTTGATAAAGTAGATAGCATGACAGTCTTGGATCTTAAGAAATACTTGCTGAGAAAAATGAATCCTTCAGGGGAATGTTTGTTTTCCTTTTTTTCAGTAAAATGCAAGAACCTAACCACTTAACTTCTGTTTGGTTTGTGGTTGGGGTTTTTTTTGCTTAGATAACTTCAAATATCACTGGTTAACTCATGGCAGAAAGTGCAAGTAAATTTTTAGGGACATTCTGAAGTATTTAAGTGAAAATTTCAGACATCCATAAATCAGAAACCTCAATTCCCTAGACATGCATTTCAACACCAAAATATTTACTATGTTATTATAAAATAATGAAAAAAGGGAAGTTTTAAAGTTAATCTAGCAAAGATCCCACAAAAGCCTTTTTTTAAATTAACTTTGTAACTAGAAGAATACAGAATGATACAAGCTCATGGAAAGACTTCCCTGAGATTATACAGGGTCTTGCATTGTTGGTCATTGGGAACTTGGAAGTTTTTACTTTCAAGATTAATGTACCAGTTATAGAAAAAAAGATTCTACAGTTCCCAGTCCCCTGGCACCCTGCAACAATAACTGGGCTGAGCAAATTACGCTTGACCATCACTGAGCAAAGATGTGCAGCTTTTAATTAGATAGCGTGGGGATGATGGCTACAGGCCTTCTGGATAGATCATATTTATTGTGCCATTCAACCTTTAGAATATTGAACAGTTTTGTGAAACAGAATAGGGTCTAAAATCACCTTAAATTATAAAGCGCAGTTTTCCTAAAGGTTCCTGTAATGTAGTGTTTTAGGGACTTCACAGGGGAAGTAAATAATCATCTGAAAGTGGAGAACCAGTGGACTCATCAGAATGCAAATAAACAAATGAGACGAAGGTACAAAATAAGGCAGTTCTGTTTCCACATTTCCTGAAACTGTACCAGATGGGCCAATGCTTGCCTTTCATTAACTAGTGTGCTGGGATAAAGCTGTGTTAATTAAATCACTAACCTACCACTAATTCTCTGTTATTTACTAATTCAGCAATTTTTTTTGTTTTGTTCAATACAGCAAATTTTAATTAAGTCTTGTAAAGTTGAAAGGATCAATAAATAAAATAGTTGAATAATGATATGCAGTTGTCTGTTATAACATTAGCAGCAAAATACAAGTTCAAGGCGCAAACTAGCTTATATGGAAAGAACATACTGTGCTGAAAAGACCCCACAGAACAAAATATTCAAGCAAGAACTTTATAATATACTTGCTAGAGCATTACAAATGCTGTCAACACGCTAATTGAGACACAGGCTGTTTACCATAAAGCTGTGCGGCTTTTCCCAGAGATCGCCTCACAGTCTCTTCAGAACCTGACTTTGTGGCCCCCAGGTTACAGAGTTTCAGCTTCCCTGTACCAGAGGTAAACACACAGTACTCCAAGCTATAAAGAGCAGATCCCATCTCTTCTCATGTTCCTTTCACCACAGAGTCAAAGTCTTGTCAGGAAAGTAGCTAGAGTGCCAGACAGTCTTGTTACCCTTTCGTCCCACATGGCCTTTTGGGGAAAACAGCCAGCTGAGTAAGGCAGAACAAGCCACCAAGTGTCCTAATTGTTCCCAGCAGGACTAGCAATTCAGAGTCTTATCTGAGCGTTTCCCTTCATTTCGCTCTCCGCTTACAACAAGCGATCCTGGGAGTGCAGAACATTATCTATTAGGAGCTTCTCCTTCACTCAGCCATAGTCAGCCAAGAAGTCCTTTCTTTATGTAATGTGCTAAAATTTGAGAATGACCAGAAAAATCAGTCCATAAAATAATCAAAGTTTCTCTGTAATTTCCCCATGCAAGGCCTCACGTAATTTCTGGGTCCCTGCCGAAGAGGTACATCAGCACCAGGACAACAAAGTCCCAGCCTAGCAGGCACACAAAACCCTGGAGGCTAAAGAGTGAGGAGTAGGAAGCAAATGAGGACTGTTCCTATTCCTGAAGGGATAATTCACATTGTTTAATTGAAGTCCATGTCCATAAGTAACATGGACATATTAAAATTTCTCAAACAAGTAAATAAAAACCTTCTTTCAGTTGGAGTGCCAGCCTACTTTATAGCATATGAAATATTCTAATAAAAATATATGTGAATTCACAAGAAAAACCAGGAAATTTTTCATCATGCTATACTTATTTTTGAAGCAAAAAGAATTGTGAAGGAAACTGATACTTCAAGAAAAAAAAAACACACAACAGAATATAAAGAACTATAACAGTTACAACTGACAGTGTTTACGTTCCAGTTCCATTCCTATGCCTGCTACGCATGGGAAAACATCTCACCACTAAAACATTTTTAAGACTGACAAATACATGAAACTAGTATAGACCAAACCAAATTTACTACTGGTACAAGAGTATCTTCAGTCAGGAGACAGAAAATATTGTTAAGCAAAGAAGCTTACCTAAGAACCTGTATTTCTAAAAGACTGAACTGGACTGCAGACTGTTGAGTGAGTAGCGGGCATAGGACCCAGGGTTAATTACCAACGTTTCTCTAGAGAAGAGAGATGAGTAGCAACACAGAAAATGGATAACTGCTTCCTTAGGTAATAGCTATAGTGCCAATACCCTTAAAAGTTTGGCAAACAAGGCTCCATCAAATACTCATGCCAAATGCTCATCTGTGTGACAGGTGTAACTAACCTGTCCCGTCTTTATTCTTTACATATTCATATTTATGATTCTTAATTGTGTAGTCTTTTGATACGCTCACCCATTAATTAAGCCAGTGCCAAAGAATTAGAAGCTGGACTTGTTCATTTGCATCCTAATAACAAATTATTCTTTGACTCCTAAGAAATGGTGAGATTGTAACAGATGTATTTCTTCAGTTTCATTATTGCGCTTTTCTTAAAAAGATATGCATGTATAGGACACATTGGCACTGTTTTTCTTCTGAAGCATTAGTGAAAGGAAATGCAAGAGCAAGCATCTGAATTATAAAAGGATGATTTGTTTGGACAGTTGCCCAAATGATTGTTTCAAAAATTTGAGTTGTCAGAGAAACTTCTGAGGCACAGAGGCTGCTTGTGCAGATGGGTAGACTGCTGAACCCACAGTGTGTCCGTCCTTTGGATGAAGCATGTGGCATTTCTTCCTCCATCCTTCTGAAACTCAGAAAGCACAGTTCTCCAGGTGTGGACTGAGAAGTGACTCAAAGCTAAAACAGTGATTAAGTCTCTAATCTCACCACTGTTGCCTTTGAGGGCAATACATCAGCCTATCTTCCCCCCCCAAACCTGACCGAGTTTAGTTTCTACGACAGCACCTTCCTGCCCCCAGCAGTACCGGGGCTAAGGGGGTCAAGTCTTGCTCACTGTCAACAGAACTCTCAGAGCTACATTTTGGCTGCATGCTGTACAGATATAAACACAGAAGAGCAGCCATTCTCAGAGCTGATGCTTAAATCTCCTTTAACACAGATTCTTTGAGAACCTTTAGGAGGCAAATACACCACAAAATATGAACCCTGACAGCTTTTATATTGGCTTTAACAGAGAATACAAGTTGTAACCATTTCTAGTTATATAAACTGGCATTTCTCAAGCTTTTTTTTTCCCCCTATTTACCTAATTAAGCATCAAGCCTTCAGAGATTCCCTTTTTCCTACTTATTAATTTCCTTTTAGAAAGGATTGCTTAACAAAGGCATAGAAGCAAAGCAAAATGTTCAGTGGTAAAACTCCATTCATAGCCAGATAGCTCTTAAGAGAAGACAGATGATACAGTAGACAGGATGTACACATCATACATGTATAGACATATAGACAAAAATTAGAGACCCTCAACTGCCGCCTGCATTCAAAACAGAGCACCCAAAGTAAGAGCAATTTAATGTGTAGCTAATCCACCAGACAACTAACAATAATGAAACAAGGCTGATTTACATTGCATTCTCACTGGTGACATTTTAGTTCAGCTTTTCCTCTGGAAAAATTACTAGCCTGGATGTGTTCTTCTCTTGGGAAGAAATTGTGGAAGGAGGTGAAGCATGTATAATTATACTTTCTTCCAATTGTTTGTGATGCTCAAGCTGAACTGTACCTCTATTAACTAAGGAGCTTAGGAAGGTCACAGTCTTCAAGGGATTATGCTCTACTGAATACTGAATAGTAGGTCTAAAATATTCCTCATCTGTACCAATGTATCAAAAGTCAAGCTTAAAACATTAAGACTTACCTTAAAAACAGGGGGTTTTGCAGGTTGTTGAGTGGGGATTTTTTCCTATTTATCTCTGAGATTTTTCTTTGTGCAAGAAAGAGAGGTCTGTATTTGATGTATTTATTTCTTACTGCTCTTCTGGAGGTGAGATTATCAAGAAACCAGCTAAAGTGATTGGAAAATACTTGCAACAAGTTTAGCTTTTGAGGAAAAGAAAGTATGTGTTCCTGTACAAGAAAAGGTAGGTAAAGGGAGAAATACTGCAGAAGGACAGCAACATACATTTGCAAAAGCACTTCACATTTCTTGTAAAAGATATAGGGCAGAGGAGAAAAAAGTTAATAGAAGATAGGAAACCTCACTCTTGCCCACACACCCTCTGACTGAAGGAAAAACAAGCCAGACATAGAACAAAACCAATCAAAAAAATATCCTAGTTATCTTGAGAAACTTTTGTTGAATCTGCCATATTATGCACTCAAGATGCCATAATAAAAAAAAATATATAGAAAAAAATCACCACATTCCTGGATTAATCAAATGGTCATCATAAATCATGAATTTGCATTTTGAGTCTTTCACACGCTTGTATTTCTTTTAAATCCAAACTCCTTAGATTTGCAATAACTGGTCTGGAGATCATTGCATTACCTGTTAATTGCATTTCATCCTAAACTATTATCAATGCAAACTTCCCATCAGTAAAGCTATGCTTGGGAATATACACAAGTGACTTCTAAAACTATCTGAAGATCATCCAAGTACTGGGAATGCACTTGTTTATTGATTTATGTTTATTATCAGGTATCAGATTTGATCTGTGCAGAACTGGAGAGGACTCTGCTCTTCTTCCTTTGAAACACATGTGGAAATACTTTTTCTCAATATCAATAGTGCTCTGCTAGAGCAGAAATTACATTTTTAACCCTGAACTGCCTGGTTTCTCCTTCCTTCTTGATTTTAGATAAAGCATTTCAACTTGCTCACTTCTAGTGAACAGGTAAAAAAATTGGAAGCCTAAATAATTTATTTAAATAATATAATTTAAATGTCCAAAGCCTCCAGTTTTTCAAGGTCTGAAGGTCTGTAAAGCAACAATGAATAAGTCTGCTTTAATCAGAAAGTAGTCCACTTCTTCTCAGCTTGACATTTTCTGCTGTCTTTTTGGTATGTAATTTTTGAAAGGAATAATTATGCTTTTGTACTCTTAACAGAAAACTGATAATATTTAAAACTTCATTGCATGCACTGTAGTCTGCAGCCTGTACCACAAATTCCATAGACATGAAGCACTGTGGATACTCAAACTCTCCATGCATTCCACATCTCTTTTAGAAATACAAGGTTTTAATTAAAACCAACTCTTTCCTACCCTGTAACAATCTCACTTATTAATCTTAGATCCTATACACCCAAACTGTCACTTGCTAAATTAGCTGTCTGCAGTCTCATTCTAATAATATTATTTTAGTACATATGGTTGCTATTGGCTCCTTTGCAGTCTCAAATACTTGCTTCACACAGTTACTCTGATCTTTTTCTCGAAGTGTAAATCTGAACGATGCATTGATTTATTGTGTCAAAGTATGAATGGCAAAAGGATTCACTATATCACATGAAATGTGGTGTTTTATATACCTTGTTAATAGGTCCCTAGACATGTAAAACTCATTGGAGGTCTAGGAATAGCATGTTATATTCATTAAAAATTTCAGATTTCTTCACAATAAATATTACAGTATTATATACTATTTCAACACACTTAGCAGCACGTAAGAATTCCAGCCTAAGGGCTGAATCCATTGTCACTACCTTTTGCATATCCACAGCTACAATTCTCATCCATAGACTCCTACCTTCAAATACTAAATGAATGCACGTGTCCTTCTCTTACATATCTTTCTTTTCAGTTCCTCAATACACACTGGTTCTACTTACAAACCAAGGAAGGAACTAAATCCATTTTGTATCCTCCAGTATCAGAATACAGTAATTCTGCCATGAGGAAGCGGGTGAGAAACAGACACTAAGATCATCATTGCGTATAGTAAATTAAGATGTTTATTTTGAGGACACTAATTTTAAAAGACAAATCTTACTCAAACACAAAAAATAGATACCTCAAGCTATGAAGCTTATCAGCGGACATAGCCCGGGACAAAGAACATTTTGATATTTTCAAGATCTGAGCTGTTTTATCTTTCATCAGGGAAATAGGGAGCCAAAAGTGGAGAGGTGTAGTGTTCTTCACTACTGCCTCTTGCACACATTTGCAGATGAAACTACCATCAGTGGAAACCTTTTTTTACCCACTGGGGAAAAGAGTTTCTACTGACCTTAAAAGTTCCGGTTTTGAAAAGTTAATGGAAAAGTCAACTTTTCATAAATTCTTCATTTCCTAAGTCTGTCAGAGTTGTTACTAAAAGTCTAATTTCCATGAGAAATTTTAAGTTCCAACAAATGAAACAACTTCCCAGTCTAGTAAAACTACATTCATTGTGGAAAGACTATAATTCGGTAATTACAAAAAATTTTACTCTCCCCACCCTCTTGGCCCTCATTTTTTTTATAAAAATTACGAAAGATCTTTGTTTTTGCTGAAGTTTCATAGAATAATATATAGCTAAAATTATATTTTCAGAGGAAAATGAAACACAGCCTAGTGCTAAGAGTTTTGTAAACAATTAGTAGCAAAAATTAATAGTAGGTGTAGGAGGATAGATTAATTCTTTTTCTTCCAAAGAAAAATAGGACAGACATTTGAAAGTAATTCGAGTCTAAATCCAAAACTCTAACGCAAATGGTTTCCTTGTTGTTTCTAATTAGACTATCTTCTTGTGAACTTTACTGGTACAAAGAAAGTTATTTTAACTCCAAAGCACTGATTTTAAGAAAATAATGTATTATTTGTATTTCTGCTTGGCAGGTGGAAGCAACCATTGAGTTGTACTGCTAGGTGTATGTCACCTGATTTGTTAAAAACAGGCTAGTGCTGCAAGTATTTTAATAGCTGGTTGTAAAAGCAGAGAAAAAGCAGAGAGAAAAAGCAAGCTTTATGGTGAAGAAAGCAGCCTGTCATGCTATTGTGCCCTGAACATGAACATAACGCCAGATCCTTTACCAAATAAAATAAAAACAGCTTGTACCTTTCTTATGTTAATTGGCTCATGACTGAACTTTAATAAACCCACAACTGTCTTGAAAAGTTTCTTTCCAATTTTTAAGCTTTATCTTTTTATCAAAAATCTCCCTATTTAATGGAATTCCTGAGCAAATTCAGTGCAGTGTCAGGGTTTTATTGCCATTCAGTGCTTTATTCTATTTCAAAGCATTTCAAGCCTGCATACACATCCTTGCTCAAAATATTTTGTTATAATTTTAATCATATGTCTTATTTACCTTTTCAACCGGCTTTTATGTATATTTCACTTTTACAGCTAACTCATCCAAAAGTGTATTATTTATTTGTCTTCTAAGACAACAGTAACTATTTTGAACAGATTAAAAAAGTAAAATGAACAGGCAACCAATGGAAAGTAGATATTTAAAATAATGTATGCTCTAAAATGGCCTGTTTATTGTCACCAGCTATTATATCTAGACAACCAAAGATTTCTAGTACGTAAACTCCTAAAGCTAGGTCAGTTAAAACTCCTAGTTACTATGCATTTAACTTCAGATTCATCCATTCTGGGAAGAAAATTCATCTGCCTCTCAGTGTAAGTCCATTTCTAGAATTAAGCACCTGGGAAATGAAAATATAGGTAGCTGAAACAGAGCAAGTAATAGAAATTAACTTCCACCTTAATTCTAGAAAAGCAATCAGCTTATCCAGCTTAGTCATGATTACTAAAATAGCTGATGAGAGGAAGGGACTTTGCAAAAGTCTCACGTACCTCTGAAAGAATGTTGTAGCATCCATGGACAATAAAATAGGTACAATGAAAGTTCTACTTAAGTCTCTGCAGATATATTGCATTAATGCTACCAAATCTTCTCTTCAACTCAATCTCAGAAAAATTTAATATTATGGAGCTTCCAAACTCAGTCATAGCTCTGTTGACAAGACCAGCCATCACAATTACACAAAGTCTTTAAATTAAGATAAATGTATGCTAAAACACTCAAGCTACATGCTTATCACAATATTTTTAAACAGCATTTCAGAAGAATGACAGAGACGGAGAAAGGAGTATGGAAGAGTGAGAACTGCTCCCATCAAGTCTCACTCAGAAGATTCAGAATCTTACCCTTTTTTTTGAGTCAGACTATATTTATCTGGTTTTCCACAGAGCTTCACTATCGATTTTATGAGGCGTTTCACAGTTGTGCAAATTATCCCTTTATTTCTACAGTTTTGATATGCACTTTGCAAAATTAGACATCATTAGCTCTCTAATGCCACATTAGATTTATTCTGGAAATCATAATTTGTTACTACTGATTTAAATTGGGCAAGGAAAACAACTTTGCTTGGAGGCCCAGGGTTTTGACTTCCCTTAGCTCAAAATTTCTAAGAGTCTACTAGAAGGCTGATCACTTTTTAAAAGTAGGTGTGATAGTCAGAATTTAAAATCCAGTGTTATGAATTCTCAAGTCTCTGTGAAGTGAAAGCTAGTTTAGGATACAGAGCTACTGCAGAATCAAATCAAGCAAGTTCATAGAGCCTTCCATTATTTTAATAAGACAGAGATAATGAGAAAGAGTTGCTATCTCCCGGGGAGGGGGGAAAAAAAAGAAATTAAAAATATCTAAGAAAAGATTAGTTGTGGTGTTTGATGAATAATCCTTTAACATTGGGTAAGTTTGGCACCATGTGATTATGAATAAATGGGAAAGTTTGCTACCTATTTGAGTCCTGATTTTTGAGTTCAGAGTACATAGCCATTATTTTCCTATGGCTTTACATTGGGAGAAAAATATGCACTTTTCTTTTTGATCTACATAATAATTATTTTTATGCATCTTGCTTGTACTTTGGAGAAAAAAACCAACACATTTTCTGAAGGTAGCATTTAATGTCAATTATCAGCAACAACTGCTGTTTCAAAGACTAACAATTTCAACTATGCTGAAATAAACAAAACAGCTCTAATATAGAAAAAACTTAAAATAGCTTTTCCTCTAATTTTAAACCAATGCAATGCTCACATTGGTATGAGTTTGCAGTCATTACATCATGAACATATTCACTTCACCTGCATTCCACAATTACATGCCCAACAACTGAGGCAAATTATAAAAGGTCAAGTAAACTGACAAAAAAATCTAATTGCAAAAATAAAACTGCTTTTCAAACACCACGGCATCTGTAAAAAATATTCCACACCTTCATACATTCTTTTTGTTCCAAAAAATCTGTTCAGTGACAATACTCCATTCTAAATCTATTTTAGCCAACACAGGCTACATCAGCCTATCACAGTTACCACTGAGGATTCACTTGTTGACTAATCCCAATGTTTTGGTAGCAAGTTTATGAAAAACTCCATCCAAAATAGAGTAATTTTTAAATAATGGTCAGAGGACAGCTGACCATATATGTTCAATTGTGCTTGTTCTCCTTGATTAAATATTTGTTCCCTCACCCTAATTTGATGTCCCTACTACTAAAATTAAGTCACTCTAAAATTTGCCATTTTAATCCCTTACTCAACAGTGGCTCGAGGGTCTGGCATGCTGATAGTTTGAAGAACCACTTTGTGAGGCAATGCAACTTTTACATTTCTGCGCCTTTGGTTCTAACTGCTATGTGGGGAATTTTATGTGCATAGAAACATTTCTATGCTAGTTCTCTTTCTAGTGAAGTTCATGTCATCTTGTGAAATGACTGTTATGTCAAAAAGCTTGCTGGCATTAGTTCATTTTTCCTCCATTACAATTACTTCCAAACTTCACTAGGGTGGATAGTTGTTGTGCCCATAAACGGTAGATTATTTTAATAATCCAGTTATAATTTTGCATTGTCAGTTTAACTTCAATACTTCAATATTAAAGAAAGAAAGGTTTGATGCTGTAATCATTCTATCCGTCACAAAATAGTTAATACTCCAACACTTTGTCAGCCCAGAAACAGATTTACTGAGTTCAGCTAAACTGGAGATTATTAAATCCCCATACATTTGTCCTCTTGATTCAACAAGAGCTTTAAAATGAAATATAAATACTCTTGTTCAAAAGATTGCGTATGGAGTCTAAGTACAACAGAGTACACTGAAGATCATTAGAGCAATGATCTACAAGAAAAAAAGAAAAAAGTTCAACAATGAAGCTTTATTTGCCCATGAAACTGCCCATCGTAGAAGCATAAAATTATTTCAGTTAGGAGACATGTCCAATGGTCTTTCTATAGCAAGGTCCAACTACAGAAGACTGCCAAAAACCATGTCCAGTGGAATATCTCCAAGGATGGAGACTCCACAGCCTCTCTGGGCAGCCTGTTCCAGTGTTGACCACCCATGAGGTGAAAAGAATTTTTAGCATATTCTGTTGGAATTTCACATTTTCTGACCTATGTACGTTGCCTGTGCACCTCTAGGATGAGCCTGGCTCTATCTTCTCTACACCCTCCAACGCCTGCCTTTCTCTAGTCATCAGGAAACTCCTCCAATCTCCACACATTCCAAAGACAATAGTGGCCTTGCAAGGGCATCATCCATCTCTCAGCACACTCAAATGGCTGCATCTCAGCCTTCTTATCTCTGCATATATTGCTGTTAAACCACTTGCTCCCCTCTCAGCAGCAGACAGAGCTGCTTTTTCCAAGAGCCTGTGTCCATCCATTACAGCACCTTAGCCATGTGAGCTGTATCTCCACATCTCTGTAATCCCAGTGAGATGATAGCTCTGCAACTGTGCACAGATTCCTAATTATTTTGTTTGCTCCTTGCATGGCATGCATTTGACATATTCTCCCGTTGCCACTGCTTTCTCAGGAGAAGCACGAGAGCCTCCCTTCTCATGCTGTCTCGTAGCCACCCCTCTTCTCCCATCATGCTAGTAGCATAGCCGCCTTTCTGGTATCTAAAGCAGGAAGTTAGCTTTGCTGGAATAATACTAAAGCCTTTTTAGAGGATACTTTCTCTTTTCAAGAAGTACAAGGTTTCTGCGTTAATAAGTTGTATGAGGTACTTCAGAGGTGGGTAGCTGAAGAAGCCCACACAGATGTGTCAGTGTTATTTCTATAAGTAACGCTAATATTTCCACAACCCCATGATATTCCTAATAAACTGTCCTAGTCTTTTCAGGCTGAAGAAGCAGAGGATTCTTGGTCGTGTATCAATGCAAAAACATTGCAGAACTAATTCATTGTTCAAGGAATAATATGACAGAATGTTTTAGTTATTCAAAAAAATAGTTAGCCAATAAATATAAAAGTAAAGGTTCATTAACATGAAAAACCACAAATATAAGAAAGTATATCCCTGACACACAAACCTCAATAATCAAAGCACGTCATGTTACACTTGACCTGGGGTGATTTATAGCAACACATAGAGGCAAATAAATAATCTGGGAAAGGAAGAAAGTGATTTAGCAAACTGAACTATTTTAGCAACTGCTGATAAATCTTTATCTGTAGCCAATGGAAAACCCATTCAGTATCATTGAAGTCAGTGGAGCTATGCTGATACATTCCTCCAAAAGGTCAGATTCCCACTGTCGTCCCCCCTCTAGCTCCCAAAGATGCTTCTTACTTTTGCCATCATGCCTTGAAATTATTCAGATCTCAGCTACTTTTAGCCTAACCCCTTTCTTACCCTTTGCTCTATCTGAACTTAACAAGAATCATTTCAAGAGCTTGTTTAACAACTGAACCCATAGCCTCCAATATTTATTAACAGAACCAGAGCAGAGTCTTATTTTGTCTGATCAATAACAGTTTGAAACAATTAAGACTCAATGAACCACAGCACCACATACCTTGCTTACTACTATATTGTTGCCTGGCAAACTCTTAAAATCATGCTTAATGCATTTTGAACACATACTTAACATAGGTACTCTGTTATCCTTGAGGTCACTGGAGCTACGTAGTACAAAACGGATGTAATAGCTAGTAGTAAAGTATTCAGGTGTATGTAGAAGTCTAACACATCATTCAAACTAAGAGGTATGCTTTACCTCAACCACTTTGCTGAACAGTGGCCTTCATCAAAAAAGAAAGCTCATTGGTTGAAAGCATATAATATGACATTTTTACCACTCTGTCCTGCATCAGTGGAATTCATCCCAAAGAAATAATTTTCCTGAACATCACTATTTGACTTAAAAATACCATAAAGATAAAGCAGCAGGAACAGTATTTTGAGTTAAGGAAAAAAAAAAAAAAATCTATTTGAAACCGAAGCATCTTGTTGGCTGTGAAACTTACAGCTGCATAACAAATTCAACTTCTTCAAAATGGAAAGTATGTTGTGCTTATAAGGATAGCTGATTGTCATCTGAAGTTTAGAAACTGGAAGCTAAATTGTTTCAGGGAACAAAATACATATCAGTAACTCTTTGTTGTAAAAATGCAATGTATTATTGGATTATGTTGCTGAGTTTCCCCTGCAGCTCCTCTCCAGTAGAAAAGCTAGGCCCCTGTGAAACAATGGAGATGGGAGTGACAGTGAAGAGCTGTTACAAGAATATTTTGCTAAGCGACATCCCTGCTGCTTACTAGAGTATAGTACAATCACAGCTTTAATAAGATGTGACCAAAGCTTGGGAGCATTTGGTTATGAATACATATTAGTACTGTCTCAGGGCAAAACAATTCTTAAAGTCCTATTTTATTCTCCCAGCAGTTCTTGATAGCAGAAATGAAATAAAGCTGAATCATCTTAACATTGGCAACGAACTTGAAAGATTTAAGAAACGAAACATCAAAAATTGTGAAATTCAATGCAACAAAGGCAATACAGAAGACCACTAGAACTGAGCACAATAGGACCATGGCAAGTTTAGGATCCAGCCTTAAATCCTAAATTCTAAAACTTAGCGGCTCACCAGCATATCGAATCAAGTATACTGTTGTGCTACATGACCAACAGTGTATCAAATATTATTGGCCTAGAAGATTGATTTTTCCTTCTGTAATGCAAACTATGATTCTGCAGTCTACACAGATGATGTTTGTATGTATGGAAGAAACATGCATTACATATTTGTGGCTCACACTCACAAGAGTATCTAGGGATTTAACTATAAAGAGTAATGAAAGGAACAAACAAAAGGCACTGTTGTGGGTCTGCCATTCATTTTATGGTTTCCCAGTAGAAGTCTAGTTCAAATCTGGGTATACATGTCACCACACTCAAAAGGTGGAATGAAAAAGAGAGAGGCAGCAAGGTGGCAACTTTGAAAATGCACAGGGCAGAAGAACCATTATGCATAGGACTTTAAATTTAAAGTAAATTGAATAGAAGCTTATAAAAATTCAACATAATGCTTAAAAAGTCTAAACACAGAATTTCAGCTATTGTCCATTTTTATGACATTTAAATTGGGTTTGGGTTGTAGTCCAAATTTGCGTGCCAAAATAACACAGTTTATCAGTTTGCTAAAACTAGTGAAAAGGAAATTATTAGAAACATGATTTTTTGAGTGTTCTTTCTTCTTTATCCACCTCCTAAACACCTTCTTGACTTGCTGCCTGGACATGAGCTTCCATTCTCTCATTTCTAGGTCAGATTCTTTTTTTTTCCTTCTCTCTTTCCCTATTGAATTCAAAGTTCCAAGTTTGTTTCACAGATGGTATTATCATTGTTTGAAAATGAATATACTGCTCATGAAATAGAGACAGCTGACAGCATTGGAAACCAAATCTTCAGGTCCTGGGATGGAGAAACTGGGCAATGGTTGTACTCCTGTCTGTGCCAGTTCTCTTCCAGGCCTGTTTGGGGTATATAATTTGTTTTCTATCTATTCTCTGAGCTGTTCTGGGATGCTGTTCTGCATGCCCTTATTCCACAGAAGCAACCTATTAGCTTCAAAGATATGTCAAGCAAGCAATCCTACACAAACCGTCGAAAAAGCTTGTGCATATAAAAAATTCACAAATTTAAATCCTTCATTTTATCTTCTGAGATTTTTAGTAAAACGTCAAGTCACAGCCAATATACTTTTTAGATCTGCATTTCTGGCTAATTGGGACACCAGCTCCATTTCCACAGAGTATTAAACACCAAGCCATTGGCATCTGCTTTTCTCCAGTATATTTGAATCTAAAAAGCTACTTCTGGGGGAGATTCTAGGTCAACGTTTCTTCTATTACTCAGCTATTGTTTCCCATTGTACCACTGCTACTTTTAGAATATATTAACCCTAGCAATAACTACTGTACAGCCAAACTGTCATGTCTTCCTCCCATTTAATTGCTGGTTCCCCATCTTTATCCCATTAGGATTCAGGAAACCCAATCAAATTTCCTAAAACAAATTCAGTCTCCCAGCTCTTTCAATCCTTTCCTTCAGAGCAAGCTAGCAAACTTGGAGAATTAACATGAAGTACCTACTAGCAATCACTGAGTGGTTTTAGCAGAGATTGTTTTCTCCATCTAGGTGTCCTTCAGTAACACAGCTGTATAGAAAGCCATTACACATCCTGTCTTTGAGAGGAAAAAGAATTATATCTGTTTATAAATTATTTGACACTCTTAAGTTAAAGGCATGATATCAAAGGATGAGAAAAAAAAAAAGCAGAATATGCCAGAGGGCTACAGATTTATTAGAACTGGAGCTCCACAAACCATTAGACTGCAAGAATGCAGAGCACTGACTCACCGCCATAAACCGTTGCTTCAGAGCACAAACATTTGCTCCTAGCTTGTTTTTTTGTGACAGAAGCATAAACTCAACACCAAACACCAGCTTCATAATATTTTTCAGGCTTTTTACTCAGCGTACCCTCCCTAAATCCTTTGTTTTCCACAGGATTTCTCCTATGACGTCTCATAGCCTTTTCTCATATCTTCTATAACAACTTACGGACCTCACTTATGGAGTCACATCATCAGACAACCCTTCTACTTACAATTTCAAATAAAAATAAGGTTTGATCCAGGCTGGCCTTAAGACAAGCTGCACGAAAACTTCTTACCTTTATTATTTGTGACTATCGTATAACAGCTATGCACAGAGAGTTGCATTGTCTCTAAAAGACAGGTATAAAATTAAATGATTGCTCCTCCTCAGCAAAGCTACTTAGAGAAGTCTCGGGCTTGAAATACAAGGTCTGGGATTTCTCCTCTTTTGTGTCTATTTCTGTTACTGCTAACAGTCTAGTTTATGATAATACAGTGTTGAATAAAGCAACTGGTCAAACAGACAAAATCTACTGATGGCTAAGTAATAACAGAAGAAATCTGCTACACATAGAGTTCAAAATAAGGAAGTTGGTCACTGGCAATGCAGATGCAAGTAAGCAGGCTGCAGCCAGACAGCTACTTATTTTCCAGCGTTCACTGGGAAAAAAAAGGAAACAGCTGCAGATCTGTTTGAAACCTATTGTTTCCCAAAGCAAAGTACCTCTTCATGAAGAAAAACAGTCTATAAAGGAAATTGAAGACCTACTGAGGCAATTAATGGGTCAGTAACCTGGATATATTTGACAGGAAAAGACTGCTTTCACAGATGGAGATGACATACTGAAAGATGCAATGTCAATGGGTCTGAACCCAAAGAAAAATCACCAAAAATAAGAATTGAACAGAATAGTCAGGGCATCAGACATACAAAAAAGTATTCACTAGTCCTTGATGAGCAGATGTTAGACAAGTGACCAGCAAGCACTTTCACAGACACAGAAACGTAACACACCATAAGGTATCAGAATTGGAGTAGGAGGAGCAAAGCCACTCATACAGCAGTTGCTCAGAAACTGTAGACTACATGACACAAAATATCACTGTACACTATGAAATGGAAGCAAGCAAGCTTCTAGCACAACACCTAATAGGTGACAATAAATGGCACAACTCTGAAACCTTTCATATTAAAAGGAGCATTGTAATCTGGAGGCAGGGTGATCAGGCACAGAGCAGAAGAATCTAGCCAGGCTCTAGCTGTATACTTCTTTTAAAATGGCACTGCCTAAATCAGAGAATTGCTCCTATCAGTGCAGTCATACCCAATGAAAATACAGCCTGCGATGCAGAAAAGCAAGACAACTATATTATCTGCAATCTGAAGGAATCCTTCAAGCCACTCCTTGTGTGCAAGAAATCTGTGAGTGTCAGAAGCAGAGCAAGCACAGCTACCAAGTGAAATGGTTGTACCTGTAATCACAGCAGCCATATGCACTAAAGCCAGGAAAGAGACAGAAATTCAAAACAGTGGAAAAACAATCACAGTATGTTATAATACCATTATTAAGCAGGAACATTACTAATTACAATTCCAAACATTTATTTTTTTTTATTAGCAGTTAATAGAAAAGTACTCTGGTCAGGCACCATAAGGGATGAATACCTACTCCAGGACACTGCTCTTTGATCACTTTTTAAGGGTGTGCTGATCTGTGGCACTGATAGCAAGATCTGACTTTGAAAAGCCTTTTTAATAGTAATAATGGCAACAAAAACCAGCTTCATTTACTTTATTCCACACAAATCTCCATTACTGTAAACAACCTAAGCCATGACAATACTAGTGGTGAGTAGCCAAGCAAAAGCATGAGCCATGTTTTAACAAACCTATTAAGAAAGGAAAATCAATAAGATCACATCTCAGTACTATGGTACTCACTCTTTTCATGCAGCTATACAATATATACATATCAGCTTCTGCACTCCTGTATTAATAAAGAAGCTGCAAGTTTAACCTGGATACTGTTATCTCTGTACACATCTGCAGTACTGCTCTTCTTCCCTGCTGTTTTCTCTTAAAGGATGCCAAGAAAGCAGCATTTAAGTCTTTTGTCTTCTCTTTTGCAAATCCTGCACTGTTATCAGTTCCTGAGCAGAGAGAGTTTCCTGCCAGGCACCGTGCCCAAAGCCTTGGCAGTCAGAGAGGTTTTAACTCATTCCAGGACAGATTTGAGCATTTTACACTGAACAGAAATGAGATCTGTCACAGAACCCAACAGCCTGAGAAGTTTAGCAGAACTTACTGAAATAAATCTTGAACTGTCATTTTTGAATAGCCTCTCCTACTGATTTTATTTCTCATCATAGAAACTCACTTTTTCCTCATAGCTCAGAACTCCTCATTGTTCCTCCACGCTCCGAGCAACTAGCTAGCATTTGACTGTTAAACTTACTGGGGAGCTAGGGAAAGCATCTCCAGGTCTAATTGAAAGGCCAGTCATATCCTCATACACAGCTTTAGGTGGCACAACCAAGTCTGTTGTTTCTACAGGCTCAACTCGTCACCAACAGACCTGTGTTGGCTTTTGCGCTGTTACAGCACATGGCACTGCAATTGCTAACCCACCATACAAATAATCTACTGTAGGACTTAATGCCCCAGCCTTTCAAATTAACGGCAAGCCACTTTTGATAATTCAACCACAATTTATACCAAATTTGAATTAGCATATACTGTGAAATATGCATTTGGTTAAGGCTTTAATGGTTTTCTGAAAAAAGTAAAACAAATATACAATGTGGATTCAGATTAAAATGGTGTAAATAGAAGTTAATGAATATTATTACTCAAGTTATTAGAACTTTCTGCTTGAAAAAATTTAATCTAATATTCCAATTTTTAGCACTGCCAACAGCACTGGGGCATGCAGTTCAATAGTTCAAAGTTACCAGCTTTATAATTGCTTTCTACAGACCTTTAAAAAAGCATTTATGTTTCGGGTTATAACTGAATGGAATGAATTACCCATAGTCACTTCAAATGCAAGAAAAAAGTTATTAGTGTGCTTAGGTACTTACATTCCTTGTCCTTTGAGGAACATGAGGAAGAGCTAAAAAGCATGGTAAACAAATGAGAGAATTCTGTAACTGAGCAATTAGGAAGCCTTGGGCCTATCCAGCTCAACCAGTATTTTTAAATAAAAAACTATTATGTCAAAATTTTTAACCGATACAGATTTTCATTGAGACACAACATTATAAACACTGAATTGTACATTAAGTACTGTTTACTATGCTTATGACAAGAACAATTCTGTCACCTCTTACCATTGTATCGCTTAATGCAGTCGCCTGGGGCAAAAGGTGTTTCTTGCATGCTACCTTCAGGTTAAATTATATTATCGTATATTGATGGTTTTAACTTTGTCAGTTACATATGGCATACATAGACCATGCCATTGGAAGGTGGGATTATCTTGCTCTCGTACTACGAGCTGCCTTGTTGACAGTACCATCAGATGGTGGTCACAGGAATACCTCACTGGCCACCTATGGGAAGGGTACATTGTTTTCTGAGCAACTATAGTGACTGCTTAGTTTCAATTATTAAAAACATAAAACCAAAATAATAAACCCAACTGAAATAGTCTATTCTATTATTCCTGGGAGGGAAAAAATCCTAGACAATTAGTCCAAGAAGTACTGTTTCAAAAAAAAAAAAAATCACACTGACAGTACTTTATAGGAAAACTCAACTTTCTTTAAGCTTGCAAGCAAACAATCTGGTCCTCACCAAAAAGACTTTTCTTCCAGTTGCCATTATGGCCTGGGTCCATTCATGAAAACTCCTTTACAATACTCAGGAGAAAAAAAGATACAGTTTTAGTACAGATTTGTATTGAGATCATTGAAGAGATTGTCCAGTCAATCGACTCAGGGTGCATTTTCACCAGCCTGAGCTCCTTCACGTGAAGTACTGGCCTCAATTCTGCATACACAGAAGCAAGTGCCTATTCTCTGCAAAGTCACAGCAGAATGTAGGGGGATCATGCAGAACAAGTGCAAAAAGCAAATTTGTGAGTGTCTGTGATGAAGCTCTAAGTTACAAGCTGCAAATTTATTTCTGCAACTGCCACTGGATGACACTCACAAACAAAAAAATATTACTTTAATCAAACATACTTTTCCAGTCTGAATTGCTTACCATTTCACATTTGCATACATTAAAAAATTCAGAGAAATAGTAGTAACTCAAATATGTAGGAGTAGGTTAACACAAATTACTATCACATAATTAATCCACATTATTTCAAAGACCTTGCTCCAGCTGAAGCAGTTTGGCCTCCAAATCCTAAAGGTTTTCTGAGATTTATAGTATTCCTGGGGGATGGGAAGAGGTAAAAAAAAGATCATTCTCTACCTAATACTACTCTACCTAATACTACTTTGGATGTTCTTACTTCACTCATCTATGGCAATACTGAAAAAGACCATTTATAAAATAAAACCCCCATGATTTTCACTGAGGCTATTACTGAGATAATTGCCTTGTAATTCTGTGTTCACATGCCATGATCAATGGCCCTGGGAGCTTTTAGGAGGTAGGAGAAACAGTTTCAAAGGGATGGTTGGCCTTTCTTTCCTGCATTGGCCATGAAAAAACTAAATTGAACTACATCTGAAATTGGTAAAGAAAGCTCTGAAGTAAAATGGGGACCACAGACTAACTTTTCCATGGAGTAAACACTGTAATGTAAACACTGTATGTGCCAGAACACAACATGATTCAGTGAGTAGCCCCAGCATTGCTTGCTTCTTCAATTTGAGTGTAATTTCTGTGCAATATAGCAGAAGTGTCAAGACTAGCTAAGCTTAAACTAAATGTTTAAACTGCAAGTCCTCCTCACTATATAGACCAGTAAAACACGCATTAACTTAAAAGGTGGCTTTGGCTCAAATCCCCATTGGAAATTATCTTTGAGGAAAAGCTCAGGTTTTTCAAAGTTAACTATAAAATTTGGCAGAAAATGATACTTGGGAGGTATCTAGCTCCTTTTTCTGGTTCTGAAAGCTCACCAGTATGGACTGGATCAACACTTCAACACTGCTAACCACTCCAGAGAAATTGCTTTAAGGGTTTTGTTTATAGTAAAATGTCCGTGCATTATTTCTTTCCTTTTAGACCACTGCGCATCGTGAAAGAACACGTATGTCTGCATTTCTGTCAAGAGACTTGGGATCAGGCTATTGTCTCAGTGGTTTGAGAAAATCTTTTTCTGTTTGACTACACTTCTGACATCAGCAGGTGATAGCTTGCCTGAACACATTGAAATCCAGAGCACTGATACAAGCATGGAATTTAATTACGCGCTCAATATTCACTGAGTGCTCATTTTGAATATCAAAGCCTTCCAGGGACAGATTTTTCATTTCACTTACACCAGTGCAAAACTCAAGTATGTACAGTGATTACTAACCGCCCCCCTCCCCCCAGTTGTTTCTAGATTGCACTGATGTAACTGACAGCAAATTTAGCTGCATATTTCTGAGACAGTGCACGTGAAGAGTATTGGCCGTGGCACACGGTCTGGTTATGTAAATAAAAATGGTTGCATTTCAGCAGCAATCTATAACTACCCATCATACTTGGAAACACTGATTCTTAATTAAAGGTGTTCTACCAAAAGTACATTTAAAAGCAATTAAATATTGTTTGGGAAAAGCTAAGAAAAATCTCTTTATTAAAGAGATTGTTATATTTTATGTCTTTTAATACAGAAAATTCTGTTTTTCCCTTTTCAATGCAGGGGTACCGTAAAGCAAGTTTGGTTAACTTCCAGATATCTTAACTGATTATTTATGCAGGTGTAGGACGGAAGCATGAGAACAAATTACCGTTTAATATGTTAAAACATTCCTCCAGAGAATTACAAACAATGATGAAAAATGCATTTGATTCTAACAGATTGAACTGTATCACCTGGAGGAAGGCTGTGGGCTGCCCAGACTGTAAGTAGGTTCAATTTCAGAGGTTTTGTACAGACAAATGCTCCTAAGCATAGAAGATTCAAGTGCAAAAGTGCAGACCAAAAGGGAGACAGTTAACTCCAGAACTGTTGGCTGCAAATGCCAACACAGGCTCTATCATTACAGCTGGATTAATGTTAGGGGGGCAAAATTCCCCTTATATCACTCAGTATTGTAACAGTGTCATAAAAGCCTGAGGCTAAGCTTCCCAAGGGAGAGAGCTCTGAAGTGAATAGACTGGAAAAGAATGTAATCCCAACTAAGCTTCCTGTGTGCCTCATGTACAGCCACAACAGCAGCAGTTCTTTAAGGAGAGCTGTTGAAGGTTTGTTGGGATTTTTTTTTTTTTTTGGTAGTTAACAAGGTAGAGAGAAACAAAAAAAAATCTTGTACTTTCCTGAAATTATGAAAAAATATGAAAAAGGGAAACACACCCTGACAAAATTTCAAAAGCAATAAAACAAATCTACAATCAAATATAGATTTTATTGAATTTCCTTATTCTAATGAGGAATCTCTCTTAAATATGAAGATTGACATTCACATTGGACTTCCACATTACCCTCTTCCTCTGACTTGTCTGTAGAATTAAGAAATACAGAAATAACCAGCTCAGATCACATCAAGGGACTATCAAAGTCCAGTGAGGAGGCACATGAACATTCTTGGAATACGCCATAATTGTAAACAGGAAAAAAGCTGGAAATAGGCAGCTGACGGCCCCTTCCAAAACAATTAGTATCTACTACTCTTACCGGATCGACCATACAGTGAACCATTTTGTGCCTTTTCCCTTGCTATATGAGCTCTCATCATATTCACCATGCCAAAGGACTAATCTTTTCCCAAGGAACTGTCTCTAACCAAAAAGGTGTAGAAGGGATTCAGACAGACTGGTGAGTTTGAATTTTATGTCTGGTAAAATGGCAACATCTGTAATAACAAATAATATAACTCAGCAAGTGGGTAAATACAGTTTGTTATTTAAGTGTCAAGATGGTTTCTGTAAGGGGAAATCCTGCCAGTCCTAAAAACTAACACTATATGAGAATGTCTAACGTGAATGAAGGGGATTCCAATAAACGTAGCACAACTGGATTTCCAAAAGACCTTTCAATTTATTATAAAATAACTTTCCAGTAGGCTGGAGGAAACATCTACTTCTGAACTGAACCCTGAACAAAAGCAAATACTAGGGCTTAACCATTGCTGTACAGGGTGAGGGCAGGTCAACAGTAGCATCCCCCAGATACTGGTCTCTGCCAACATCTTCATCAATGACCTAGAAATGGGAACGGGGAGAGGAGTCCAAGCCTTTCCAAATCAAATGCTGCAGCTAACAAGGAGGAACTCCAGAAGGACCTCCCAAAGCTGAGAAAGCAGGCAAAAAGGTGGCAAATGAGCTTCAGTGGAGATAAATGTGTGATAGTGGCCCTAGGCACCATCCAGTTCCAGCTGACAAGAGAGAACTTAGAGCCACCTCTGACAGTGCTGCAAAGTCATCTACCCGCTGTGCAGTAGCAGCCAAAAAAGTCACAAAGTAAAGGCTTGGCATTGCTGTAAGGAGTGTAAGAGCCCTGGAGAACAGCATAATTTTCCTAGGATACTGAGCCCTGGTGTACTGAGTGCAGTGTGCAGCTCTGGTCATCCCAAGAAAGACACAGTGGATGAAGCTGGGAAAGGTGCAGAGAAGGGCAGCCGAAGTGAATGAGGCAGGCGAGTTGCTGCCATAGGAGGAGGGACTAAAAAAGCTGAGGTTCCTCGGTCTGCAGGGAAGAGGCTGAGGTGGAAAAGTTTAAGGTTTCTAATATCATGATGCCAGTGGATGTGGAACTTTGTTCACTAAATCCTGCAATACTTAGGCCAGAAGGCATTTGTTAAAACTAATAGGAGGTTGGTTAAAGCAAGTAAAGAAAGTTAGAGTTTACACAGAAGGTTGTGCTCTTCTGACATTTGAGAGGCAGATTAGGAAGTAAACAGTATCAGCATGTTAAAAATTAATTATTCAGGCATAACAAAACCATTCATACTAGAAGAACTCAATAGTAAGTATCCTATAATACCTCAAACAACTGTTTTGGATGTATAAACTATGAGGACACAGACGTGTGATGCATCCTGTCCTTAAACAGCATCTCACTGCCACACTACACTGGGTCAGATGTCCTACTGGGTCAGTGCTGGTTATTTATTGTCTTTTTTATGGTCTTAACAACACTATTTCTTCCCATAAAATATGAGATTGTGTCTGAAAACGTTTCCTCCAGTAGGTTTGATATTTATTACACTTAAAATGCAATGGCTATCCACCCCCTTTTCCTTGCATAAAGGGGAAAGAAAAACACCTCATTCATCTTTTTCACACCATTTTCCATTTTATAAATTTCCATATACTGCATTGAACATCTTACAATAAAGGTATCTTATTATCACCCTCTGAATTGCCTCAAATTCTTCAATAGATATTTCTTTATATAAGGCAATTAGTACTAGCTACTCTTCCAGATGTTTTTACATGAGACACATTAGGAAACTGATTGTCACTACACTGTATATCTTTCTAAACTTGCAAATGATGATTGTGCCCTGAGCAGAGGTTTCCACTGAGCTGTCTACTAAAAACTCCAGGTAGGCTTTCTAACTATACATCATTTAAGCCATACAATGTAAATGTTCCCCTCCACTGCTTGACCTTGCATTTATGAATACTGAACATCCCTTCTTACACAGACCTCTCAAATATCTCACAGTCTTGTCTGGCAAAGACTAATCAAACAATAATCTTCTGGACTTTATCCTAACTTTTACTTTCTCCTTTTCAAGATCATGAGTAAATACTGGATTTCGTATGGAAATCTAAGGTATTCCTGTTACATCTATTCTCTCCCTTACTTTTAGTTGTTTTCTCACCCTCCCTATGCAAAACTAGCATAGGTCTCCCATTCATCTTGCTTTCCATTCCTAAATGGACTAAATACTGAAAAAAATTTTATTTTATTTTGAAACCACTTGAGCCAGCTATCCTTTCTGATCACCCTAAGTCACTATCTGTTCTGATTAAATTATCTGTGAGCTCATCACCTCCTCTACAATTCACAGATAATTGCATTTCTCAGCCTTTCAGCATAAGCAGACCAGTTAGCTGTCCACATGCTAAATTAGGCTATCACAGTGTGTGAAGCCAAATATAACCTTTGTTGCTTTGGAGAATGACGACTTATATGCTTAGCACAAGGGTAGAATGGCATGCCAAGCAAGATATCTACAATTTAGTTTCTTAGCTGAAGTTAATTTTGTACTTTTAATTCATATTGACAGGAAATCAAAACTTTTTTGAGGAGAAAATTCATAATCACAACATATTTACTTAAGGGTGGCTTACTCCCATTTCTTTAAGAAATACAAGTTTTTGAAACTATATTTAAAGAATTCAGCTGAGAAGTTATTTCCAGTTACAGAGTTTTTTAAAACTCACATTTAGTTTCTCATGTAGTACTAAACAAAAACCTGATATTGCTGTAATTCATGTTAACAAGTATCTTGCTCCCTTAACTTTAAGCCTATCTGAGGATGGATCATGTTATAACGTCAGTGACACTGCTGGACATAGGAAGTCATTACAAAGGCGCAGTGAACTGAAACTCAAACCAGCTTTGGATATATATGTGTGTTTTACAAATGGTTACAAGTTCCTTAAAGGAAGGTTCATTGTCAGAGATGTTCATGCCAAATGTTACCCATGCACAAACTATTTTCAGTGCCAGTAAATCAAACAGAGAAGGTGCCTCTAGTAACAAGTTGGCAGCTGGAGTACTTTGAACTCATGGACTTTGAGCTATATTCAGTTTTGATATTTGTATTATGTTTTGCCTCTCCCTAGTGAGAAAAAGAAAGTTGCAAAGTATTAACAAACTTCTGGAAAGTCAGATATTTCCATGGCTGCTGTTTCTGTCCTAGGTTTTATCTAGCTGTCTTTTTTTCTGCCCATTTCAATTAAAGAAAAATCCATATTTAAAAAATTATTCGTATCAATCTGATCCTGCAATACAGCTTATATATACTCTAGGCGATTGTTCTATAGTAGCTCTTTAGAAGAAAGAAAAAAAAAACAACCATGGAAAGAAAGGAGTCCCTCCAGTACTTGACGTCCAACTAAATAAAAACTAAAGCAGAAAATAAATGTTAGAAGAGACTGTGACAATTCAACATTAATTTCACAAAATATCCATAAATACTCCTCACATTAAATTTAAAATATACTCTAGAAGTGTGCTAACTTTAATGACTAAAAAAACCTGCTGGACTGAATTATCCTATAAACTCTACTTTATAGTAGTTTGTCTGAGGAAACTATAAGCAGAGAAATAACACACTGCTTGAATTTCTAAGCAAGATGTACTAGCAACCTGTGCTAAAATGATATGGTCCCTACTCCTTCTCAAAAAAAAAAAAAAAAAAAATCACATTTGTAATAGAGAATGTGTATTTTGATCTGGGTACCTTGTCCCTTTTGATACTTTTTATTCTTTTCATAAACACCAATCTATGCTTTTGGTGGTCATCGAGTCATACAGATCCATTTTCAGGAATGAGCTCTAAGGCAGGCAAAGTCCTTGCAAAAGGAAATAAAATTCTGCATATTTTAAATGCAGGTACAGAATGCAGTAACAAACTGCAGGTAGGTACCCCAGCATTTTTTGCAGGCCCTACAGAACAAACGCACTACTGAAATTTAAGTGGCATTCAGCAAAAGTGAGAGGCATCTTACAGAAGAAGTGTTGTTCAGAACATCACATGGTATTAAAATATATATCAGCTATGTGTCTTAACTGCATGATGTCTAAATGTTATTCAAAAGCCAGAATGAAACTAAAAATCTACATCAGAAAGGAGAAAGGATGGACAAAGATAAATCTTAATGTTTAGTAATGCCTAAATCCTGCTTGTTAACATTTAAGTTTGATCTAATATGAGATTCTTTATCCAATCTATGCTGTACCGCAAGTGTAGTACAGTGTAAGCCCTACAATTTTGTTCCCCAGCCCAGTTAGCTCAAGGTAAAGACTTCCCTCCACTAGCAACTAAATGCCTACAGGAGAACAGACCACACTGATCTCGTCCTTACACATACAAAGGAGATGTCAAGGAACATTGTCAAGGAACATACCTGGACCTGGGAGCCAGACAGAACACCTGGGACGTGCCTTAAAGGCAGTCAGTGTGTGGCATCATACCATAGCACAGCAAATTTCAGTTACCCAAGTAACTTCAATTAAGTGGACTTACAACCCTGGAAAAAGACTGGTTGCCAACATCACAGCAGTTTAACCCTTCTGTATTTGTCCTGAAATGAATTAAATATTTTTATTCAAAGGAAGTGGGAAATAAAAGCTGAAAGAGCTGAAAGCCTGCCAGAGCTCACTATAAAAAACTGGAACTGAGCTGCAGGATTCGGTACATGTCTATAGATGAAGATTTACTAATGTATTAACTCTATATCCACTTTTTATTTATCTCTGATTAAACGTAAATGATTACGGGGGGAGGCGGGCACCCAGAACAAAAAAAAAGGTACTTGCCATCATTCAGCTTAAGAGAAGATGGCAAAGAGTACATTTAGTCTAGCCATTCTAAGAATAGAAGCTCATAATCTATATTCACTGTCAGATATTTTAATGGCCTGCAGAATATACCTAACTACATAGAACAGAAGCCTTAAAGGAAATTAAATACTCTGAGAAAAATATTATCTAATTAAAGCATCTACAAACACATTTCAGAAATGGGAGAGGATATTTAATTTTGTCAGTAACATCTGCGAAATGTTTTAATATGAGATATGTATAACCCTTTGGACTTCCAGGTTTTCAGAGTATGTCAGAATGTTTTACAAAATACATTAATTGCTACAGCAATAGTTTGAAGCTATGTACACCATTTCATTGAAGGGGCTGTGTGTCGAGAAATCATTACTGTTTTTACTTTGCACCAGTGTTCCTGAAATCTGCCTCAACCACCTCTGCCTTATCTCAATGGTACCCTATCTTTGTAATTATAATGATAGTGTAAATTGTAAAGATGTTATAAAGGTAAACAGATTTTAGTTTTTCAAATGAAATTTTGGTAGCTTGAGTTTCAGAAGCGGTCTCCTGCTTTTGTGGTTTGTTGTTGGTTTTTTCCTTCAGTGAAAGATATTTCTTTTGCTTGAGTCTTTTCCTGTTATTTCATGTTCTTTTTCCTGAGGGCAGTATATCAGCTTAAAGAAAACACTAGGCTACAAGTGTACACATAGCTGAAATCTTTCCCTTCTTCACTATTAATTGCTATAGGTTGGACAACACTAGAGGTAACAAAACAGGTAACAAAACAGGTGAGAACACAAACATACAGCTCTGTATTGGCAACATGAAGAGGGAGTAGGTTTTATTAATTGCTCTAGTACAAATCCACACTGAGCACATTCTGGAAGAAAGATGAGATTGCTTGAGCTACAAGCAAAATTTTGGCAAGACCATTTTCTCAAATATGTCATTCTGGAAACATGTAAAATTTAAGCTTCTTCACCTTTGTTTAATTTTCCAGTGTCAGAACTGTGTCCTGAATTACTGTTTGACTGAACAGTTCTCCCTGGGGGAGTGCCATGGTTTAGCCCCAGTCACCAACCAAGCACCACCCAGCCCACTCACTCACTCATCCCTGGTGGGATGAAGGAGAGAATCAGAAGAGTAAAAGTGAGAAAACTCACAGGTTGAGATAAAGACAGTTTATCAGGTAAAGCAAAAGACACACACACGAGCAAAGCGAAACAAGGAATTCATGCACTGCTTCCCATTGGCAGTCACGTGTTCAGCCATGGCCAGGAAAGCAGGGCTCCATCATGCTTAGACGGTTACTTGCAAAGACAAAAGCCATCATCCAAACATCCCCTCCTAGCTTTATATGCTGAGCATGACATCATATGGTGTGGAATATCCCTTTGGACAGTCAGGCTCTGCTGTCCCAGCTGTGTCCCCTCCCAGTTCCTTGTGCACCCCCAGCCCACTCGCTGGTGGGGTGAGAAGCAAAGAAGGCCTTGACTCTGCGTAAGCACTGCTCAGCAGTAACTAAAACATCCCTGCGTTATCAACAGTGTTTCCAACACAAATCCAAAACATTGGGCCATACTAGCTACTATGAAGAAAATTAACTCTACCCCAGCCAAAACTAGTAGAGGGAGATGGGACCTGGGTGGGGATAACCAGATGCAGTCAACCACTCATACAGAAGGAAAAGTAAAATATTCTAAGAGATTAAGTAAGGAACACAGAGGCAAGGGCCACCTGCTTGAAGCAATCCATAGTCTCCTTAGGAAAGTCAGAGACATGGGTCAAAACCCTGACACACAGGTCTTCTGGCAACTATTTTACAATTCCTCTACCTACATATGATAGGGTTTTAGAGCAAAGCATTGTGCCCAGGGTGCAGTAGGATTTACCACTGCAAGATTGCTATGAATTCCTTTAGAAAAAAATTAATTTACTATCAGCCCTACTTGAATTTAAAGTTCACCCCACTGATTGCCTTATCTTTGTATGCTGGTAATTCAGGATATTTTATATTGGTTCATTCTCATACCAAGTATTACTATAAAGCATTTGGAAACAATAAACCATAGGAAGTAAAATATTTAGATATCTTGTTAAACACTTCTCACTCAGTTTGGAAGTTACTGACCTCTATTTTTGTCCTGGCTATTTGAGAAAAAGTACGATTTCTTAAGCTACCAGCAAAGCTACATAATTCACTTGTAAATCACTGAACTCCATCTGACTAATCTAGAACAACCCAAAGAACAGAAGTTGAACTTACACTGTGTCTAAACCTAAAGCAACTCAAATACCATACACATGCATGGAAGCATCCATTAAATTAACTTTTAGATTCACTCTTTATCCTAATAAGCAAAAGAGACCAGAAGGGCATATCCAAGGTGGGCTCCTGGTTAGTTATAAACAGAAATACCAGAGGAGGAAAAAAGCTATGGAGAAAACCTGCTTCCCACAGATGGGAACTTCTCCAGTTTACAAATGAGGAATATTAAGACTCTTGATAAATAAAGTTCTGTTTTCAGGGCTGTCAGCCTGGGATCCTCTATGCATTAAATCAACTTCAATTTCACATTCAAAAGAAAAAAAAAAGGCACCTGGAATGAGAAGTAAAATGTAAACTTGTTCTGCTTCCTGCAGTGACCACTTGTCACACATCCCATCGAGATTCCCTACAAGCCTGAAAATAAACTTCCCATGCCTAAAAGTAAGCTTCAGATGCATGTAAGGCTGAGAGCTTAATGCATGAGTATCTGTTCGCACAGTTATTCTATTTAAAGCACACTCATTTCCAAACTGCAACCAGTCTTACCTAGAAGCATCCCGTGTTCCTCATTACTTTTAATTGCATCATGTGGAATTACCCCAAATAAAATATTCATTTCTAAGATTTGTGTAGCTTAAGCAATAACACAGTTGGTAACACATCTTACTATATTTCACCTCATCCTCTATGGCAATTTTAAAAGCTTAAGTATATTAGCTCCCAGCATAAGGCATATTAATACCCAAGTTGTGGGAGTAATGCTTTCAATTTCTCTACCAATAGTTGGCAGTGTTCACTCAATTCTTTACAGGCATGACAGCAATTCAAAAGAATAGCCAAAAGTGTCACACTGTCTGGGCTAGGGTTATATGCTAAACTTCAACATTTTTTCCAGGCACATTATGTCATTCCATGAAAATTAATTTTAATTTAAAAACCTCCAAGGATGTAAAACTTCCATTCTGCCTTCTTATCTTTTTAATGGTTCAGGCTTAAGACATCTTATATTCAGCTCAAGCACATCTTGGCACTCCTGGTAGTATCCTTTATTTGTATCATAGTTTCACTTCCTTCTGTACCGTTCCTCCTAATTTAGAATCCCATTAATATCATACCTTCTATGTATTAAAAAGATAGTGGTAATAACCTGGACTACTTGTCTTATTCTCCCCTGATTCTACACTGAGTGGGCTTGCCTAGACAGAAGCCTCTGGAGCACCTCCCACTTTAGTACTGGCATAACTGAAGACTATCATCCTAGCTTTTGCTTCAAAGGGGCTTGTTTAAAATGACCATTCTGAATCTGTCAATATATATAGGTGTTATCAAGGGTAAAGATAAGTTGGCGTTAGCCAATTTTGAAAAATCCTGATCTAAGAGTCACACTTCAAAGACTTCCATTTAATCAGATGGTTTTATGAACCACTTGCAAGATTCAGTTCACATCTTCCTTTCCCTGGTGTTTTGCAGAAATATATACATCCATATATTTCTGTGCCTTTTTTTGTATTTTGTTATTTTGGCTAAATATATGTAATTCCATATGTTTCTCCACTTGCTAATTTTACTTTGACAAGTCTTGATGGATGACAAGAAATCATCTTTTTTGGCTTTGCCATGTTCCTTTGGGCCTGATTGCATATCCACAAACAAAACTATCATTGAAGTCACCATCTTACTGGCAAAGTAACATCTAAAAAAGCTGCATGGTTGTTTAAATTGCATCCGAAGAACTACACACAATCCAACGCCATGAACCAGTACTTGTTTCAAGTCAGAGAGGTACGAACCTTGTTACCAAAAATGCAGACTACCACAAAACAAGTTGTTTGGTTTTTTTTATTGGCGACATTAGACTTGAGGCAGGGAAAAAGATTAAAAACAGCAAATACATAGACGTCAGAGAGACAGTATGAGCATAGGAAGTTAATTGCATAATGTGATGTGGATCCCACCATAAGGATAATGGGACAGGAAACGCCACAAAAATACGACGGTTATTACTAGTAAAGTAGAAAAACCTAAGCAACAGTCCAGGCTGGGGTCCAACTGGCTGGGAGCTTAAAGGGCTACCAATACCTATATCAAAATGGACAAGGAAAAGGATAGAGGAAGGACTGTTTACACACTTACATAGTCATAAAACACCTATTCTATGCTATTTCCCACATAGTGTTTTATTTCCTTATCATTTAAAATTCAGATAGAAATACTTGGGAGAATATATCTTCATTTCCTTACAGTATTTATACAGACAATAATCTAGCACATTTCACTTCCAGGACCTATACTGAAGTTGAAAGAGTAGCATGAAGACTGCCATCTTCTTTCCCTGTTCCTTTTCCATTGTCCACTACAGAAAAAGCATTTTAATTTGGGCTACAGTTTTATATTTGCCAACACTTGTGAGACAGTGGTAAGAAGTACTCTGATTTTAGATCAAACTAAAACAGCCGTAAGACTGCCTTATTTTGGACCAGGGCAGCAGCTGAAACCTGAAGTAAAATGTGCATTTTGCATGTCACTGAAGTAAGGTATGGCAACACAGACAAGTGCCCTTTTTTGTCCCCAGATATTCCCCCTAATAAATGAGCCAGGTAGCTGCCCTTTCTTGTTTTACTTGGATCAAGATGGGACCCAGATATAAGAATATTCTTACAGACAGCCTGACCTGTATCTGAGCTTCAGGGCAGTTATCTCTGCAGCCTGGGCTTTCTAAGCATCGAGAGTGGAGACCCTGCTGCTCCCAACCCTTAGGTAGCATGACCAGCTTTACTTGCACAGAAAGCCACACGAATGATTGGAGAAACCACACATTTATATTTGGTGGTAAGGTGCACAGGAAGAGACAGACCTCATACTTCTGCAGTACAGACACTCCTGCTACCTGTATTATTCTCCATTGACTAGTGTTTTGACAATCATCCTTTCATCCATGAAATCTGGAAGGCTTACAAAATAGAAATACACTTCTCCCTGTGTCCTGGTTTAGCCCCAGTCAGCAACTTAAGCCCCAGCCAGCCACTTACTCGCTCCCCCCACCCCAGTGGGACAAGGAAGAGAATCAGAAGAGCAAAAGTAAGAAAAACTCATGAGTTGAGAGAAGAACAGTTCAATAATTAAAACAAAACAGTAATAATAATGTAATGAAAAGGAAAAATAGTAAGAGAGGGAGCAAAGACAGGAAATTAAAAACCCAAACAAACAACAAGTAATACAACTGCTCACCAACCAACACCACCTCCCCCTCAGCCAACTCCCCCCAGCTAATATACTTGGCATGATGTCATATGATATGGAATATCCCCCGGCCAACCCAGACCAGCTGTCCTGGCCACACCCCCTTCCCTCCCCTCCCCTCCCGGCCTCCCACACCCCCGGCAGAGCATGGAAAGCCTTGACCAGTACAAGCACTACCTGGCAACACTTAGCACCTCATTAGCAATTACTTGGCATCAACCAAAACATCAGTGTGCCATCAACACTGTTCTCATACTAAATCCAAAACACACCACACCAGCTGCAATGAAGAAAACTAACTCCATCCCAGCCAAACCCACAGCACCCTGATATAATATGTTAAAACACTTTATCCTGAAAACATACTGCTAGCAATACAAATCTTTAAAATACATAACCAAAGCTATCTAGCATTCTTACTTGATCAAATAAGAGGTTGTCTTTTCAAGATATATCATCACAGCTAGCAATTACTAAATACTCATTCTCCAGAACTGTAACTACGTTGGCAATTAATTTCAAAGCTTATTATGTATAACAAAGAAAAAAACTCAGATGGTCAGTTCTTATAATCCAAAGCATAAATTTTACATGTCCGTACAGATGCATCACAAGTGATCGTGGGAACAGTAGATGAGACATACTGTATCTATAGGAAAAATCCTGAAGGGGTCTGGTATCATGAATTTCTAGCAACTACTATGACCCTTTACCTATAACAGTCTGCACTAAAATTTAGTTGCAGCTATAACAAGGTGTACAATTTGAAAAGCAAGGGAGAACTTGCAGTAGCCACATAGAACTAGTAAGATATTTGTATTTGATTTTGTAGATTTTTTTTCAACACAATGTCATTAGAAAGAAATATTACAATATGTTTTAAAATGTAATATAAACTTACTTGGATTAACTCTTAGTAGACATTTAACAGAATTTATGTAAAGCTTTTTCTTTCTATTCATAATTTTGTAGTACCATAAAGAAATAATTTAAAAGGAAAATATCAAAAATCAACATCAAATTCCCAAAGCAATGCTACCCAGAAGAGTCATATTTATATATAACATGAGAAATTCACATTTGTCATTTCACACATGCAAGTGGTGGCCCTTGACATAGCCCTGAAGAATGAGGAAACGCTTCCAAGAACCCTGCCTGTAGCCATATTTAGGAAAGATAAGGAGCCAGAATTAACATGTTGGTTCAGAAGAAATAGAAACATGGAACAGTTCATTCAAGCACAAAGCAGTTATGAAAAAAATTCTACTGAGAAACTTATACTATTTCTGTTGCAACTTAGTATTCCACCAACTTGGATTTGGCACAGCAAAAACCTTGCAGTTAAGAACAGCAGCCTCTTTCTCAAAACAGGTGGTGAAGATGGGTTCAATAAATATTAAATAAGCACAGGTTAGCTCAGAAGACACCTGGTAGCAAATGAGTCCTTCAAATTGTACTCATCATTACTAGGAGCTTCACAAGACAACTATTACATTGAGCTATTTGTGCATAGCCACTGGCTATGTTTTAAGCTCTCATTACTTCCTTTGGATTTTCATAGATTTGCTGTCTCTAAGCAAGAGCTGCAGAAATAAACAATCGTATTAAAGATGCATAAGAAAGGAGCCTGAAGTTTGGTCATAGCCTCATACTGCAGGTAAACTGAGTCAATAGGTATAATAAACACATTTTGTCACTAGAGACAGCAGTCTCAGTATGTATGAAAACTGTCAGGAGAGATGCTCGAGCACTTCCACGCAGCATCTGGGAGGGCTGCCGATTGGCAGCAAAAGCTGATGGACATAATGCATTGTGCTATGCACGGAGCTACATCATTAATGCTGTGTATTCACATGAAACAGTGGAACTATACACCCCAAAGCAGCATAATTATTTACTTCTTTCTTGACAACGGGTCTCCAGCACAGCAACTTCCTGCTTTAGCCTAACACCCAACTTCTCCCTAGAGAGCACCTTTCCTCTCTGGAAGGGGTCTGCCCACTTACTTTTGCATTGCATTTTCTCCTTCCACAAGGTTATCTAGCATTTACCAACCCCTCATGAAGGCAACAATGCACAATTGCATGGAGTATAAATGTCTGTGCAGCCAGAGAAAAAAATCCCCATCTTCATTGGCACATATACAGCAGGTATTCACACTTTTCCCCACCTAATCCAACAGACTGTGGCCGTCCCACTGCACGCATTTTACTCCAGAAGTGAGTTAGATCTTGTATCTCTGCAAAAGCCCATTTAAAGTTACCTGTCCATGCAGTTTCATCCTAGAATTTAACCAGGTATGATATCCTTCATTATACTCTAAACCGCTATGGAACTGGAGCTGGGACTCTCATTCCCTACTGGAATATACACCACCTTCAAAAGAAGCAGATGCCTCAGCTCCTCTTGAAATGTATAGGAGTTGTCTAGGTTCACAGTGCATGAAATTCAGTCAGGTGAGTGGAATCAGCTCATAACAGACACTAAGGACAAAGAGTGTCTTTAGCTAGAAGCCATATTTAGACTGAAGCTTGGCAATAGATCTGACAGCACAGATCTAGGGTAATTGTGCCAATGCCACCACCACTTCCCAACTCCGCATCTTGAACAGTACCTCCCTTTGTGGATCTAGACTGCCAGTTAAAGGGAAAAGCTTAATCTTCACAGGGGATTTGAGCATACTGAGTATCTGCCCAACTCTAGTTCTCTTCAATCACCTCCAAATTTTGGAGACGGAAATATTACATCTCTGCCTCAAGACTTTGCAAACTTTGGTTTCATATAATGACCCTGGTAAGAAATCACTAGGGGATCTCAGCTGTAAGATATTCTCTAAACTGTGGATATTGGCATTCTACATCCCCATCCTCAGTTAGCTCAAGAATATCAACTATACTAAATACATCCATGCTCAAAGATCTATAAAGTCTATTACATATCACTGCAAACTGACTTCTTTTCATATAAAGACAACACAATGTCACTCTCAACTACAAAAAATTATTCTGCCTTGACAGCCCAGTAAAATACTCTTCTTTAGTTTTAAAGGAAAATAAGACTATGGGAGAAAAATAAATTAGTGACATAGTGTAGGAGAATAAAAAAAAAATCAGAATCTGAATGAATATTCCCAGTTTACATGTTAAAGGCATTAATCTGTGATATGAATTTTTTAGTGGCTAACCACTTTTTCTGTGCAACAACATAAAACTTTCATCCAGGATATAGATAAAACTATCCTTGACACTTTAAACACCTTATAAATAGTTCCTAAAAGGAATTACAAAAAATATTTTTCAACATGCATTATAGCATAGTTATTTGTTTCAGTAAGTGAGCAATGTTGCATATGTACTGCATTAGTTTTATCCCATGTAAGAATTGTAGCGATTTCAGAAACATAACCAAACTGACTGAACTCTGCAGTACTTCTGACTGCAATCATCTCTACAAATTGCTTTTAAAGCTCTGAAAAGATCTCACAGAAGTAACTTCCAGTTCAGAAATCACAAAAGAGAATGGAGAGAATAAACAAAACCTGCACAGTGAGCTGACTCACCATTAAAATGGCATCGTAGAAGCGGGGTTTAGTGGTACATTCCAAAGGACGATACCTACTGTATCAGAGGTTAAAAGCAAGTACATGGATTGACTTTTTCTTCTATCATGGTGTGTCATGTAGTTTAGACCATCTGGTGCGGAAGAACTCTTACTTATCTCACAGTTTAAATGCATAGGAGAGACATAACTATTGAATTATTTTTAGAACTAAAAATAACTAGAAATAACTATCATGTCATCTTATCTTTTGCATGACTATTCATTTATATAGTCTCAAGACATCTATTACTCCCTCTTGTCTTCAAAATGTGGTGTTGCCGCTCCCTAAAAAGAAATTTCCCCTCAATATTCAGGGTTATTCAGCATGTTTGTTATATCCGGGAGATTTGTTACACTTTTCAACCAATATGAAAATCATTGTTAACAGACTTTTTTCCTTATTGCTTCTTTGGGAAGAGAAAAGCCACAGGGGGAGCATGGGCATCTCATACAAGTATTCAGACACTAATGGAGCTACCCCTCCTTCTGGGGAAGGAATGCATCTGACATGAACACAAAGAACATCTGTTCTTCACAAGCCACCATTTTCCTCAGAAAGTCAACAGGGAGAGAGTACTGTTATCACCCACTCTACCATGAAACCCCACCACCAGAAGTTCAGAAGTATTTGAGGCAGAGAAGTGCTACACACCTGCTATTAACAACTATTGACCAATGGTAGTTCTTACTTCCTCGCCTACTCTCAGTATTTCCAGGTGACCAGAGACAGTAAGGTATTATTAATTCTCTTTCACTTATGCACATACAAATAAGTCGGGAGAGAAAGTCTTTGCAAGTGCTCATCGTGGCCCTGCAGAAACAGAGTAAATTCAAGGGGACCTAAGACAAGCTGGAAGAATGGACCAGCCTCATGGAATTCAAAGACAAATACCAAACTGTAACCCCAACAACAGGACAGGCTGGGGACAGACTGGCTGGAAAACAGTTCTACTGAAGAGAAAAGGATTTGAGGGGCCTGATAGAAATCATAACACATGTCTACAGTGCGTCCTGGTAGCAGTGAAGGCTTAAGGCACCCTGGGCTGTATCAACAGAAGCATAGCAGTTGTTCAAAGGAAGCAATTCGTCCTTAATCAGTTCTTGTCAGACTGTCTGCACTTACTGCATCCGGTTCTGGACTCACCAGTACAGGAATGACACCAACAAATTCAAGCAAGTTCAGAGGGCCACAAAAATCGTCAATGAACAGAAGCACATGTACTTTGAAGAGATATTGAGGCAACTAGACTTTGGCTCAGAAAAAGAAGGCTTTTGGAGGAACCTAAAAGTAGCCTTCTAGTGCTGTTCAGTACTGGAGAACTACCAAGAAGATAAAGTCAAGTTCATCTTTGTGGTGCCCAACAGGAAAGTGAAGAACAGTAGGTATAAATGGAAACAAGTTATTCTGACTGGGTACCAGGGGAAAAGGGTCACTACAAAAAAAAAAATTTAAGTTAGAGAAGCAGGGACCCAGAGAGGTTGTGCAACCCAGATCCTTGGAGGCATTCAAAACCCTACTTGACAAAGCCCTGATGATCCTCATAGCTGACCTACTTTGAGCAGGAGGTTGGGCTAGAATCCTCAGAGGTCCCTTCCAACCTGAATGTTTTTGTGATTCTCATCTTTATTGGCTCTCCGGCTAGGAGCTTACAAAGCCACTTCACTATTTAAGGTTAACAGTTTCCTTGCTAGTCAGTAACATTCAGCAGTAACATGCAAAATGTAATATCATTCTAGTTGGAGATTTTTTTATTTGACAAGCAGTAAAAACCAGCTCTCTGGCAGTACACAAATATCTGTAAAAACTTCAACAATAAACAAGTTACACAAACTGAATTTTTCTTACTCTCCTGGTCTTTGCTACTGAAAAACAGGAAATACAAACAGTCAAATATTAGGAAGTTTGAGTTCTAAAAAATTATAACACATATATGGTTAAAAATTTTATGTAGAAAGAGCATTGGCTAATTCTCTGCAAGTTTTTTATCTACTTACTTAATAGAAATTACCATAGCACTTAACTCTAAAATATGAAAATATCACCACCTTTCTCCTAGGCTGAGCAGTAACCTGGCCCCTACCTGAAAAACCCCATCTGCAGTATTCTTCCCTTGTCATAGAACCAAGCGTTATTGCCAAAGAAAGTAGATTTCTGTTCTTCCTTTGCTAACCTCAACTTTTAGAAAAAGAGTATTTCATCTCCTTATTTGGAAAATTGGTTGTTATGCAGAGCAACACCAAAACATTTAATCTTTTGCCAAAAAGCATGCTAATAAATAGACGAATCTCACATTTATACCAAGGCTAAAGCAATCCCTACTACTAACGCAAAAACCCTCCCTCACATTCCTCCATTTACGTGCTGTTTACCATAGAACATGAAACTAATTACTGTACAGACACTTTCCTCCTGCACACTGTAAACTAAATGGGGGTTACTTTATGTTACAAACCAACAGCTGCCAGCTTAACCTTCTCAAACAATTTGGCACAAAAAAAAAGGCTAGTTGCAGGTTCTGGTTCTGTTCTATGAAAACTTTGACTAGGAATAATTTTAACTTGCACCTCTACTATTACCTTTTTGTCTCACCTTTACTGTTAATTTAGTTAGAAACCACCAGTTCGGACTGTTCTTTCATGACTTGTGTTGCCTCCCTGTCTTCCACTTTGCAGCACATGGGAATGAAGTACAACGCACATACGATACACAGGGAAAGATATACATAATTGAGAAAAATGTGTTTAATGAAATGGTCCATTGCACAAACTTATAAGAGTCAGCAGAATCAAAGGCTGATGGGAAAGACTTGCTAGAAGCTCACTCATCCTCCTCTTAAGGCAGAAAAACTCTGTATATCAGGTGTCACTCTGAATGAAGTGTTTTGCCTAGTCTGGTTTTCTACTATTAAAGCGTTGGTCCTGTCTCACCAGGGATAGGGATTTAAGCTTCTGAGGACTGCACATTACTGACCTCTGGGTTTGCATTAGTGAAGTTGCTCATCACCTGTTATTTATGATCTACACTTACAGAAATCATCCATAGGGTATAGTAATAGTGATAGAAGCCCACAGCATCCACATTCTCTCAGAAGCAAGTTTCTCCAAAGGACGGACCTATCTGCATAAGATGACCACTAGTTTCCACAAAAAAAAAAAGCCTAACAAAAAATGACCCACAAAAAAACACCTTTGGGCACATCAATATTCTGCTGGACAGTAGTAACTAAAGTATCGTGAACCCTGTATATCTGAATCACAGTATGAAGTAGAAAGTTTTAGCTTATGAAAACAGAAAGAATACTTTCAGGGGCAGTTTTTATTTTAAAACACTTCTCTGTAGGATAATGAGAAAATAGAATCAACATAAGATTGCAAAACAGACAGCAGGGTAAAACCGTGCTGGCATTTTATGTTTTGGATTACTGAATATTGAGTTCAGAATACGAGAATAAATACTGAATATATTGCAAAATATTGGTGTGTTGGAGAAGCTGTATGTACTCACAGTATTCAACGCTATTTATGAAAGCAAATCAGAATGTGTTCAGAAAAGGGTTATATTCTAAATCTGAACCTGAAGACATGTATTTATGCATTATTATTCTTCTATTTGACAGGTAAGTATGAAAAGCATTAATATATGAAGCACTGTACCATAACCATTTTTCATAGCATGATACCAAATCTTGCCATTCATTTTTGAGGATAACAGAACACTTTTATACTTGGAAGGTAAGGAATGCAGTATGGAATCAGTTCCAAGCTTCTAATGTCATTAAAAAATGCCCTGTGATTTGAAATGAAATATTTAACATAAATTAAAAATTCCCTTGGTACTATAAATAGCATTTGAAGTCTACTCTGTTGATTCATTAGTAAAAAAATACCATAAATACAACTATATATCATTGTGTATGCAAAACTTGTGTTTCAGTGAAACACATTGCAGATACTTTCAGCAGAGAGATTAAGAGACACTTTAAAGACAGCAACAAAATTAATTCACCTCAGATAAGTTTCATTTGCTCCAACAAAAAACAGCAGGACTGAAAAAAAGCTCAAGACAGGAGAGAAAACCCTCAAAAACTGAATTGTGGATCACAAGGAAGCCAAATAGGGGCATAAGAGGCACAAGAATTAGTGACATTCCTTTTTGGTATTTCTAGCATATTTCTCTCATTTGGGATATCCAAATTCAACTCCCACAAGAAAGTCATATGGCCAACACTTAATTTGCACATCATGACTATCTCTATATTGTTTTATCAGATAATCCAATAGTCATATAGTTGATTCCCACACAAGTATTCACAACAATTCATTCACTCAGAAACCAACCAGGACTCTCTGCAGCAAGAGACAGTCATATAATACATGAAAACCTCCAGAGCTTCTGAAGAGGCATGCATATATTTTATTTTTCATAGAAAAAACAAAATGCATACAGCTTCCTGATGTTACTTTCTACTGATAAAAGTTAGCAGACTTCAATATTTGAAGATCTTTCACAGGAAAGCCTTACTCCAGAGATTTTTTTTCCTACCTACACAAGCAGCTTGCAGCACCTGGGTGAGCAGTGCCCCAGTTGAACACATGAAGCATGGGCTCATGGCTGAAATTCCAAAGGTAACTTTGGTTTTCAATACTTCTGCTTAATGTGCCATGTTTAAATGAAAATAGTGTGATGCTTTCATACAAATTGTCTTCCATCTTAAACACACTTCTAAAGTTAGGTTTATGTGCAATACGCTTACAAAGTATATTATTGTAAATGAAAAAGGAAAGTATCAAGCCCGTGAACATAGAGAATTGTTGTCTGCAATGTTTTTTCTTTAATTGTCTAGTTTGGTCCTGCTAATTGTGCTTGAAGGAAAAAGCTGGTAGCTTTCCATTTGTATATTATTTTTAATAAATTAAAATAGAATTAATGAGAAGTAGTAAACTGAGTTACTTCAATGAAGAAAGTTTGCAAATCATTTAAAGCAAATTTAGTGGTGAGAAGTCTACCTAAATATAGAAATTTGTCTGACATTTCTCAGAGACTTCCATCCAAGTTTTGACCACTAGGATAATACATTCTTCTGCAGTACAGCACTGCATTGAAGTAAAATAAACTTTCCTGGAAAACATTGTATTCTTAAAAGTTTTTTACACTATAATCTGTTGCCTATTTAAAAACAGAACTGCAGAGACTTTGAAAGGAAAAGAATTTAAAAACTATATTAAGACAGTGAAAATATTTCTTTGTAAAAATCTTCTCATGAGTAAAAAGGGAAGTTACTTCATTGGAAGAAGAATTAGACCAAGTTTTAGGAAAGAACTATTTAAGTTATTCATCTTGTTTTGCCAGGTTAAATATGTCTTTGAAATACATCCAGGACATTGACTAAGATGTCATATGCACAAAAGCTAAAGTCAGTGTAAGGATGGGATTTATAAACATGCGGGAACCATGGTCTTTTTTAATGTGAAAGAATAGCAATAGTAAATATACAAGATACCAAATAAAACTAAGATGTAAACAGATCTTTTATATTGATTGGTGACATGTAACAGTCAGAACCAGCTGTTTTAAGATATATTTTTAGAAGCAGATGTTTAGAGCATTATAGAACTATTAATTTTAGCCATTCAGAGAAAGAACAGACCCAGTATTTCCCTAAACCAGGTTGAGTCAGTTTTCAGCTGAAAATGTTCCACACTGTAAATAACTAGATCTCCAGTTGGCGTGCATGCTAAGGATTCAGCATAATTTATTGCTATCCATAAATAATGGTCTATTATTTCCTCTTCTGCTTTGTTTATTAGGTAGTGCTATAAGACATTTTGGGGCATTTTTCTTGTTTCTCATCCAGTTTTTATTTCTGCAGTAGGTTCACTGACGTCTTCTAACATCTATGGTTTATAAGTTGGATTCACCCATTTCTCTAAGAGTTCCAAATTCATAGGTTTTGCTATTTTATTTTTTTTTTTAATTATTTCCTTACTGCTTTGATGTCCAGGCTTTTGCCTCAGTTTTATAATGTGATTCAACCCCCTATTACAAATCTTCTAGCATAATTTTTGGAAATAGATTCTAAGTTTTAAAGACAGCAGCTGAAGCCTGTTATTTTTCAGAATGATAGATATTGACCCATGCACAAGTCACTTCAAAATCAAACTACTTACTTCCTTGGGAAATGGGATAGATTGCTTCCCAGCTTTCAACTTGCTCAGAAACACCAAGATAGTACTTGGCTATTTCTATGTGCCAAGTAAGCACTACATGCCACTTCACATTAGATTTTACACTGATTAAGAAAAGTGTATTGCGCACTTCTGAAGCACTAAAGGCTTATCTCTTTCTACTACCAATTATTTACTCATCCCCTAATCTTAAAAGTGAGGTTGGGCTTCGAGATATGTTTTCTGCATCTTGATATTCACCTCTTGTTTTCTTTTTGTGAATGCCGTGTAGGAGCACTGCTCTTTCAAATCCCATCAGTACTTATCCTGATGTGGTCAGGTTCTGGTAATCAGAAAGTGCTATTCTATCCACTATGTGCAAAGGGAAACTTGGCTTACTAAATAGGATTGGGATTTTTTCCCCAATAGTAATAAACTGGAAAAAAATTACTATTTTGTTTCAAAAATCTAATGCAAATACTATACACTTTATGGTGATTAACAATTCAAGAAGTCTTTGTAAGTCTCAGTTTTTTATACTTATGTAACAAGTATTTGGCCCTGAATAATCAAATAACATCCCATTTCCTTTAAGACTCTATGCATGAAGATAGCTAAAAAGGCACCAAAACCCTCCACATAGAACTGATTCCTAGACAAGTGAAATCAGTAAAACTCCTAGCACTTCAGCTAGATGAATACAAAGTGCTTTTTGATTTAAGTTTTCTTTATTAAGATCTCACTATTATTCTATTTATTCCTTTTTTTTCCATACATATTTGAAGGATAAATTGTATTAATCTCTAAAGTAACTGGAAAAAATTAATGGAATTATGTCCAGCCAATAAGCTTTCCCTGTCAATCAACAGGTGGCTTACCATTAGCCTGAAAAGCACAAGAGACTGCTTACCACATTACAGATATGTCCAGCAGGTCGTGTTCCCAATAATCAAGGATATATTTTTCACTTATTTTTCCTTCCCTTCTTTCCACTTTACTTTAGTGCTGTCCCCTCAATTCATTAAAAGCACATTTATACTAATGAGTAATTAGTAAATGTTAATTTTCTTATTCAGCATAAGTTCCATAATATTACTATACTTTCTTATTCAAATGAAAATTAAAAATTCTCAAGTAAAATCAGCGCAGCAAGGGTCGTCAATATCACATGCCTTCCTTCCGTTATATATAACATACATATTTTAAAAAATCCAATTAAAACTGAAATCTAGAATATAAATAGCTTATTGTAAGCATAAGAAAGTGATATTTTGCTATTACAATTATTTGTAAAAATTGAGCTCTTTTTATTTTTTCCTGAAGAAGTTACAAGCCAAAATAAAAACAAACTTGCATGTTAATAATTGAAAAAGCAACATGAATGAAGAGGTCCTTTCCTTTCTGTTGCTTTAGCGCTGTACTCTGTCCTGCCTAGGGAAATAACCATAAGGGCTTTGCTTTGTCTCCTTTTATACTAATACTGAATCATAAATGCTACATATCGGCTTGAATTTTAAAAAATATGTAAATTTTGCAGAATAAGTAGTCACCACCTGCCTATATTCGGGCCTGATTATTTATTCCCAAAATACTAGATTGCTATTCCAGGTGGAAGAAGTTTGAAAAATGCTGTGTACTCTGACAGCCATGCCTTTAGCAGAGGGGGAAAAAAAATTCTTGTATCAGCATCACATTGTAGCAGTGTAAATCATCAGCTTTCAAGGTGCTGCTTGGAGTTATAAATCCCTGAAACATTAAATCAGTCTCTGTCCTATTCCCGAAGTTAAGGTCAGCTGATTTGCTCTCACCAACAGCCCTAAATGCATATGTTTTATTGCCCAGTGCCAAGGCACTCCCAAATTCCCTAACCCCAACAGTCTGCATAGTCCACGTTCACAAGCCTTCAGGGCCTGCTGCAGGGCTTATCTATTTATTCAGGCTTTTGCCTGAGGGGCTGGCTGCAGAAGCAAAGAGAAGGTTGGCAAGTTCTCTTTATTTGACAACAAGGTCATTTTTATGTATTAATTTATGTGCATGTGCCTAGAGATTATGATAGGCACATTTCATACAATAACAACCAACTTTAGTCATATCCTAATTAACTTTGACTAAATAAGAAGAATTGTACAGGTCTGTTATAGATAAATTCTTGTAAAATCTAACCATGAACACAGATGCTACAAAACAGAAGAGTTGCTCAGACCCAAAATTAAAAAGGGGAAAAATATGGCTTCTCACAGATTGAGATACACGTATAAAATTCTAAAACAAATTTATAAATTTTATGTCAGTAAGTACCTGATTCTCTGTTTGGTACTATCAAAGCTTTTCCTTCAAAGTCCTTTGATTTATTATTGAATAACACAAAAGGAATTCTTCTGCCATCTTAGTACAACTCTGGGCATAATTTTGTACATGTTCAGAAGTTTTAGAGATATTGTAGGTCACTAGACTTGGAAGGAAATAAAAAGAACTTCTAAGAAGAAAAGAGTGCTCCCTGAAAAGGAGCGCAAAATGGTACAATTCATGGTGTTATACTGAAATAATACAATCAATACAAGAAATCAGCTGGAAAGTGAAGCTGATTGCTGAATGCTTTCTGAAAAATCTAAAGAAACTTTCCTGCAGATGTTGGTTTGACCTATTCCCTGAAGAAACAAGAGAAGGATATTAGATTTCCTAGTCTAAGGCACATTGTAATTTACTTTTCTTTTTTTCTCTCCTTAAAAAAAAATGTTGTAAGGTGACATACATCAGTTCTACAAATGTATGTGAAAGAAATGCAGCAGGTCTTATGGCATCCATTTTCTATTGTGTTAAACGATTTAGACTCTAGATGTTGCTTCAGTGACAAGTCCTCCCTAACCTTGACTGTTCATGTCCCAGGCCAATGTATTAAACTACAGCAAAACAGCCATATTCAGCAGTCGATAAAAGGCTTTGTGGAGATTTTAGAGAGGACAAGAGAAGCTTCAACCCTGTAAAAATATCTGTTCTACATTCCCACATTCTGCTTTGGGTGGCTGGATAGAGCAGTTTAAGAATTACTTCGCACTGATGAAGATGCAAAGTGACAGAAATGCAACCGAGGATCCTATGGAAAGCTATAAAGTGACCAAGTACCAAGGGCTTATAAAAAAAGCTAAGAGAACTTGCAGTTGCAAAATGAGGGCTCATATTATGTTTAGACACTTATTCAAACCAACAGGATAGCTCATCTACAACTTCTATTATTCTATTAAGGGAATGCATAGCAGGGTTGCGCTTCTGTTGAAGAAACGGGATAGAAGAGGCTGATCTTTCACACGTACTCCAAGTACGAAATCACACATGTACCTCAGTAATGAGCATGTTCCAAATACCTTCAGAAACATTCATGGCAAGTAAACAGAAAACAGTGTAACAAGACTAATAAGTAGAGCAGGGCTCAGGAATAGAACTTGTTTTACAAGGAAGGAAACAAATGCAGCATTGGCACAAACATGAATGTAAAGTGAAAGCAGATAATACACTCAGCAGGTCACACTTGAAAGCTTTCTCTTCCAATACACAAATTACAGTAATATTCCTAAATATGACCTATCTTTTTCACAGATTATATCATAAATATCAAAAGATCTTTATCTTTAGTAAAGCTTAGAAGCTTTCATTAATTTACTAATCTGTGGCTGGCTAACAAATTTGTATTTTATGCCATAATATCAAAACACATGTTTTATATAGCACAGAACCCATTCAGTTATTTTCTCCAGTTCCAGGTATCTGTTTCCCTTTTCTTGATACATGAAATGTGTTTTGGAAGAGGCAGAGTAATCATAACTGGGAGCTGAAAGACTTGGAATGAAAACCTGCAGGAGTTTTTCCATTTGTCATCCTTGGGCTCAGGTGGAGACCTTATGGACAATATCATGTTTCTCTACAGACTGTAAAATTAAGTTCTTCCTTAAGCACAAACAGAAACTCAGGATGAAGAATACAAAGATGACTTCAAATTCAAACCTATCTTCTACCTCCATGGTAAAATAAAGTGGCCCATAGCTCATTTGCACAACCTGCTGTGTGCCTGCTACCTAGCGTAAGAACGGAAACAGCTGGATTACAGCCATATTGCCAGCTGGGGTGTGTGGAAATGCCACATAATATATCCTTACCATGAACAGTCACCCTGTTAGGCTTAGGGTCAACAGCCCTGTATGTAACGTAATGATTCTGAGAAGATAGATGAGGTTAATGTTGTAAACTCAGCTTTCCAAAGTGAACTCAGAAGCTTGCCACAGCTATTTCCAAGTACATGAACTTTTCTTTTTGACAAACGCAAACATTTTATTTTTGTCTTACCACTAAGTAAAGGTTTAACAGTGTTCATTGACATTTTTGAGCTAAAGTCTTATTTAACAATAATAAAAGACTGAAATATGAAATCCCCTGGAGTATCATTTGCATTGATAACATTTTTTTCTGCTGGTAATTGGGAAGTATTCCTACTCTTGCATATAAATGATAAAGTTTCTAAAAACACAAAGCTGGTTGCAGGAAAAAGTTGTTTAATGTGAAAACTTTCCTGCTTTACTTCAAACATCATTCACTTTACCCAGAAAAGTCACTAAACTACTAAGACTTAAGCTCTGAGTATCTAATATGATGAGGTTGAGGGGTTTTTTTTGATCATCACCTATTTTATTTACTCAGAACTTCTAACATAATTGTCACCAATACTGAAATGCTGAAAGTGATCATGTTATCCAGCCAACATGGTTGGAAGGAAAAGAAAGGAAAAAACCTGTTTTTTACCATGGTTTAGGAACACACAGTCCTTAATCTGTCTACTTGTTTATCATAAGACCACTCTGTCTTTGTTGGGGATGTGATACCACACATAACAGATGGTCCGCCAAAACCCTATCACGTTTGCTTCAATTATTTGTGAAAGCCTGCAGAGGGGGAGGGAAGAACTATGATTATACAATAAAATATGAAAGGAACGCAAAGCCAGGTACTAAACCACAGCAAGAATGATATGCTGAAGGAAAGAGATATTCATGCAGAAGTTGCCCTGAAACTGCTCCAGGATATTCCACTTCAACAGAAATGATTGAAGTACAGAGCCAAACAAGCATGATGCCAAAAAAGACAGTTCCATTGTTAATTCTGCCTACTTAATTTTTTCAACACTCTAAAGGCCTGACTTTGCATAGTTAGTTTGTCCATAGAATTACTAATTTAACATTATGAGAACATATGTAAATGAAAAATATACACCACTAAGTGTAGTAATTAAGTCTAATTGCAAAAGGATCTAAAGGGCAAAGTTGCAATGTGAAAGGAGACCAAACGACCCTTTAAATATAAGGCTATATTTAGCACAACAAAAGAGCAGCTTTTTGATTCTCCTAGGCCATTAAGAATGCTTTTTCATGGGCCAAATGGTCAAGGAGCTCCCATGCAGGTGACTGTAGAACACACTTAGCAAATCCTCTTTCATTTCCCTGTGTCTTAGGACTTTGCCACAACCACACCACACAAATGCCAACAATTCAGTGCTGCTTCAAACATTTAAATATTAATGATAAAGGAAATATATCAGAAGAGATGTGGCAGAGATTAATAAAAATATGCCTGTACTTTTTTTTTTCCTGAGCTAAAAGGGTTTGACCTCAGAGTGGCACGATTTTAGGGCATTTGAGGGGAGATTATTTCATTAGATTATGTAATCTGATTTCCCATGTATTACAAACCACTGCACTTCTACCTAACTACCTCTCTCACTAGATCCAGTAAATTACATTTATCAATATTACCTTTCTCAAGGTGCCAATACTTCTTGTGAAGACACCAAAAAAACAGAAAAGTAACCAATTACTTTTGACAATCTGTTCCAAAGATTACTCTCTCATGCATGGAAAATGCCCAAACGCTGATTTGCTTCAGTTTCTTGCCTGCCACTGCCCACTGGCAAATGCTCTTCTTTCAAGCCCTGGGGGAACAAGTGAAAAACATTGGCGCCCAAGTGATCTTCTCTTCCATTTTGCCAGTTTGAAGGAAGGGAGCAGCCAGAAACAGGCGCATAATGTATATCAACTCCCAGCTACATGTCTGGTGCCACCATGAGGGGTTGGGCTTTTATGACAATGGGGTGTTCTTCAATGGCTACAACATGCTAGGGAGGGATGGAATCCACCCATCTAAAAAGGGTAAGGGAATCTTCAGCAGTAGGCTGGCTAACTTGGTGAGGTGGGCTTTAAAATGAAGGACTCGGGGGGTGGGATCCATTGCAGAAATGCTCATACCACCACGTCTAACAGGGGAGTAAGTCAGGCTAAGCAGTGCGGTGATAAAGGTTCCTTAGCTGTCTCCCAAGAGGTGAAACAGAAGAGTAATCACCTCAAGTGTATGTATACAAATGCACACAGTCTAGGTAACAAACAGGAGGACCTGGAGTTCCGTGCCAACTCAGAAGGGTACGACATCATAGGAGTAACTGAAACACGGTGGGACAACTCAAACGACTGGGGAATCGCAATGGACGGTTACAGGCTCTTTCATAAGGACAGGCAGGGTAGAAGAGGTGGAGGAATTGCACTCTACATTAAGGAACACCTCGAATGTATCGAAGTCAACTATGGTGACTGCAATTGCTCTATCAAATGCCTCTGGGTTAAAGTCAAAGGGGTCACGTCCAAGCAGGACCTCACAGTGGGCATCTGCTACCAACTTCCTAACCACGATGACGATGCTGATGAAGAGATACTTGGGGCACTAAAGCAAGCTTCTGGCCAACAGAACCTGGTCCTGATGGGGGACTTCAGCTACCCAGACATCTGCTGGAAGAACAATACAGCAGCTCACATGTCATCCACCAAGTTCATGGAATGCGTAGAGGACTGTTTCCTGATAGAAATGTTAGATGTGCCAACCAGGAAGGAGGCGCTGCTGGACTTGCTAGTCACAAACTGAGAAAGGCTGCTTTGTAATATCTCGGTTAGTGATAGCCTTGGCTGCAGTGACCACAACAGTGTGGAGTTCGGGATCCTGCTGAGCATGCTGAAAGTCAGTTCTAAGACAAGGGTTCTGGATTTTAGAAGAGCAAACTTCTGTGCACTCAGGGCTCAGTTGGGAGGGATTCCATGGGATGCTTCCATGAAGATAAAGGAGCTAGTGAGTGCTGGGAGTTCTTCATGAACTCTATACTGGAAGAACAAAACCAGTTTATCCCCTATAAAGGAAAGGGAAGTAAGCGGAGCAAGAGGCCCCCTTGGCTCAACCATGACCTCCTGGGTCTACTCAAATCCAAAAGGGAAGCACACCAGAGATGGAGAAGTGGAGGATTATCTGTCAAGAGCTACAAGGGCATTGCCAGAGAGTGCAGAGATGCAGTTAGAAAAGCAAAAGCCCAGCATGAACTGGAACTGGCTGCCGATGTCAAAAATAACAAGAAAGGTATCTTCAGGTATGTCAACCATAAGCAGAAAAAGAAGGAGAACATAGGCCCACTGTTAAACAGAAAAGGAGAGTCAATCACCAATGATGCTGAAAAGGCAGAGGTCCTCAACATTTTCCTTCACCTCTGTCTTTACCAACTCTGTCGGGTCCCAGGCTTTGGGAATGAAATTGCCAGCTGATCCAAACACCAACCCACCATCAGTGAAGGAAGAGTTAGTACATGAATTACTACAGGAGCTTAACCCCTACAAATCAACAGGCCCTGACGCCATCCACCCGAGGCTGTTGAGAGAACTGGCCGACATCCTTGCAAGGCTACTCTCCATAATCTTTGAGAAGCCATGGAGAACAGGGGATGTCCCAGAGGACTGGAGGAAGGCAAATGTTACCCGTATCTACAAGAAGGACTCGAGGGAGGACCCAGGTAACTATAGGCCCATCAGCATTACCTCAATCCCTGGGAAAGTTATGGAACAAATCCTCCTGGGGGCCATCACAAGTCAAATGAAGCACGTGACTGGGAAAAGCCAACATGGCTTCACTAAGGGCAGATCATGCTTGACAAATCTAGTGGCCTTCTATGACAAAGTGCCTTGCCTGGTTGACATGGGGCAGGCGGTGGACATTGTCTACCTGGACTTCTCCAAGGCCTTTGATATGGTCCCCCAGAGCCTCCTACCAGAGAAATTAATGTGTTATAACCTAGACAAGTGGTCTGTGCGGTGGGTGGGGAACTGGTTGACCGGCTGCACCCTAAGGGTGGTGGTAAATAGCTCCTTTTCAAAGTGGCAACCTGTCACAAGTGGAGTCCCCCAGGGATCAATATTGGGCCCAATGTTAGTCAACAACTTTATAAGTGATCTGGATAATGGCATCAAGTGTAGCCTGATGAAGTTTGCTGATGACACCAAGTTGAGCGGGGAAGTAGGCACCCTAGAAGGGAGAGCTGCTCTGCAGGAAGATCTGGATAGGTTGGAAGAGTGGGCCAGCAAGAACCTTATGAGGTTCAACAAGGACAAGTGTAAGGTCATGCACCTGGGAAAACAATCTGGGGGTGCAGCACAGACTGGGATCCACCTGGCTGGAGAGCAGCTCTGTGGAAAGGGACCTGGGGGTCCTGGTGGACAGAAAGCTCAACATGAGTGAACAGTGTGCTGCTGCAGCCAAGAAGGCCAACAGGATGCTGGTTTGCATCAAAAAGGGCATCGCCAGCAGAGAGAAAGAAGTCATTATCCCACTCTACTCAGCGCTTGTCAGGCCACACCTGGAGACTGTGTACAGTTCTGGTCCCCGCTATATAAAAAGGATGTGGAGAGGCTGGAAGGGGTCCAGAGAAGGGCCACCAAGATGATCAGAGGACTGGGAAGCCTGCCTTATGAGGATAGGCTGGGAGAACTGGGTTTGTTCAGCCTGGAGAAAAGGAGGCTTAGAGGGATCTCATCACCATGTACCAGTACTTAAGGGGTAGCTACAAAGAAGATGGAGACTCCCTTTTTACGCGGAGTCACATGGAGAGGACAAGGGGGAATGGACACAAGTTGCTCTTGGGAAGATTCTGACTGGACACTAGAGGAAAATTTTTCACAGTGGGGACAGTCAACCATTGGAATAATCTCCCCAGGGAAGTGGTTGACTGGGCCACGTTGGACACCTTCAAGAGTCGTCTGGACAGGGTGCTGGGCCATCTTGTCTAGACTGCGCTCTTCCTAGAAAGGTTGGACTAGAGGATCCCTGAGGTCCCTTCCAATCTCTGATTCTGTGAAGGTTCTTCAATACTGAGTGCTTTCCTTGTCAGGATACACTGGAAAAATCACTTGTGATTTTTCATATTAGGTAAATTATATAAACCACAATATAATTATTAGATAGATATGTAACATCTTAAATCTAACTCTATTAGAAATACTTTTTCTACCCAGAACTTCCAGAGGGAAGCTGGTTTCTCCACCTCGCTCAAGTCTACCATTCATTTTGAAGTACAGACACTAAAACTCCCATTAGCTTAATTATCTATTTCATCAGTATCACAAAGCTAAGTTACACCTATATTTGTGTTCATATTTGATTGTATATTCAAGGATCATAGCAAAATTTCAGTGATATTCAAATCAAGATGATGGTTAGCTATGAAGCCCAAAGCATTCTCCTGTTCATTAGAAGTGGCTGAGTATGTTTGTTCTGTGCTGTGGGGCTCTACATCCATGACTCCACACTGAGTTTTACTAATATGAATTCTTTGAACTGGGTCCATTTTCTCAGAGCAATCTAAACTGCACAACCTGGATGGCTCTTCATAATTATTTACATCTCACTATTCATTCACTTACCTTTGTTAACCCTACATGTACTTCACCGTTTCTTTATTTTCAGGTCATTGCTAGATATACTGAATGACACTGGACATAGTACCGGTCTTCACCAAAATCCCTGTAATTAATACTTCTTTAAGTATAATTCCTTTCAATAGTTGCTTTGAACTATAATAACTATTTATCTCTTCATGTGATACTGCATAGGAGTATTTTTCCTCTCCAGAATGTTATGCAGCATGAGATAAAAATATATCCTATACCCTCACAATTAGAAATATTTGCCCCAATTAAAGTGTCAGAGAATAAAATCAGCTTATTTCAGAGGGCATTTTCCATAAATCCACAGACATCCTTAATCCCTATTGCCTTCTGTATTATTTCTCTTAATCCTAATGCCAACTGACTAGACTACAGCTGTCCTGGGCATGCAGCTTGCTTGTTTTTTAGCATCAACATGACAGTAGTGCTTCAAGCCTTTTGGGATTCTCATTTTTAATCAATTAGATCTCAAAGGAAATATTCTGTTCAGAGAAGGACATTGCTGACTGCAATCTGTTTAAAGTTTTTTCAATAAGTTTCTTATATAGATCTCAAAATCAGTACACTTTGAACAGTATTTCCAGAATCTGAAGTGCAAAGTACTTTACAGGTGGTACTGTATAAACTACACAGGCTATTAAGAGAAAAATCTTTATGACCAAGTAGCATATTATTTATGTTAAATCCACACTATCACCATAGATTTGCAGTCTTACAGGAATCAGAGAAAAGCTAGATCCTTATCATTACATTTCAGTACTCTTTGAAGCACTTAACTACCTCAATTCCCCAAATTTACTGGTGTAAATGAGATGCAAGAGTTTTCTGTGCTCCTCCCCTACCTTTATACAGATCTACTATACCGAGCAGTTTCATTTCATATAGAAAGGAGATAGTAAATTACATGACCAAACAATAAGGTTATTAGAAAGAACCATAATGTTTACTACCAAATTTCTGTGATAACTAAAATAGGTTCATGGAGGTTTTAGTATTTGTTTCACAGGTATGTGTCCTTCCTAAGTGGAAGTTCTGACTGAAGCCTTAACTCTCTGTTTAGAGATAACTAGATCTTGCATTTTGGGGTGAAACATGACTGAAATCTGAAGCTCATTTTAACAGTTCATCCTCCAAGCTATATACAGTAACAGACTCAGAAGTTACTGCAAGGTGGTGCATTCCTGCACTGTATTGCATAGCTCATGCAAATGAAGCTTTCACCTCGACTACTGAAGAGGCTGCTTTAAAAGTCAGACTACTATGTGGAGCCCTCCCTTACAGTACATACTCCATCAGTCTACAAGACTTTTACCCAAAATGAATCACAGCTTCCACATTCTGAAACAAAGTTTCACATCTATAGAAGGCTTAAGCCTGAGAGTCACCGTCCCTTTTCACACCTCTTGTTTTGCCCTTTGACATGTAACACTCATCAATATAACACTTCTCACCATTTGAGGCAAAAATCCATAACGGTATAAGAGTGCTCTAAGAGCATACACTAATTGTCACCACCTTAAGACACTTCAAAAAGTGTCCAGTGTCCATTAACTCTACTATGACCTCTTCAGATCAGACTTTCCCCTAGAAGAGACATCAAGACAACTTGAGTTTCACTAGTATTTTGTAATTATAATAATGACATTGACAGAAGGTGATGAAGCTGCAGTAGGTGTAGAGTTCCCTACAAATTATTCTAGGAAGCATCAGTACACGTTCCGTGGGAATAACAGATTGTGATGAAAATTATTTAAGCTACCACACGATATATGAGCAAACCAAATTCCTTCCTCTCACTGCTCAAAAGGTATGGTGAGAACTTCAGCTTTTACCAACATGCACACTGGGTATGGAATCAGAGATCTTGGGAGCTGTCATGGAATGTTGCTTCCTGTTTATTTGACTGGCAGTGAAATCTCTCTTTGGTCATTAACAAGTAATTCCTTTGGAAGAGCCAGGAACAGATCAGCTGAGCTAAGTTACCTGTGGAAAGGATGGAGGCAATGCCTCTGCAATTTACAATTGTCACAACTGTCACTCTTGTAAATTCAATCAGTCTTTTCAGTGTCTTGTTCAAAACAAGTGTGTTCCATCACATGTGTCATTGCAGATTATAATTATATTCAATCCTATTTTTAAGCCTTCATTGTAGGAGGAAAACAAAATAGCATCTGCACTTCAGTTATTTTTTACTTGTATATGTGAAGAGTTAACTGCAAAGACAGTTATGCTCAAGTGTATGTAAGCCATGTCTGTGTAATACTCTACAAAGAGAGAACGTTCACATTTTCCTCTGAAATGAAGTGTAAAAAGAATACACGTAAATGAGAGCTATGTAACATCAGAGTTCTTTATAGCTGCCCTATTTCAGCTGTAGAAGTGCACTTTCCTTGTCTGCCTAGCCTTATGGAGGCTGTACCTACTTTAAACAATAAGAAATTCAATAATTTCAAAGAAAATTTAACTATAACAGCAGCAGCAAGCCATTATGTTCCACCAATCCATCATTTTTATAGAAAAAATGTATTTTCTTCACAATGAGCAATTTATAGATTCAGAGAGTACATCTGGGATTTATATATGTTGTCTATTATTTCACAAAAAATAGTTCTAGTAAGAGTAAGGCTAGATAAATACTGGAAGAGGTTGACATTCTGTGTAGATTATTTCTAAGATGTGAAAATAATTTGGTAAGCATTGCACCAAACAACAAATGGAAAAAATCTGCACCTGGTAAGTTATGTATTATTTTAAAGGAATGTATATATTCCCTTGGAGGAAAAAAAAAACAAAACACAAAACTTTAAAGGAGATAGAGGTTTTTTTGTACCATTTGCTTACATTTAGCTTCACGAGCATAACCTCTTATGATCACTAAATGGGTAGGACAGTTTTCTAGTGATTCACATTGTGTCACCTGCTCACAGAGAAACCTGTGGCACAAAATCAATAATTAATAGTAAAAACATAGGGATATCTACCATTTTTGCCTATTACATGAGAGAAAAACTGATTCTCCCCCTAAATTTCCTGCCACAAAACACCAATATATTTGACTATATTACAGAACTTTTAATTGCAAAAACTATTTGAAAAATGTGTCTTTGAATCACTACAAGAGGGTTGAGGTTCAGCAGACATGCTGATTACTCACAGTTATTAAATATCCTGTAGCACATTTGCAAAAGGGAGAATGTTGACTTTTATTTTCTGGTTAAGTTCCAACTTAGGTAAGTAAAGTTCACCTGCTGTGATTCAATTTCCCTCAAATTGGCTATCTTCACTTCTCTCCAAATAGACTCCTGTACAGTGTCATAGTGGCAGAGATGACTGCATATCAGCTATACGGTGTTAGATGTGCAGTAGTATTTGTTGCAAGTAGGAATCCACTTATGGAGCAGAAACCCATTACCCTTATTGTACAAGTACCATGTCAGAGTTTACAGCTGCAGGGGTCTGCATAAGCTCTGCTCATCGTGTGCAAAAGATAGTGGAAAGATTAATATTTTACACATATGTGCTTTTGGCTTTACTATCATTACATTAGCAATACATAGTGCAGACATGTATTTGTCAGCCACTACGAACAACACTGGATGCATGAAGCAGATTAAATTAGAGCCCATGCCCTCAATGGCAACATCCAAAACAGCTTTGAAGGCTTCAGGTTTAACACACCCAATAACCCATAAAGTGTTATAAAATTCTCCTTCCCCAATTTAGATTCATGTAACATGGTGGGTTTGGCTTCAAATCTTGAAGTTTTTTAAGGATGCAGCAAGCTGGGAATGCTGTAAATGGCACACCGATTTGAGACTACTTGCATGCTTATATTTGGGTACAGAGACACAGATCCACAAAAGTTATTTAGGATCTCAATTCTTATTCCTCCTCTGCAGAGCACAGCCAGATTTGTGTATACACAGCTGAATGAATAACTCCATCCGCTAAAAAAAATATTAAGAAAATAAGGTTTTTAGACTCGGCAGCTGTATTACTGCGTCCTCTATTGTACTAAAACATCTTGTTGCCCATAAGAATTTGGGCTTTTCTTTTTAATTCTTTAATGTTTTTCACAATTCCTTTATGATCTTTCACTGTATGTACGAATCCATTTGGCTACAGGTTATAGACAGCACAGCTTCCACATCCCACTGTTCCATAAATAACAGGAAAGGGGGACAGGGCTGAATATAATTTATTATGGGATTAATTTTCTATTTCCTTAATGATTAGTTGATAAATGAAAAAGGAAGATTTTATTGATATTCAATTTTTTCCATCCTTCTATTAAAGAGTAATTGAAAGTTTCACATCTAAAAATGCCCAGGCAAGAGCTATTACTTATATATGAATAAAATATTCAAGGAAAATTTTAAGTTCCCCTTCTATTTGACTGTTCTTGGACCACTGTAACACATGGCAAAGCTCTAAAGCAACCCAGGGTAAGTCTCCCTAAAGGCTGGAGAATGATTTAATAACTATTTCATATATTGAATTTGCCCTCCACATACAGTGCAAATACGAAACACCTAATGGAGTGTTTTAGAAATTCCTGAAGAAGAGAGGAGGGGACAAGATAAGACAGTTCCTAAAAGAAACTATTAATCCTTCACTAGAAACACAGATTTTAAAACAATTGATCTCCTAAAGTTTGTTGATCAAACAGCTATGCTTGCAAACCTTGTATTTTATTTAGGAACACAGCATTAGATTTTTATTCTTAAAAACACAATTCTTTCATAAATATTTGGTTAGGTCACTAAATTAACTGGTAATTACAGCTTCTGAATAACTGATAGCTGAGCTCGTTTGGACCAGCGAAGGCACAATGAAAGGAATAAAAATTCGGTAATACTGAGCCTAGCATAAGAGAGCCAGAGCTACCTAATTCCTAGACAGATGGCAATAGAAAGTTGGTGAATCGGTATGAGTTTTCAGAACTCTAAGATTGGCAATATAGGGGAAGCCTCCTAAGCTCAAGTGCATGCAGCATACATCCCTCTAAGCTTGGCCTGCTAGGCAAACCAGGACACATGGGCTAAAATAGAAATTGTGGCTCACTGGCACTCTACAAGTCACAGAGTAAACAGAATAATTGCCAAGGTTTTTCCTCTCTCGGTTTTAGGCATATGCAGCTGGCACCAATGCGTTTTTCTCATACACCAAAGGCAGCAGATGGAATGAATTACATATTTCAACAGCCCTTGACATCACATCAAACACCTTGGCTTTTAGTTTTAGAAGAATAACTCTTGGGACTCTTCTTTCAGCTTTCACCATCCAAATAGAAGTCATGCACAGTTATTTCCTCCTTTACAGGACAATATAGCCATGCCATATGTTGCAGACTTGCAGGTCTTGCATAGTAAAACAGTGCAACAGTAGCAAAAGAAAATGCTCTGGTGAACGGCTTTGTAGCTAAGGCTCTACTCATTGCACAACGCGTGATATGTAACCTGAGACAAAGGGTTTTACAATGCCCAATGTATTACAGAAATTGAGGTGTTCAGCATTTTTCTAAAAAAAAAAAGACATTTCAAGTCTAACATTCACAACTTGGCCAAGTCGATCAGCTGTATTTAAGAAACATGATCGATTGCTTTTAATTTATTCCTTACATTTCATAATTATGGCTACCTTGGGCACATACATCACCTGAGCAGGTGGGACCCTCCCCCTGAATGAAGTTGATCACAGTGACAGGCTGGGAGCAGTGTCTGGCACAGATGAACATGGCACACAGTGCATCATCTTCATCCAGGAAATGGAAGAATCTCTCTTTAGGCACTAAATTCAGCTGAATGCCTGTCCCTGAATTGGATCATGGGAAGTCTGTGTGCTCACATCTGCAGCTGTAATGCTAAACACAGGCTGGACAACAAGCCTGCTCCAGCACCTGACTTCCATTTCTTGCTTGCTTTCCTTTCCCAGAGTGGTCAGACAGACCACAGAGCCACTGTTACTACCCACTCTTACATACGTGCCTGAATCATCTCCCCCTGCTCCTTTCCTCCTTCTCCCCATCCCCAGTTCTCCAAAATCACATACTTTTGCAAGACACACCAGTTAGAGGCTGCTTCAACACAGACTAAAAACCTCAGCAGACTGAAAGAGTATGTTCTGAGGAGAGGCAAGCCAGGAGGCACCACATCTGCACAGGGCCAGGAGAGCACCTTACCTAATTCCTCTGCAAATCTCAAAGTGATTAAGGTGATTAAAGTTTTCCTATCCTTAGAAGCTTGCAGGCCTTCTGTCTTTCTGGAGCAAGTTATCAAGGGACTCTTTGCTTTTATGTTACCAATCATTTCTTCCAGTCTCAGGTTTTCAGCAGATCAAGTGAACATACCTTGTTATGACCTTGATTCCCTCCACTTCTGCTGAAGTGTGATCAATGCTGGCTATTCTGCTGTTTTCAGATAACGAATAGCTTCTGAGACTTTCAGACTATATCAGACCCATATCCTCCCATAGCTTTTTAGCTGGAAACTCTGCATGTACAAGTGACTTTGATCCTAGCCAGCTCAATACTTCTTTGAAATACATTACCTAGCAGCTACTAACATTGATGCCAATCTCTTTATCATACTTGGTATTCTCTTTCCTCCTTTCAAATACTAATAGCACCATTTTCCCCCCAGGGTGGTTTACTTGTATTTAACTACTTATATTTTTAATAACTCCAAAGTTGAGCCTAAATCTTTCTTTTATTCCAGCTTAACAAAAAGAAACATTTGAGCTACAATACAGATTTTTCTTCTCTGCATATTTTCCCTCAAAAAAGTTTTTAAAAATTTTCTCTTGGGAAAGGATAACCCCTTCATCCTTATCAACTGAAAAAAGTTTGAATTTCTACTCTTCGGAAAGCATACCCCTAAGAATTTTCTCTTGTTTAAGATCTGTTGTCTATGTTAATGGATTTAGAGTAAATTGGTAGCTGCCACAGACCCATATGGAATTAGGTGTTTCCATGCACATGCTTTCGTCTAAAGGTTACCCATTTTTTCAGATTTGTTCAAGACACTTTCTCACTTTGCTTCTTCCTAATTATTCTATGCCTCTGAAGTTTAGCTCTCTGCCCAGTTTCTCCTCTTTCTTGAAAGAAGGACAGCTGTGGGAGACAGGATTTTTCTGACAAAGATTAACTACTTCAATTCATCTCAGTTGTCCACTATCCTAATCTCTCTATTTCCTTAAGTCAGCCACTGAAAGCTAATAGACTAAAATAGCTTCCAGAAAGAGAATAAGAGAAAACAAAGCTCAGCACACACATATAACAAAGGTGCAAAGAAAATGGATTGCTAAGTACAAAAAAAAAAAAAGTAGTAAAACTCAGCATACAAAAATCAGGCAGAAACTAGCAAGGTGTAGACAAAACACATCAGAACTGAAATGATGACAACACAGATTGAGAAGAGTGCTCAGTCTGTATATTCAAAGCAACTTTACTTAAGTGTTCCAAGGAAAGTATTTGTCATCACTGCATCAAAACAAACTGATGCTAGTCTTCATGTTCAGTACCACCTTAATCTATTTGCTAATTTCTGTGTAGTTCATAACATGTGATGCAGTTTAAGATGTAATTGAAATAGAAGAGTCAACTGTCACACAGTCTTTAATTTAAATAGTGGATGTGACAATGTATCCTGTTCCTTTTCGAGGAGTCAAGCACAGATACACATTTTTTTACTTTGCCATTGATCAACTAAATCACCAGCTGTTTATGCAGAATTGCTGGCAACTCCGGAAGTGTCATTTGTCTTCGTAAGCTACATGAACTCGATTCACCCATTTGTTTAAGAGCACAAGCAGCTAACAATGAGAATGTTTTCATTATTAGTACATAAAAAGGCTCAAGAAACAGCCTCGACTCATGCAAAAATTCCACTGGAAAAAATTATACCTGTTGAAGAACTACAGCATCAAGCTCTGCAAGCTGAATGCAGCATAAATCTATGAAAGTCTTTAATTGCCATAACAGTCTAAATCTTTCAGCTTGGTAATTAGTTCAGATCATACTGTCTAAGGTCTTACACCTGGGGCTTATTATGGGCAAATTTTAAAGTTGTATCAAGTCTGTACAGGTGTGCACAGAAGCAATAAAATTTTGGTTCTTCCCCCACACTGTAGAAATCCTTTTAGCACCTTTTCATTATCCACATTTGATCCTAAGGGCAACCATTTTAAGTTAACTGCAACTTTTCAGGTATGCTGAGGTACACGCACACCATTGTCAGGTGTATAATGGAGATTCATAGGCTAAAAAGTCATCACTAACCCAAGCTTTCAAATATTGACAGAACAGGGAGACATGCAATATATTGGAGCTCAAACACATGCAGACTACTGTACCCATACACAACTTGTATATTCTAATTTTATATTAATGTCAAGCACAGATTAGCTATTTAGAAGTGCCTCATTTTTCCTCTTCATTGTTGAAGCTCTGATCCTAATAGTCCATGATATTTACTCAATCTTTTATTTCTACTCCTAGCCTCGCATTACAAATATAAAAATATTTTTTTAAGGGGATCTTTCAGAACTTTATGGGGTAGTCACTTTCACATATTAGTATGCCTTGAGATACACACTATTGTTCAGAAAGCTTAAGGGAATTAAAAAAAAATGCTTAAAAAGATGCTTAAAAGTTGCTGTAGTTTGCAGTCATGGTCTAGCACGGCCAAGCATGCTGTTTTACAAAAGCATGACTCTTTACATACCATACACATGCTGATATGCAACAACCTGTGATGCTGGCATCACATTTACTTCTTCCCCACAAGAATATTATTTTGCTTTTTGAAACAGTATCAATTTAGTTTTCTAAGTCACCTTGGAAATATTGTCTGCTATCTCCCATGAACTTTTGGTAGCAGTCCATTCTCAAGTCATTCACTTTGAAACGTTAACTAAACATATGCTGGCTATACTTTTGCTGTTTGTTGTCAGATCCTATCTGGAAGCCAGTTTTGCTTCATCCAAAACAGAAAAGCAAACTTAGTTTAACATCTTACATTCTCGTGCAAGACCCTTATTAGGAACAGTTGTACGTGCACAATCAGATCACATCTGATAAGTGGCTAAATTAAGTGAACAACTGTGACCTACACACTAAGTTCAAAATGCTCGTATTTTATGGATATGTGACAAATATTCTGACTGAAACAGATCTCCATTGAGGTATTTTAGAGTAGATTGGATCACAGTCTCAGAAGTAACACGGATGAAGGAGAGAAAATACATATGCACTAAGAATCAAGCACATGGTACCCGTCTTTTTCAAAGCTGATTATTCTGATGCAGTCTGACAGAAGATATATCTGAGTTGTATCCTTTCCAGAGGCTCTCTTACTGTGTGAAAGTCAGACGTGGCAATGGAACAATATTTGGGAAGACCAAAAAACAGGCACAGACCATTTTTCTCTCTGCTCTGACACAGAAACACACAGAAGTCACCAAGTGGAGCCTCCTGTAAGCCCAGTTCCTCGGAGAAGCGATGGGAGCAGCAGGGAAAGACAGAAAGGGGGTGGCAGGAATATATCATTCTGTCTATGAAATAAACTAGGAAGAAAGCGTATGCCAGTGCCATCAACCTATCATGAACTAGGTGATGGAAGACAGACAACAGTGGAAAAAGACAACATTTTAGAGACACTTTCAAAGATAATTTACAGTTACAATAGTGATCCACAGCACTGAGAAATTATACCTGTCAAATGACTAATTGGTGATGAACACTGCTTGATGGAGTGAAGCTGTTTGACAATAACTGTCAGCATGATCACAAACAAAAAACACCAGCTACATCCACAACAGTCCCACCCAGCATATTAATAAGGGAGCTGGGACAATCCTTCAAGATACACTAAGTCTTAGGTTAAGTGACAAGTTATTTCTTTTCAGGTTAAAATCTTTGTAATAATTTATTAGCTGGTACCTTTTTATTGCAGCACTCAGATATAAAACAAATCAGTTCCTTACCAAAAAAAGCAATCTATTCTAACCATACACAGCACTTCAGTCTGAACCTGGACAAATATTCTCCTCAGATCATAAAGGAAAATAATTTCTACCTAAGGGACTTTTTTTTTAGCCTTAACTGTGAAGTCTTTTTTAGAAACCTAGTGTTATGATTTTAATCAAATTCATTCACCTCCAAATACTGCAGTATGACTCTAATCACTTGCTTTGCAAGTTTAGTACCCAGAGACACTGGAGGAGTTTTAACAGCTGTTGGAAAAATGTTGCAGTCTGACTTTTTTTACTAAAATTGCTGCAGCCAAGGTTTACTGTAAATTGATGATTTAGCTGGATTAGATGTTAATATGCAGCTTGATATATTATTCATGAGAATGAGTCACAGACCTAATTAGAAACATGACATGAAAAGCTTTTGAGTCCACAATCTGGATTCTCCCTGACATGAAAGATTTGACATGTGAATAAATTTTCACTTACTGAGAGAAAGAGAGATAAATGACCTTTTACATCTAAATGTAAAAATGTCATGTTGGAGATGCATCACTTGCCTTTTTGAGAGTTTGGGAAAAAACAGTAGAAGTATCTAATTTGATATAACAGAAGCCCTTCAGAAACATGAAGTGCTCAGCCCTCCATCCCCTTCTGTCTGCTTGTAAAACACCCTTTCCATATACCTGTCCAGTTATAAACATTAAATAGAGAGGGTTTATAATCCTCTGCCCAGTGAGCATTTCTGGAGCTTCAAAATGGTGGCCGAGTGTTGCATTAAGAGATGAAATTTGGCAGAAAATAAACTCCCTTGCAATCCAGCTGGTCCTCAGATGTCAGAGGGGCTGGGGGCAGCTGGGCTTAGATTTTGAGTGATACCCAATTCAGCACTGTTAGTCTGCGAGGGAGTCACTAACAGGACAATCGCTATTAGTCTACTCATGCCCAATAACGCATCACTGCCAGATTCACTCTTACTGTGGTTTATTGAAGCAACAAAAGCACAGGTTCTTATTGGATTGCTGGTGATAAATACACTGTCTGCAAAGCACATGCAAGTATAGAGCATTAAAGCACAAAATAAGCAGCTTGTTCTCTAAATTTCCTGGGGAATCACTTGGTATAACCAAGTGTTCGAGTCTCACCAAATAGGCATCCTTATGGGGGAAAAGAGAGGTTCAGCCCTTTGACTGATCCCAGTAGTCTGCGATGATATCTTCCCTAACAACCCTCTTTCTCGGGGTCATTTTTATACTATTTTATGCTTAGGTGGAGCTTGAGTGACTCTAGTCATACATACTGTTGTTATTGTTGTAGAAATTCTTCACTTTGATTTAAAGGTATAGACTAAGAGAAATCCAGAGTGCACACTCAGTGAGGGGTTGTTATACCTTGGAGGTGGGTAACTTTGGGATGGAGGCATGTATTTTAGTATTACAATGAGGTTATAATGAGCAAAGATAACCCACAAGGTGTGGTTCTATGGTTCCATCCAGCCCCCATATCTGCAGTGATTTATGGACAAGTTTGGCCACGAAGCCTTTGCTCCACTCTCTCCTCAAGTTATCTCCCTCAGTGTTCCTCACATCTAAGAGTGGTGCTGCTTAGCAGACAATCACTGAACCAATTTCGGCATGCTAACCGCATTCCACTCGCAGTTAACTTTTATGAAATGTGGATATAACTTTAGCCTCAGTAATTTCAACCTCAATGATCTTACCCATAGTAATCATTCCACATGGAGGAACAAGTCTCATTCACACAGCTAAGCAAAGCCACATCGTAGCTACACAGCCCATAGTACCTGTGTATACCAGTTGGTATGGTGTTTCAGCTTTCCAGGCTTAATTGATGATTAAACTAATCTTAGAGCATCATTATTTAACTGTTTTAGCTGGAAGTACTGTGTTAGCTAAATTAGAAACAATAGATTCAGACAACAGCAGAAGGGAGCCGCCATTCAATTAATGATAATGACTAGAAGTGGTCAATAAGTGTACCTGGGAAAGTATTAATAGCACATCACATTAGGGGACTATTTTGTGCAGTGGATTAATTCACTATTTATTTATTTCTTGGGGCATAGGCCAAAGACCAGCTTGTTACAGGTACCAAGTGAAGTCATTTGGTAGCATAAACCCAACCTATTTGCCTTCCTGAAAGCTTTGTTGTTTACTCAGGATTGATTTTGAGAGCCCAGTTTCCCACACTTGCCTGTTTCCTTGCATGTTTAACTGTCCATCAAGGCATTTAGACCTGCCAAATATTTTGAGAAAGATTATTGCTGTTAACAAATGATTTTTTTTTCAAGTTTGGGTTAATTATTCCTTATCTCATTACACAGAAATTGGATTATTTAATGTCTACAACAATTGTTTAAATCCTGCAGTCATATGCTAGGTATCAACTTATGCAAAATGACACCAAGTCCCAGATATAAAAAGATGAAGGTATCACTGGTTACATTTTAAATAAACTTAGTCTGCCAGGCAGAAAAAGAATATGATGAGAAACATTTTCTTCAGTTTACAAAACAAACCACCACAATTACTAATTAGCTGTCAAGATGGAAGAAAGCATTTTAAAAAAACAATTTTAAGTTAGACAGGAATTAGTATGAACCTTACACACAAAAAAAATTAAAATATGTCACTATTCCTAGTTAGTGTCAATCTAATCCTGGTAAAACCAAAGGCTAACCCAATGTAAGCAAGGCTTCCAAGTCCAGGAAAACTATCTGAAGTGGCATATAAGCAACTGAAAGCTTTTTCCAGACTTGACAACATTGAGAAGTAGAACAGCATGGAGCAAGAAAAATCATTACTAACAAACAGCCAACAGATTGCAGTCAGATGTCTTTGTATGAGGGCAATACTGAAGGAGGTAGGAAGGAAGAGGTCAGGATGTAGTAGTTTCCAAAATTAATAATTCATTAAAAACTTTACTTGAGAGCTATGATTAAAAAAAAAAAATCTTGAGAAGAACCAAGCAATGCCTCAGCATCAATGATCTCAGTGTCCTTACTTGTACAGGATCAGCTCCTGAGCTATCTGTAAGATACATATTCACATACATACGTCACTTCAAGTTGCTTTTGTTTCCTGCAAGCTGGAAAACCATAAGCATTGTGACAAGGATAAAGGGCTATTTTATTCTGAGATTTAAAAAATTATTTTATTTGTCAATAAGTTGAAAACATAACATCTATTTGTGATGCCATTCACTCCACTCTGAACGCACCAAGGAACAAACAAGCGCTAACTGGATAGAAGCTATAAGTAGGCATTGCCTCAGACTACAATTGTGATACCCCACCTTGTGATATTTTTAAGTGTTTCAAAATAAAACCTTAATTACACCCTTTTATAATCTGCCATTGTTCAATGACATGCTTATTTTCATCCTTAGTGAAAGCACAGGTGTTTTAATCAATGAAATTAATATTTCAAAAGAAAACATGGAAAATAGAGGTCACTGATTTTTTTTTTAATTTATAAATCATCAGATTTTAAAGCTTCAGCCACTGTTGTAGAAATTACACATATGTTCATGGTCCAGAGGTAAACAAATTGAAAAACCTATACTTGTAATGATAAAAGGCTCAACTAAAGAAAGATCATAAAACCAAAAAGGAAAAAACCAACAAAACAAATCAGAAAAGTACGTCAGACTTGACAACTTAAGCCCTATGAGCTCAGTTTCCAAAACTTTGTCATCTAGCTGTAACAGTCACCAAATGTAACTCCCCCAAAGGGCTCACTGAAGATAAAGGAGCAGCTCACACGCTATTGTCAGCCCTAGAAAACAGACTTCAGTCTACCACTACTCAGATGTGCATTTAGTCTACAGAGGGAGCCCTTCTCTTACCATACACGAAAGATCTGATTTTTTTTTTTTTTTTTAATATTCTTGGCTTAGCTGAGACTCCAGTGGGGAAGAGCTGGGGTGGGGACACCATTAAAAACCATCATTCTAGGAAAGGGGTTTTTTTGCTTAGCTTTTCTGGTATGTTTATACAGAATTTAACTCAAAGAATCATAAGATACAGATTTCAGAGAATTAGTTTTCTGTTCTCATCATTTTCCAACTAAATCTAAAATAACTAGCAGCTGATGCCAACATATCATAAATCACGATATTGAAAGAGTATGGCAAAGCTGATGCCAAGTCTGGTGCTCCTCCATTTCTTTTTCCCAGCAGTCCATCATTCTCCTTCCTTTACTGACAGCCTCTTAAGAGAGTTAAGGGCAGACAGACGGTACAATGAGTCTGAAAAAAGTGTCCTTCCTCTCCTCCTACTCAGTTGTTTGGTTTTTTCCTCCACCCCACCTACACTTCTGTGCTTAAGTGGCACAAAGAAGTCAAACCTCAATATTGGCACCACAGCTACTACCAGAGGCACATTTTGTGCCTACAGTACTCAAATAAGCATTCCCACTGATTCCAAGAGTAGGATAAACACGATTCCATAGCACAAAACTTAGAGGGCTTTTTTTTGGTTTTGGGGGAGTGTTTGGGTTTGGGTTTTTTGTTTGGGTTTTTTGGGTTTTTTTTGCTGCTAACAACAAGGGAATTTCAAGGAAAGATAGATTCATACAATGTTCCTAGATTTATCATTGGCACACTAAACACCAGTACAATAGCTCTGTCTTGCTCAAGCATGGAGAGTGTGTAAGTGAATATAAACCTCAGTTTCTTCTTAGCTACCTTAAGTCATTTGCCCTCCCTTCCCCAAGAAACATTCCAGTCTTTCTTTGGAAGGCAATTAAAAAAAATACCAAACATAGGTCACAGTGGAAATACTGTCTCAGTGGTTCTGGACCATAAAGGAATGTGTAAAGCATATACCACTGGTTTTTTACTTTTAAAAAAAATAGATGAACTATTCTCACTAGATTTCATAAAAGCTATGGTTGAGGAAGGAAACAAAAATAAGGTAAACAAATAGGCAGTAAGAATATGAAAGCATAAGGCAGTTACAGTCTCTCGATTTAAGTAACAGACAGACCTAAAACCAAAATATGCTATTGCTGTCTTCAAAAATGGCAGGACTGATAACTCAAAGTTTTACAGTCAAATACAGAACCGAAACACAGGTTAAAACAAAATGTAAATTTTCCCTGATGTGTATGCGATGGCAAAACCAAGTAGAAATATTTCACATTTGTTTAGTCTGTAGGTCTGAGTAATCCATTAATATAGTTTCTACAGCTTCAAACCCCTTCCAGTGAAGTATTTAAGAGACACCTAACCTGAACTCCACAAGTAGCCTCATTCAAGTTCCACTTCCCCCCACTCTGTTCTAATTTCATTCCACACAAAGTGACCCCACTTTTATAAGCTGGCAATATACTCAAGTCAACAGGACTACTCATGCCCTAAAAAAAGAATGAGATTGATGCTGTAAAAGCACCCATTCAATAAACCAAGGAGAGATTCTTGAGTACAGATGTAAGTTCTAAAGGAAACTCATTAACTTAACAGTGAAGGGAAAAACTGCTATTAAGCAACATTAAATGATATTTTCAATGCAGTAAATACTCATTTACAAAACAAAATAGAACCGCAGACTAGCTCACTGTTTGACTAAGAAGTGAATAGTATCAATGTTTTGACTGAAATGATCTCTCTTCCCTCAAAACAGAAACAAAAATATTGATAGAGGCAGATTCATAGTTTGAGCTTTCCACTTCTCATTTTCTGCCAGCTACTCATGGTCATCTGTAATAGTTCACTAATTATTGTGAAAACAATCTCAACACAGAGAGCAACTTCTGGGTGGAGAGATACAGAACTCATTGAAAACATTCACTTCCCCCATTCTCTGACCTTTTTCCAGTAAGGAAGCAGAAACAGTTACAGATAAGAATTTAGTGATGCAGCTAATTTAACATTTTAGTTCAGAGTGTTTTGTGAAGAAGTTTTAGACTAGAAATTATAAATTGACTGCACTATGTAGAAAAGTCAGACTTCTAGAAGTAGTTTCAACATTAAACCCCTTTGATGATGCATTCTGTCCCAAAGTAAGCCATTTAAATAAATGGATTCAATTTCAGCTCTTCCAAATATCTATTGCACTTAAATTATAAGATTAAACAAATATAATCTTCTTTAACAGTTTAGTGAAAAACATTTCTACATCAAATCATTCTAATCCCCTTGTTAATACAGTTTGCTTATATTTAAGTGCACCATTTCCCTGATTATCAGATATAACCAAGATTCCCAGAAGTGTTTAATCAAGGAATTTTCCTAGAATTATCAGTCAACATCACAGTATCTGCTGCAAAACACATCCTAGGCATTTCAGTATAACATCAACCCAGACTGTATTTGCCCTTAATTTATTCAAATCATTTTAATCCCAAAGCTTTTATATAGCAGAAGTAGAATATGCTCCCTTGCATGTGGTTAAATGATGATGTTTTATTTGACTTTAGAGTGCTATATAAACACTTGTATGTCACAACATATCTGGCTTGCATTCATGATTTTTTTTTTTTTTTTGCATGTTAACATTTCTTTCAATATACAGCAGCATTCACATACGGCCAAGTTCCCATAAAGCAGAGCTTGGCAGGAGCTGAGGGTACTATGGTGCAGTCACAACCATCTGCCAGCACAACTGGCCATAAACTAAAAAAAATCCAAACAATAAAACCAATTAAAGGTCATTGGCCTCGTTACTGCTAATATTAGAAGAAATCTACTTTTAAAGATGGTACCCAGGAAACAAGCTCGCCAGGGCCAGTTAGTTCCCTGCCCCCCTGTAACTTGCCTTTTAGAGCAAACATTGGGTTTTGAGTCATCAGCCTTTCAAAGACTAAAAGCTGCCCAGACATCAGGTTGAACATTCACCAGTGTCTACCTGAATTATCTAAAGACTTCAATTCGTAAACCCAAGTTTGTGAAATGAGATACTTCATGATATTTCCTACAATAAAAATTGATAATTCAAATATACTCATAAGAATAGTCTTAAGATTTACTGAGGACACAGAATGGTTTGGAAAGCAAACTAAAGAACTAGGCAGAAAAGCAAGTTCGACAGGAACAGCAGGAAAAGCTTAAGGAGAAAAAAAGCAATTGGATTTGTGTTTTTATTGCACCCTTATTAGCTATCTCATGGTTATTACAAGATATAGCTAATAGGTTGTCAACTGGAATAGACTAAGTCAAAAGTTTATTTTTTCATTCCTGTCATCAAACACTTCAACTTCTTCAAGACCTTATATCCAAGGTGAGTCTTGAATGTGTAATATCTGAAAATACATTCTTTATCAGAAAGAAAAATATATTTAAGCATAGTTGCAAGCATTTTATAAATGCATGCAATTCTCAAACTACTAGGTTAATTCCCAAATCTATTTTTATCTTTTGCTCTTGTGCATATTGTTGTCTTATTTCATATTCTGTTACTACTTGTAACTTACATTAATCCTATCTCACTACAGTGCAATAATAAAGCAAATAATTACCTAAAGTATGAAAAGAGTGTATCCCTCAGTATCTTGCATAAGGATGAAAAGTAAACATTCCAGGGTCTTCAGCAACTCATTTCTCTTAATAGAAAGAAGAAAGAGCTTTGAAGATTTCATAAATTCTAGCTCAAGTAAAAAGCTCAAAGGGCACTAGGCCAAGGAAAGACACACACACCATCACTTCAGCAGCCTAGGAGCAGTACCCCTTCTGAAGAGAGACTTAGATCAGCTGGTTTAATTTAATGAAAGGGAGGGTGAACACTCACCTCTCCTCATATGAGCTGCAGTCTTAAGATAGGCAAAGAGATTCAGCCTGCACCCGTAGGTCCACATCTACTGTCATGCACAGACCCAGCATACTAAACACATTCCCAATCCAGATTCCTCAGCACACCATAGCTGGGAACAGACTGTCACTACAAGAAGTTCCTGCTCTGTAAGAGGACATCTAGCTGTAGGCTAGATGGCTGCCACAAAAAAAAAAAAAACAAAAAAAAACAAAACACAAAAACCAAAATATCAGCTGCTTCTCACCACCTCACAGTACACACACCCAGCCTCCTTCCACACACCCATGCCCAAGCAGCATCAAGACACAGGAACTGAGAAGGGGTCCCAGGCAGAACCGCAGGATGCACAAACACTGCTAGCAGCAGCACTGGCTGAAAAACACTGAAGTTCAACTGCTGCTGTATAGCAGGTTCTTCAGACTGCTAACTTTTGTGGTCCTGATTGTATTTTACACAAGAGCCACTTCAGTACAGCACTTACTGAAGTAAGAAAGGGTCTTGAGTTCTGTTTTCTCAGTTCAACCCCCTATTTCTCTTTTTCTCCAAGACATAGAATTTGAAAGACAGACAACACCTCCTCTTCCCCTTAGAAGGCAGCATTTAATTGCAGCCCAAAGTGAGCTTGTAAAATAAACTAAATGTTTACATTATGTACTTTGAGGATGTAAAAACCAAAGCTCCAAATAGTATTTTTCCTGTTTAAAAAGCCTGTCAATTAAAAAGTTAAAACTTGACCAGTTCTAACTATACTCACTACACAGAGAAAAGTACCCTCTTTGTCCCAGAGTACAGTCCAAACATACCTTCATTTGAATACAGCTATTGTACCATTTCACAGAATGTTAGGGGTTGGAAGGGACCTCTGGAGAGCATCTTGTCCAACCCCCTGCTTGAGCAGGCACACCCAGAGCAGGGGGCACAGGAACGCATCCAGGCAGATTTTGAATGTCTCCAGGGAAGGAGGCTCCCCAACCTCCCTGGGCAGCCAGTGCCACTGCTCTGGCACCCTCACAGCAAAGAAGTTTTTTCTCATATTGAGGTGTGTAAAATGTGTTCATCTGATTCGTGTCAATATGGAACAATGCTAGAGTCACACGGTGAAGTGTGACCTCCTAGCATTTGACCGTTCTGTTTGTGCTTGTGTAACCGAGGGCCGTTCAATTGACTTGTTAACTGTCTTAATGGTTGGAATGTTGATTGGCGATTTGGGTTGATGGTGAAGACAAAAGCGTGACCCAAAATTGATCAGATAACTGGGGGGGCTGGCGCCTGAGATGGTGCTTGGGCCAGTCGGGAGGGCGTCCTCCTAAAAAGATACAACTCAGTTGACCTTCAGGGACTAACAGTGGAGGCACCCTGCTGCAAAGGGGAGTGACCAAAAAGACTTGCCCCCCACACCCGTAAAGAGCATGTGGGCTAATCTACATGGCAAGCGTGACTAATTTAACTACGGCTGACCAACGGCAAGTGGGATGCTTATCACTGACCAATGAGTGTAAACTTAGGCGTGTTTTTACTAATTGTTATTAATTAAGTAACTGAATATAAACCCTGTAATTTTGTATGACGGTATGCACGTTAGGCGGAAGGATCCCCCGTGCATCCAGCGCTGCTTGCTTGTCTCTATTCAATAAATTGTAAACTTTGATTGAAATTCCGTTGAAGGCTAAATTAATTATAAAAATGTGGAACCTCCTGTGTTCCAACTTGTGCCCATTGCCCCTTGTCCTGCCATTGGGCACCACTGAAAAGAGTCCAGTCCCATCATCCTGACACCCACCCTTTAAATATTTATAAGTATCGATGAAATCCCCCCTCAGTCTTCTCTTCTCCAGGCTGAACAAACCGAGGTGTCTCAGCCTTTCCTCATAAGGGAGATGCTCCAGCTCCCTCATCATCTTGGTAGCTCTCTGCTGGACTTGCTCAAGCAGTTCCATGTCCTTCCTGAACTGGGGGACCCAAAACTGGACACAGTACTCCGGATGTGGTCTCACTAGGGCAGAGTAGAGGGGGAGGATACCCTCCCTCGACCTGCTGTCCACACTCCTTTTAATGCACCCCAGGATACCATTAGCCTTCTTGACCACAAGGACACATTGCTGGCTCATGGTCAGCTTGTTGTCCTCCAGCACTCCCAGGTTCTTCTCAACATAGCTGCTTTCCAGCAGGTCAGCCCCAACCTGTACTGGTGCATGGGGTTGTTCCTCCCCAGGTGCAGGACCTTGCACATGCTTTTGTTGAATTTCATGAGGTTCCCCTCGGCCCAGCTCTCCAGCCTGTCCAGGTGTCGCTGGATGGCAGCACAGCCTTCTGGTGTATCAGCAGCTTGCTGATAGTCACTGGCTATCTTGGCTACAGAACTTCAACACCTAAGATCTGTTTAGTATTGCTTAACACTGATAATCTTCAGAACAGGGATAGAAATACTAATGCCAGTAGATGGAAGAGTCTAGGAGGTTGGTGGTGGTGTGGGTTGTTTTTTGTTTGTTTGTTTCTTACACAGGGAGGATTAACTGGGCAGCAATAGAATTGAGCTTTCTATAGAAGCAGCTCTCAACTAGCACATTTGAAGACAGCACCAGAAGTAAATACCAAATATGAAGTCTGGTTGTGTTGCATGCCACCAATAACATGTGAATCTGCTACACTAAAATATCAGAGATTATTTCATCTCCTCTTTCTTTCAGTTCCAAAAAAAAATAGCCTTATCTAAAGCCTGGCTGGCTCCCTAGGTTGCTACGTTAATGCTAAAAACACTGACCAGCAGAAGTGATTGCAATCATGTTACTGCAATCTTCTGCAGAGGAGGGCAATCATGCAGATCAGTTTCCTGTGAAATTGCTATCTAATTCTAGTAATGTCCATCTAGTCTGTATACCCTTATTTTGTATTTTTTTCTAAGTCATCACAGAACTGATAACTGCAAGAAGAGAAAGAAACAATGCAAATGGTCCTTGGATAAGAGCAATCCTGAGCTGTCAGGAACTAAAAATAGCAGACACTATCTGTATCAACTGTGATTTTTTTCCTCTCTCCACCAGTATCCATTTCAGGCATTCTGTTAGCATGATTTAGGATTTTGCAGTCTCAGATACAAAGAGCTGCAATTTAAGAAGCCTACAAGAAAATAAACCTTATCAGACCTCTTTTTTCAAGTTGCAAGTGTAAAGTGCAAAATGAAAGCTACTAGAGGATTTTTTAAGCCTAATTTTAGAAAAATATAGCATTAGCATCAGATTCACAAACAGAAGAGAGATCATTTATTGCCAGAACAGATGCTTAGTGTGTGTCCCTGTCAAGGGAAGGGAGATCTAGTAGCACCAGGGAAATGCTCCTGGAAATGTTTTCTAGCCTGACGTAGAGAGACAAGCTATGCACGTGAAAAGGAGAGAACCACTTCTGTTACAGTGTGCGTACGTGACTGAGTACAAGATCCATCAGCCCCGTGCCATCCTTGGGCATCCATTTTTAACAGAAGAACAGCAACATATTAACTTGTGTTCATAAAGATTGTAATTAGCCTTTAGTGTTTTTGAGACCATTTCTGAGCAAAATATGGGAAGATGGCCTTCCATACCCTTCATCACATTATTTATGAGAAACTGAACATTTAACTATGAAATAGGACTACTTAGTTGCTGTACTAAATGCAGCATTTACCAAGTGAAGAGGCATGTAACTGCTCCATCAGAGACTCCCAAAGGAAAACAGATTTTCAACTGAAAGGGATGCTACTTTTTCTAAATCAAAGTTGTTGCCAGCTAGCTTTACCATTAAAATCAGATTATCCAGATTTTACTTTTCTTAAATAAGTAGGTGCATGCTGAAAAACAAAAGGGAAAAATTCAACAGGACTTAATTTTAATTGGAAAGAGTCATGTGTCCTGTAGCACAAGATTCTCAAATGCTACTTGGAAAAGTAAACGCTTATGTTTAAGAGGTGTCAAAGCTGCACATCAGCAGCTAAGGACTACATTTTTTTTAAATTTATTTGGACACCTGCAAATGGGGATAGTTACTTGGTGCTGGTCCAGAGAAGCACAAGCTGGATCAGAAACAGGAGCTCCTGAAGGTTCCACTAGTACCTAAACCAGTTATATACCCACCTACACCCCCAGGCACCTGCAAATACCTACCTGCTTGTGTAACCATAAGACTTTCCACTCTGCTTCCTATCTCTTCTCCCACACAGTACCCCTGAGCCAGGCACCAGCTGACTTCTCACCTCCACAGGCACTAACAACTCACACAAAGTGAGATGCTGCTGTTAATTAACAGGTGGGCATCTGCCTTAGCCATGGCAGCTGTGCAGGCTCCTGACAGCCTGCGAAACAGTTCAGTTCCAGAGCAGAAATGAAAAATAGAGAGGAAATATTACAACTTTTCAAAAAAAATTTGAGACTAGTAGAAGGGGTATTAAGATATTGAAAGACTGTTTATTCCCTTTAAGCTACTAAAAAAAAAATTACATCCTTCTCAATGAAGGGCAGACAAGTGTTTTTGCTGCACTTGCCCAGCAAATTAAGCAGAAGCTACAGTGTGTGCTATTAGATCAGTCTCCTTGAGTGTTTTCACTCCACTCCCACAGGACACTACTCACTGGGCGTGCATATATCTCTCTGTGTTTGAAAACACATCTAACGAGTGCATGACTTGCACTGGAGCAGTTTAAAACATAGTTTTTATTGCATGATGATGCAGAAACCTGCCCTAGAACAGGCACATTTACATAGCTGTAAGTACCCTGCCAGCACATCTGCTGCTAAAGCAACAATTCCAGCTCTGCAGCAGCTTCAGTCTGCTGATATATAGAAGTGCTACTTTATCAATGCATAAACAACAAACTATTGATGACAAGCCTTTTTTCAAAGTTTAATTGAAGGTTTGGTAAGCAGGTTTGCTCACAGAGGGCAGGCCTAAGCACACCACATTTGCCTACTGCGCACCTACAGTTTCAACATGATCGTTTCACTATTCAGACGACTGAGCAAGCTGACAGACAGTATTATGAAGGGTCATCGTGTATATAAAGTCAGAGAAAGAGGAAAAGAGGAAGAAAATACGGAGGACTACAATGGGAAACATGCTGAAGAAATGTGACAAGGATAGAGGATTCAGAGGCAGAAGAAGGGACTGTATCCTCTAAGTGCTGAAGGAAAATACAAGTATTTGTGTTGCCCCTAAATCAGGGCTCTTCACCCGGTGAGCAAAACGCTAATCACCACACTGAGTCGAGATACTTGTCTTTATTGCTAGCCTGCAGAGTGGCGGGCCGGGCATTTAACATCAGCCAGCACACCTTTTAGGAACACATGGGGGTCTTTTATACAAAGCAATAACAAAAGAAGTTACATTAAAATAGCTGGTTGGTTACTTGTACAAAATTTTGTCCACGCATGTCTCTTAGTTTGGCTCAGTATATTAAGGTGGGCTCGCGTTTACATCTAAGGTCTCCTCCTAGGGGTGTGTTTTTTAGTATTATAATTACCTAAGGTAACCAGAGGTCATACCTTCATCCTATCAGTTAGCACTAAATTAAGGTGTTACTTCACCTCCTGCTGTGGCTTCTGCCAGAAGGATGGCTCGCCCCAAGGCGGGTATTCGCAGATCTTTGTTTTCGGGGTTTTCTGTTCTCTCCATTCAAGGTTTCAAGGCCGACCGTCGTAGCCGTTTTAACCCTTCGGTAACACTTGCACATGAGAGCTCACCACCCTGACTTACATGCCTTGCCCTCATTACCGTGATTCAAATAAGATTCACTTCCCGGAAGAGCTTCCAGGACTCCGCTGCCAGTCCTATCTCCTCTCCAGCACTGCCCACCTGGGCAAAGAGCTGTGAATATGTCAGGGATTGCCTTTTTAGCGATAAAAAATTCAAGACATCCATAAAGCTTCGAGAAAGAGGCAGCAGTGTCCTGGAAAAGAGTTCTTAAGGAATAGAAAGAAGGAAATATTGATTAAGGGTCACAACTATACTGCATTTTAGCCTTTCAGCTGCACACTGCTTTCCTAGTAAAAGCAGCAGGTGAGAAAGCCTAGGCTGAAAAGGGAGGGAGAAGGGAAGCCATATAAACATAGATCTATAAAAGAAGAGAAGCAGATTCCATCACCTCCAGTCTAGGGAAAGTGGTTTTGTTATCAAGAAAACAGACACACATTCTCTCACTACACTCAACACTGTAGTAATAAAGAGGCACCATAAAACCACAGCAGTAAATAAGGGAGTTTAAAGAAATAATCAGGGCACAAGTTAGTGTTATTTATCTATATTTTTAGGAAGATAAGAGGTTACAATTTGCATCTCAGCACATACCCAGTATTTGCTATGATCTTAAATAGTAATAAAGCCAAACACAACAGATCACTGACACTCCTACCTTCTACTTTCCATCCACAGCAAAGGGCAGCAGCACCTACAGCTCAGTTCTCCAGTGGCTGCTCACACTGCAGCCATTCCAGCACACCAGCATGAGACCAGCCTCATGTCAGGTCATACAACAAGCACCCAAGACAGGCACGAGTGCATTGCCTCCCAGGCAAGGGCAGCTCAGTGCTCTTCCTCAACTTCCCTACCTTCCTGAGGGGGGATACAAGCAGATCACCCCATCCACAACTACTAAAGGGTATACCTATCAAAACTTGCATTTACCGGATTAGAAGAGCCAACTTACACAGACATCTCAGAAAGCCCAGTACTGATACACAGCACACACACCCCGGACCAGCTAGCCCCAGCTGGCCCCACTCTCCTTTTATCAGGCCCAGCTGGCACACCCACTGTCCTCATCAGGTCTAGCACCGGGCACTGCACCCGTTTAAAAGAGCAATTGCCAAGTGAGTGTTGGCCCAGGTTCAAGTAATGAAAAGTGCTGACAATGAAAGTCAGCTGAGTTATAGCTGAGGTGAATTAGTTCCATGCCTTGGCTAGGTCTCGTTTGTGCCCTAGCTGTAGTGGGGTATTCCCTGCCCCACTGCTGTCTGGGGCCGGAGGTGTGGCTGGAAGAGCTCTGGCGGGTGGGAGCTTCCCCCCTTGACTTCAGCTCTAAAACAGGAGCTGGGAGATGTCTCTTCTGGAAACCTAGTATCACAGTGAGGAACCTCAGTTGGCTTTGGGATGGCGTCTCTGATTTTCTGCAGCTTCACTGTCTTAGGTCACAAAATGGTCTTTGAACGTCTTTTCTGGTATGGCAGAAACCTGAAGCAAAGGGGAACTATATCAGGAAGGTGCTCTGATATCTCAGAGCACGTGGTGAGACAGATGGAATTTTGATAGGGATTTGCCTGCACCTTTTTGGTAAAAAAAGAGAACCTCAAAAAGCATGAGAAGGGTTTTGTATTGCAAAAATGAGGTTTTATTAGAATGCAAACTAGATACATTTTTTTAGCTTCAAAAGCCTAGCTGTGCTGGGCAGTGCAAAAGGTAAATAGAAATTTTTATAAATAACTCTCATCTCTACTTGCTATGAACTCACTCAGTCCAGAGCCCTTTTAAAAAGCCCCACAGGCTTGTCAGCTGGAGCAACGCCCCCAGTCCCCTCTGGGTCGCTGAGAAGAGTTTCTTTCACCACCTCATTTAGCAGTCTGCAGCAACCTGTTGTTTTAGGTATTTCCCACTCCCTGCTTAGGCCACACATTTCTTGAACTCCTGCCCTGCCCTGCCCAGACACCTGCAAGATATGTAATTATTATTTGAAGTGGACTCATCCGTGTGTATGTTAACAGCTTTCCCATACAAATAGGACTGGGTTGGTTTGTTTTCTAACAAGCTCACGTGGGTACCAGAGATTTCTGTCTAAATTCTTTCACTGAGATTTTTACTGTGAAGTAATTCAAGAAAAATTTACCCTTCTTATTCACCTTCACCAAGACAGCCCACCTGCCTACTTCTGTAATAACCATGAACATAGCAAAAACCTTCATAAAATCTAGTCCCACTTGCCCAGGATAACTAGCCAGACTCCCTCTTAACCAGTTGAAACCTGTGACCTTGAGTCTGTGGATTTACCACACAGGAACACTTACAAGATGTAAACATTTCTCCTCCACCAGCTCTCCTTCTGTACTGTGGTACCCATACATTTAAAATAATACTTCTTGCCACGAGACACAGAGCTGCACCTGAGCAACTTACAAACATGAATGTTTGCTAGAGAATATAACTGAAATTCTGCTTCTGGGCAGCTTGCTGCCAAGAAGATTTTTATCTATAAAAATGATATGTTGTTCCTATACGCTTAGGGAAGATTAAAAAAAAAGGAAGGAAGCCAAATTCCCCATGAAGATCCTTGATGAGCTAGATAAACACTATTGACTACCATCATAAAATTTATCTGTTGCATTTTATTGGAGGTGGTGTGGTTATAAGTCAATCAGATGCATGCATGGTACGTACATGCAGATTTCTTCACTGTCTGTATTAGATTTTGCAACTTCCATTGTGAAAGACAGTAATAAACTGACACTTTTGTGCAGCTAAGTGAATAATTTTTTTGTTAGTTCAACAAAGCACAATATTGGTGCCCTGAGAGCAAGACCACACTGGCTGGAAATATACCCATCTATTTGCAATATTGCCAAGCAAAACTGCGCTTTTTAAAATACCTACTGGTATCAGGTAAATGGAAAGTAGACTGAGCTGTACCACTGTTTACCCTTATTTCTGTTGCATAGAAATCTTGGATTCTTTAGAGTGTATACTTGTAATTCTGCTGTTTTCCGATGAGAAAATATTAAGGTTTGCAGTGGTAAATCAAAGACACAAGAACAGCTTTTCTATGCGAAGAATGCCAGAGCAAATTAAAAGAGATATTGACACGAATAATCAACACAGTAGAAATGAAGAGTATCTGCACCATAATAGAGGCTATATGAAATCAGCTTCTGTATCAAGAGAACATAATTTATATTTCTGCAGGTATGTATCATGTATTCAGATCTTACTAAAATACCTAATACAGCATTTCAGACTACATTCTCAGTAAGATTCAGAAGGGGGCAGGGGCAACAAAGGAAGATAGATGAATTTTCAAAAACATTATTTATGTATTACTGAAGAGAGTAACCCTATATTTAGGAAACATTTTGCTGTGGTGTTCTTTTAGCAGTACCTCTATGGCCCTGGAAGAAGTCTTCTTCAAGGGTCACTAGTTAGTGGGTCAGGTAACATGGTACGAATCAGGGCCCGTCCCTGTTCCTAGCCGAGATGCCAGATGCCCAGGGCTGGTGCTGCCCCTGGCCAGCTGAGCTCCCTAACTGGGGTGGTGGGACGGCCGTGGCTGCGAGGCTGCCCTCGCTGCTCCCTGACACTGAGCAGTGCGTTCAGAAATTTTCAGCTGATTTCATTTTGTGATAGTTGTAAGAAGGGCTGCTACGTTTCTGCTCCCGAAACACAGAAGCAAAAGAAACAAGGTTAGTGACAGCGATGACTTCAAACTACAGTGCAATTTCATCTGCCATGTTGAAGGGAAAAATGGGAATGAAGAAACAGAAAGAACAGGGAAACATGGCAGTGTGTTACAGAGCAGTGTAAAGAATAACACAAGGCTTGAATAGCCTGAAAACATACAGTGTCACAGCTTCCCAAGCAGAAGTCCTGAAAAGATGCACTTGGAATCAATTTTTTTGCTTGTTTGTTTATTTTTAATTTTCTGGTCTCTTGATAACTAAAAGATCCAATCCATCTTTCTTTTTTCTTATCCAAGAAAATCTAGAACCTCATTTTAATGTTTGGGTTTTTTTGTGGTCTACATTGTGTCTGCAATAGAAAATTACTTATCAGACAACCAAAATCCCTATACGCTTTTTGTTTGCACTGATGGAACCTGTGCCAGCCGTGCCATGCTTGTTATGTGCCCATAAAAGCCTCCAGCCAGTTTGACAAGGAATGGCTGTAGCTGACTTCGAAGGACTGGTTGTAATGAGGGGTGGAGGAATCAATTCTTCCTTGCTCAGTAAGAAGGAAAATGGAAGTACTGAGCTGGGTTTAGTCTACTTCTGCCACTATGGATTTACTGCATATTGTAATACAATTATCTACAAGGAGGGGTTCGGCACGCTGATAAAAAATGGCAGCAGAGGGCTGAATACACTGCCTCTAGTGCTGAAGGACAATGGATTAAATGATGTAAAGATTTCATTCGGTGATAGGGTAAATAAACAAATTGCAGGTAAAATAAATCTACACACATCCGTGCTGAGAGAATCTGACTGACTAGCTGTCTGGATATTGTGTGCATAAGAATCTCTAACCAAATACTGAATTCTAATTGACTTTCACAAGTCAATTCATACTGGATTTCACAAAGGCAGTTGTCAATGCTCTATGGTTGAACAGCTTATTGAATTAGGAGAAAGTCACTCACTATTCTGAGCAGGCTGCATTCTGCAAGTACTCGTGAAACAGCTAAAAATCCCATCAAATATGGCTTAGCAGGGAAAGCTAATTATCCTATTTATTTAGGATATTTATCTATCTTAATCTATCTTTAGATCTCTTTATCTATCTATAAATATTATTATGGGATATAAGATTTATAATTATTTAATAATTATAAATCCATTAATGACAGTTTTATTTAAAAAACATTGTAAACAGGAGCATATTGTTCTGATTTTACTGCCATTGTTCTGCAAAATTAGGATGACTTTTATAAAAAATGAACAAAAGAATTTTTGTTTGTTGAACATAAATTATTTTTTCTTTACTAATGACCTCACAGATTAAACACTGTTTATATATTTCAGAAAGCATGGCAAAGCTGTGGGGAGTTCTGTTTAAATCGCCCTAAGTGATATATAAATCACCTCTAAATTGTTTAAATCACCTCCAGCTCATAAGATAGGAAATTTTTTTTTGCGAGAAGCAGCTAACTATGAATTTTCCTACTTGGAATATTCTGATGCTTTGAATAATACATGAATATTTGAATGCTTATCTTCCACTTGCGACTCAGCTCACCTACTAGTATTTAGGGATATTGGGGCTTGATATTCAGCTCAGCAGCTTGCTTTACACAGTAGCTGGTTCTAAACACCTTAAAGAACATCAGCTGTGATAGTCACTTCCTAATCTTCCTGTCTCCAAAATTAAAATATTTAAACAAATTGTATAGGCTTGAGAAAAGATGAAGAATTTATGCTTAAAGAAGCTATCAAAATAGCTAGGTGAAATATAAATGGCCTGTGATATAGTGGAAGTCAAACTAGGTGCTACAATGCTACCTGTTTGCTATGGAAGCAGGAGTCTGTTGTCACTCAGAAATGACATACTTCATTGTCAGGGAAGAAAGAGATTCCACAAAGGAAAGCAGGGTTTATAACAGTGTGAACGAGCACTGTTCATTTTGCAAGTCAGCACAGCCTTCAATCATTTTTCTCAGTTTCATATTGGATGCTCTTATTTGCGTTTTGTTTTCACTAACTCATCTGCAAAATGTGGAGATCCTGTATGGCTTACATCGACTAATCCCTCAGGCTTGTGAATACTGCAGAAGAAAATACACATCACAAGCCCCTTTATCCTTTTATGATATACATCTTTAATATGCATTATTATGGCACACAATAAACCTAACTTTAGTGTAGTCATGCATACAGAGCACATGCCATCAGTCACTGAAAAGTGGGCCTGTGGGTATTTAAGGCTGAGGGGGTGGGTGTTTTATTTATGACATGAATATGACAACTCTTTTAATGTAGTAGATGAACGCAATAAATGCTGTTCCACCACTAACGATTTTATACATTTGTTTAATGCAGTCAAAGGAAAAAAAAATACATTTTCTACATTATTTGTTTTTAACAATATTCCTACATATTCTACTAAGTAACGTGATGGATACTGAAAACCATAATGACTTCTTCAACTGTTTTCTTGGAGGAGGTCTAAGAGCATGGTTAACATAGTTGAATTATTTTCACCACGTTAAGAAATTTCACTCTATTTTCTGCTTTCCAGTTTCATTCAATTTGTTTTCATCAGGTACCAGCTTGCTGTCCAACAAGCCAATCTCATTCCATATTGATTTGCAGTGAGACAAAAGGACAGAAGAAAGCAAAAAGAAAAGGAAAAAGGTAGCCATAGCCAAAAAAAGAGAACCCCCTTCCTTCCCTTCTGCGGCAGCCTGGCTTGGCTGAAAGATAAGCATTGTGATATATATGCAAGGAATTCCTTTACTATAAATGGTAGAAATTTATTTCTACCCTCCCTCAGTGTGATATTTGTTGACTAGATTTGACTAGTTAATGTTATGTGACAGCAGTTATGAGTCAGCAGAAAATATTTTCTAGCAGACACTTGAAAAACCCACATGATCAATAGATGGGAAAGAACAAACATATGTAGCATGTTTATTTGCCCCTCCTCTCTGAAGTGTCTCATGACTGATATCCTCCAAGCTCAAACATTCAGATCGTACTTACATTCAGAATGGTTTGAGCCTGTGCTGTGCCTATTTATATGCTGTTAGTACAATGCTGTCACTCTGCTAAGGATGAGTGATTTTCAACACTGCTGATATTGAAGCACTGCTCAAAATAAAGATTCCGATCAGAGGAGCTACTGAAATCCTCAGATTGTCACAGTTCTTGAGGGCTGTTGTGTTATAACATGTCAGAAACACGTTTAACACACTCAAGGACTTGCAACAAGCACCAGCTGAAACCAGTGTAAGTATGTAATTTGGTAACAGTTCACTATGGTATGAGAACTAGAACTACCAGACGTCCTCATAATAAGTGCAAGTAACTTATGCACAGAAAGTCTAATGTGGAGAGATTGAAGCAATACTCTTGTGGATGGTTCAGTTTAGCAAAAGATCATTTAGCAGAAAGAGACATTCTGAGCAGTCAGCTCTCTACATTTCTTCTTCTGATGCATGTGCTTATGTCTGTCTTATCTTGAAATGCTGTCCATCAAAACAGCTTTCCAGACAGAATTTCCTAAGGTGGTGATCTATAAATCAGATACAGATTTGCACAAGATCAGTTTGACTCAGTTTTGAATCTGGCCTAAAATTATTTGTTGTCATATGGAAGTAAATTGCAGTGCAGCAGTAAAACAACAGAAACATTGCTGAGAAACGCTGGTGCCATTCCTGCCAGCAGGATGCTGCTGAACATCACAAAAAACTGACAGACCACGAACTGGGGACTACAATAAAACCGGAAACCAATACCTTAGATTGTCTATATTTATTCAAAGGGAGCAAAATATCCTCCTGGCAGGCTTAATATACTCTGTCTTGATTGTCAAAAATCAAGGTAGTTTTGGCCATATTTTTCACACAGAAGCATGACTGCTATTACAAACCGTCCCATATAAAAAGTGTGAAAGGTACTAAGATATACTGTGTAATGCTGCATTAGCATGTGGTAATCTAAAACTTCAGTTTACCATCCTTTTTAATTTTATTGTGCAATTAACCAGGTCTTCAAATAGGAAGTACACATGTACAATCCACTTTTGTTATTGGATAAAAAAGCTGTAAAGAGAAAACAGAAAGTTTGATGACTACTGTGCCATTTCTTCTCCCACTGCATACAAGGTAGAATATGTTATATGCCATTGAAGCAGGATTCTTCACTTTAAGGAAAATTGAAAATATTTTAAAAGTAATATTTAAAAGTTAATATTCCCTTTCATTCTGAATCATCACCTGGAAATTTGAGCTGTCTTTTAAAAATATATATATACGTACATTCTGTTTATTTTTACTTTTCATAGACAGAAAAGCAAGAAAAGTGAAGGATGGGAGGGGGGACATCAGCCTAGAATTGGAAATGCTTTGCATTATCTGTGTAATCTCATATTCATCATATGCAAACACTTTAGCAATCCATCAACTCCGAAAGATCTGCAAACATTTAAAAGATGACAGCTTCAATTCCAGTACCATAAATTCCAAAATATGTTCCCAAATGCAGCTCAGGTCCATAAGATTTCAAGAGAATAGGTGGTGTGGTTTGGGTTTTTTCTTAAATTACATTACATTATTCATAGACTGGCATAATGTTTGTTTGGGGAGGAGAAGTTGCATGTTTCCCCCCCAGGGATTGAATGAAACCTCTGAGGATGGCCAAGAACAACAATAGCAACAAACAATTTTAAGTGATTCAACCCCTGGAGAGTACTCTTTCCTTTCTATATCCTCTCCCCTTTGGTACAGGTTCAGTACAGTAGCTGGCAGAGAACATTACTGGTTTATGGCTATTGACAGGGAAACATTATTTTCACAGTCCTGGAAAGTAAACATGCTAAATCTATCAATCTTTCTATGTCAAAAAGCAGGTATCTTGAAATATGTGGACCTGCTGGGGTAAAAAAAAAAAGGAACCATCCTTCCATAGTTTTCTATCCTCGCTATCTTTATTTTGAGAGAGCAAAGCCTAAACACCTCTGTCACTAAATGATACGTCTGCACAAACCCATAGCAAATATGTGATGTTCTCACTCATGAAACTGGAATACAAAGAGCGCCTTTCAGATAAACTAGGCTAGTTTATCTGTACAAAGAAAATAAATTTTTTAGATCCACGTTACACCTTCTGGAATTCTCAGAACACCATCTGCTTTTAAGCAAACAATTGCAATTCATAAAGTAATATACCTACAGTGATTTACAGAGAACAGTTCAGACCTTTATCCCCAAGTATGATGACAGAAAATTACATACTTTTCTAAATCAATGCTTCCTGGAGGTTCAGAATCAATGCAGATGTCCTTTTCTTTCTTTAGTATTGTATCTACTCCTAAATTGGATTAGATTAAATAATATTAGATTGATAGATAATACAACACATGTCTTTTATCTCAATTTGACTAAACGACATTTACAATGCTCCTAAAGCAACGCTTTTTCATTTGAATCTTCATGTACAAAGCTTGGGATTCTGCTGAATTTCTATTTCCTCTTTGTCCTGCTACTATCTTTGATGAAATTTATTTGGATGTGTGAAAATGGATGAAGGTGACATGGAATTCATTCAGATTCAAAGTAGGGAGAGAACAGGGAAATAACCAGTCAGGCTTTCTTCCCTTAATACGTAAAAAGGACAATGCTCTGACACATAGAAGGTAATGGAAGGCACTTTACCGACGACTGTGCTCATCTTTAATGAACCAGGATGGTATCAACACTTCATCAGGTGCTTGGGCCTTCATAGTATAAATTTGATACTGCTGGCATGATGGTAAGCTCTGTTGTAAAACCAGTCTTCGCCATTTCATGCCTGGTAATGTAAATCCGAAAGATGTTATGTTTTGACCTAGTGTCCTGCTGTATAAGTACTTCAAAAAATCATATACCTCTGTTCTTCCATTAGCAATGGTTGCCTCAGATCATGGAGATTTTTGTATTCTATACAACGGAAGAAATAATCCAACCAAATACAGATGATTTGGTTTTATTCTGCAGTGGTGCTAGTAGTTGGCATTTGTGTTATCCCTCTCACTATTATTCTTAAAGATGCTGATTCTGAAAGAATATCTGCAGATGAGGTTCAATATTAAAAACGATCTAGAAGTACTGTGAAATAAATTCTTTGAGCTTGCATCTGAGTTCTGGTAAATAAGGAACAACATTGTCATCTACAACCCTGAGAAAATTGTTATATAGAACTACTTGTAATATTTCAGGTGCTACACGGATATTTTGCCAGCTGTAAATCTGAAAATGATTGGATTTCAGGGAAAGGAAATTATGTGATAAGGTGAGTTAAGAAGCAGTTTCATTTTTGGTGTAGTTAGGCTGAGATATCAGGATTTATGAATGGTGTTGGAAAGGTCTGAAGAGTTTTCATAGAAATTAAGGAATACTGGTGTGCTTTTAAAGTTCAGGCCACTGTCAATTCTTCAGTTCTCTTTTAATGTAATATTCCAGCCTTTTGTTCTTATGACAACTGCCACCAAAATAAAAATCAATTATTTAGGACCAAGCATTTGTTGTGTGGTTGTGACTGGGGGGGGGAAATCAATCACATTCTTCACAGGTTGCCAGTGTGATCTGAAGGAGGAAGGCAAAAATATCTGTGACTTTTTTCCCTGTGGCTCTCTCCAACTGAAGTTTAACGAGCCTAAGATCAAATGGTTTGGAGAAATATGCCATGGTCAGAAATACTGATTACTAACCTCTTCACAGACAGATTTAGTTCCTATCTTGCATTTCTCTGTGGATTTCTTTAAATCATAAAGCTAGCCCTGCAAAGAGTTGGACAAATTGTCACAGGTGGCTTAAAAATAGATCCAGAGTTGTGGCGAAGAGGTCAACGCAGTAGAAGCAATACTTAATTAGGTGTGGCTTCATCATAAATTAGCAAAGCTTGTATCCTCTAACAAATGTTTGGTATATGCTTTGATATCAACAGGCTTTGGGATACGCCAGCCATTGCTTTCTCTCCTGTGGGTAGGATTTCTCCCACAAAGAATTGGGAAAATTTTAAAGTGCCGTTATTTCTCTACATTATCTCAATACTAACCTACCAAAGAAAATGTACCAGTAACTGGCTAAACAGAATTTAGATCCATTCAGGCTATGATAAGTACTTTTTTTTTAACCCTAGACACCAAAGTACACCTGTAAACCTAGCACTATATTTTAAAATATGATATTTGCAGCATGTGCAGGATGATTGAATAGCGGTTTCAGATGATAATCGTGATCTTATAGTCGCGGTAAAAGTACTACAAGAACAGATGTTCTAAGGATGTAACAGACTCTTCATTCTGGTGTGATCTGAAAAAGGGTAAAGGTATGAAACTAAAAGACAATTGGAGAAGGTTGGGAAGGAAAGCAGGAAAATACCAATTATTGTGGAACCTTTTAAATGATAATTAGGAAGAATTCAAATAACACCCCCTCCCAAATAATTTGTTCATTCTTAGCCACAGAAAGTTAAACTGATACCAACAACTGTTATAATTGTTCTCAACATGTAGTTTTCAGTAGTAATTTAGTCTTGGCATATTTCTAATATCAGCCAATGAGCAAATTCATGTGAGACAGAGCTGGAAAAAGATCTTTCTTCTGGTGAAGAGTCCCACACTTTTATATGTTTAAAGCTGAAAGGTAAAGGGTTGCTAAGGTTATTTAAGAAGCCTGCTGTCTTTTTCCCATCACGGTAGCATTCAAACATGGCAACATAGAATATCAGCTTCTAATTCAAATCTTTTGGGGGGTGGCATTTGCTCAAAACTTGAAGGACTAGAGAATCCTAACATAATTAACCTAACTTTCTGTTCAATATGGCAAGTAAAAATTGAAAGACTCATAAGTTTAAAAATAAAATGTTCTGATGCACACACCTGCTACAGTTAAAATGCTTTGAGCAATTCTTCAGATAGATATGGGTATTTGGATCCTATTTGTTCTTATCATTAATGTTAAAATACTTTAAAAAAATTTACACAGACACACATTCAGTTCTGTGTTGCGTTCCCTACAGTTGGGAGCCTCTGAGGTGCATTTGACAGCTGCAAATAAGATACTATGCACTGACTAGGAATGCTGAAAAATATAACCTTAAATGTGCTTTTTATAAGCACTAGTTCTAGAAATAAAACAACCATTCCAATTTCAAAGCAAGCAAGGACTCAAAATATTAAGAAAAAGAATACACTCTTTCATCCGGCTTCACTATTATGTTTGTAGCTTACCAAAATGGTATTGGTCTACTGTGGCATAATGTGTATCATTCTGAAATGATGACTTAACAGGCATAAATCAGCAAAGCTTCTCCAATTTCAATGTACAAGCTTTGAGGAAGACTCTGAGAAAAATCAGTTAAATACTAGCTCTCCAAAGATGCTCTGGGGATAAAGCAATAAATAAGAAATGGCCTGGATTGAACTATAATAGTCACCTGACGATCTGAAGATGGAAGCTTCACAAATTGTTGGAGGATTTTTTTTAAGTCAGACATATTGACCAGGGTTCATTAAATGCGACAGTGTCCCAAAAAGAAGGCTGGTCATGCATAAAACCATTTCTGTAATGGTATAAGAAGCCCATTAAAAACAAAAACAAAAGCAAAAACAACCCAAAACAAACCCCAGCTATGCTTCTACAGTTTAGAGGTAATTGAGTTCTTCCAGAGGGAAATTCAGAGCAGGACATTATAGAATGATTAAAGACACCTGAATTCTCTTTGCTTATCTCCAGTGGAAACCCTAGGGATTCATAAGAAATTAAATGTTAGTCAGTGCCAGTAGGGCTGGATGAAGTCTCTGTCACTGTCTTCAATGGAGAGTGACTATATCACTAATGCATTTTTGTACAAAAAATTATTATTTGGGGGTGTGGGATGTGTGTTGTTGAAAACGCCTTTTGCATTCTGTTTTTCAATAGTTGTTTTAATCCTTAGTTTTAACTTCTCAAAACAAAAGACTTCTTGGCTTTCAATAAAAATTGTTAAAAATTTTGAATTATAGTTTTTCTCCTGTTTTTTTTTCCCTAGTTTTCCTTTAGTCATAGTTGAATACCTCATTTCTTGCTAAAGTAATTCAAATGCTGAGGAATAAGGCAATTAAATGAGAACTCCTTCTACTTGCTCCTGTCACATAGTTCTGTTGATGCAGCAGTCTTGCTATTTCTACATGCTCAGTAGTCCTTAGGCTCTTCTTTCTCCCTCTGGTACACTACAAAACTGTAGAAGACCCAGGTTACAGCCAATGCACATAATAATATACTTAAAATTATTTTCTTCCCTCACTGAAGTATACATGTTTTACACAGAGTTTAAATTTTCCTATTTACCTAGTGTATTTTAATTAAAGAGAAACTTATTAAATTACATAGATTACTTTGGTCATCACTTCTTTTATGTGACAATGTTTATTCTCTCCAATACTTGCAAACCATGTCAAGGTTTTTGGAGCGACATAGCGTTATGCAGATTCCAGTTATAGAAGATCTTTTCATAAAGGGAAGAATCAGTAGCAGTAAAGAGCATCACAAGACTAACTACCTTTAAAGGAAATATTTTTAAAGGATTCTAAAAGTAAACTCGATTGAGGGCATTTGTGAAAGTGCTAAACAAATTAGAAGAACCAAATAGAAAATTTTAAGCACTTTAAAAGGAAGAAAACACATTTTCCCCCTTGTACAGTAATCTTGAAAAGCCTTTTAAATAAATAATGCTATGACATTTGATATAATTAGGTTCAAAACCTATCATGAAATGCCATCCATTTAAGAGTTTCTATTTAACAAACTATCAGGGCTTTGGATGAGGGGAAAAAAAGAATCCTGATGAACAATTAAACAAATGTCGTCTCTTTACTCAATTCACTTTTATTTATTTAGTGAAGAAAACATTAATAGAAATTCAGATACATTAGGATGTTATGTTAGCTCTAGTACATTAGTAATGCAAATAGCATAAGAAGGTTAATTACTTCTCAAATGAGCAGTTATTGTATAACATTCTTCCTTTGCAAAATACACCAATTTGTTGAAAGACAAAAGCAATATTTTTTGTCTTTGTCTGCAGCTACTATTGAAATACACATAAGCATTTTGACCTGTTGGGTTTGAAAATAATTATCAGTTGGCTATCATGGGCTAAAGTCCACCATTCAAAGATCAGGAACACATATCAGTGAAAAAACTCTAGCCTTTATGCAGCATCAAAACCAGACAATTATTTCTGTGCAAAAGGGTCATGTGACTTCTAAAATGTGCCTTTCCCCAAAAGGCCAAAATGTAAGCACCATATTCGACTTTCAGATGATCATGCTGCTCTTGAATACAATTAAACCACAACAGCTGCTCTCTTGGTTTGGCATTAATGCATTCTCCCAATTGTTTTAACACTGTATGAGGTCTAACATGTGAAGTCAACTGTCTATGTCACATCCAGATAACTATTTGAGCTGACTTTTCCGGTTTAAACTGAAGCAGAACTGTTTGACAACTGGGATTTCAACATCTCTAGCATTTTGTTAATACCTCATAATATGAAAAAAGTTTTTAAAAGCCTTGCCACAGAGCAAAAGTTGAGTGCTGTTGTTGCAGTGAGACGAGAATTTCAGCAACTGTCACACAGATAAAAGTCACAGACATGGTGATGGGATAAAGTCTCAAATGACAGCTTTCATTTATAATCCTGTGTATGACTAAACATTTATTAGTATCCTCTGTGGAAGTGGTCTGCAGGCCTTAATTACACTCAGTGCATAGGTATATGATTTCCATCTATACCACCACAACAAAACCATATCCAGACTCCTCTGTTTAGGTAAGAACGGCCTTGGAGAAAGAGTTAGAAGACAGAGTCTGTGAAAGTGGAAAGTCCATGTCCATATTTCCAGAAGCTCAAAATGTACTGGTTGGCTTGGAGCTAAAAGGTCAGCCTCTCGTTCCTCAAATATTTCTTTACTTATTGTTATTCCTAGTCCTCTGACTACATTAACCCTATGATTAGGGAATTTGGCATACCTCTCCATATGACCTGTACTGTATGAGTTTCTCATTGCTTTTTTATTTTAAATTGTGCTTTATTTATCATCAGGCCCTATGCCCAATAGACACATCACCTTGAGGCAGCTTTTCTAATGGACAGTGCATATCTCTGTGCATAGTCTTATGTCCCTATACAAATTACCGTCCTTGACACAGAATAATTAACCTTTTCATATATCCTCATCATGAACTTCAGACAGCGTTGAACAGGCTAACTTGACAGTGCAAGAAGCACACTGAAGTTTATTGCAATACTCCAACGCTGCTTTTTTACACTTAAGTCTGCAGCTTGCAGTTTTCCAGACTTGCTCCTACCCAGCTGCAGCAGGAAATTATTGGGTCACCCCAACCCCTGCACTGTCATCAAACTGACAACGCATCAACTTGTGTCCTCCGAAAATGCATACCTGGTTATTTTGAGCCACTACCATATATCATAAAAATCCATAGACATGATATCAGCCCACTGTACAACCAAATTGGAAGCATAACCATAGTCTGTGAGAACATCTTCTGGAAGACAATAACTGGGGGGAGGGGGGGAGGATGTGATATTACAAGTATATCCTATAATTATCCGATCTCTTTAAGCTATCAAATTGCTCTTATTCTTAGGCAGAACACCAGGGCTGGGGCTTTGCTCAGGAAGCTGGAAAATACACCTTTTCTTTCTTTTTGCAGGTCTTAGTTCTGAATGAAAATAAAAGAAATCAAGAAAAAATCCAACCATCTGCCCGATGGATCATATTTTTATAGCAGAAGAAACTGACCTTTTCTGAATGCCCTAAAAGAACACTCTTATGAGAGCCACATGAAACATCAGATTCACCTCTTCAGTCACAAATACATGGATACATATGGCATTTGTACCAGAATTTCCCACGTAATCTGGCACTAGCTTTAAGCTTGTCAGCAGCCTCCTCCAGAACCATCTGTACATGCACTTTCAGGTTCTGAAATCCAATAAATGCACACCAATGCATGAGTTGCAGGAAGTATTTTGCAATAATAGAAGTGTCTAGGCTCCGTTAATAAGATACCTGTACTAATTTTGGCTGGAGAAGAGAAGACTGAGGGGGGATCTTATCAATACTTATAAATATCTGAAGGGTGGGTGTCAGGATGATCGGACTGGACTCTTTTCAGTGGTGCCCAGCGACAGGACAAGGGGCAATGGGCACAAGTTGGAACACGGGAAGCTCTGCCTGAATATGAGAAAAAAACTTCTTTCCTGTGAGGGTGCCAGAGCAGTGGCACAGGCTGCCCAGGGAGGCCGTGGAGTCTCCTTCCCTGGAGACATTCAGAACCCACCTGGACGCATTCCTGTGCCCCCTGCTCTGGGTGTGCCTGCTCAAGCAGGGGGGTTGGACAAGATGATCTCCAGAGGTCCCTTCCAACCCCTGCCATATTCTGTGAATCAGTAATTTTCTTCACTGTAGCTGGTATAGTGTGTTTTGGATTTGGTATGAAAATAGTGTTGATGGCACACTGATGTGTTAGTTGTTCTTAAGTAGGTGCTAAGTGTCCCTAAGTAGTGCTTACACTAGTCAAGGACTCTTCCAGCATCCCAGGCTCTGCCAGGGGCACAAGAGGCCGGGAGGAGAGACGGCACAGCTAAGAGAGCAGATTCAAACTGACCAGAGGGATATTCCATATCATATGACGTCAAGCTTAGCACATAAAGCTGGGGAAAAGAAGTAGGAAAGGGGGGACGTTAGGAGTGATGGCGTTTGTCTTCCCAGGTAACGGTTGTGCTTGATGGAGCCCTGCTTTCCTGGGGATGGCTGAACACCTGCCTGCCCATGGGAAGTGCTGCATCCTTTCCTTGCTTTGCTTTACTTGCCTGCGTGGCTTTTGCTTTTCTTTTTCCTTATATTATTGTTGTTATAATTATTATTATTACTATCACTGTTTTGTTTTACCTATTAAACTGTTCTTATCTCAACCCACGAGCTTTCTTTTGCTCTTCCGATTCTCTCCCTCATCCCACTGGGGTGGGGGGAGACGGCGAGCTGCTGGGTGGCGCTTAGTTGCCGACTGGGGCTAAACCATGACAATACAGCACACCAGAGATGCACAGATCTACCTGCAGATAACTGTGTTTTGAGCACTTCCACTCCCCCTGTACCAGCAGTTCCTCGGGCAGTAAAACCTAATAGTCTTGATTCCAAATGTCACCTTTGTTGAGGCTGATGGCGTTCAAGTGTCCAAAGCTATGTTGCCTTGAGCTCCTTGCGGGCACACAACATTGGTTACTAGAGCCTGCTGGCATTGGCTCCCCATAAGCCTGCCATCCACACCGGCACGTCGATCACCAAGGCATGCATGGAAGGGACTGCAACCACCCCAGCCACTAATTCATGGAGCGTAATGAAACTCTAGGTCTGCATAAATAACGTTATTCATAAGGGACTTGATTAAAATACAATATTTTGTATGAATATCAATGGTCAATGTCTACTTTTTTTTTAAATATTATGATACAAAAGAAGAAACCCAGTTTGACTGATTCAAGTCCCTTCAATAAAACTTTAATTTTTTAAAAAAGACATTGCTTTCCCCCCTCACATTACAGCCTAAAATACTTGGACACTTAAGTTACCTTATTAAGAAGCATATTTCAGTTTTAATAAAAATTTAACGAGTTTACCAAAGATTGGACTAGAATAGGATGATCTTTCTCAGTTACAGGTATTGTGAGGAAATGACTCTGACTGGACACTTAGAACAACATAAAGGTATTAACTGGGTAACTTAATTCAAAATGTCATAGTGATTTAAGGCATTTCAGTTATCACAGAAATTCAAGAAGTGATAAATAATGTGTTATATCATTAAGAACTAAATTTTAATGCACGTTGCATTAGGAAGGAAGGTGCTAAACAAATGTGGGGGATCTATTATTATTACTGGAATATTTTTAGGCTAATATGTCCGAAACTCAAGTTTTATGAGATAGCAAACTAATAAATATTTTTAAACATTTATAGTGTCATAAAAAAATGGATCTACCTGCAGAGTTAGCTAGTATCCATGTCAGTGTGAATGGCAGAAACAGACCTCTGAACATTTGGCTCTGTAGAACAAAAATTATTTCACTTGTGGTCTTTAAAATTCTTTCTTCAAGCAAATGTGTTGGAAATGAAACAGGCTGAAATTTGTCCTTAGATCTGGAAACTAGCACAAAGATATAATTATTGTACAAATAGTTATAAGCAATGAGGCATTCCTCAAAACTCATTTTGAAGTCCCACAAATGTTATGATTCATAATATCAAAACAGAATAAACTAATTTTATGGCAATAATCTATATCTTTGCTATAAGTAATTGTATTATTTATGTTAACCTACAAATGTACTTCAAATATGTAGTATAGGATACAGGACATTTCATGAAATCTGTATTAAAATACTAAAATAATGATCATGTTACTATGGACAGGTTACATTTTTTATATATGTATATACACACACATTTGCGTATATACATAAATGCACACATACTTATGAGATTTTAACTTAACTTTAAAGTCTCTGTGTTGGTCTCCAGTTAAAAAGCTGCATGAAAGTAATCATAGAGCAATGATCAAAGCAGAGTCTACAAAACATACCCCTCAAATGCCGCACGTGTCAACAGCAGAGCATGGGGAATTATTAGGAGTAAAAAAAAGTCTGCAAAAAATATTTTGACAAACAGCCTGCTAAATTCATAAAAGGCATGCCAAAAGCCGAGCATCCCAGCCAGATTGACTGAACAAGGGCCAGCAAGAATGTATCCCTGCAGGATGTGAGCAGGGCAGGGACAGGGATGGGGCATGCAGCTGGTTGTCGAGGTGTCACCCCCAAGTCTGTGGTAAGGGGGGTGATCTGTGGTCAAGCAGGGAAGCCAAGGTATCAGGTCAGGATCAAGGGATAGAAGGTGCAGGGATAGCTGCAACACAGTGGAAAGCAACAGTGATAGCCGAAGCTTAAAAGCATGTGGGGAGCAGAGGAGGCATTGACCTCCACTGAGCCATCTCACCACCACACTCCTGCACCCTATCTGAGCTGGCCTTGAGCCCTGGCAGCTAAACCCCCAGGTGTGGCAAAACATGCTCACAGTCCTGAGAGAGACTCATAGAAACTAGAAGTGTAAAAGAACCAAAAAAAGAAACAACCAAAGGCCATTGCAGGAGAATTACATTAATTATTTTCATTGTTGTTTTCTAAAGAGGTAATTAGGAAGGTTCCCACGCTAGAGAGAGTCTTCCGAGGAGATGAAGCTGTTGAAAGGCCAATGGAAGATACTCCAAAACAAATCAATAATTTGAATAGTAACAAATAGCCAGGATCAGGTGGTATCCACACAGCAGCTCTATTGTGGACCTCTTAACCTCTTGCTTAAAATCCACTTTGGTATGAAAACAATTGGAAATTGTGCAACTGGTCTAAACAAAAGGGTTCCAAGGTGGATGCACATTACTATAGACTGAAAGAAGTCTTATGTAAATATCAGACAATCAGATAAGAAAAACCACCCTCAGAACAGAATAATCCTGTGTAGATCCATATTGTGTAATAGAACAGTTTATATTACTTTCTTCCCTCTTCTCCAAGTCAGTGCTTGTGGTTTTTGAAGGAGCCCACAAAACCACGAATAAAGGTGGTTCAGACAATTCTTGCATTTTCTGGCAAGATCCCTCCTTACAGGCAATAGAAGAGAGGATCCTCTAGCAAAATAATTGGTTGTAAAAAACAGTAAACAAGAGTAATAGGCCATCAATGTTCACAATGAAGAAAGGCTGTCAGAATGGTAGGAAAAGATCAAACACAGATATTATCTCACAGTACAAGATCTAACAGCATCTCCAAAGGAAATGGTTGCGTTGCCAGATTAAAGCAATAGATATTTTTTTCTTTCAAGAAATATCTGAATTCTGTAATTCCCTGTGAAGGAACAAATACAAAGGGATTCAAAATGAGGTGAGATAAGAGGATAGGCCCCTCTAACCGGAGTCAGTATAGTTGCTACCCGATTTCACCAGTTCACTAGCAGCCACTACAGCTCGCTCAGTGGATATGGTATCCGCTAAGCTTCTGCTTCAGTCAGCTGTTTATAACAAAAATCTGCTAGAGCTGTGTGTCGCCATGACCATTGATAAAATGGGAATCATCACAGAGTTAAAAGGCAAAGAAATAAAGGCAAACTTCATTGACTTTGCATCTCCAAAGAATTCCACTCAAGAATATGCAAAGAGTTTCATTGATCAATTCTTTTTTTTATGATGGAATTTTTCATCTATTATTACCATGAAAAAATGAAACTGGTATTCATATTTTATAATGTATTATCTCCCTCTCTTGTGAAATTCATTCTGAATATAAATATTTATAGTATTAGCTAGATAGCTAGAAAGTATTTAATGTTTTGCAGGCTACTTATATAAAAGAAGTTACAAAGGACTCATTGTTTTCAGGGCAAGCAGTAGAAATAGTTCACACTTTACTGTAAGCATGCCTTTTCGCGTTTAGTTCTTGTCATTTCAACATGTTTTTGTCCCAGTCTTGCAAAAGGATCAATGCTGTCATTTGTATATTTGTTTGTACTCTGACATCACTCTCTCTCTGCCCATGCAGGTACCCTTATAAGTTCAGGGGCTTAGTTTGCTTTGCTGTTTTCCTTTCTGATTCTTGTCAATCTCCAGGGTGATGTACTGTGACAAATATCACCTTGTATTAACATCTTCCATGTTATTTGATGGAACAAGTAATAAAATGAAACTATATGCTGTTTTCCAAAGGAAGCTCACTGTCAGAATTATGATTTACTCTTAGGTTTGTAATCACTGCTTTTTGCTTCAACCTGTAATAAATTGTCTAAGATTTCCTAAGCCACAAGCAGAAATAATCTATCCAATACTTCAAACAAGAGGGAAGCTAACTTCTGTAAAAGGTCGTGGTAGGAACCCTGGTCACACTGCTACTTGCAGCTACTAATCAAGTGGAGGGTAGGGAAATCTCCCATCCAAGCTGACTGTTGTCCTTTTACAGATGGCAGCATTCTTGCAAATTGGTGTTCTTACTGGAATTCTTACTCTATATTCCTAGTTATTTTGTCCACTGAAAGCTGAATTTTCCTTATTTCAGTCCATCTATCAGTTAAATATGCAAGCAGTGTCAGTGAAGTGACATATTTAGGTATTTTCCTTACAGTCTCACGCTCCAAAAAACAGTTAAGAAGTGGTCTCTTGATAAGCAGTAAGTTTATCAACCTTTCACCGCACAGGTCTGAAGACAGAAGTAAACAAACAAACTCTCCGCTCAGAGGTGCAACCCTACATTACAAAAGGTAAAACCTAGGTCCTAAAAACTTCCAAGTAATTACAAATACTGCACCTGCTTAAGTTTGGGTTAGGATGTTTTGGCTTTTTTTAAAAATATAACTAATTATTAACACCTGCTCAGGGTTAGAAAATCTCTACATGCTTGTTCAGTACCTTGGAAAACAGGGTTCTGGTTCCCTTTGGCACTTCAGAAAAACATGCGTAATGATTATCAATATTCATCATTAACAACAACAACAACAAATAGCTCTGAGCATTGCTGTACTTAATAGCAGTTGTTATTATAACCACCTTCAGGATCAGTTCCAAATGAAACATTTCTATAAATTTTTCTATGATGATTATTTTTTCACAAACACTTTTTCATTTATTTTGTGGTTTCTTAGATATCATACATTCTGCTTGTCAATATGCGTTTTGTGTATGTTCCTCATATTGACATATCTAAACTTGACTTTCTATGGCAGAAATGATTTTAAAAGACCAGTATTTTGTGCCAAACAGTAAGCAGCTGTAGTGTCAAACATCTGTAAACATCCCCTTAATTTGTCATAGCAGGACTTGCTGGCCATGTCCTCATTTTTTTTTCAGAGAGTTTCAGCCTCCATATTAGAATATTGCATTGAAGATAGTTTTGCAATTTGATAATGAATTATTATCGCAGAATCAAGCATAATAAAGTCCATTATCTCTCCCCAAGTCTTTAACTCTGAACTACTGGCTGTTCTCTTTTTTCTGTCAAATATCTGAAAGTTCTTGCATGTGGCACAAAATACTAAGTTTGGAACATCAATATTTTTTGCAAAGTGAAGTTTTCTGCTTTGTTTCAGTGGGTACTATATATTAAAAAGAACCATACTGAGCCATCAGATAAAAAAGACCCACTCAAGAGGAAGACTTTTTCATCCATTTTGTAGAAAAAATGCTGCAGAAGCACTGGTTTTGAAGTGAAATATATGGTTGTGTTTTCTATAACACAACGTTTCCACAACATTGGGTCATTTTGTTTTCATCTTAGGATTTGGCTTTACATTCACCCAATTTGGTGCAACAGCAGTCAAACACCAAGGGTGTCTGAGCTCTTCCCTCCTCTTCCCCTGCCTTGTCCATCTATCAAAAGCCTACCATTTTTTCAAAAGGAAATTTTTCCAACAGTGCAGCAAGCTGAACCCAGCTGCTCTTGTGGTTGCATTTCTGCTAATCTTTCTGAAAGTAAATGGGATGCGTAGGAGCAAGCAGAGCAGCACTACATCTATCAGTGGTGTCCCACGGTGGCACAGATGAAGTGTAACATTGATGCTGTACCTTTATCCTTAACGAGAATGACATGTAAATTTGAGACGCCAGATATACATAAACAGTATGATTTTGTGATACTGACATCACATGTGAATACGTCCCCCTCCCTCTGTGACCATGTCTCCTTTTAGGACTTTCAAGATGGTATTAAACAGTTAAGAAGTGATCTTGCTAGGTTTCAGATTTGTGTCTTCAAAAGAAAAAAACAACGTACTAACACTGCCAACTATTTTTGGGTATAGGTAAAAATAGGTGTAAATTCTACTCTCACTATTTTTGCTGTTTTTAAATATTAAATGAAAGAAAGATGGTAATTATTAATATGACATGCTGGAAAGAAAATGAGTTCATAAATATATTTGCATTACTTAGTTATAGCATTCTATTTCTATTCCCCATGGGAGTTGTATTAATATTAAGCATAATTTTTAAGCCACAGAACGTATGCATGCAGCAGAGATAAAGGCTGCAATAGTATAAGCTGTTGCATAGCTATACCTTATATCATCCTGATGTATACTAACCATTTATATCCTACTCTTTACTGGTTACTGTAAGCAAGGGCAGTTAGTTTGGCCTTATTGGAACTGGACAAGAGACACATCTTTCATATTATAGATTAACCTGCCTCACAATCCCATGATAAATATGCTGCAATATATTTATACATTATTTATTTAGTATGTTTCCACTCACCGGATTTAAAAAGTTGGTACTGATTTTCAAAAGTTTCATCTTAAATTTTATATATGCATATCTACCAGGAAAGGAGAAATAAAACTGGAAGAGTGGATCTTAGGTAAGAAAGTAAAAGCTTTTTGGTTTTTGTTTTCTCATACCTGAAAAAATGAACAAACCACATAGCTTGCAAAGTTACACCTTTTTATTAACTATGATTTTTTCATGAAGAAATCTAGATTTTAAAAACTTTGTGAATTTTTTTTTTTTAAAGGAAAATGAAACTCTTCAGTGAGTGATTTATTCAAATCTGGTTTAGGTCACAGGAAGCTCAGGAACTACCAACTAGATCAGCTGTTGTCTTCATTGTCCACTGTTGAGAACAAGCTTTTAATTGCCTGAGGTTGGTCACCAAGGTCGTATGATGCCATATTATATATCAGGAGAACACCCACAGTTTCAGAGTTCCTGTGCATTTATGGAGCGAAAACTCATTTGAAAACTGCACAAAGATTTCTAATTTTTCTTCCCAATACTAAGCATTTGGATCCTGTTCTAAACACTATTATATTTAATTAAAATTCTCCACTGATTTCAGTGAGACTGTATCAAGTCAAAACTGGTTACCATTTAAAAGCATGAAGGCTCAGAGGAGGCAGAAGGAGGGAGCCACAAGTATTTTCAGAATGATTTAAAAAAAAAATCTCAATTAGGCAGTTGTATTCATCCATTCTCAATCCCCAGCTCACCAAGTAATTTCAGTTTATCAGCTGCAGTATACAGAAATGTATGCTTGCGTTTTAATCAGCACAATCCACTCCTCATTTCATTCACATTTCCTAATAAGAGGTATACTTGTCCTCTTAACATATATGTTTGGCAAGAGCAGAATGCAGCTTCGAGGGAGTAGAAATTACAGAGAAGCTTTAAGGTTTGTATTCTAAAAAGAGTATGTGCTTATGGTCTTATACCCATCGAGCCTGCTTTTTAACTGAGCCTGCAAGCAGCACTACTGGAACCAAGGGCCAGTTAGTAAGTCTATTGTAAAATTTGCTTTTGAGAGTTTACATGTAAGAATTCACTGTGGGATGAAATTTGGCATCAAAGGCCCTGGCATAAAGCACTCTTAAAATGACACTAGTGCAGAAGAAAATCTTTTCAGATCTAATTCGATATTTCAATGGGGAACTGCAGAAAGTGTTCAAATCTGCTAAAAATCTGGCTTTTATAGTATTGTCTCCAGGAAGGTGTCTGATAGAAGAGTTTCAGTGCCAAGCAAAAACAGAATTATCCTCCATTTAGGAGGAAGTAAATAGATCATTTCTCTCTGACCTCCAAAGAGGAAGAAATATTCTATCACACGTTGGTGAAATGTAATAAAAAGAATTATACTCTTGGGATCCATCCTACCAACGAAAAGCCACTGAGCTCACTAACAGCATAGATAATCAAGGTAGTTGCATGAAAAATGAGGAATTTAAAGGATTGCTGGGAATGGGACTCTGGCCAGCAAGAAAAAAGGCTTACAGACTAGCTAGGGGCAATGAGTATAATTTAATATATTTCTGGCAGAAAACAAATAAGAAAATACTCATCTGCAATTACAGAAGATGTCATCTCTTTTGAACTACAGTTTGCAGAATCTATTTGTAAATACTGCTGCATTTTCTCCTCATCTCCACCCCTATCCCAGCACAAAGCCTTTGGTCTACAATGGCATTAATAACAAATATACTGAAAAGTTCAGGATAGATTAATACACTTTGAAGCAGGCTAATATTTCACATTTCCACTACAGTGCACATTATTTACAAGTTCATTCAGAAAGATACAGATAAAATAAGTATTTGGAATGTTGAGATCAATGGGGCTTTTTCATAGCCCCATGCAAGTGTATAATGATTTTGCTACAGGGAAATCCTCGCGGCTGTAGCTGACTCTCCTTGGCCTTGGAAAATCGATTGCTATTGGGCTGTTACCTGGTACAGTTCATTTGTCTGGCTTAGCTCCATGAACATAACACAGGTCCTACCTCACCCACACACATGGATAGTTGAAATGGGTTTTTCTAGGGACAGCAGCCGTCTTTGTGCCAGTTTGTTAGATCTGGCTTTTGTCCGAGGATTGTTAGATAGACAGCTGCTCTGCATGAAACATGAGGAATGCTCACCTGAGTCCCACCTCCCTGTCCTACCATGAGGGTTAGAGCACTGCCTGGACACCTGCTCATCAGACCCAACACAAGGTCCTTCTGCGCACACCAGAGTGTACTCTGCAGCATTGCACGCCACATTACGTGTTAGTAGCTGGGTTTGGTCCTGCCTCAAACCCTTCTCTGACTGTTTTGATAGGAAAAAACACCTCTGGCTTGGGTGATTGCAGCTGCTGGTTTCTGTGGCATCTGCCTGAGCAGGGCGAATTGTCCCTGCAACATTTATGTAACTGGAAAAGATTCTACTGACTTATCTTAAAAGAGCTTACCTAGACCCACTAAAACATTGTACTACATGAGCTACATAAGTCAGTGCTTTCATATCCTGTTTGTTAAATGTGAGACTGTGTGTTCCTTAGTCCATGCTAATTCATCCTGTGATAGTTGCTTCACTGTGAGCTATGCTTTAGCAAGCCATTATTCAGTATCAAAGTTTTCTCATGATTATAGCAAAAAGATAAACCATGTAAACTCCAGTGTAAAACACCAATATATTAAATTAATATCTCAAATTAAGAGTACCATCAAATATTGGTGTTGTATCAAAATGCTTAACATATGTAGGCCAGTTGCCATGGAGATGGCGAAGCTTCCAGAATGATTTCATAGTAATGGCAACAACTTTAGAACCTAAATGCTTCCAATTAGGCTATAAAGCTGCATAAACAGGGGGAAAAATGGCAATTGCTATTCTTGATAAAAGTTAGCTATCTGATATATTTCTGAGCAGGTGTTTCGGGAAGAAAGCAAGTATTAGCCATTGTTGTACAGGTACCTATAGCATATTTTGTTTACAGATCCTCAGCTTATGCAGTGTGTAGTATAGTATGTATTACTCTGAATTGAATTTAAGGTGTTCAATAACCATAACATCTGCTTTTTGCAGTTTTCTCTGCTCTACATAAGCACTTTTCTCTTCTGCATTAAGAATGAAAAGAGCTATCAACAAACTGCTTACCTGCAGTCTGAGTAAAAATCTTACTTAATAGCTCATGAGGCTTAAGGCATCACATTTGACCCCAGCAGCAGGTGTAATACCCTACCTAAACTCTATTCTAGTTTGACCAAAAATTAACTTGATCCTTTTAGAGGAAGAAATTAACGTGTTCTGTAAGGCTGTTTTCTGCCATGGATCAGACTGAACACGTCGATTGCAATCAGTGATGATTTGAGGGAATTTTTGAGAGGCTAAAATGGTGTTCTGAGTGGCTGAAGCTTGACTCACGTCCATTCATTCATATTCTGTATCTTTGTAAAACAAGTGACATATAAACAACTTTTAATACAAATTAAGACTAAGCCCACTGAATTTGCTAGACCTGTATAACAGTAGCTCTGACATGAGTGGGGAACCAATCACCATGGACCCTTCTAATTTTATCATTGGTGATTTTCTCCAGAAAAAGGCATAATATAAATTACAAAGGGAACAAGGAGGAACGGAAAAAGAAATTATCTCGATCTAGCACCCACAGTTTGATTTTATATTATGAAAATACACTGATATTCGGTGGCACTTTATGATAGAGAATCTTACTGGGGACTGTTTAGACTACCACATCATCCAAGATACTGCAGTAACCAAAAGGCTGAATTACTGATGCACATTTTAATGGACAAAGACTTGCAGCGATTACTCTTTTTGTATAAGCGTATTATTATTATTATTATACATAACTATTAGTGAAGAAGATAATAGGTGAGCCAGTTCCTGCTTTCCTCTGGTAAAAGACTGACAAAATAGCTAGTTCCATTAATATGAGCTTTCCAGCAATACTTGAGGAGTGTAGAATGAAGAAGCCTTATTGTCTTCATCTAACTTTTTCTGAAAGAAGGCTTAAACTTAAGGGGTTTTGAAAAACATTAGCCTAACAGCACTAGAGGTTTAAATTCAGTTCCATTTTTTTGGAGGGAAACGCTTCTGTTATCCTGCATATATTCTGGATTACAAATAAGTAGTATCTTTTGTAAAGTCTATCTATGTTTCTATAACTTATGTGAGAGCAAAGGCAACCCACAGCTTCATGAAAGACTTATTGCACACATCTTTTGTGAAAGCAGTTGATATTGAGATCTGAGATACATTTGTTTTGGGAGAGCACAATCACAGGAAGCAGATTCAGAAATAAAACACTAAACCATCTTATTTCACCAGAGAAAGTCAAATCAGAAGGGAACATTTCCAACTTAAGTTAATGTCAGCATTATCTGAAATAACCTGTGCATTTTAGCAGTCGCATATGTACAGTCCATGGGGATTTTTCCAGCTACATGTGTTTTTTCCCCCCCTGCATCTGTCAGGTAAGTCAGAGAGCCAAATGAAAATCTAGTACTTGGGAACATTATATATTATAATATTATGTCACACCCCTGGTGGGTTGCAGGTTCATAATGAAATGAATAAATTACAAGGAAGCAGTTTGAGATCCTGAAAGCTCCACCTGTCCTTTAGGACAAACGTGTCAGGATAAATTCCATTTAATTACACTGAGCACAGGTTTAAAAAAAAAAAAGATAAAAAACAAAATAAAAGCATTATCTTTCTGTCTGAGGCTCCATGTATATAAAAGTGAATTGACCTCATTCTCTGCTGCATTACTTCATTACATTATAACTCCACAGAAGTGACATTGAAATGGATTTCAACTAACAGAAAAATAGAGCAACAGTGTTTAACTAGGCCCATACCTCGATATTTAAAACAGGGTACATGGACAAAGCTAGCTCAGTGTTTACATATTAATGTAAACCCAAACGATTGTTAAGGATATTTTCTCTTGCCTCTATAGCCTTCTACTACAGAAATAAAAACACCCAGGAGTTCCCCATAATCAGTACTTTGAAATTTTAAAACAACTAGCACAGCAGGAGAATGTACACAACAGCCAATTTGTTTCCACATGTTAAAATTCTCATAAAGCAGACAGCACCTATAATTTCCTTCTTTTTCTTTTACAGTAGGAATTCAAAGCAAATGCCAAGAAAAGATATGGTAGACCTTGTTTTGATTTAAGCTGAGGCTCACAATGGAGTTACTTGATTGATTTCACTGAATTTCTTGGCAATTAACATCCCTGTTTAGGAAAAAAATGTTAGCTTTTCCACATGTGGGCTTTGTTCAGAGGTTTATGTCAAGGATGTGAGAAGTTACTCCATGCATCCTTTAGAAATAGTGCTACAGCCATTAGTAACTTATTAAAGGGGCAAAGACAGATACAAGACACATATGGTAATATAAACTTTTCATAGTGTTACAAAATTTTAAAACACCAACAGCCAGGTATCCTATTCTAAACAAGAAAATTATGACATGTCTTCTTCAGCACCACCTCTGAACAACAACCCTGTGTAATGTCAAAGACCAGCCATTAATAGCTTTTCAGCAATCATCAGCAAGGTATTCATTCAGGTCGTGACAGACTGGTGTGTGTAGGAATCTGACATCCACACCACCCACAGGGATTTAAGCAAAGGATCTTTCAGGCAGCTTGTATTCGTTTTAAATCAGTTCCCAGTGACATCAGCAGTGATATACCAGCTGACTTCAGTGGAAGCTGGTTAAAGCCATCAGACTGTTCTTCTGCCTTTGTGGCCTATTGTAATAAAAAACAAAAAGGACTTTGAGGAAAGTGAGTCTTTGCCATGGGAAAAAAAAAAGTTTTTGCAAAACCACTGCTTACAGGAACTGTAGCGTTTCCACTGAGGAAGAAGGGAACTGAAAGAATAAAAGAAAAAATTTTGAGTGCTGCATCTCTATGGTTTCAGCTTGCCCAGCTTGATTGCAGAGCCATCTTCTGGTTGCAAATAAAAATTTCATACTTGCTGAAAGTAAGTATATGTGTGTGTGTGTATTTTACTTTAGATATGCATTTCAAAGTGTTTCAATTCCCTGCTTTTAGCCACTATGGAAAAAGAAACAGTGTGGATTCCGTTTTGTTCTGAATCCAAATAGCCCTGTGACACATTTGGATTTTAAACAAAGTCTACCTTGTGCTCTTAGGACCATTTATGATTGTATAAGAAACTAAGACTGCAAACATGGACCCCGAGAAGTGGTTAAACCAGAATAAGAGTCAATAGAAACAGGATGGCATAAGTTCTGGATAGATCCTATGAACATTCTCTTCCCACAATGCATCTTCCCTGCTGTTTTGGCTTCTAATAACGTTACTTACTGAAGCACAGAACCACCTCATTAATTTTCTTTTTCTTGATTTCTGAGCATTTTCTGTTTTGGGTTGATTGCTGTAAGTTTTAGCTAATACAGCATTAAGTTTTGAACTGATTACAGTGTTAGAGGTGTCTGCCAAATCATTATAACCCAGATAGAAAACTAATCATACAGCATCTCAAGCAGAGCATGAGTGTTATAGTGTCACTCTAGTTCACAATAAGTTTCTGTTATAGTTGTGTGATTAGAGTTGGCTGATCTGATCCCAAAATAGGTCTCACCTCACATATTTCAGAAAGGCCAAGGATTACAAAGGCACAGCATGAGCAGTTTCTCAATGAGATCATTACGAAAGATGGGAGGGACATACTAGGGAAAAAAACATTGTATCAAAAACCCCTCTTTGTTTTCCATTTTGGAATGAAAAGAGGCTTCTACATTTTTGGAGTTGAGACAGCAAGAGATTGATCCCCACCCCAGAACATCAGAGATCCAGTGGCTGTGGCTCACTGTGGCTCAGAGGAAGAAATGAGCCTCTCGCACTCTGATAGCTTAAGCTGCACTGTCCACGTTCCAGGTAACTAACTGCTCTAATCACAGACCACCTCATTCATCTTGGAGCTGTTCCAGGCTCTGTAAGCAATTTCATTCCCATTAGAGCAATGATGTGAACCTCAATCTGCCACCTACATGCCAGGTAAGCTTCCTAACCACAGGGCCCCCAAATCCTTCCTCTTTTATTCAGAATGCAGAATTATTTATAGAAACTTAAACAGCTCCAGCAGAAGTAAGTGCAAGAACAACACTGACTCTTTAGCCTCTAGACAGCAGATTAGAGCTTTTCTATATATACATGCCAAGTAATACACAAACTACTTGGCATGTTAGCCTCTATTCCCAAATAGAAAATGAAATTTGAATAGCAGTGGAAGAGCTTCATTATTAAAATCAGTGTTTTCTCACAAGGTTCTTTTTGTTGGTGTACTGACAAGAAAACCTTTACTCTTGAAAGTTGTGACTCATTGTAGATGATGTTGGCTGATATAACACAAGATGGGGTGAACATATACAGGTAGGCATCCCTTGTGCTCTCAGCACAGAGTCTTTCTGGTTCAGTGGCTGATCCTGAGGCAGTTCATAGCATAAAGTCAAATGCTGCTTCCTTAGCAACTCTGCAGCCATCAGGGAATTAAAGATATTAAAGTCTGAATTTTATGAAAGACACAAATCTTAAATTCAATAGTACCTAAGCCAGGTACTATTGAAATCAATGGTGGAACTCACTCCAATTTAGCAAGGCTAGATTTGAACAGCCATAAAACATACATTTGTTACATTTGAAGTGTTCTTGTTCTTTGCCTTATATGCACACATGCACATATGCTTGTAAGGAAGCACATGTGTTTAAACAAAGGTTTAAATACTTTTGTTATCTGATAAAGAACAGATCACTTCTTTTCATAATATTTTTATTTTTAAATTTCTATATTGTTTTGAAGTTTAGCTATGGCACGGCTCAGTGCCACAGCACTTTGACCGCAGGCGGGAACAGAGTCAGAAAGGTTCTCAAACTACTGCTGCATTTCTACATAAGAAATCCTTGAATACAGAGAGAAACATTAAGTGTATATAAACTTTTATGTAAATATATAGACACACGTATGTGTGTATATATGTATAATCGTATCACATATGCATGTCTATGTCTATGTATACATATTTTGTATATACGAAAAACCCTACACATATATGTAGACTTTATACATGTACAATAGAGGCCCTGCTTTTGGTTAGAGAAAGGTTTTTTCCAAGTCCAAATAGCACAAAAGTGAGTGGGGAAATTTTGAAGTGCTGTGTGTAAGCTTTTCATTCTTTTCCTGTCATACCCACTGGCTACTACATTAGTAAAAAACACTTCAAAGTAACATTTTCAATGCTTAGCTCATGTTCCACTATAACTATTATTAAAGGGATTGTTATCAGTACTGTTTTAGTTTCTTATCTTTTTCAGTTAGTTTTCCTAAGACTTCAAGTGGAAACAACACAAAAAGGGGGAAAACGAAAAAAGAAAAAAAAAAGAACTCCTCAAATGCTAAGAACAGGCGTGCAAAAACATGCTACACTTGCATGTGAAAAACGTAAAGAAAGAAAATAAAATCAAAAGCACCTTTATAATTACAAAATTGATGTAATTTTTTAGCTCTTCTATATATAAGCAATATCAACACAGATTTCTATTTGGTAAGTTGCATCTTTATTTACAGACAGGGTTTTTTGTTGCAAATTAAACTAATATTTATAATATTAATTTTATTTTATGCTAGTTTGATTATTAATTTCAGTTTATTTTTCCTTATGTCATCAGGGGTAGTTCCTCTCTCATTTCTACTTGCAGGATCAGAGAACTAGAATCAGAAAGGAGCCAAGTATAAGACAGAGGAGTAAATTAGACAGAATAATTTGTCAAGACACAGATTTATGAAATATCACATCTTCCAGGGAGTTACATACAAATTACAGTAAGTTCTAGTGGCATAGGAGAATATAATTCATGACTTTTTCTCTGATGTGATGTGATTTGAAAAGAAAATAAATTATCAGTCTCTTGAAAGAAAAACAGCTCTGATTGGGGGCATGTTTTTGATTACTAGGTGCCTTATTCATTTAAGCAATTGTCTTCTAAAATGTTTTTACAGGAAGGAAAACTTGGGGAAATGCAGTTACAGAAGAAAGGTGTGATAGAAGGGAGGGGTAAGGAGGACACTGCAACATCCCTTGTTCATGGGAGCAAAGACCTATGGAAAAGACCTGCATTTGGAGCTATTTGACATGGACTTGTAAGCACAAGTTGCTACTGGCCATGTGCCGTGCAAATCCTTATTTTATGCAGCACTAAGAGACTAGGAACTGGATGTTTCCTCCATGGATATGTCTGCAAACTAACCTTTGTCAGAGCCTTTGGCACTGATTTCTAAATAACATACATGTCTCATGCTTTCTTCTATCCTTTCAGAGGAAGACACCTGACACGCAATAGCAAAATCTCTTGTCTCTTAACCTGGCACCTCAAAACACCTATTTGGAATCATAAATTTTCAGTGACACATATCTTCAAAACTCATGTCCAGTTATGGTGAAGATGTGTAGAAATCAACAGGGGAAAAAAAAAAAGGAATTTACCAATTTGCACAACAGTGTAAATTACTTGTTTTGAAATACACTAATATGAATCTTTTGAAAAGTCTATTTCCTCCTCAGCCTACTAGTATATGACTCTTGTGCACTGAGATCAGCAAGGAGCAAAGAAATTATTATTTTTAAAAGAAAGGACTATAAAATGCTGTAACACTGAAAGCAATAGAAAAAAACACTCCACTGGTCCATCCAAACAGTTTTGCAGAAAGATGGAAACGAAATACCATCGATAACTGTTTATATTGATTCTTGATCAGGAAATCAATGTTAAGTCAAGACAAAATAAAAAGCTCCTAAGAGTTATCCTTACTTGGAAAAACCTTCCTAAAAAAATTACTGTAAGTTTGCATAGATACTTCAAAATTATATTTAATTTTACTTTAATCCCACATTTCAACCGAAGTATATGTTTAAAGGCCTTGTGTCAATATAGAAGGACTTAAATATATGCTTACGTGCTTCCCTGAAATAAGATTTATGCAACAAATTATGCCTTAGATTATTACATTGAAACAAGTTTGTAATTATAATGTATTACCATTTATGTTGTCTATTTTACTGCTCCATTTAATCAGGCTGGAAGGAAAGCCCTTCTGGTAATTTCATCTTTTGTTGTAGATGGATGGGAATTGGAACAGAGGCTGCAAGCAGCTATACATTGGGGAAATCAGGATTCAGATCCAGAAGTGTTTAATCTATGTCTTTGAGATTTTTGTCACCTCTTGTAAGTTCCAGCAATTACATAATCATCAGATCGTATTGGCCGCTTGTGGATGCCATCATCCTCATTCCCTTGTTTTTAGATTTACAACTCTGAAACCCTTAAACAATGCTGTTTTCTCTTTTCCTGCTTGCTTAATTATATTTCTGCCCATAGATTTCTACTGTAATACCGTTGGAGACTTCTTTTTACTTTGGTGTTAACCAGACAAAGTATTTATTAACACAAAGAAACAAAGGAAATTACACTGCACTGATGACAGCCTTGAAATTTAAGGACTGGGAGTAAACAAAACTTTAAAATGAAAACTTTAGCCATTTTTCCTTAATACACAATGGATTAAGGGCACGGGGTAAACTCCATCAATCCAATTTGGAAGCATTAAGTGATCTTCCTCATTAACCAGCTCTTTAGTGATTTTCTATGAAATTAGTATTGAATTTTTGTAGAAAAGCAGTCTTTGTCTTCAAATTTTTCACACCTGCCTTCACAGTGAACAAGACAAATCATCTGCTCACATGCCTGCACACCCAAACATATGCACATGCACATACTTACTTTTCACAGCTGAGTAAGACAAAACAAAAAGGTAAAAGGAGATGGATCCTAAGCCTGTTTGCCCTTTGCCAAACAGAGCCATAGGATTCAAAATCCGGAATGATTTTCCAAAGGAAAACAAGTCAGGTTGGAACAACTACTCCTCTCGGCTCATCGAGTCAGAGGAGTAGTGGGGATGAGGTGTGATTATCTGAAAGATTCATCTGCATCTGGATTTAACTGAAGATGATTCCCCAGGCTGCACCTCAGAAAGCCTTAGGCAGAGGTTAGGCACAAATAAATACGCTTTTATAATTTTAGAAAGAAGCGTATTCTCTACTGGTTTCTGAATAAACTTTATCAGTAGTTCTTCTCTGCAGCTGTCATATTTTTAAAGCTTACATCAATTATCTATGTTCATGCAGTTTCTTCCCAAATTGTATATTCCCGTTTAAGCCACATCCTTTAGTCAGATGAATACTGCCACAGATCATTGCAGTTCATGTGCTTATGCGCATGGCTAAATACCCCACTAAATCAGATTTCAGGACCTGTAAATGCCTTTGCACTTTTTATCTCTCTCTGTCATAGTTCCCATATACTATGTCTGCAAAAATCTACTTTATTTGGCCTAGCAATAATTATCTAGAAATCACTGGATAAAGCTAGTCAGATATTCTGACTAAACAGCTTTCTGTAGCAAAATGCTGTTTCATCAACTTCTTGTACAAGGTGATTGCATTTACCTCTGAATCTTGAAAATTCTTGTCAGAAAAATATCCAAATATTTTGTTTAACTTCCTTATTTTGTCTTATTATCATTATGCATTTTCTTTCAGGTACCTGTCAATGACATTTTAATAAGAAAAAAAACCACATTATTTAACAGTACAGTATAATAACCATGATATGCCACATTATGTAATTTTGTCATATGCTTTTTTTTTTTTTCAGTACTGCATAGGAATAATGAATTTTCATATTTTCCTTTTCTACATTGACCTGTCTAGCTTTACACCAAACTTAGAGCGTAATTTCACTTAGGCAAATCCCTGTATTTGGACTGGCAGAGAAATTCTGTCATGTCAACGTTGGTTCCCATCTGGATCGCCATGAGAATATTCATGATTAATGTTTGAGAGAAATGAAAATTCAGAAAAAGTATTTTATATAGATGTCAATGCAATTTTTTAACACTGAAAAGTTTTAGTATGGAACAACTGTTTGCTAGAGGGTGTTAGTAAACTGGCCTTTCTAGTTGGGGAAGGAGTTAACAACACCTCCTCACTTGAAAATGTGGTTGTTACAGTTTCGATTTTGTAGCATCTACAAAATGGTTTTATTGCTTGAACCCAATTAACTTTCTCAATAAAATGAATCAGGACTATAGCATCAAGAAAGAGGCATCCAGCCCAACAGTCACCACTCAATGCATTTTACACAGGAAAAAGTTCACATTAGTGCTTCTTATGCAGCTGGAAGGAGCAATTAGCATTACAAATGCAAATGTGTGCAATCCACAAATGCAGAACTAAATGAATCAATCCGCGCATCAGCCGGTCAAACACAAATTTGCTTATGAGGTGAAAACAAAGCCCTTCAGAACAAAAACAAATAGCAGTTGGTATTTGGAAAGATCTGCACGCTCAACGGTACAGGCAAGGATTATGTGTCTGACAGTTGCTCAGTCCTGGATGCTTTCAAAGCCCCTGACCTATAATGCGCACTAACTGGAACGGTGGCACAGCGGAAGGCATAGACCCAACGGTTGTGGCGGGAGTGGCATGGGGTTGGCCCTGAATGGGTGAGCGGAAGTGAAAGGGACGGACACAATACTGGGGAGTGGGGGGTAGGGGTGTGTGTGTGAGGCTACAAAAATAATCAGAGAACACCTGAATGTCAGGCACTTTAGTTATGACCTTAGACAGGTATCACTATCTCAGGTAAGACTATCTTGGTAGGAAGTATTTTGAAATATCTGTAGCTTCTTGTGGGATTTATTAGCACAGCAATTCAATTATCCTGAATCAACTCCTGAAGCATTAAGAGTCCCAACAGCAATGACGGTGAACATTTTCTCCTCCTTCTCTTCCCATGGCTCACATAGGTTACCTCATTAACACAGTAGAATATTTTTATTTTCAAGGCAGAATACTGGAAGAATAGATTTGTATATATATCCACAAAATGCAGCACTAACATCACTGGGATCCAAGCCTTAAACAGAAGAGGAGTGGCTTCTCTGTGCTGTCTCATCCCTTGGATTTTATCCTGATGAGAGAAGCTTCAGTTCCTTTACTGTAAGCTGATATCGGATCCAGTAGTTTTGAAGTAATACAGAACTGATGCAAAACAGGTAGGAATTAGGCCATTGAACTCAGTGTAATCTGTTGGAGAGCAAAATGAATATAATATGTGGAAACACCATCAACAACTTATAGAAATACAGATTTTGCCTTTAATAAAAGAAGCGTATACAATAGCTTTAATTTGCATTTCTCTTGAGCCAAATTCATTTATGCTAACAGCATGGAGAATTGCTTTCATTTAAGTCTTGCTGCTGAAAAAGCACATTCATTTTTTTCCCCAAAAGAAGTTTTTTCACCCCTAACAAGCCAGTAAATTTAGAAAAAATCCTGAAGCTTGTCAGTTCGACATTGTTTAATTTACAGCAAACTGTAAACAGAGTATAGAAAATGGAAACTCTAATAGAGACAGGCAGAGACAAACCGTATTTTTTTGTCACTAGAAAAATCTGTGTGGCAAGAAATGAATCACATATATTTGCATTTGTCCCTGTGACATAATATTAAGTTCAATTAGTTATGTGTGAAGCAGCCTATTAGAAGGTATGCACCTAAAAATAAATAAATGTTAGTTGAGTTAATTGCAGTCTAAATTCTAGTCAATGAATGAGTATTCTGTACCCATTCATAGATGCTTCCAATTTACATGCTTCAGAAAGCATATAACACTCTCATTTGCTTAAATGTCAAATGACAGAATTATCCTGATAAATATAATTTTAAATCAAGAAATATTCAGAAACCCCCCAAGTGTAGCTGAACAGATTTTTGAATCAAAATGTCTAAGCCAATATGTAGGAGGAAACCATCATTTAGTTTAAATTTCCATTGAGGAGCTGGTCCTAGATTTTATACAAATGCCCTTATATATGTTAGTGTTTCTTATTCATGGTAACATTTATTATAGCACCCAGTCCTTCCAATTACTTTGCATCAAATGACTGACTTGTTAACCAAAGCTAGCCATGAGGGAAGTTGTATACCCATATTCCCTTAGGCAAGTAGTTTGCTGGGTGAGGAGCACTCCTATTTACCCTAAAGTCTTTTAATATTTCCATATGGTTTAAACATTAGCTTTCCTTGCTTGAGGTTGCTTTGACAAGCATATAATATGCGTGAGAATGATGTGAACACAATACTTGAGGCCGTTGAAAGACGTTGGAAAAAATTTCATACTACCAAAATGATTTCAGTAACATAGCTACTGATCATGAATACAAATAACCTATAATAGATCCCCGAGCAATTGTATGCAGAAGCGTACATTTAAATATTTAATTATTCATATCCAAAGTATTAAGAATAAAGATCCTAAGCTACAGTTAGTCATAAAATAAAGTCAGAAAATGGATCTTTGGTCATTTCAAATCCTCAGACTTAGAAAGATCTTTGAGTGGCATCTAATTATGATACTGAGGCCTCAGAAGTACGTAAAGATGTGAGGAAGACAAATGTAACAGTGAGACATTCACATAGGTAATGATGACACCTCTGCTGGGACCTTCTTAAGAACCTTGTAAGACTACTGGGATATGTCACAAATATGCACCACAGTCCGTATTGTGCACACTCCTTCGTAATCAAGTATATGAAACACAGTGTGATGACTGAGCATCTATTGTGCTCGTTCAAATATTTGCAACAGCTGAGGTTTTTTTTTTTATATTTTGCCTTTGCCTCCCCTCCATTTACCTTCAGTAAGTGGGTGTTGTGACACTGAGCTGCTAACATGCAATTTCAGTCGCGTGGGCTAGCTGTAAACTGTCTTGCCATTCACATTTTTCTTTCCCACTCAGCCGCAGTGCCTTATACTGTGTCTAAATTTCACCTGGCAGCTTTTCCACTGTTGAAAATAAACCATTTATGGCAAACAAAAATGTAGTTAATTTGGAGAGCATAACAGAGTCCTCGCACAAATCATTATTGTCCCAATTCTTCAAGTAAATGAATAAATTTAAGCATGTTGAATCAGGCAATGACTCAACACACGGTTAAACCAGATTTAAGTAAGTGTTGATGATTCCTGTTTTCTAATTGGGGTCATTAAGAACAAATAAAACCAAAAGTAATAAGCAAGAGAAGAATGTACTGAGGAAAAGCATGCTGGGGAGAGAGAGAATTTATTAATAACATACTGAAAACTGAAGAAAAAGGTTTCCTGAACAGAAACATTGAATGTTAAGAAGAAAACAAAGAAGCAAGGAGAAATGAAAAGCACCTCAGTGAGGTGGGTCACAAAGAATCAAGCTCAAAAACTGGAAAAATTGTAGAGCAGAATCAAAATCAAACCATACTTTTATAATTACAGTCGGTTTTTATTTAATCCAATCAATTACCTAAAATGTGTGATTCAAGAATACTTGACTTCAGTGAATTATGTTCTATAACACTTTTGTATGTATCTCTCAAAAGTCAAGTATGCATTGATTGCATTCCAGACAACCAGCTACATTTCCAAAACAGTGGAGAGGGGAAAACCCCCCAGATTTAAACTATTTAGCATGAAGTTACTGGGAGTTTGGTTGTGTTTCCACATGCTCTGCTCTTGCCAGGCGTCCCCTGGCTCAAGGGTGCATGCACAAGCATGCAACTCAGAGCAGCAGCGTGCGGCACAGGTCAGCCCGGGGTGCTGAGCTGGCCAAGCCCAGGGTCAGCTCTTCCACTGATAAAAGTCATTGTGAAGAGAGCTGGAAGCAAGGTCTGGCCCCAGTTTTCCCTTGTGAGCAGCATTTAAGCTGCACTGCACCACCGGTCTGTTTCTGACCTCTGACTCTGGCCCTGCTCCTGACCTGGGCTTGCCACACCATGTGGCTCCTTGCTAGAAAGGCCACAACTCCTACTTGCCACACACTCATGCTTGGCTTCTGTCTCCCTGTCCCTTGTAGAGTAGCCAGGCTTCCTGCACCCTGGCAGCAAGTGCGTGCAGCGTGAGTTCTAGCAGCAGTGGACCTGTACAAACGGGTCTCCTGGAGCCCAGGATCTGCATAAAAACACTATGTGTAACTCTGATCTCCTGCAAAGCTTCTAGGGTAATATTAATTCATAGGTCCTGATTGCCATTAACCCTATTCTGACCTTGCAGACATGAACAATCATCCTGGCTACCTCAGCAAGGACAATAGCCAGAACCACAGTTGAGAATTACTTTGTCTTTTTGGCTCGGTCATCCACTGGAGACTTTGTGAGGTGAATAATCATTCTGACAAACTGCTGTTTTGATGGCAGTTTTAAAATGTCACCAGCTCAAGGCATGAACTTAACATTGGGGAGCTCCATGCAGTCTGGTTCTCTGAGTGCTTGGGGTAGGGCAGAAACCACTTTTCCTGTGCTGAGATAGGAGCTGGGCACGTAACCATCAGAATTCTGAGGGTTTGCAGCATTTCCCCATCCATAGTCAGCATCTCATAGGCTGTAAACAGACTGTAGATAAAGTACACTTTGTATGATGTGGATAAAATATTGACATAATGGCAAAGTCCTTGAGAATGTAAACCTGAGGATTAAACCAGGAAACTCTGCAGTGGCAGTGTCAAATCTCAGTTGCGTCAGCAAAAGAGAAAAGGTTTCCTCCATCTTCAGTATTTTAGTAAGGCGAGATTGGAAGAGTTACCCCTGCTCCCCTAAAGGCAATCTTTCTGTGGTTGCTGGGAAGCTTTTAATGCAAATTTGGTTGTGCTTTCATTCCAGTTGGTTTTGCCTGGGAAGAGACACTGCAGGTGGTGATTCTTTGTGTCCTTTGATGAGAGAACAGACGGTGGTAGATGTCCTGTGGCTGCCGCTTGTAGAAGTAGCAGAAAAACAACAAGCAACCTGTGTCTGCTGTGCAAAACGTTTGAAGATCAGCTGCCAGCAGATGCGTTTTGATCAGAGACAATGAGGGAGCACTTCCTAAGGCATTTTTCTTTGGGGATCTGTGAAGGAAATTGTTGAACATGGATGGCTTTCCTACAAAGCTGCTCTCACTTTTTTGTTTTCCCTCTCCCTTAACTGGTAGTCCTACAGGGAACCCTCGGGGTGGGAACTGAGCATGCATGTAATCAGTTCTGTACATAATCAATAGACATACCATATCAGGAAATTAAACTAATATTTCTAGCAAGGCAAATGACAATATCAATTCAGCATTTGGGTTTGAAAGATTGATGTGAACTTCAATAAGATAACAACCAAGATTTTTCATAGTGACTTCAAACCCCTCAAGTTTTGAGGGCCAAATTTCCAGAGATTTTAAGGCATTTGTTTTCCAAAAGAGAAGAGAGAGATCAAACTCCTACAGAGCACCCCCACAAATGCATTATGGTACATGAATCTCAGAATAACATCCAAGGGCTGCTGGAACTTTTCCCACCAGTTTCATGTGGATAGCCCATGGGTGGTGGGATGTTCAGCCTTACAAGGGTATGTCACATTTTTCCTTCAGGTGATTTTACTCTCTTCTATTTCTGGGATAAAACATTCAATCTTTTTTGCTGTCTTAGTTTAATTTAGGTCAGAAACATCTTTCTAGCACCTAGTTCTAATCTCAAAATGTCAATGATCAGTTTTTTCAGACTAGGATCACCCTTTCTTGGGTGAACTTGTTAACAATACCATCCCTAACAATTAGGGGATTTATTTTTATGTCTCTCTGACAAGGAAACCGAACTTCACCTACTTAGATGGATATTAAGTTCTAGTGATTATGTTGTCTATTTAATTCACACAGATCTGATCACTTTCTCTAGGTCACTTTTTTAATGCTCTGTGCAAAGTCTTGGTTTCAGTGTTACTCACATGTTTTGAATTTGCATGGGTCTGTGCCTGTGCTTGAGAGGCATATCCTAGGGTAATCATTTTTCAGCCAAAACCTTCTGTACCGTAAGCATTTGACCAGGACGGAGGAATTAATCTTCCCCCCAGAAGGTCATTTATTAATTAATAATTCCCTGTTGGGGCAGTTAAAATTCTTTTTTAGTTCTAGTTGTATTTACTGAATGATTTCTTCTGAAGCAAAAATTGTAATTTTGAGAAAGCTGTAATAAAAGTCTACTTCTGTGTGAATCTTTCTCTCCCTGAAGTGAAAACAACCTAATGCAGGTCAAACTTGGTGTCACAAGGAGAGTACCTTTAATTTTTCTCGTTTGTTTGTTTGTTTGCTTCTTTGAAAGAAAAGGGAATGTTTATTTTTGGTTGATCTGAATATTTTTCAGGCAAGATATATGCTTAGATACCACTAATTCACCTAAATAAGAACTGGAATACAGACTTTGGACTTTAAACAGCAATATTTTGCCAGTCCAACCCAGAGCAGGCCTACCTCTCTGGAGAAAAGTTAAAATAACTCACAGTTGATCTTGCAAGCCTGCAGCAATAGAAAAAATTCTTCCTGAATCAGAGGATGTTCAAGAGCACCTGAAGCACGCTGGGAGGCACAAACCCAATAAAACAATAGTGTATAAAGACAGAATGCTTGAAGCTGTGGGAGGAGGACAGGAAGAAGATTTGCCTTGCTACTAGATACTGAAATGTGCTGTATGCTCCAGTAGCCCAATTTACAACCCCCTTGGGGAGGATGGGAGAGCCACAGAGCTATTAGCAGGGCTCAGACCTGCTGGCGAGGCTGAGAGAGCCTCCCTATCTGAAAACCACCCCCAAGACCTTGCTGATTTTTGTAAAAGTTTACTCCGGAAAGCTGGATAAGAGCTTAGTGCTAATAGGTAAGAGTTTGTTTCTAGCATGGTTTACATCAGCAAATCCTTTCCTATTCACTCCATTCTAACAGAGGCCGGTTATTTTTCCTCCTGTGAACAGAGGTAATGAGTCTTTTATTTCCCCTTCTCTTGAGAGGGGTAATAGCACCCCCCTCATAGCAGTGGCTGAGTGATGATACAGAAGCTGTATAAAAGCAATCAGGTCATATGATACATTGAAAAGAGGGGTCAAAGAATGCAGGTAGCTTTTTTCAAAAGCAGATGTAGTACCAGTCTGGGACATATTTCATTTCTGGATTAAATCCTTACATTCAGAATTGGAGCTGAGAAAACAAGCTGCCATTAGAGAGGTCCCAGCTGTGCCAAGGTTGAATAAAAACTAAAAGTCATCCCCATCCCTACCTTTGTAATCCACAAATATGTCTCTGGGGGTTGCAGGACAGTGATGAGATCAGAAAATTATAAAAAGGGCCCACCAGAAGGTGCTGCAGTCAGCAAATACCTCAGACTTCTGGTGTGGACAAAGCAGCTCCTGTCACCCATGGCCAGCGTGATTTTGCTGCAGCACCCTTTGGTTGCAAATTTTTTTATGGGCAGTCACCACCGTGGTACAGCAGTGGGAGCTTTTTATTTATCCATTCATTTGTATTAAAACAGCAATAGCAATGCAAGAAGTTTTAATGGTAATGAGAATAAAAATAACACAGAACTCCCTAAAAGAAACATTAAACAAAAGAGTGGTGTTACCAGGTAATATTCAAGCTAATGCACAGACCTTCTCTAACAGCGGAAAAGTGAAAGGTTTGTTGTGAAAAGCCTTTCTATCCTGTTGAAAATATCAATACCACATGCTGGGGTTGGCACTCTCCAAGAAATAAATATTGATTTCCCTCTTTCCTCCTGTACAAATGGCAGACAATGGCTTTCCGAACTCTGAATCTTTTCATTGTTTTAGGGTTGACAGATTCTGTTAGTATTGAATTTTTATTGTTTCATTGTTTTCTTGCTTTCTGCTGCCACCCCCCTCCCCATCCCCCCGCCCCGCTCTGCTCTTTAAAACGTTCAGGGAGGGTGGGGTTTTTTTTATTTTCCCTTTTTTTTTTTTTTTTCTGGTAGATAAGCCAGCAAAGGAGTAGTTGAAATTAATGTAGCACTCACTGTACTGCAGTTCTCTGTCAGGTCTGATTCATCTAATTTTAGTATTACTATCAGGAACATTGTAACAATTTCTTGGGAACACAAGGTGCTAGTGATGATAAAACATTCTTATTTAAAAAACATAGTTTTCTGCAAATCATGCTGTAAGACATATGTTTGTTGTATAACAGTGAACTTTGGACATTATATTCCACTCATTTCAACTACTACAAACACCAATCTTACTTTCTGTCCAGCAGAATCCATAATTTCACCAATTATCCAACAAACGTGAGTAGCAGAATTGAAACAGAGAGCCAGGGAAATATGTGGGCACGTGTGATTCAAATGATCCAAATACTAAGCAGAATTTGGAGAAAAATGTGAAGGATAATAGCAGAGTTGGTGTTGGGGCTTTTTTTTTTATGGAATATCCACTATTCTTTAATATTAGGTATATGTCATGAAAAGCTTACAAAATAGTTATTCATTTTCCTGAAGGTCATCCAGACATAGTAAGTTCATTTCATTTTCTTGACAAGAGATCTAGGCTTGTTATGTACTCTATGAAACATGACAGCGAGTGACTGTCTCTCCAATCTATTTCAAGCAAATATGATTTTACCTCTGAAGAACAGGGAGAGAGAGGAGGTAGCTAAATCTGCTCCCACTGTACCTGTGCTCACCCAGGGACAACAGATGGAGAGAATGCATCGCAGAGGTATCATCTACATGAGCTAGAAATAGTCCAGAGCATGGTGGTGTCAGGCTCTGGCCTTGCCATGCTCACAAGGCAGGCGGCAGTGCTTGGTTGCAGAGCAGCTGGCAGGTCTGCCCCACGCTTGTGCCCAAGGGCCGTGTTGACACCCACAGGCTTAAGTCCTCTGCTCCCTGAAACACGGATGAAACACTGGCACTGCCCAGGGGTATGTGGTTTCTGTCCTGTGCTGCCTTCTGGTGCTGGGGAGGTGGCTAGCCACTACAGCCAGCATCCTGCTAGGGAATGGGCTACAGCATGGTGCCATGGGATGGTGCTCCGTGCCCTGGCCCTTGTATTTACTGGTGTAAGGGCAGCCAGTGTGGGAAGGTGTGAAGGTCCAAAACTGTGTCGTGCATTCTGCTCCGGTTCTGCTAGGTCAAGGCACCGCACTCTGATCCACAATGTAGACACACACAAAAAGAAAATGTAGATCTGTGATTTACTGTGATGCCAATAGTTCATAATAGATATTAAGAATAAAGCACTTCGATATCGTGTGAGTACTGCAGGTACTTATTTTTCTTTCATGCAACATCTTTGATAATCTTAATTCTTTTCTAATGCCACTTTCACCCCAGTCAAATTATCCATGATCCTTTTCATTTTTCATTTATCTGGACACAACACCTTGTATTCTGCATGGATTTGAAAACGTATGTCATTGGTGATATGATTTTTCTTGTCACAATTTTTTAATTACTGTCTGCCTATCTTATGGCATACAATAGAATGAGATCTTTGGAAATGCAGATGCAGCGCCCATTTGGGAATTATACATATGCAGACTGGTAACACAGGCACAATGGATAGGCTTTTAGCATCTTTTCTAGCACTTGTGTTTGTAATGTAGACTGAAGGGTGAGGATGAAGCAGGCAGGTCCTTTCAGAACAGAAAATCTACAGAAGTACCATGTTGAGATATGGGCAAATGCAGCAATTAAATGGGGTGTCAAGTATGTGTGCTACGGATAAACAAACAGACAAAACTAATTAGTTAAGATTTGTCTGGGAATTGGTGAATAATAAGAGCTATGAATTATGAGACAGCTGTTATGTGTTGCCAAATTTTCTCCTGTCTATCTTTTTGGCAAAGAAAGTTTATGAAGACATGGAGCTATCCTTGATTTTACCCGTTATTATTTTTGAGGATGGAAATACTAAAGAAATGTAAGAAGCTTTCTTACCAATGTTAAAAGACAGGCACTCTCAAGTATATAGTTATATAAACCATCTTTGTAAACTATAATTATAAATATAATTTTATAAATATAGTAATAGTGTTGAGATATCCGTGACAGAAAACTTGTTCTATACCATTTTCTGAAAAGACTGTGCTTGTAATCTCTCCAGAGTCAATGAGCCTCTCGTTGCTTATTACTTCATCTGCTAGTCTTGCCTGGTTCCATGCTGATGATATTGCAACACGCTGGATATTTTGCCTGAAACACAGACAACTGAATTTCCTAGCTGCTGGATACTTAAGATTCACTTGACATTTTGCCTAAGTGTATTTTTTAATGAAGGAAATTAAGAAAATTTTTAATCATTAAATCAAAAGTTGTATGGGACCAAGATATAAAGTTTACATGCAAAACCATGATCTCGGCTCAAATTCTGTTATATTCTACTTTTAAAAATGTTTCTAAATAAATGTTATGGGTTTTCAGTGAAGTATTATTCTATAGCCTGATTTTTAAATGTGAAAAAATGTTTTCTGGGAATGGGACATGCCCTTTGATAAGAAAAAAGGAAAGTCAGCATCTATGGTCATTTTTACATTTTTACATTTTGGTAAAATTCCTCAAATTTGGCTGTCAAACTCTAGATTTTCTTTTTCTTTTAAGCCAGCAATTTTTTTACTTCTTTCTCTTTCTTATTTTGAAAACCCTAGAACTTCAATGTCGTTTTTGTAGAAACTTAGCTAAAAAATCATTGGAATTGTGTGATCAGTTTGAACAAAATGCTTCAATGTGATGCATTAAATAGAAAGAAGTTATGTTAAGAAATTCTGAAAACTTGCAATCATTTTTTTTTTTGGCAAAGTCTGGGAGAGCTGCCAAGAAAACTCTTTCCCTCTGACAAAAGTTCCTAAGCACTACAGTTACAAAAAGACTAAATATGTAAATATTAGTGCCAGTAATAAAACTTACAAAGAACATTATAGTGAAGGAAAAGGTGGTTGTTGAAACTTTGATTTTGCTCCACCATCACTGTGATCACCAATGAACGCTAAAGGTACTGTAACATTTTATGAAGACTTGCATGTGTCTACTAAGAACTGAACAAAGATTTTATAAACATAATGCAGGATGATGAACAACCAACTAAAAACATTTCTGATTGTCACTAACCTGGCCAAAATCCAACATATGTCATTCTCACACAAAGAAAGCTACAAACAAAAGTTTGCTAAACTTCGGAGCAATAAACAACTCAGAGCTGAGAAAAGCAACAATTTCAAGCCAAACAAGATTCTAATGAGATTGTCTCCTAAACACTTGTCATCTGAATGATCCTGGAATAAAAATTGTGCTACATGCAAATAAGGGTTGAAACTGGATAGAAAGAGGTCTGAAGGAGACAGTTTGCTTACAGATCTAAGCTTTCATCAGATTTTGGATGTTTAAATTCAGATTTTCGGTTATTAGCCCAACTCCTTAATACTCAGTCATCTTTTGCCTTTAAGAGTTTGTTTTGACTGATTTCATACAGAATAGGTTTGTAGAAATCGGTGGACATATAACAATTTGTACCAGCTGAGGTTCTGCTCCTTTATCTTTGCAAAGCACAAATTGCAGAAACCTAATTTACCACTCTTGATCATAGCCAGAAACATCTGACTGATGAAGCTGGAGATTCCCACGAGTATTCATGCCTCAGAAGGGAACTGGGATTACAAGTGAAATGTGGATAATATCTCCGGTATCACTTGGCAATTTCAGACAACTTACAGTGCATTACCACACTTTCCTGCAATTTGGTGCTTGGATGTCATAAATTACATTGACATACCATTAACATAGGTAAGTAGAGTAAATAATTGATCTCTCCAGAGAAACATTAGAACCCACTGTAATAACAGAGATCTGCAGCATGTGTGAGCAAAACACTATTAGAAACATACGTACCTCAACTGTTTTTCTTTTTTCATACCTACAGCTAAGCCAAAATTACTTGCCTTTTAGTGTCTTACTTTTGGGCTGCTATTCTTGCACTAATGATAATACGATAGGCCTTCAATATGTAAAATGAGAAAACCAGCTTACCAAAAGAAGTTTATAAGATATCTATGGAATTGCACATGTGGGTTTCATTGAAGGAAAATAAAAAATTGGGTTATTAGTCTATGCTAATAGCAAGTGGTTTTTTTTCTCAGTGGAAGAGCAGGAGTGAACCTGTTAGGTGGACCACTTTATTCAGAACAGTAAAGAAAGAGCACAACTGTAGAAATTGAAGTCCACCCCTCAACAGAGAGCCAGGTGTTACAAGCAGTGGCACTGTGACCCTGGCTGTGACAAAGACCCTACAGAGCTGCATGCAGAGCTCATGCAAAGTGCTTGGGTCAAACACTCAAGAGTTTTTTTTATGTTCTTCTGCTGCCATACCTCTGCCAAAAGTCATGTTAATCATTGTGGTTCTTTGCTCTCCATATAAAACACTGCATGGATCAAGTTTTATTAAAAAAAAAGAAAAAGCCAAGGGCAAAGTAAGATCAGATAGAGTAATAACATCCCTCACTTCTGCAGACAAAGGTGGGTATTGAAGGCTCAGAGGAACCAGGCTTGGAATAGGGGAGGTGCAGAAAACGTAGCAACTGCAAAACAAACTTAAGTTGAGAGAGTGTTTTAAGCACATATGACACCAAAACCATTGAGGCACATGGGAGCAAATATTGATGTTTGTGACTGGTGAATACACAAGATGTTAAAATTACCCAATCAGTGCTGCCTCCAATAATGATTTGCAGGGCTAAAAACCACAACTAGCTTAGCAAGTTGCTTCTAAGACATATTTATTTTTCCTTGCTCTGTGGATAATGCATTCTCCTTCCAAAGAAAGAGACAAAATAAAATCTCTTTTCCAGCATCTTATGTGATCATTATGAGAAGGAGGAAGGCAAAAACCCCCAGGAATTTCTGAGTAGAATTCAAAACCAAAATTATACCCAGACTAACCAAGCATTTTTGGAGCTTGCATCCCCTCATTGCTGAGCTCTTGGAATCTGTTTTGGCATAAGCAGTAAGCTATGAGATCATAAACAGGGAGCTGGACCTTTGGCCACTGTAAATTTGGACAATTCCGTTGAATTCTTATTAAACTGTGTGAGTTTACACCAGCTGAAGATTGATCCCCATACACTTTGCTTTGTTTCCATTTTTAGTTGCCCAGTGCTGTTAAATATTGCTAATCAACAAAGAACCCATGTGTATCTAGCACTAGCTAATGGAATGAAAACTCTTCAGCATTTTCAAAGCATTTTTATTTTCTGTGTAACGCCAAGTACTGTGGGAACACACATAGCTCTCCCTGATTCTTACAATATTACAGTACCATTGCAAAAGATAAATGCTGCATAAAAAAGACCTAGTTAGGATGAATATTTAATGACAAAACTGTCAGTAAGTCAGTTGCAGAAACCTTCACAAAAACTTCTGGAAATGAAAGTACGAGCTAGTTCTTGGCTTTGTTAGCAACTACCTTGCTCAAGTGTCCTTCCATGAACTGTTTCACTTTCTGGTTTTTACCTATTCATACTTTGGTATAAGTTTGTGTTCAACAAAGGATATGTCTGTCAATATGTAATTTCTTGAACAATTGTAAATTATGTAAGAAAATCTGAATCCTGATTCCTGCAGATTGCAGGAATTTTTTTCCAAAATTTTTTTTTGTTCAGTACACAGACCTCTTACAGTGGGTTGAACCTGAGTTTCTAAATGATAAAACGAATGAGTACTCATTATTGCTGTGCACCTGATTAGGGATCACTGGTATGCACTTAAATTCCATGAAAAGTGTTGCTGCAATATAAGTAATATTTTTTTCTAACTTACTGATCATCTCGTTGGTTCCAGCACACGGAAGAAAAAATGGCATTGATGATTCAGAATACATTCAACTTTTAGAAAACCTAATTTGGCTGTGACTTTCCTTGTATGAAACATATCATTGCCTCATTTGTGGCCAGAACTGTTTGAGATAGTGGATCAATACGCCACAGATTTTAAAACTTACAGAACTCACACACTCTCTGATAAAGGGTTTATTAAGAAGCAACCCACAAAAACTAAAATTTGCTGAAGAGAAACAAATAAGTGTAGAAATTAATACTGTGTGAGGTATTGCAACCCAAGAAAATGACAAAGCAGCAGGTTGTTTCACTATTCAAGAACAGGAGAGGAGGAGAGAAGGAGGGAGAGAGAGAAGAAGAGCAGGAAAGCAAAAGAGAGTAAGAAAAGGTGAGAAAATTAGTGAGGAAGCAAGAAAAAGAAAGCAAGAAAGCAGGAAGTAATCCACCTCAAACATGCAAATAATAAGACAAGCATGGGAATGCTAGGCACAAATGGATTCACAGTTTGAAATTAAGACAGGTTTTATTTATTTATTGTAACTGAAATTATACAGAGGTTTGAGGTAACAATATCAAAAGAAGGAAAGACTGGCCACTGGACTCTCTAAGTACAGTTTACATTAGTGGTTTTCATACCTTACTAAAAAATATGCTGGTGGCATATGCTGTTTAAAGAACAGAAAATATTTTAAAAACTGGGTTATTAAACCAGCTCTTAGACTCAGCACAAGTGATGAAAGGTAGCCATGTGTTCAGATAGCTGAGATATGAATCATTTCAGGGCTAGTAAGTCATCCCTGATATTCATAAGCCATCTGTTAAGTGAAAGAGCATTAGGTGTACACAGTGCTAATAATTCTTACATTTAATAATTATGCTCAGCATGACACATCACTGTGAACAGCAAAAAAATACTTTTGGATACCTACAAAACTGTCATATGGGATTTTAAATATAGTAGGTGATGGTATGTTTGACCGGGCAGTGATAAGCAAGAGGTGCTTTGCAGGTAAAGGGTCCTGCTTTGAGATCATGCCTATTTAAATTTTATAAGTGAGGTTGTATGTTTTTGTTGGAGCTGGTCAAAAGATGCTCAGAAATAAAAGTCTAAGAGAAAAGCAGAAGACATAGAATGTTAATATTCTGACAGGCTGAGTGTATTTTGACTTCAGATTAATGTATTGTAGTTTTCTCTCATATATCATATTCCATTATAAACTCTAGTGGACAAATTCCGGATCAGCAGTCCTCAGCCTTGACTGGTCCATAGCAACAATACTGAGCAAATAATATCCTGATGGCAACATTCTGTCCCCCTGCCTTGACCACACAATAAATAACATCATCTTTATCCTTAATTTCTTAAAATACTTCAAAAAAGTTTGACAATCCTCTGAACAGCCTGTTGTGTCTGAGCTGTGGCAGCAGCCTGCTGCCTTACATGATCTACAGTTAAGAACTACTCCAGTTAACCTTTTCATGCCATTAGTGGAATAAAGGCAAAATTGTAGTATTAAATTTAATATTTTTGGGTCTTCAAATTTATCAATTAGGGTCATAATATTCGTGGAAGTTTAGGTTACTGTAAACTGTAGTTTCTTAAAGACAGAAGGTCTCAGGAAAGAATACATCTTCTGAGTCCAGGCTGCAGTCATGTGTCTGTTTGGTAGACATGTGACGATACTGCTTCCAACCACGGTACTGCATTGCATTCCCAGAGAAAGTGACAGTATAAGTAAGAACTGGCAGCTCACAATGTGATCCAGGTAAAGGAAAATTTTTTCCCTCTTTGAATGATGCTGCCAGTTGAAGGGATGGCAAAAATCAAATGAGCACTTGCTATAATGTTGGCTTCAATAAATGTTCCTATATCTTTCATGATACATCTATCTGGTGCTCATGAATCCAGAAAGAACTAGGTCAAGTATTTATAAATGTGTAAATAAATATGCACATATCAGAATAATTATATTTTTCATCTTTTCAAATTGTAACAAGAACAATGTGATGAATTGTATGCAAACTGCTTAGTTTATGGAACAGAATGGTGAACTGATCCTACTGGAAATCAGAAGCTCAAAGTCTAAGAAATTTAAGCACTGGAATCACTGTTTTAACGTGTCAGCTTGAAGTGCTTTTGTTACGTGTTCAAATCTACTAGACATAACCTAAGAATATGACTTCTTAAACTGACCATTCAGTTTATATCTACCCAACAATAACCATCATCACTGCTCTCTTTATATTTACTTTCTTCTGCTATGTTGCAATATATTTTTGTCTTACCATATTTCTAGGAAACCTGAAAAGCCTTTAGAATAGCCAAAGGCTTATTTCCAGTAAAGAAAGCTCAAGTGGTATAGGACCAGTACTTGTGATACTGTACTTGTATAATCAGGTATATAGTATAAAATCTCAGCAACCTAACGTTTTTTCATTTCCATGACAAAATAAATTGGTTGTTTCTCAGAATGATTTCTTCTGAACTCAGGGAAACTCAGAATATCCAAAGATGCAGTAAACTTCTCACCACAGACTAACTTAGCTAAACAGGCAGCTTTAAATTCCACCCCCGCTTTCCCACCTCTTCTCAGGACTGCAAATAGAAGGCTCAGGAATAAATACTAGAAAACAGAAACTTTCAGCTGTAAGCCACTACGCACATCTTGATGAGGTCAGGGGTAAGGCACTCATTTCTGAAAAATGTTTCCAGTCCCTTGTGACCTCCTGAAGCCAGTGGATCTCAAGCAGTTCACCCCAGTGAAGATCTGTGACTTTACAAATTCTGTTCTCAGTTCCCTTTTTTGTCCACTGCATCCCCAAAGCCACTTCCCTGAGGAGTTCCGCTGCTGGGCATCTTAAGACTGGAGACTAAGTCTAAATACAGAGAGGGAATTGTCCTCATAGGAAGTGCTCCTTCATTAGGGCTGGTGGTAGTTGGGGAAGCCATAAAGACCATGCTTCTGTCTTTGCCGTACCCACATAGTGAATGAAGACCATCTAGTTTCCATTTCACTCCAGTGGAGTAATTCTTAAACATTATGTTATGCTACGGTGTCATGGTTTAGCCCCAGTCAGCAACCAAGCACCATGCAGCCGCTCGCTCACTCCCCCTTGGCAGGACGGGGGAGAGAATCAGAAGAGTAAAAGTGAGGCAACTCATGGGTTGAGATAAAGACAGTTTAATAGGTAAAGCAAAAGCTGCGCGCGGAAGCAAAGCAAAGCAAAACAAGGAATTCATTCACTGCTTCCCATGGGCAGGCAGGTGTTCAGCCATCTCCAGGAAAGCAGGGCTCCATCATGCATAATGATTACTTGCGAAGACAAATGCCATCACTCCAAACATCCCCCCCTTCCTTCTTCTTCTCCCAGCTTTATATACTGAGCATGACGTCATATGGTATGGAATATCCCATTGGTCAGTTTGGGTCAGCTGTCCCGGCTGTGCCCCCTCCCAGCTTCTTGTGCACCCGGCAGAGCACGGGGAGCTGAAAATGTCCTTGACTAGTGTAAGCGCTGCTTAGCAACAACTAAAACATCTCCACAATATCACTACTGCTTCCAGCAAAAATCCAAAACATAGCCCCATACTAGCTACTACGAAGAAATTTAACTCTATCCCAGCTGAAACCAGGACATATGGGGATAAAATGGTGGTGAAGAAGGCAAGACATTGGTGAGAAAATGCTACGCATAGTTATAGCTACAATTTGTGCTTGGAGAGCTGGAGCGTGGAAATAACATATTTCATCCTGCCAATGCTGACATGTTTTTCAGTGGAAGAGAAACCAGTGTTTCAGTTTCTGATATCTGTATCCCTCCCCTTTTGATCTTAACATGGAGCTTTAACTCATGAGATCAAAGTCTAACCAGGCAAGAGCAACAAGGACGGGCCATATTACTTTGGGAATTTTATGGATTGAGACTGGAAATTAAATATGGCGAAGCACAATAAAGACAAAATATAGCTTGATTTTCATCCTAACACAGGAAGGATTTAGGTTTGATTTGGTTCAGGTGTGAAAGTTCAGGTTTTTGTTTACTTTTCTACTTCTTATGGCTGCTATGCACAGTAACAAGATCTTATATTTGTGAACTCCCATAATTCACTGGAATGGTGTTACAAGTACCTCTAAAAATGTATAACATTTAATACCAGTTTCAGTTTAATGCAACATTCATTATATTAAATTTAGTTCCCTATTTTCAGAATTTATGATTTTTAATTTAATCAATTAAGTCTTTTAGAAAGGACAAGGTTCAGAAATATGAATGTTTTAAACATTAAAAATGCTGCAAAAACAAGAGAAATAAGAAAAATAAATGATAAGTGCTGCATTGAGAGAAAGATGAAGAGGAAAACTTATACAAGAGGAAAAGTTACATTTAAGTGAAATGTTCTTGTTTAGCTAAGTTAACCCAGAGTGTTTTCACTGTTTTTTGACAGTAATATTTGGCTGTTAGATACTAACTCCTATACTGATACACAGTGTTGAGACGTGTTAGTTTGGACTCCTAACCTAAAAGTTGTATATCAGTTTCTCACTCAACAAATATTGGTTTAAATGCACATACATGTGCAGAGTGGTTGGAGCAGATGGGTGCCTCCCAGCTTGATGCTCTCTCTCTTAAGTAGGTGGTATAACTGTATCTGCTCCTGGGATTTTTTTTTCCTTACTCCATGATATTTGAACTGTCCTTCCTAGTGGCACAGTTTCACAGGAGGAATGGAGAATACTACTTTAGAGCCTTTTGCTATGACTAAGAAGTTGGTTTATTGCTTGAAAATGAAGATTTGAATCTCTTGGGTCTGGAAAGGGAACCAGATTACTTTTTCTGCCTAGAAGCACTAAGGTATTGTTTAAAGCAAGCCACCTTACACGTCTCCTCTCTTTGTGCTTTGGACTCCAGGCAGGAAAACTCTGGCAGCTGGAAGGCTTTCAGACTCCCCTACATTTTGCATTTCATTAGGTACTAGATGCTTGCTGGAGAAATACGTTATACAAAGACATTAAATATCCCATCATGCACTATACAAATTGGTGTTAATATTTTCTAAGCCTAGACCTCCAGTTGGAACGAACTTTTACAATACCACAGCACATATTTTTAAATACCTTCTCATTTTGCTTATAGAACGTAGGTTTAATGAGGATTTGAACTGTGATCTTTTAATGTGATCACTTAGTTCATTAAAACACTACATCACCTACACAAATCTCATTTGTGAAGTTCATTGCAGTGAATCACAGCACAGCACACATGAGTAACTGCAAAGTAATACAGAGTTCTCCTACATCTCTGTGGTGCAGTCCCCATTGGGTTCCCACACTGAGGGCTTTTCAGAGACTGCTGGTCTGAAATAATAATGAGAAAGCCCATTAAAAAGATGCATTTTTATTTTTAAAGAATGGAACTCTTTTTATGGCGAGCCATCACACTACAGCATATGAAGTTCATCATTCTGCTGTAAAGTTCCTGTTCATCCAGTTTTGCAAACAATTAAAAATTATTGCATTTGGTCAAAGCTTGGCATGCTGAGATTTTTCTATTGTCTAAAAGCAGAGGACAGAGAGAATGAAAGGATGGGAAAACAGACATCACAAGGTAAAGAGAGAAAACATATGAAAAGGAACTTGAAACTGCTCTACTGGTCCCTTCCAGAGCTCTCCAGGAATAGACCATAATTTTTATAATAGTTGAGCATTTGAAAGCAACTAGTTCTACAATTCTACAAGGATTTTCAATATGGCTTTTCCTTTTTAATTGTTTTTATTATTTTCAGTTGGGTTTTTAGAATTTCTGGTTGTCCCATTAATTTGCACACTTGGTAAATGACGGATTAACATCCCAGGCACATACCTGGGGCATGACATTTTGAAGTTTATTATTCAGATGCACAAATAAACCTGACATTGCAAATATTAAGGGTTAAGGTTTTTTTCATCCAGTCTTTGGAATCTTTGCTCTGAGGGTCAGATGCCTGCTTTGGCCACATCCCACCCCAGTGCTGCTGGGAAAAAGCCTGAAAGAAAAAAATTACTAAATTCCTCATTCCTGCCTCTCCCTTTCTGCAGCAAGGAAACCAGGGCTGACAGGCTGCAACGGACCCATGGGATCTCCCAGACAAACTGCCAGGAGATGAACATTCAACTAAATATTTGGATGACAATGAAGGTGGTCTGCAAAACACCTTTGCAGTCTAGAAGAAAGGTCCCAGAGTTAATGCCTGTTGCTTGACTGAGTAACTTGTAATACATTACTTCAACTTCCATCCAGATTTAATGACTTGACTGAAAATTATCCATATATTCTCTTATTTTAATTTTTGTGGGTCTTTTCCTCTGTTAATAGGAAATCCATAGAAATTTTTCTTTATTTTTTCTTTCCAGTCAAAACTCAGTATTTATTCCCCTTTAAAATAGTAAAATAATTTTTTACTAAAAATAGAAAAAGTTTAGTGACAATGCTTCTTGATTTCTGGTAAAGGCTAGACAACTTTTGGTAACAAGATATTGATGTTTGAATGAAAAAATATATGAGATATGTGCAAAAAAACACATACAGAAGGGTGATTCATTCTGTAATAACCTTTCTTTACCCCTCATACTTTCAAGCAAAATCTAACTTAATTTAGTACTTATAATGCATGCTTTCCTCCTTGACTCTCTAACACTTGGCAAAGGCCTGAAGTGTGCAGGGGTAGATTAGCGTGCCGCGTGAAGAGACACTGTACAGGATAAGTGCAGTTCATCTTATGGCTGTCCAATTTATCACCCAGACATCACCAAGTATGGTGGGTGTATAAATTATATTAACCTAATCGAAATCCCTCTATTGAAAATAATTGAACAAGAGCGCTACTATTTACAAATATGTGATCTTGCCATGAAAGCCATACTCTGATACTTTACGGCAGCTCATGGTTTTCCCCCTAACATGTGAGGTAAGACACCACTCTGGGTAATTAAATATGACAGAATCCTTCCTGGAGAAGCATCAGCTTGTATAAGGTCTTCAGGAAAGTGCTGAATATATTTACCTGGACAGTGTCAAGTTATGCTGCACCATTACTATAAAATTGACACGTGCTAAAGGTAAACATCCGTGGATAATGTAAAAGGGCAGGAAAAAACAACAGTCAACAAGACATGAGGAAAAAGGGAAGGATTTTTGGTGGAGAATTCTTCTCATGCTAAGTCATTTTAATGCACAGATACTGAGGGAAAAAAATTATTTTTTTTAATCATAGGATTGTTATAGACATTCCCCTAAGTCAGAGTGCACTGAAAGAAGCATTTTTAAATCTGATAAATCAGAGGTAGAGAAAATGCAATAACAGAAGAAGATATCTCCCAGAAAAATTACTTTTACAAAGAGAGTCAGGGTCGTGAACTTCGGGACCCTGAAAGTAGCAGTTTCTGATTAAGCTGAGTTGGGACCCTCTGGGAGAAATAAAGAAAAAACTAAATTTTTCAAAATAGCTTGAATAATAATAAATTTTAAAAACCATTTATCCTGAAATAAATGACTAATTTATTCCCAGAATTCTTCATCATTTCTGAATAATATACGTGATGAAGTGTGAGAATGATGCTTGATTAAATGAGGTCCCTGGAGTGCATCAGAGGAGATTTAGTCTGGAAAACAGCATCTGCTGTCTCTTTCTTTCCTTCTCTCAATGCTGTGTTGTTTCCACATTTTACAGCATATTACCCTCTTTCATTTTTAACAGAATGGGACAATATTTATTCAGATTTTTCTGTGGTGGCCATACAATGGGTCTTTCAGTATGAGGGTCTAAAAAATATTGTTGAATACTTATTTATTTTTCCTGGCTGGAATAGTAATTACCTTCTTTTACTCAGTCACAGGTTGTACAAATCTAAGTCATTATCTGATATAATCATGCCAGTAAATTTAATTCAACTGGCTTCTTCCCAGACTATATTTTCCGATATTTCTGTTCGTACCAATGCATCTGACATTGGGGATCATGGCTTCAGTATAACAGTAATGACAGATATGTCAACAGTTGGAGATGTTACCACTTTTATCCTTTGCCATTGCAACCAGTTTTATAATGATGAAATGCATATGCATTGTCTGACACAGCTGTGTTGTACATATCATCTTACCCAGTTCTAGAAGCTAAGGCCATGAATAGCATAGTTGGAAGGCCAGCTAAAAGTCCAAGTTATTGGAGCTCAGATGCAAACACCCATGGTTAATTTTGAACCACAGAAATAAAATGTTAGGAGATCCTATTAGCCCCACTACTGCTCGTATTTGGGAAGCTAAGGTTGCAGAATTAATATAGAATAATCACAAGAACAAGGGAAAAGTCAGTGGTACAATCACATGTCATATTTAATGGGTATTCTTCAACTTTTAAATTGCTGTGTTCTTTCTATGATCTTTCTATGACTTTGCACTTCTGGACTGTTAGTAGGACAACTGTGCTTGGTACCCTCGCTAGGCTCTTCTACCATCTTCTAATGCCATTCCCTCATAGACCTACTGAAAATGCATCATTTGCAGTGTACCTCAAAATAATTTAAATGGGGAAGAAATAACTTTAAGAAACTTGTAAGGTTATCCTTAATATTACATGCGTTGTGTTTGGTGTAATCGGTGAAGCTTTGGAACAACTTTTTCTGTTTTTTTTTTCCCTTCTGACACAACTCCAAAGCAACCCACTGAAGTGAAACCAGAAAAAGCAGCAGAGACATACCAGACACATTGTCTATTCAGAATTGCCTAAACCTTTCCATCAGACTTGCTGCTTGAAAGTAGTTATTTAAATGACGCAAATGAAAACTAGGACCAGGCTTCTCCATATCCTTTCATGCAGTAAAGACTGTTGTGCATAGCCTGCCCAGACATAGAAGTGGTACTGCTATATCTGGCACCCAGAGCAAGGGGTTGCCTTTCTGGTAACCAGGCCCAACTGTCTGAGAGTAACATTCAACTCTTTAAAAAAAGCAGCAAACAAGAGTATTGTAGCAAAGTGCACAGTAGTAAATATTGTGCCAGAATCTGGGTGCCACAGAAGAAAGGGGCAGACTGAAAAAAAAAACGGTGAATACCTTTGGACAGACCTCAGAACTCCTCTAAAACATACAAGCCTGGTACTAGCCTTCAGCAGTATCCCAGCCTGCTATCTGAACAGGATTTTTCATCCCACTTTCTCTTGCTGTACTCACACCATCTGCTTGCAAGTCACAGTGTTATGGGAACATTCAGTACCTGTGATACCAGTAGCTTGGACAAAAAAAATCCCGTTGTAACAGTGTACTTAATTCAGTATCAGAAACAAATGCCGAAAGATGACTGGAATGGAGGTGGCCAGATGCTTGTCCACAAATAGCTTCAGATTAATAATGGGTCCAGTGGGTGTTTTTGGTGGGGTTTTTTGGATGTTGTTTTTTGTGGTTTTTTTTTTCCTTTTTTTTTTTTAATTGAAAGTAAAACTGTTCAGACACTTCCAGTATGTATTGCTTCATTAGCACACATTTTCTCCCTACCATGTACTACATTTGATTAGAAAGACAACCATTTTTACAAGATGTTATGCCAATATTAACTAGCAGCAAAGATAATATCAAAGATAAAACTGCCATCAAGTTATTACAAGGCTGTAATTTGCTTGAACATTTTTATGAAATTATAAAATTGGATATCATATCTATATCTGATTATGAACAGCAATGTATCCCTGTGAGTTAATAATTACGGTCTTGTTTTTACTTGTTGACAGTCTATGACTAATTACTTTCTGAAGAGAATTTAAACAGATCAATTCAAAATAAACCATCTAAAGAAAGGTAACATGCTTGACGTATTTATTTGGGACTGCAAAGTTTCTGTACTCTATTTGTGTATCTCTGTTACATAGTAGCTCTTTAAGAGAATAAAACCAAAGTGCATTTTCTAAAAAGATATAATTTACTAATTGTTAAATCTTTTAATTCTTTGTGTTTTGTAGTGCTGTTGTTAATTTCCCTGTACTTAGAGCAAAGCAGAGAGTACAATGATTTCTGATTTCTACACTTGGATCTTCCACTATCTAGCCATGAACAACAAATTGCTGACAACAAGACTCTGCCCCAGTGACAGTCTATTTGTTTCTTAAAACTTTGGATGACCACTGATCTGGTCCCATGGACTGAATATCTTTTAGAGCTGGAGTGCATTAAGCATTCTCTCAGGGTGTATTTTCCAGATTTGTTTCAGCTGAAAGGAATTTGGCGCATACTCTGAAAGTGTTCTGTAATGTGAACGAGTAGCAATGATGCAGAGATTTGCTTCAAAAGCATGACCATCACCCACATTGTCAGAAATGCTCTCATGCAGTTGCACTGTTGTTTAGGAGCAGTAATACTAAAGCCTGACTGGTTAGTCGGGTAAACAGGAATGACAGAATCTTATCTTAAACCTTTTATCATCCAGCTTTCAGAAAGGATTTCTCTATTTAAAGAATAGGCACCTTTATCACATCAGAAGGTTTTTATTTTTTTTATCTGGAATGTCATTTGAAATTCAGGCGCGTGTTTGTACAGAAGCAGGCATCACCACTGCTTCTAAAAGTCTCAAATATTGTGTGAAAGATAAAGCAAGGTTACACAAATATCCTCCTGTCAACTTCTTTCTCTTTATTAAAATTCTGTCTGATTTCTTTTAAATATAATATTTAAACTGTAGCTAATGGCTGAGATACAATAAGCATGCATACTTTGGAGAAATTTGGTTTTGCCTGAAAAGAATTAAGAGATTCTCTGCTTGACATTGTACATTAGCTGGTGAGAAAACTCTGTTCTCTTTCATATTTATCCAACGTTGTAGGCTCTTTACCAAAGTTGAGGAAAATACTAATCACCACTTATTGTTGCATTGCTGTCTGTGGTTGCAAAATGAGACTCATACATAAGTGATCTAATACAGAACAATAAAAACATATATATATTAATGCAGTAAAAGCAGCACAGTAAAATATAGTTACTTTTGTGTTATTCTTAATTTTGATTAAAAATTCTAGAATTAAAGAACTTAAGAAGTAAGGTGCCCAGCGGGATCCTGGGCTGCTTTCAGAAGAGTACTGCCAGAAGGTCAAGGGAGGTGAGCCTTTCCTGGCACTTCCCTGGCACTGCTGAGACACACCTGGAGTGTTGCACCCAGTTACCAGCTCCCCAGTATGAGCGAGACAACCATATGATGGAGCAAGTCCAGCAAGAGGCTGCAAAGATGCTGAAGTGATTGAAGCATCCGGCATACGGGGAAAGGCCGAGAGAGTTGGGGCTGACAAACCTTGAGAAGAAAAGACTCGAGTGAATCTCAGTGTGCATAAACACCGGCAAGAGTAAAGAAAATGGGCACAGACTGAAATATTTAAAATTCCATTTTAAAAGAGAAAGAAAAACACCAAGTCTTTTACTGTGAGGGTGCCCAGAGAGGTTGTGAAGTCTCCATCATTAGAGATATTCAAAAACCAGCTGGACACAGTCCTAGGCAATCCCTGTTCTGAGCAGGGGGTTGGGCTAGATCATCTCCAAAGATTCCTTGCATTCTAAGAATACTGTCAATAGTAATATCAGATTAATTTGTCTGGTATCAATTAGTTTCTGAAGCAGATTAATTTTAAACATTTTATCAGAAAACATTAAATATATTTAAATAAATATCTAATCTCTTCAAATTAACAATAAGGACTTAAAAGAGATTGGAAAGGATTAAGTAAATTAAGTGTGCTAAGTGACAGGTTAATTGCTCTGCAAATCATTAAGCAACACATTTACTTGGCAACAAATAATTTAACCAATAAATTCAGCCTGTTAACGGGGGGGGGGGGGGGGGGAAGTCTTTTTTAGGCATTTGCTCATATTTTGGTGAATAAATTTAGTTAGTGAACTTTTCCACAAGCAGGTTGCTTTCAGCTTTCATTCAATATTAATGACTTGCAAGTGAAAGGCCTCTGTAACTGCATTTTTACTATCTGATTCTTGAGACAAATGTTACCTCAGCTGTTTTCTGTTGTTGGATGCTGGGGTTTTCGGTTGGTTTTTGGTGGGGTCTTTTTGTTTGTTGTTTATTTTTTTGTAGGGGTTTTGGTTTTTTTTTTTTGTAGGGTTTTTTGTTGTGTTTCTTTTCTCCCCCTTCTCTGTAGGTAGGCCAAAGAGCTATGAAGTGAAAGCACATAAAAATGTGCAGCTGAAGAAGTGCCTTAAAAGTAAATCTAGAAAACAGTGCAGACAATTCTGTAATGAAAAAGGATTCTTAGGAACATGGAACTGAAAAAGGCTACAAACCTGACCAATATTCAGTCCCCTATATTATTCATATTTTTCCACATTTTTTAAAAGGTATTAATCTGATTCTATCTATATTTAATGTGCATGAGAGTAATGGAGATAAATGCGTGCTGTTATTAGTAGACACTATTTAAGTTCATTTATTCTCTTTCCCACCACTTCTACTGAAAGCATAAGAAAACAGAAATTAGCGTTCATCTTGAAGAAAGAAAAATAACTGAGACATATACAGGCAAAATTCAGTCTTAGGCAGACCAATCTTTCAGAAGGCAGCTGATTAACCTGTGAAAGAAACAACTACCATACAAAGTACAACATGCCCTATGCAGGGTGACATGAAAGGCAGGGAAGGCATCTTCCAGGTCCTGCACAGTACAACAGCTTCTTTCCCACAGTTGGTAAATGGCAGCCAAAGAACATAAGGGAAATTCATGACTACCCTGGGAACACACTAATTTCAAGTCTCAAAGCAGGCAACCAGAATATCTGCCAAAATCCTTGCATTCTCTCTTCCTATGAAATCTTCATAAGTCTTACTAGATTTCTTAGAAGACGCAAAGGCCAAACATACAGTAACTTTTAAAGAAAGGAATACGGAAAAATTCATGTGTTTTAATATCACTGGCAAGGCTAAATACGCTGCTTATTCCGCTGAGAAGTGTTTTTCTTTTTTTAAGACATTTATGTAAGCCATTAACAGAAAATTCTTGGAAACCCATTATTTGCTCCCCACATATACATAATTCCCACTGATTTCAACAGATAAATATTGATCTTTGTTTGGGTATCTGTTTAGATTAATTGAGTCAAGAACTGAGTATTGACCAGAACAACGAGGAGGTCAATACTTACATTGAAGGAAAATATATCTTCATCTACATGGAAAACATGAAGCCAATAGGCCAAATATTTGCCCTAATTCATTCATCCTTTGTAACTCCTGGAGATTGCACTGGTGTAACAGAGCATAAAAAAAAATATATGTTAGTATATATAACTCAGCGATTAGCTGAAACGAATTCTCTCTATTTTGCCTGTGTCAAGGGGAGAAAAGACTATTAAATTCATCCTACCACCACTGTAAGACTCAGCAGTTGGGATTAACTGTTCTCCAAAAGTACTGCAAGCTTTCTTTTTTTGCTGGTGTCAATGCATTATTGAGTATGAGAGGCACATATAATATCAGTGTTCTTAAGAACTGTTCTGCAAATTCTACAAATGAGAAAAACTATTTAAGGAGTCGGCGAGGAGCACAGCAGCAACAAGGGCAAGTCCTGCAGCTCAGCGCTAGATCGGGGCAGGCAAGGTGTTTACTCGAACTCAAGAAGCCCGGGGGTGAGCAGAGGGACCCATCAGGAGCCGGCAGCTCTCGCGAGCGAGGCTGATGTGCAGCTGACGTGGCATGGGGTGTGGGCAGAAGCAACGGCGGGAGATTTAAACGGCCCCTAGGGAGCGCGAGCGAACAGGGCGTGGCGCGCCAGAAGGGCGTGGCATGTCAGTTCATGCAGGCAGGGTGAGCAGAGCCTCAGAGCTAAAACCACTGTTTCTGCAGCGAAAGCCCCAAAGACATAAGATACAGGTCTGGTAAGAAAGGACACATCAGTACAGGCAGTGGGTTGTGGCAATTGCCCAAACCCCTCTCCTGATGAAAAGGTAAGTACCTGCACAAGGTGTGCACAGGTTGATGACATGTTACATCAGGTGGTCGAACTGCAGGAAATGGTTAAGAGGCTGCGCAGGATTAGAGGAGCTGAGGCACAGATAGACAGGTGGCTTCAGAATCATGTTCCTGTGGCAGAAACCACCAAGAATGAGGCACCGTGGACCCTGGTGACTCACAGAAGCAGGACTCCATATCAGCCTGCACCCTCCACCATGACAATCAGAAACAGATACGAAGCCTTAACAACTGAGGACACCCATGAGCAAGGTCTGCAAAGTCCCCTGCAAGGGGAAACTGTACCAGCAACATAGAGTTGACATTGTAAAAAGAAATGACGAGTACTCATGGTGGGTGGCTCTCTGCTGATGGGTACTGAGGCACCCATCTGCCAGCCTGACAGGGAGTTACGAGAGGTATGCTGCCTCCCAGGAGCCAAGGTTCAAGACATGGCTGAGAGGGTGCCATGACTCATCAAGAGAACGGACTACTATCCACTGCTACTATTTCATGTAGGCATGAATGACACTGAGAGCTGTAACCTCGGTAAATCAAGGAAGGATTTTGAACCCTGGGGGAGCAAAGACAGACAGGGTAGAAGAGGTGGAGGAGTCACATTCTACATTAAGGAAAACCTCGAATGTATCAAAGTCAATTATGGTGATTATAACTGCTCTATCAAATGCCTCTGGGTTAAAGTCAAAGGGGTCATGTCCAAGCAGGACCTCACAGTGGGCATCTGCCACCAACTTCCTAACCACGATGACGATGCTGATGAAGAGATACTTGGGGCACTAAAGCAAGCTTCTGGCCAACAGAACCTGGTCCTGATGGGGGACTTCAACTACCCAGACATCTGCTGGAAGAACAATACGGCAGCTCACATGTCATCCACCAAGTTCATGGAATGTATAGAGGACTGTTTCCTGATACAAATGTTAGATGTGCCAACCAGGAAGGAGGCGCTGCTGGACTTGCTAGTCACAAACCGAGAAAGGCTGCTTTGTAATATCTCGGTTAGTGATAGCCTTGGCTGCAGTGACCACAACAGTGTGGAGTTCGGGATCCTGCTGAGCGTGCTGAAAGTCAGTTCTAAGACAAGGGTTCTGGATTTTAGAAGAGCAAACTTCTGTGCACTCAGGGCAGGGCTCAGTTGGGATTCCATGGGATGCTTCCATGAAGATAAAGGAGCTAGTGAGTGCTGGAAGTTCTTCATGAACTCTATACTGGAAGAACAAAACCAGTTTATCCCCTATAAAGGAAAGGGAAGTAAGCGGAGCAAGAGGCCCCCTTGGCTCAACCATGACCTCCTGGGTCTACTCAAATCCAAAAGGGAAGCACACCAGAGATGGAGAAGTGGAGGATTATCTGTCAAGAGCTACAAGGGCATTGCCAGAGAGTGCAGAGATGCAGTTAGAAAAGCAAAAGCCCAGCATGAACTGGAACTGGCTGCCGATGTCAAAAATAACAAGAAAGGTATCTTCAGGTATGTCAACCATAAGCAGAAAAAGAAGGAGAACATAGGCCCACTGTTAAACAGAAAAGGAGAGTCAATCACCAATGATGCTGAAAAGGCAGAGGTCCTCAACATTTTCCTTCACCTCTGTCTTTACCAACTCTGTCGGGTCCCAGGCTTTGGGAATGAAATTGCCAGCTGATCCAAACACCAACCCACAATCAGTGAAGGAAGAGTTAGTACATGAATTACTACAGGAGCTTGACCCCTACAAATCAACGGGCCCTGACGCCATCCACCCGAGGGTGTTGAGAGAGCTGGCCGACATCCTTGCAAGGCTACTCTCCATAATCTTTGAGAAGCCATGGAGAACAGGGGATGTCCCAGAGGACTGGAGGAAGGCAAATGTTACCCGTATCTACAAGAAGGACTCGAGGGAGGACCCAGGTAACTATAGGCCCATCAGCCTTACCTCAATCCCTGGGAAAGTTATGGAACAAATCCTCCTGGGGGCCATCACAAGTCAAATGAAGCACGTGATTGGGAAAAGCCAACATGGCTAGTGAAGCAGTGAAGGGCAGATCATGCTTGACAAATCTGGTGGCCTTCTATGACAAAGTGACTTGCCTGGTTGACATGGGGTAGGCGGTGGACATTGTCTACCTGGACTTCTCCAAGGCCTTTGATATGGTCCCCCAGAGCCTCCTACCAGAGAAATTAATCTGTTATGGCCTAGACAAGTGGTCTGTGCAGTGGGTGGGAAACTGGCTGACCGGCCGCACCCTAAGGGTGGTGGTAAATAGCTCCTTTTCAAAGTGGCAACCTGTCACAAGTGGAGTCCCCCAGGGATCAATATTGGGCCCAACAACTTTATAAGTGATCTGGATAATGGCATCAAGTGTAGCCTGATGAAGTTTGCTGATGACACCAAGTTGAGCGGGGAAGTAGGCACTCTAGAAGGGAGAGCTGCTCTGCTGGAAGATCTGGCTAGGTTGGAAGAGTGGGCCAGCAAGAAACTTATGAGGTTCAACAAGGACAAGTGTAAGGTCATGCACCTGGGAAAACATAATCTGGGAGTGCAGCACAGACTGGGATCCACCTGGCTGGAGAGCAACTCTGTGGAAAGGGACCTGGGGGTCCTGGTGGACAGAAAGCTCAACATGAGTGAACAGTGTGCTGCTCCAGCCAAGGCCAACAGGATGCTGGGTTGCATCAAAAAGGGCATCACCAGCAGAGAGAAAGAAGTCATTATCCCGCTCTACTCAGCGCTTGTCAGGTCACACCTGGAGTACTGTGTACAGTTCTGGTCCCCGCTGTACAAAAAGGATGTGGACAGGCTGGAAGGGGTCCAGAGAAGGGCCACCAAGATGGTCAAAGGGCTGGGAAGCCTGCCATATGAGGATAGGCTGGGAGAACTGGGTTTGTTCAGCCTGGAGAAAAGGAGGCTTAGAGGGGTCTCTTCACCATGTACCAGTACTTAAGGGGTAGCTACAAAGAAGATGGAGACTCCCTTTTTACAAGGAGTCACATGGAGAGGACAAGGGGGAATGGACACAAGTTGCTCTTGGGAAGATTCTGACTGGACACTAGAGGAAAATTTTTCACAGTGGGGACAGTCAACCATTGGAATAATCTCCCCAGGGAAGTGGTTGACTCGGCCACATTGGACACCTTCAAGAGTTGTCTGGACAGGGTGCTGGGCCATCTTGTCTTGACTCTGCTCTTCCTAGAATGGTTGGACTAGATGATCCCTGAGGTCCCTTCCAACCTGTGATTCTGTGGATAAAATAAAGACATGTTTGCTCTTCTATGTAGAGTCTTTTTCAGTGGAACATGTTTTTGAAGAGATTATATATGACTAAGTCTCCAACAGATAAGTCATGTCAGATGGACTGGATGACCTCTAGATATGAGTTCCAACCTACAGAGAAAGCATGGCATGATAAAAATCCCATGTTGTTACACAATTGTAAGCAGTATCTGATAGATAAGCAAATATTCATTCACGGCTCTATGACAAGAACAGTTAATTTAAATCAGAACCAAAGCTGTAGTAGTTTTATACTTTTTTTTCACTTTTGCATAATTGTAACTTCCAATTCTTACTGTATTTAAAACCTTTTCTAGTTAGGAACAGAAGTCATTCATTTGGTGTAAACACTGTGCTTACTGATATTTGAGTCATTATTTTCCTTGCAATTTAATCTGACCTAAATATGTAGCCTACAATGACAAACATATTATAAATGAGCAATAGGTGACATTTTTACCACCTCTTATATGAAAGTTTTTATCATAATCTGTTTTGGGTATTATATGAATTAAATATGCGTTCATCTAGCATATTGTACTGGAAAAACCTCGTATGGTGCATTTTAAAGGCAACTTTTAACATATTAATATGTCTAAAATACATTTCCCAGGGAGAAAGTCTTTGCTAAAAAGTAGTAGACATTGCATAGTAGGGGAAAACAGACATTTTTTTTTCAGAAGAACTTTAATTTATTTAATTAGGATTTAAAATCTTCATACATTTTTAGAAGGCTGCTTTACCAGAAAAAGTGTGTGCTTTTTAATGAAAACACTAATAAAATAGGAGAAACTGCTAATTTATACAAAACAGAGAAGATTTAACACCTGGTTTTTGAATAAATGATTTGATTGTGGTCTTAGTATGAAAGCAAGGATTCAATTTCTGGTAACAGCTTTTATTTTTATTTTCAACCTTATGTGCTAAGGAAGTGACATGTCAGCTTCTTTGTTTTAATATTCCCATTATGCTTGTGGGCGGTAGTCATACTGTCTTGGGCAAAGCCTGCTACGACACTATTTCCAAGGAGAAAAAGCCCAGTAAGAAAAAGGGATCTAAACAATCTCATGCTTTACCTCTTCAAAAATCTCATCTTCTGAGCAATTTCTTTTTACTTTGTTTCACTAAAAAAATCCCTTACATATTTCATTTGGATTGTGGTTAGCTTTCCATCTATGTCACATTTTTTGGGAAGAGGAAAATAACTGTAGAGATTGACATTTTAATTTCCATCTGTCAAGAATGAAATATCTGATCGAGCATACACTCTAACAGGGCAGGGGAAACTTGACTGAGATCTTCACACTTAATTCAGGTGAGGAAAGAGGAATTAGAAAAAGTCTGTAATGATCCACACTGGGGAAAAAAACCTATATTTTACTTAGTTTGAGTGGGCACCTTATTTTTGCAGAAAATTAGTAAATTTAAAAGTGTGAGAACAAAATAAATTATTCCTGTGTTACTTAACACTAATTATGCCAGAAGCAAGGCAGATTTTCCCAATATCAGCTAAACTTTTCTTTCTCCATAGTCTCTAATATCTCTCCTCACACTACAAAAATGCATGCTTATTCATAAAGTCAAGCTATAAGTCAAGGAGACGCATCTTGCTTTTTTACATAGAGCGAGAAGGTGTATTTAGACTGTAATTCAAGTATCCGGAACCTCTGTCTCTCTTACAACTATAGAGGAGGAATGCGGATATTAACTTCCATATGCTAGTATCATCTTGTATAAACACCTGTCTTTCTTTGGGGATTTGTAGACCTTTTAATAAAATGTTGAATATTTATCATATATACTTGTGTAATAAAAGCAGGATGGATAAAAATAAAAACATGATTTCTTTTTCCATAAAAATGGAAGAGAATAAAAAAACAACTACCATTGCCCTTTCTAGAAATGGATTGAGTAAAATGCAGAGAAAAAAAATGGTGACAAATATTTGCTAGGAAGTGCTAAGAAACTAGCAAGGGAATTTGAGTGTTGGAAGTAAAAATAATCTAGCCATTGAGCAGCAATATATGAAAGAAATGCACTACAAGACAGTAAATCAGACTTCTAAAAAGCCTAACTGCATTCAGACCATTCAGTCCAGCTTAAGAAAAAACAACTAAGAACTCTAGGTTTACTGGGTATTAATCCAAATTATGCCTACCATTGTGATTAAGTAGTATGATGAAAAAAACTGTTGCTGTGTGTCATGAAAGAACTATTTGTGAGCCAATAACTAGTTCCAAATGTTCTAAGTTTGACATAGTCCTAAAAGGTATTTCATGATCAGGTGTGACCAGCAAAATAACCCATACGCAGAGAGACTGGACTAAGATATTACACATGGGTTATATGTATTTCAGTTACAAGTGAAGACCATATGATATAGCTTTAAAAGAACTAGGGCTACCAGTGTCTGCAACAAATTGATGAGAAATGACTGATGGCAGGGATATTCAGGAAAGTGCTGTTTTGATACTTCTGTTGCTTATATCTCACTTCAACAAATGTTTTCTATAAAACTTGGAAAGTAATTCTTAAAGTTGGTAATAGTTGATCTACCATGTTTTGATTCCTCACAATCTGCAAAACAAGCTACAGCACTGAGATAATATACTAGAAACAATAAAAACTAATTGCAAATGCTATGAAAACAACTCTGCCTCACCTTAATCCTGCAGATTTCTAGGGAGTATGATAATCAGCACTTTATAAAGAAAAGTCATTGAAATTTTGATTCTTTACAGATAAGGGAGAAGTGCTTATGTCAATTATTTCTGGAGGAGTTAGTAATGACAATAGGCAAGCAATATAATAATGAATCCATTGCTGTATATTCTTGCATAAAGTCATGTTACTTATTGTACATTTATAAATGTCAAGTGCAGTCTGCCCCAGATGTATTTCAACACCAGGAAATAGGAGAGATTTTTCATTAGTTTATTGGAAAAGTTTAGTGATTTGGTTAAGAAACTCAGTTAAGCTGCAAACTTAGTGATTTGATGAAGTTGCCTATTGATGTAGACATGAATAGACAGGCAGACACATAGTTATTCCTCCAAAATGAAAGGTTTCCAAACCCTTGCTAAATTGTATTTCTGATTACCAGAAGAGAGAAAGGAGTTATCGTGGGCATGGCTCCAGCTCTGTAATCATAAAGTTGATTCTAACTGAATGGGTGTGGAAGGGAATAGCCCAGGACCCATACTGTATCTGGCAGAAGTGCCAAAAGGAAATTCCTTCGCCCAGGGACCACCAGACTTCTGCACTTTATTTCTCTACACTGGCAGAGAAATTGGCAGAGCTCCACTGACCTCTGTTTGTAGAGAAATGTTATTTCAACACACTGGATGGAGAAGTTTCTGAATAAAAGTTTCCATGAAAGAGCCTTAAAGACAAGAGTTATAACTCTTTGAAGATTATTAATAACTCACATTATTTTTCTAAGTGAACTTTTCAAATTTTATGACCCTTTTGGTAAGATAAAACACCCCATACCTCACAGAAATGGTTAAACTGCAGTTCCAGGTACATTAGAGATTTAATATCTTCAACTCCAGCTAATCTACTCATCACTCAGATTTCATTTACTCCCTGATAATTATTCCAGTAACATTGATCAGGATGGTAATTTCCCTAAAACATTACAAGGTGCTTAGCCAGGTAATCAATTGTATCACTTGCAGGGTAACTGCTGCGTTATCCAAGAAAGGAGAATATTTTTATCATTGCTGCAAACAAATGTACGGTTTGGTAGAAGAGCTACATGGTGGCCTCCAAACAAATTTACAAATAAAGCTTCATAAATCAATTAGCAACCTCAAGTGATTAAAATGTTATCCTGGTCTGTGAAACCTCATGTAGGCCTCTGCAGTTCTTGTGCCTCAAATGGCAGCTGTGGCTCAAGGCAGCAAATCATCAAGTCTGAAGTGACAGGAATATGTTGTCTAAAGGTAACTTAGTTGTCATCTACCCTCTCTAGTCATTGGAGTGAGACGGGTTCCTTGAACAGAAATTAAGAGCAGGAACCTAGTTTAGCTGTTCTGATTAGTCTTGCACAGGAGTGCATCCTGAAGGAGGTTAAATTCTCTAGGTCAGAGTAAATTTTCCAAATATCTCACCTTAGTGCATCTCACAATTTCATTTGCAACATCAGGGAAATAATAAATAAACAAACAAACAGATTTAGTCATGTTCTTTAGGTTCAAAGTGCATCTTTAGACTTCCTACAGTTTTATCACATATGTAGTTCCAGAAAATATATCAAATATTACCAAGATAAGTCACTGACAAAATAATCACCGGCGTAACTCCATCAAGCTCAGAAAAGATACACCACATATTTTCCCCAATTAGTACTTAAGTGGCTCAAAATCAGCTTTATATGGCAAAATTGTATAGACTGAGTTGTACATGCAAATCTCCAATAATATACACATCAGACAAGAGGATAATTAGACAAAAAGGACTGTCAGGGTGGACTTTCAGCATTCCTCTAAAGGAAGATCTTGTTTTCCTTAGCTCAAAAGTATCTGTGGAGCCTCTGTATTAAAGTTTATAGAATTACACCAGAAATTAATTTGGTCTTCAGTGTTAGAAGCGTAAACAAGGGCATTATTAGTGTGTTCAGACCTCTATGGTCTTAATGAACTGATCAGATTATTCTATTCACAGGCTTCACAATGGTGAGGATCATTATGTATTGTCAAAAGATTCAGCACATAACATTCATAATACTGAAGCTTTGCTGAAGTATCCTAATGTTAAAGGCTGATAAATTAAGCAGACTTGGAATTCTCATTAAGTATGTCAAGCTGAATTGCTGTGTGTTTTGCCTTAGCTAATGGGTTGGGTGACCAACAGGAATTCACAAGTGAGGGCAAAATAAAATCACCTTATTAAGGTAGCTGAAAGAGTGTTTAGAAAGGTCCCAAGCAGTAAAAAGCTGCTAAAATTTGAAGTGGGTGCTCCATATTATAGAATGTAAATACTTCTAAAAGAAAGTTTCTTTCACCTACTTATAAAGAGACAGACACAAGCGAGAAAAGTGTATTTCCAATGACTACTACAAAACTGAAGTTAATTCTTTCGTGTTTATGGCTAAGTGTGATTCATGCTGCTTGTCTTCTACTGGTTTCAGACACTGAACCTCAGCTCAAAAAACTCCCATTACTGATTCATCCTTTCAGGTGAATGTTAAGCATCACCACGCATCATCTGCATTTCCCTTCTTTTTCAAGCAAAGCCTCCCATCCTTCATATCTGCTGTTAATGCTTTCCTTTAATTTTTATTTCAAATTTTTTTTCCTTTTGAAAAGAACTTTGTATTTCACTTCTGTACCAAAGATACAAAACCAGCCATAACAGCATTATTGCTCTCTGCTCTCCTCTCAAAAGAACTAGACCTCTTTCCAGCCCTGGTAAGCCTCCTCTGAGATATCCAGTCTGGTTTTATTGAGAACAGTTAAGAGACTGATCTTTAACCCCCACTGTTAATGAAGCTTTAAATATATTTAGTCAAGATGAAGAGCAATGATCCTATTTTTCTTACATGTTATTTGTGCACTGTCACTATCAGAGTTTTAAGTCTTTTAAGCCTTTCTTACTGCATTTAATGATATTGCTAAAGACTTGAAACAGATCCTATAATGACTCTGCTTATATTTGTAAACACTGAAAGCCATTATATCATTTTAAGTGACAATTCATTTGCCTTTGAAGAACACATTTTTAAGGTGTACACTAAACAAGGAAAACAAAGTGCGGCAGCATCCATAACAAGCTTTTGTTTTTCCTCCTGTGTGTATGCCTTCTCCCTGTAGGAATTAAACTGTGACAAGTTGCAAGTTGTGGAACAGTGTAATACAACAAATTTTAGACTAACGAGTTCTTTAATTACATGCATTCACCACCACATACTTAGAGGTGCAAGGACTTCCTTCTTTCAAACCAATTTTGTGTTAACTTTTACTCTGAAATTAATAAAACAAATCGTTCTGTTTATGTTTTTGGTGGATTGACAATGTGCATATAAAGTATGGACTGCCTTTTTGATGCAAATTGTGATTATTTCTCTGTCTCACATCTCAATAGTTGGTGACGATACACCCCCTTCTTCCTTATTCCTCCATGATAACCATACGGCTGGGTATTGAACACCGCACAAGAACTTTAAAATATTTCAAATGCTTGTCTTCATCACATATGATTAAAAATAGAAACGAATTGTCTTGCAAAGTTTTTTTAATGTAGATTACAACTCTCTCTGAACAGGTCTGACCTTCCGCCTAGTGGTGTCTGTACTCTGATTTAAGGCACCACATCAACATGTACTTTGGAATTGGGGTGCACAGAGTGGCTTTGATGTATTTTCTGAGTACTTGAGGAATATTTAGTTAGTGCAGTGGATCTAGGCCAGGAACCATGGTAATTTTGCAACTGATGTAGTCTGTAAGCATATTAACATCCACATGAATAAACGGAGTTCCTTGGGGCCACAGTGCCTTCTTTACAGCATTCCTAAAGCATAGTCATTCTGTATGATGGTGTGGAGACATACCTGAGCTCTAATTTACAGTTCACCTTTTCAAACACTTTCAACACTAGAGAAGGCACTGACATTTGAGAATCTAGAATGGGACAAAATATACAATTTAGAATATAACTTCCTTCCCCGCAGCACATACACAAACAGATCTATTTTTGTTTTGAAAAATATTACAAAGCAATTTACTAAATGATACAAAATTCCTGCAATAAAAAGTCTACTTAATGGCTTTATTCACTGTGTCTCAGAATAATTAAAAAACATTACTGCCTGTGACAAATACTTTTAACTTTACTAAATCTTGTGATGAACCCATCCTTATCAGCTTGTCATGAGTGCTGGGAGAATTGCTCAATGCAATATCTTCTAACTGTCTTCTCAGGACCACTGCAGACTCTGCCCCATGGTGACCTTACCGACAGTTGTAAAACCACCCAAAAAAAGCACCTCCCCCCCCAAAAAACAACCACACAAAACCACCTAAAAAACTACCCTCCTAAAACAAAAAAAAAAACCCACAACCCAAAAACGCCCAAACCGAAACAGCCCCCCCACCTGTACCCAAACCCACAACAATTCACAGTATATGAAATGCAGATTTTTCTGGCTAATGGCATGGTTGATCTCTTACAGTGCTGAGGGTATCCTGCATTAGCCTTTTCCTGATTTGTTAAACATGTACCTCTGCTGAGTGTTAAAATTCAACCCAAAGAAAACTAAAGCCTTGTAGAAATAGGGTGTAGGGGTCTCCGTTTGCAGGGACAGGACTCCCTTCAGAGGCTTTCAGTTGTATCCTGGCCTGGGCTCCTGGAAATCTACTCTAAACATTATAGAAGCATTGAACTACAAGATACAGAGGTAAAGCTGAACTCTAATAACATTTCTAATATTCAGCTCAAATTCTGGCTGAGGCTATTATTTAAAAATACAAATAAAAGCCTCCATAAGCTGCCAGGGTCTTAAAAAATTTAACTTCAAACATGTCATTTAATTTAAGGCCAGCCAAAAACAGTAGCCATCCTGCTACTGCACCTCATGTAATTCAAAACACGTCTCCTGAAAAGCTAGCTCAGCTGACTCAGCACTAAGACAGCAGAGATACTCTAGTAACATTCCTTGAGCATGGAGAGGTAATTTCCAATAGGGAATGGTAACAAATCTTTGACAGCAATAACCTTTTAAAAGGTATCCTCAAGAGCTTGTCTTTGCTATTAGTACCATAGATGCACTGTACAGAGATACTAAGCCAACCTGAAACTTTTGAATTACAGAAACATCCTAAAATTGCAATTAAAACAATCAAACGCATATAATATTGAAAATGAATTAATGTAGATTTTTCTCCTGTCTGCCTAAAATATGACTTCTTATTTTGGTAAAGTCACTATCATTTTTCTTGCTCTTTAAAGAAACTGGTCCCAAGTTACCAATTATTTCACACAGATATTTTTAATGTAAGCTATGGAACACAGTGGGCATTCTTCTTTCATCTTCTTAAACTAACATAGGCCCCAAATGCTCACATCGCTTGGGAATAGACAACTCCAAATTTTACAATGAGAAAGTCCATTTTTTAAGGATTGAATGCATTTCCTGATTACGCTGCATTTCAAGATTTGGATGAGTACCAAGTATTAAGACTTTTGTCTTCAGTACAGACTTGTGAAATCTCAATGAGTTTTTAAATCTGCAGATAAGAATGCTTGTAGGGACTACAAATAAACTGGAGGACAAGCTAGGAATTGAAATGAACTTGACAAATGGGGAAGCAGATGAAAAGCATAGGATGTTTATTCAGTGGGGACAAAGGCAATGTTCTGCACCTAAGCATGAATAATTAGCTATGCGAACATAGGATGTGGATCAAGTAGTTAGTTTTACAGAAAAAGATGTGACGTTTGTTATGCATCAGCAATGAACATGAGTAAACAACATTACACTGTTGATTAAAAGCCAAATACCCCCTCAGACAGCTGAAAACGAAAGAGTCAAGATTCATCAGGCAATCTCTTCCTATAGATGGAACTGATAAAACTTTGGCTAGAGCATGCTGTCCAGCTCTTAGCCTTGATTTCCAAGAAACACGGACAAACTGGATAGACTAAAACAAGGGCAATGAACCAGCCAGTGTTTATTACCTAAGAAGACAGACAGAAATATTTGGAATTGTTTAGCTCAAAGAAGAGAATAAGGAAAGTTATGATGCTAGTCTATAAGTATGCAAAAGTATTTTGTAAAACAGAAATAATTAACATGTCTGTATCTGTCGTCTAAAGGATAAAAAAAACTCTTAAACTGCAATAACAAGGATTCAATTTCCTTTGCAGAAAATGAGTTTCTATTTCAGCCCTTCACTTTCCTTACCAACAGGAGTGATATGGACATCATCTCTAACGTGAAATATTTAAGAACAGGTAAATGAAATGGCTGTTAGGAATAAACAAGGTATAACGGAGCCTGCCATTGTACTTCTTAAAGACCCTTCCAATATTGTTTCTATTAAAAACCTAGCAAGTACACATACGTGGACTGAGGAGTAAAATGTAAAAGCAATGAAAACATCTCAAGAAATATTTTCTCCTGTAACTTTTTTCCACTTTTCCTTAATTGTGGCAAAAGCAAACAGGAAGGATATAACTGGCTTAAGCTTCTAACTATTATCTGGTATTTGAGGAAGAACATGGGTCAGCCCAAACTGGCAAAGTTAGGCACACTACAGTTGGTTTTTCCACCTTCAGAACACTGAAAAATTATATCTAACAATTTAGTCAGAGCAACAATCTGATACTGCTGATTCTCATCAGTTCGCTACTGTTTTATTCCCATGAACAGTGTTTAGCATGCATCCTCTTGAATAAGGAAAGCACATGCCTTTGGAGCATGGAACAGAAGTAGTGCTTTTAAGGGAGTACACTTCTACTAAAGGAGCAACTCATTACCATTTCCAGTAATTAGGAGAAAGAGAAGCCTTGGATAAAACACTGCAGTGACTCCAAACTGACAAAAGGAATGAGACTGGAACAGAAAAAGGGTTGCTTCAGCTCCATACTTGCTTTATGAAGAACATATCCTCTAGGTTTCTGGGGTTTGGTCTTTTATGGGGGGTGGGGTTTATATGGGTGTGTGGTGGTATGGTGGTTTTTGGTTTTGGTTTGGTTTTTAATTAAAAAGGTGAATGTAGTGTCCAAAGTTTGCAGACCCATCACACCACATAATTCAGTGAATCAATTTACAAGTCAGATATTCTGCTGCCAGGCAGAAGCTCTGTAGAGATGGTATAGGCAGTGTAGGAATTATGGGAATAAAAGTTAGAGTTGTGCCATTCCATATTTCAAGAAAAGTGGTTGCTTTACAGGACTATAGCAAGTATTAAATGCAGAAACCAGAAGACAGAGGTTTAACAAACGTAAAATCCAAGGACCTGGGGTTTTTTTCTGAGAGTATATAAGCCATCTAGAGAAGGATTTTAGCTGCTTCATAAAAGGATCATACTAGAGCAGAAATAATCTGTCAGAGGTAAACATCGCAACTGACAAGTGAAGACAAACATAAACAAGCCTTCAAAATTAACATATAAATAAATACAATTCCAAGATTAATTTTAAAACAGAAATATACAGAGCTGCATTTCAATAGTAAGGGACTGTTGTGCGCAGATGGTCTGTGGTACTGCAGCAGTATCTATATTTGCTATCACAGTTTAAAAAAAACCCAAGCTCCTATGTTCTTGTTTTGAATTGAATCTTTCCCTTTATCTAAATTCCCTTCCTTGATCTAAACATACTGAGGATCTTTTATGAAGAAAAATCACCACCCAAAGTGGTCAAAGGCTTCATAGAGCAAATTGGACATGAAGAAGAAAATTTATCTAGAACTCAAAAGATAAAGCCAGGCAGCCAGCTACCCATCTACATATAATATTTTCTTGGCTATAATGTTTTATAAATTAAATTTCTGAAGGGAGTTTGTATGTGTAAACACAGCAATCTGTACTTAATTATTCCATAAATGTATTGGCTTATAGGAAAAATTCTACCACGCGGTGCCATTTAGAAAACTGTGAGGCTTTTAGAAATTCAAAATTTCATTCCACAAAAGACCTTTAATTTCAGTTGCCATGAACTTTTATAGTGTCAAATTTCAGGATACCTACTGACAAAAACAACAACATTGATTCAAATAAAAATGTAGTTTATTGTTGAGAAAACAGCTAGACAGAGATTAGATTTCAGGACATAGGTTTGTGTGTTTAATTCCTCTCAGCACTACAGGGTATTGTTTGCTTGTTTCGGAACAGACTATACACCTTTCAACTTTACTGTAATATGCAGGTTCCATTTCAAAAATGAGTGGGTGTACAATGCAAGAACATTGTACACAGTACTTAAGATTACCTAATGATACAAATAATATGACAGCACTATGCCATGAGGGTTTGAAGCATGGCTGAAGGAGATTTAAGTCAGCAGCAGTCTCCATCAGATATCATTTATAAGGCCATCAAAATTTTTGTTTTTACTCACTTGTGTTTCCTGTATTCAACTAAGAGACCATCTCTTTTATTCCATGTATCAGGGCCAAGTCACATTCACCTGCATTAGGACTTGCCAAAAATCATGCAGTACAAAGAAATAAATGACATCAGCAACATACTGTGCTTTAAAATGCGTAAGTCAGTGTGTTAAATACATCTTGCTTGGAAGAATTAATTATGACAGGAAGCCAGTATTGCTACATTATTTCTTTGTACTGGTTGCTCATTTTATATAGGTGTGGACAAGTAACTCAATATTTACATCTCAGTTCATCTCTGATGGATGTGACATTTAATTAATGATTGTTCACTACTTGGGAGCATCAACAGAGAGTTATATTGCACCAATTTTCATAGGTCATACATAAAGACGAGATACAAAGTTGTGGTGATATTAAATATGAGGTAAAACACTTACAGTACCAGGCAGGAATAGATATAAGAATGAGAGAAAACGGAGAATATATGAATAGCTATTGTATTTTCAAAGGCCTCATCAATTTTGGCTTCAACACTGACTGTGTGAGGGAATCCAGCACAATATTTTACTAACGTAAGCCCTAGTATTTTCAGATGCATTCCCAGGTAAGTTTATACCCCTGGCACTCCAGTGCCAACCAACAGGGATGTTTTAGAGAGTGACTCTGAAGGCATCTGAAGTAAATGAAAAAAATTGGAATTTGACTGTGGGTCCATTCAAATGCCTGACACCATGCAAATAATCAAACTCAATAAGTTTAACAAAAGCAGGTGCCAGATTTTGCACCTGGGGCACAGCAGCCCTGGATGTATGGACAGACTGGGGAATGAGAGGCTGGAAAGCAGCTCTGCAGAGAAGGACCCGGGGTTCTGGTCAAAGGCAAGTTAAACATGAGCCAACAGCGTGCCCTGGCAGCCAAGAGGGCCAACCGTGTCCTGGGGTGCATCAAGCCCCGCATTGCAGCCAGTCAAGGGAGGTGACTGTCCCTCTCTGCGCTGGTGTGGCCTCACCTCGAGTGCTGTGTGCAGTATTGGGAGCCGGAGTACATTAAGGATATAAAGCTACTAGACAACATCCAGAGAAGGGCCATGAAGTTGATGAAGGGTTTAGGGGGGAAGCCATATGAGGAGCAGCTAAAGTCACTTGGTTTGTTCAGCCTAGAGAAGAGGAGACCAAGGGGAGACCTCATCGCAGTCTGCAGCTTCCCCACAAGGGGAGGAGGAAGGGCAGGCGCTGATCTCTTCTCTCAGGTGACCAGTGACAGGACTCAAGGGAATGGCAGGAAGATGGGCCAGGGGAGGTTTAGGTGGGGTATTAGGAAAAGGTTCTTCCCCAGAAGGTGGTGGAGCACTGGAACAGGCTCCCCAGGGAGGCAGTCATGGCACCAAGCCTGACAACATTCAAGAAGCACTTGGACAATGCCCTCAGAGATGTGGTATAAATTTAGGGCTGTCCTGTACAGGGACAGGAGTTGGACTTGATGATCCTTGCAGGTCTTTCCAGCTCAGGACATTCTACAACTCTATGAAACTTCTGAAGAGGCCTACTTAAAGCAATAAAAAGCTTCATGGCTCCTCATCTCTTAGTATATTAGCAATGAAGCAATATTACACTTACCTGAGATTATAATCTGTTCCAGAAGTGATAAAATTTAGAGGAACAAGAAATATTTAATAGAGATGCACTTCTCCCAGAAATTTTATTGAGTTGAATAACACATACCTTCAGGAAGAAGGGTAAAAGGTAGAGCTAAACAGAAAGATTTTCTGAATAATTTTAAAAATATCCTACTATCATGATAGAAAATTTATTACTGATCCGGTTTTGCATCCCACCTACATGTGGTCACAAATAAAAGCATATGAAAGAAAACCCCAAACCCTCAGGTGACATTTTTAACAGGAATACTACTTTTAAAATGTAAGACATAATTGCATTACAATATCTGGGAAACAATATACACTTTGTTTTCACCCTTTTCAAGAAGGAAAAAGAACACTTGCTTCAAAACTTACACAAAACACATTAATTGTGGGGAAAAAAGAAGTTCTTAAAACAGTATATGTTGCACTCAATTGGCAATGTCAGCTCCTCCCCTGAGGGATGCTCAGGGTGTAGGACTCCACCCAAGAGGCTGGTACAGCTGAGGGAGTGACATTCCCTTGCCTCTGGTACAAACCTGCAGTGGGTTGACCTTGGCTGGCTGCCAGGCACCCACCCATCCATTCACACCCTTCCTAAAACAGGCAGGGGGGAGAAAACAAAATGAAAAATTTTATAGGTAAAGATAAAGACAGCAAAATCACTTACATATTACTGTCACAGGCTAAACATACTCAGGGAAAATTAACTGAAATTATTGGCAATTAAAATAGAGTTGGATAGCAAGAAACATAGACAAAATTTAGAACACCTTTCCCTCCCCCTCTCTTCCCTGGCTCAACTTCACTCCTTTATACCCAACTCCTCTCCCTCCCCAAGCAGCACAGGGGCCTTGAGGTGAGGGTCAGCACACAGCAGTACCTTTCTGCAGCTCCTTCCACCTCACAGTTTTTTCCTGCTGCAGCATGGGTCCTCTCCACACTACAGCTCCTTCAGCATAAATCTGCTGCTGTGCAGGCCCCTCTCCATAGGGCACAGCTCCTGTCAGGAGGCTGCTCCTTCAGGACTCCTCACCACAGGGCAACCCCTGCTGCAGCACTCCTACCCTCTCTCAGCTAGCTACTCACAGGACTGCCTCTCACACACACTTTTATTTGCCTTCCTCACTCCCTGAGGGGTGTCTTTGTTCTTACTTAAACACACTTCTCCTGAGGTGCTACACCTGTGGCTGAGGGGCACAGCTATGCCCAGCAGAAGCCCTTGGGGCCAGCTGGAACTGGCTGTGTCCAGCATGGGGCAGCCCCAGCCCCTCCTCACAGAGGCTGCCCTGCAGCCTCCTGCCACCAACACCTCACCCCATGGACCCTGTACAGACTGGGAAGGCTATGGCACAGGCCTGAACTGCTAGCTTGAATCCCACCAGCACTCTTAATGCTTTTAAAACTGGAGGCCTCATCTGAACTGGTGGCCTCCGGCCACATTGCACCAGGTGTTATGTGTGGTATTTTCCAGGGTGCCCACAGAAGGCAGGAGGTTCCCTGTCCTGCCATGCCAGCAAGCAGTGCCTTGGCCTAAACTGTGCTTCAACAGAAGCTGCTCTTAAGTCATGGCATTAACGCTTTCTATGTAATTAGATGTTTCTCCTTCCTTGCTTCAAACTGAAGCCCTAGATGTGATCCCAAGGTTACTGGCAACCACAGTGCTCAGAGGAGGAAGGAGTCATGGATATTGATGTACCATTTAGTAAGAGATAAGTGCAGATGCAAGAGATCTGTGCCTTTCTGGGATATGGTCTCACTGCATCTTTATTCCAAAATTTCAATGCCCCTTTGATGCCTAACCAAACTAGCAATTAGTTGTCAAGGCACAGCTAAAATGGCAAAATAAAACCTGTAGATTTAATCAGCATTTCCATGGTAGCTGAAATTATGCTGCTTAATGGCTGGAATGGGTTGCAATAAAAATGACTTGACTGCATATCCCCAAAAACTGATTCCTGGAAGAACAGTGGAACACAATAGCTTCAGGAAATCCCATTAAAAAATATTAAACCACAGGTCTCTCAGTTGCCTTAAAACATGGGCATAAAATCTAAGTCTTTTTAGGATTATACCAAGTTTAGCCACAGATGTAGCTGGGAAAAAAAAATAATAAAAAAAAATAAAAAGAAAGGGAGATATTGTTTGGAATAAATCTTCAGGACAGCCTGACTTTTTAAAGATACTGACTTTTTAAAAATACTACTTTTTCTGGTGCTTTGGATGTTTGGGGTGTTTTTTATGTGAAATACCTCATTATTTATGATTTTATAGCCACAGACAATAGTGTAGTCTTATCAGAACAATGTATACAAAAAAGGTAAAAAATTTAATTTGAAAATGGTGGGATCCACTTCATTGAGAAGTTGGACAAAAATGTCCTTGAGGTGGTGCTCTCATGAATGCTGGAAGTTTAAATGTGATGTTAAAGCTGGACTGCTGCCATCATTCCAGATATGACAGATTTAAATTGGACATAAAGTATCCAACAAACATTTGGAAGATAAAACTATTTGATAAACAAGACTGTTGTGTCTAGGTTGCCATAGACACCAATTTCCCAATATCTCAAGAAGCATGTGCAGGTCATGTTTATAACCTTTTGGGGTGAAATACTATGCTACCTATGTTCATTCTTAAGAGACATTTATGGTTTGGCAATTAAGTTTTTTATGTCTCAATATGTTGCAATTTTATACAAGGTATTTGAAAATACAATGATGAAAGTTGTTTATGTTTTTTTTCAGTTCTGCTTCTGGATAATGACATAGAAAATACTGCCATTGTGCAAATTAATCTTTTGGAGATGTGTGACAGACTGATGTTAACTGCCTAGCTGTCAAATTTTAAAGCAATATCTCATTTTTCTTTAACTTTCATAGGTACTTAAATCTATTATTAGTTTAAAAAACAAAGTAAATATATAAATAAACTTTATTAGCTTTACCTACATGTTCATTTTATTTTGATAATACTTGAACACCAAATTCCTCATAAATTACAAGCTTAGTGGGCCTGTGCTGCCAGACTTCCTTGCCTCCAGGGTGTACTGCTGCCTCACCTCCAACGTCTTCTCCCCAGGTATCTTCCTGCAGAGATGCCCTGCAGCCACTCTGCCCCAAAGCTGTGTTGATGCATGGTGTTATTCTGGCTCTGGGGCATTTGCTTTTGCTGAACTTCAGGAGGTTCCTGCTATCACACTCCTCTAAGTTTGCTGATGTTCCTGTGAAGGTCAGCCTTTGCCATACATTGTATAGACCATCCTCCTCCATTTTCAAATCATCTACACACTTGACACAAGGATATTTTAACCCATCATACAGGCCACTAATGGAAACATATCTTAGGCATCCGATTTTAGTTTGAATGCAGGATTTACACAGGGCTCACTATTTAACTTGAGGAGTAAGTTTATTGCTTTCTGCAGCAAGGAACTATGCCATAAACTCATGGTACGGATAGGTAGCAACTGAACAGGATTACAGTGGATGAAACCATCACAGAAGGTGAAACACTTCTTTCATTAGAGAGATGAAAAAAAAATCAACAAGATTTCAATATGTTCCTTTAAGAAATATGAAACTTTTACAAAGCGTGATTCATTATTCACAGTTCTGAGAAGCATTTTTAAAGGCAAGTGATAAAAAATGTCTGGTGCTCAAAAGCTGAAGCTCTAGGATTAACAGGCTTGCATTTTGTCATTGTCTGCATGATGAAAAAGGGCAAGTACAATAACAATACAGCAGATATTAGGATTTTCACAGTTAGCAGCCTGCCTGTCACACCCCTCATTATCTTACTTGTGTACAGATGGCTTTCACAATATTTTTCCCAAGTATTCTGCAATGCTGAAATGTATTCTATAAAATGATTTACCATATGTTTATGAATATTATGTACATAATCATTACGTCTTGGCTGAAAGAGAGGAACATTTGCATATAGAAGCTCTCAGGTATCTCTCTAATGGACAATATTAGGTACACACACACCTTACAATTAATTATAAGTGAAGATTACTGCTGGGAGAGGAGTTAAAGACAGTTGGTTCAGCACAGACTGCCAGGCTTCATATAGATGTGCTGAACTACCTAAACACAATTTGAAAAGTCAGTAAATGCAGTGTGGATACATACTTTGCTGCTACAAATACATATCCAGTCACTTACCTCTTTCATCCCAGATTAATGTTTAGGGAAGAGTACAAATACTATGGCAGATACTTTGAATCAAATACTGATATCAAAACAGTAAAAATGAAATAAATATTTTAGCAAATGCCAAGTCTAAGGCCTGCAATGACAAGAACTTTAGGAAATACTGGGAACAGCTTCCCATCAAGAGAATTGTTCTTACAGGTATGCTTAGTGAAAGATCTGGGCTAAGTGCTGAGCTACCTGTGACTTAAGAGATGCATTGTTTCTTGTTAACAAATTAATTGTAAAGTTATTTTAGTACTTTGTAGCTCACAAATACACAAATCAGTGAGAGGAAGTTAACAAGCTGATGGGCCAGCAAGAACCATGTAAGCAGAATGGATTGGAAGACATGGAGCAGGCAGATGGAAGAAAGGTAATTTTATCACACCCTCTGCCACGGCTGCCCTGCCTGCCAATTGATCTCTTCTGTAACTCACAGAACATACTGTAGTTGAATTACCTGGTTTCTGCCTGGAAAAGAGAGTGGCTGGAAATGTGGCAATAGCTTGTTACGCCTGTTGCTTCTTTACATTTTAATGGTACTGTTTACCGTTACTGTTGCATTTACTGCTGGGTCCCTCAAGAAATACGTATAGTTAGATCTGTATTAGTATTTTTCTACTCTGTGTAAAACCCTCCCTGCTCTTCTTTTGGGTAAATTTGCAAATCAAAGTTAGAAATATCTTCATTAGCAACCTGTTTACATTTATATTTTACATATTCTTAATGATTGAAAGGTTTGTCCAGCAAGGCACTGAACCTTGGTCTTAGATTAAAAAGAGAGGTCATCCCCATATACTTTGCTGCTGCTTCTTCTGAGCATTAATTACCTTCAGCTGAATATCCCCAAAACTGGTGAATATGAATATGTTTTTATCTTTGGTTCTAGTTCTTCCCCCTTCCTACTAACTCACAGAATTTTATATTGTAAACAAGTCACATCCTTGTTTTGATCTCTGTTTAGATAACTTTTTCTCTGAAGGTCTTTTGTTCTCTCAGTCCACACAACATGCTGGGGACTCTCCTCTGTGCAACCCATTATTTTCTTTCACTGTATGTGTTCTGTAGTAGCCGTTAACTCTGCATTGAGAGATGTCCCAGAATGGAGGTGCTGAATTACTAATGCACATGTAGGCATTCAGAAATTGTACTATGTGAATCTCAAATAGCATCTAATTCGACATTATGGCCTATTCAGCATGCAGATAGCCTTGGGTAACAATCACAGTCCACAGTCCTGTTGTGTTAAGAATTGTACAATCACTTTGTTAGATTCACTTTCTGAAAAGCTGTTCTAGTCTAACACATAAGCTTGAAAGTAAAATGATCGTGTTGGAAAATTCTCAATAATTGTTAATCCTCTAGAAATAAGCTAATAGAAATGTCATTTAACAAACAAGACCCTTTTTGATTGCTGTATGTCTCTAGTCATCAAAATGGCATTATTATTGCTGTGTTCATCTAATATGGAAATGTAAGTGCAATATATCCACCTTTCATCAATACATCAGTCCGCATCTTGAGAACTGTTTCAGGGGAATTCATGCCAGGAATGTGTGTGCTGAAACTGGTTACAGCAATCACTGTTAATCAGTCCAAAAAAAAAAAAAACCAAACAAAAAAACATTCACAGACATTTTGTGAACAGTGCAAGAAGCCAAACATTCTAGGATAAATTATTCAAAGCTGTCATTTACTTCCTTACACATGTTCTGCAGAAACTCCCATGGCATTTCAGACAAGATGGTGTGAGAAAGGACACTGACTTTACTCCTGCTCCTGAATTCTGTTTGAAGCCTGCAAGGTTCACAGATGCCTGCGCCACACAGGCACCTCTAGGAAATAGTGTGGACACAGATTTTACAACCTGTATGCACTAAAATGCATGGGTACCTGTTCTACACTTGTAAGGATAAAAAAAGAAGCATGAAGAAACCCCACCTACTTAATTAAAAATAAAATGTCTCACTAATGCAGCATCACTTTCAGGTGTTTCTCTCTAATTTAGTAATTACCAGAATCATCACACCCTAAACTGACTCTTTTGAACGTCAGACTTCTCATTGTGTGGAGTGGTTTGACATTAAAATACATTCATTGACTAGCTGCAAAGCTGAGACTCCACACACTATTCCCAATGTATCTTTGTTTAGTGGCTCTGCACAACAGATGGAATTTTATGTCATGCAGCATTAGGCTACTGTTAAATTTTAATTTCAATTAATGGTCTTTATACTCTTTCTTTATGCACACCAGGGATATTTTAGGCATCCATTTCCCTTCTAATTAGCTTTTATTGCTGAATTCATTCTGAATCTCTGGAAGTCATTAGATTCTCAAACATGCACAGCTGAATTTACTTACTCTCTAATAAAATTAATTAGACCCTCACAAAAAAATGGCTAAATTTGGTCTACCTCTATACATATAGGTAAGTACTGAGTGCCTGTAGTTTCTATGTATGCCTTTCTGGTACAGTGTCTTTTTTTATTATTGACTTTTATCCTTGTTATTAACATTGCTGCTTCTTGGTTTGATGCTTTGCCTACTTGACTTAAAATGAAACCTGTTTCAAGGGCTTTGTCTCCTACATTATGGCACAACATCACTTATACACTAATCTCTGTCAAAAAGCTGTTATGTATTGTGAGCTTCCTGAGAATATTGTGTTCACCGTAAAACAGCACAGAACCTTAGAGCCTAAGGCACAGGTAATTTCCACAAATACCACTTGAGAAAGTTGATGTAGGCTGATAAATTGTATTACGTTTGAAAACTTTTAATTGGTCTGTTTGAAAGAAGAGAAACAAGAGATGCAAGAAAGAAAGAAGCCAAAATCTATGGGGTTTTGCCAGTGACTTACTAGAAGAAAGGGTCAAGCATCTTCATACTTCCAAGAAAGGAAAAAAAATACATTGTATCACACACCAGTATGACTGCTTTTTATGTTTTTTAAAAAATTTGGATAGTTGTTTATAAAAAGGCTTGGGTAGCTTAATGGCACAGCAGCATTAAGCTCTAATTTATCGTTGTGCTGTAACTATGAAAATTGAAGAATATACCTTCAGGGGAGAGGCAATGAAAGATTTCATCTTGTATGGATTACAATGGAATATTTACAACACTAGTTAAGAGTCTGCGACAAATTTTGTAGTGACCTCCCATTTTAAGAAGTGTAAACTATATGTGGTTATTATATGGTCACAACAAGTAATTTGTAAAATATTACAATATTTGTAAGACTCAAAATTGAACTTAGCATATTATCAGCTTCCTTTACACTTTTCATACTATTTTACACAAACTGCATTACTTTTAGAAACTGATTATGAACATGCTACAGACATACCTATTCATATATCTAAACAAAAAGGTGTATTTATACTAGAGATGCGATATGTCACATATATATTGTTGTATACATATCATTATAATTGTATAGATGGACATAGCAGTGCAGTGATAACAGTTCTAGTTGCTTTCTACAGTCCAGTGCACCTCGGGTAATTACTCATTTCATTCAAATCCATAATTTCAAAATACCTGGCTTTCCAGAGGCAATGCACCTTCCCCACAGACAAAAGACTTACTTTATAGCAGACAAGCAGCTGAAGTCAGGGGACCTCAGCATACAGGCAATGGTCTAAATACTGGTCAGAAGCAATCAGGTAATACAGAGTAAATGGTAGCACTGGAAGTATATTTATGTAAGGGCTGTGGCAGTAAAGATAGTGGTTTATTTCCCTGTCTAATTTGGCATTCCCATACTTAGGCTATTCTCACAAAATTAACTCCAATTTCCGTGTTCAGTAGAAGAGAGAGAAAAAGTTTTTATGATAAAAGGAACTTCAGAAATCGCACACCAATTTAACAATTTTCTGGTTTGCTCCTGTAGTAATAGCTAATTGGTTTTCTTTTTAAAAATGATGATAGGATATTTTTTTCCCATCCTGATATTTTTTAAAAAAATACAGTCTACGTGATAGGCTCAAGAGCAACAGTACCTGCCTTCACTCAGTATATTCCCCATCAGCTCTTCCCTGTTTGGCTAGCACAAAGGCCAAATCTGCTTTGCCTTTATGGAACAACTGGTAGAAACAAAAGCAAGAATGATTCCAAATGGTATTTCCTTAGAATTCTTCATTACCATTTCCAGGCAGTGCTTTGTCACAAGATTAAAACAAAAGTAAGTAAATGTATTTATAGAAAATATTTAAATATGCATGGTCATGAAGCATGGCACAACCTCATTTTATGTTATTCAGACTCATAAAATGTGAAATAAAATTATATTTTCCCCCAATTCAACCTTTTTTAAAAGGAAATGCTGACTAAAACAAAAGAATCATGCAAACGAGATGATTAGAATAAAGGGATCATCTGAAGTATGGATGCTAATTGAAAAGCTTTCATCTTTTCTCAAAAGCTATTATGTGTTTTCATCTAGAGTTTTTGTTTTTGTGATTTTTTTGCATAAATAAGTTTAAACAATGGGTAATAGAGATTTATTTATGAATTTGTTAGACTGGAATTTTAAATAGTCTCAAGAATTCAAGCTGGTCAAAAATGAAATAATAAAAAATAAGCCACCTGCTCCAATTAACATACCTAATTTCTTCTCTGCTTTTTGTAGCCATTTTTTTCCATGAGCACATTCCTCATGCAAAATTTGGAATGCCAGCGTTATTTAATTTGTTTTACTTTTTCAATACTATTTAGTTTTTCCAAATTTTCAATTTTCACTTAATCTTCATTCAAGCAAATTTTTAAAAAAGATAAATATTATTAAGACTTAATGCTTAGCAAGGTTGGGTTTTGTTTTGTTTTTTAAAGCTGACGTATATCACTGATGTACATGCAATTTTTGCTTTAAAGTATTGAGTTAATGGTTCCCTCAAATTTTTGAGCACTTGTCTTTGAAGTAACACATGTGACAGCAGTTCTCTCTAAAACATTCAAACCTGTTTCCGCTACTGGTGGGTTATATAGTCACTTCACCACAGAAACCTGTAAGCTGTGGCTGTGTTTCATTGATACCCTTTCAAGCCTTTTTCCTTCTGCAGCTTTTGTTTGGGATTATTTTATTGTGTCAGTGACTAACAGGCCTCCTTGGATTGTCACCCTTTATTGCCTATTCCTGCCAGCTGCAAAAATACTGGCTTCTTTTTTAATCATGAAATGAATTGTTGCAGGAATGGGGAATGCTACAGTTTCCTCCGCATAACGTTCTCCAATCAGAAAATTATAATTTCTCAGATGCATTGCACAATATACTAGGAAACAGCTGCATAATTTAACTTAATTGTTAAGCAATACCTCATTATAGCTAGACAGTAAATTCAGCGGTTCACATTTTTTGTGCGCCTCTCATCTTTTCAGTGCTCACACCATGTTCTCTTTTTCATCTGCCTTTCTGCTCCCAAAGGTGCTGGAAAAAGCCATATTTGCAATAAAAATAAATTTAATCTTCTTTAAGAACCAGCTTAAATTCATGGTAGACGGCTAAGATTCAAATTTATAGGAGAGTAAGTCCTTCTAGATAACCCTGGAAAGTCTGGTAGTTGATATTCATCCATTTTTTAAAAACAAATCAAAACCCCATCCAAAACCCAAGATCAACTAAATGTTCAGTTTTGAAATACATTTAAATTCTAAAGGCCTGTGACAGCAGTAAATATTGTTCAGCAGGTTAGAGGTGGAGAGCTGCAAAAAGAGCACAATTCAATACAAATGTGTGGTGAGCACCTAATGTACGACTTGTTTTAAGACACTGAGACAAGAAACCATTTGCATTCCCCACTACTTTGTCTTCATCTAAGACAATGCAATTGTTTGTTTGAACTAGACCAGGCAATGTTGGCAGGCTAACACCACCTCTTCTCCTGACATTCAGTGTATCTAGTCCTTTGTTTTCTTTTGCCTTTCTTTAACATGCCTTAGTAAAGGTTTCAACCTAAACCAGTGTATTTATTTTTAAATTTTCTTTGCTTCTAAGATTTACTTTTTTTAATTCAGTACTTTCTGAATCAATTTGAACTTATTTATGCACTTATATCTGAGTTCAGCAGCCAGACTCAGCTATTTGCATAGTGTATTCATATTATATGTCTATGTGCTGATTCCTAAGTCCTGTGCAAGTTATTAATTTACTAGATTCTCTAGGTTGAGGGATGAAAAAATTCCTTTGAGTTTCTATGTAGATATAATTTGTGTTTTAAGTAACTATTCCAAACAATCATCACTTTATTGCTGCCATTGTCTAACCACGTGTTTAGGTATCTCTAAAACATTTATATTGTATCATAAAATAAAACCACAAAAATCTACTAGAGTTGCTAGTAATTTACAGGTGTGTTACCAGGTCTTTCTGCTGCTGGTGGTTTCTGCCTCATTGGGCCAGAAGTATTCTTGTGTTCTGAGTGTGGATCGAGACTGCCTGTGCTATCACAACTATGAATAACACACCTTACTCTGTTTTTAATAGTGCTACATTTCTCTCCTATATTCTTGACCAACAGTTCATATAGTATCTGGGAGAAGGAAAAGATTTCACCAAAATGTCTAGCCTCCCAGAAGATCACCTGGAGTGTGGCCACTCCAAATGCTGAAAATAAAGGAGACAGCATCTTCATTTGTAAGTCTACTTTCAGTCATGTGAAAAACATACAGAACTCATTTTGAGTGAGGTCAGAACAGTAAATATTAAGAACAACCGCTTACATTTCCCTCTGTAAGTTAGGACTATTATAGAGAAGCACTCATGAGAGAGTAGGAAAACTTCAATGACCTTTCTTCTTGCTAGTTCTATGTACTATGAGCAATCAGTAATTAAAGCTTTTCTGTAACTATAGTCAAACATAAAAAGAAATTAAAGCTTGGGCCTTTGTTAAGAAAGTTTTGGGCTTTTGTTCCTTTATCAGTGTTCCATTTTGTTCTATTTTTTGCTCAAGGAGATTAAAATAAAATCATTTGGATACAAGAAACAGTAACACTAGGAATCTGAAAGTGTTTAGTCAGAACATGTAATTAGTGATAACAATCAATCATCCCTGTAGCTTCTGCTCCGTGTAATTCTCTACCCACTGAAATTCAGCTAGTTCCTAATAAATGTTTCATTGCAAAAAAAATTAAAGAGTGATTTTTAGCATATTTATAACCAGTTCATAAACAAATGCTTGGGATTTGTTGGGGTTTGTTGGTTTTGTTTGGTTTTTTTTCCTGATTACTGCACATCTTACTTAAGCCTGACTTCATTAGATCGATTTAAGAAGTTCACAATACTGCAGACTGGTTTTTCTGCTAAGCAATATCTGCATCATCTGATTCTGATTTCACTGATATCTGTGGATTAAAGGCAGAACTACTGGCATGAAACTGGTGTTGGTTGGGAATCAAAACAGTTCTGTGAAGTTTTGTTAGCTTAATTGCTTCTTTCTCATACTGTAGACTAATACATAAGCCTTGCGCTTTCTCCCTCATCAAGAAACAAAAGGGACCTGATCGCTACACCTGGACTTTTATAACCAGGATCTGACAGTTCAGAGTCTGACAAAAGATGGTGAAAATACCTAGCTGTGTATTAATATGCAATTATACAATAAAATTCGCCTGTAGTTATCACTAAGGGGAATGACCAATTGTCTTCCTAAGTTGGTCATCTAATTAAAGAAAGCAGAACTATAGTCATTACATTTAGTTCTTAGGAGAGCTGGATACCTTCTATTGATAATTACAGAAGAATAGTAGAAAAACAGGGTTGCCAGTGCTTGCATAAGGGAAAGAATGTTTCACTTCTACATTAAGCAAGGGAAAGGAAAAGATCATCACCAATATGTGGTGAGATTTAATTTTAAAGTGTATAATTTATACTAATACTATTTCTTTGCTACTTCAAAATGCACTGTTTTATTTAGAAAAGGCATCAAAATAAGAAGAAACCTGGGAGAATTGAACATCTGCTATGAAGTGTTGCTGAGAGACAACAAAATAACTACACTGCAGCTAATTCAGGGATCTCACTGCCCTGGGATGCTGTAGGCCTGAGCAGGGTTCAAAAAGATTAGTCATTTGTAGGGACTTCATAAATGTCTGCAGCTATAGAATTGATATTTTCAATGTAAGATTAATCTTTGTTTTACGAACAGCTCCTGAAGTCAGTGATGAGAATTAAGAAGAAAAGCCCTCCCTGGGGCAGACTATCCTGTAAGAAGCAGTTTCTTGCCTTCTGTTTCCAACCTGTTGGAACAGGCTCTCTGGCTGTAAGGACTTCTTTCGGGTGCAGAGTTACAGACTGTGTATTCTTAGATGTATTTTATCCATGTACCCTAATCACATATTCTTAGCGTATTTGATGTATAGTAAATGCTCTCATCATGTTACGGACAATTTTTGTTTGCCTGTTCCAAGAAGAAAGGTGTTTTTGACCAAGTCAGACCCCCATTATGAGTATTTCTTAGTATGATTCACCATGTCTGAACATGATGTAACAAATCTGATTATGAGTTCACTGTTCCTAGTTAAAATTCAAGATTACCTTAAATGAAGAAATTGCACCTGTTTAACTGGGAGATGAATTGGGTCTGCTGACGAAAAGATCACAGAATCACAGGTTGGAAGGGACCTCAGTGATCACCTAGTCCAACTTTTCTTGGAAAAGCACAGTTATTGTCAGACAAGGACAATAACTTAGCAAACTGAAAATTGCTAAAGAGTGATGGCTATTGTTTTTTTAACCCAACTCTCCCCGAAAACTGTTTGTCAATCAGCTATTGTAAAAAAGATTTTAATAAAATCTGTGGGTGCTCTTGCAACAGAAAAAAATACAATCCTTCTCTAGTCAGTATTACAGCTATGAAAACAACATAAAACCAAAAATAAATCTGAAATGCAAAAGCTAAAAACGATTATTCAAACAAGTGTAACTGATGCCTAATATGCTAAGGTAAACAGTAACTCCATTAACATATTTTGCAGTTCCCTGATACCCAACCATACTTATCAACAAGGAACTGAGTCTTCGTTCTGCATGAATTAACCTTCATCTTTATCTCCCAGAGTTTTTGAATGGCAAACACTATAACAATGATTGAGATTAAAATGTTAGCCTGAAGTCAGATACCTGATACAATGGATGAATCTTTAATTCACTTTTAAATTGCTTAAATAATGCTACATTCAAAATTTTCTGCATGGATGAACATTAGTTCATCCAGGAAAGAAATGTTACCATGTTTAATTCAATAGTTTTAAAAATTTAGTTATTAAAAGATTCTAATTTAGCATTTCCTTTGGTGTTTTATGCCTTGCTTGGTAAGAAGATGCATCAACAGGCCATGATAAAGAGATAAAAAAAGCTGTAAAAATTCTGCCCAAACCGAGTATTTGCTTTTGCTACAATAGCTTTTTACTCAGACAACTATGACTAAAATGAAAGACATAATTTCATAGCAGATTAACACAATCGTGGCCTCTGTTTCTGCATAAGTTCACTGATGGGTAGGTAACAACTAATAAAGAAGGGTCTTGAAGCCTAGTGGGTTTCATTTGCTTAATTTATCACTAATTTGACTCTTACAGAGGTTGTTCCTTAAAATAAGAGAAGATTGAACCTTGATAAGAAAAGTGGTGATCAAAAGTGTTCTAAATCACAACCCAAAAGTCTCAATTCTGATCAATGATTCTTAAAAATATGTTTCTGTATTTTGAAAATAGGGAATTAAAAAATTCCCTAAACTGCTTAGAAATATGCTGGCTTTAATAAACTGTCAAGTGAATAGTTCCATGAAATAAAACAAATCAGCATTAATCTAATATAATATGATATTAATTAACAGAAAAATGTAGGAGTGCCCACACGTTATGTGCAGAAACACACCACTATTATCACAGAAGTTTTAGCTTTATTTCTCAAACAAACTCTTTAAACATCCGTGTTCTGTAAGAGATTGTATAATTAGCAGAAATATATCCTTTCCTACAAATCAGGGAGCCCAGCATTCTTATTTCTTCTTCTATAATTTAATTTCATAAATCTTCATATTCATTATAAGAGAGAGCACTCTAGCTCTCCACCTCCCTGCTGCAACCTTAGAAGTCTTGAAGGGGGTCTAGTAGCAATCTAAATTGAGGGTTTTTTTTAAGGTAATAGGCTATCCCAAATGGTTTGGGTAATAAGATTTTTGATAAAGTTCAAGAACTTTCTTTCTCAGCTTCAAATTAAGATATGTGATTTTAATCACTGATATATCCCTGCTGCTGTGCCAGTCCAGATTAAGTATCACAGACCTTTTATGACACTTCTTAACTAAGCCTCAGGAATCTTCTACAAAAAGCAGTTTTTCAAGCTGGGATATTACAAAGAGCGTTTGTCAAGAAAGCTGTATCAGGTCCAGGTCCCAGATCTGGTTTTGTCCCAGTCACCTTTTTGGCCCGAAGGAATATGGCATTCATCCACAGATACCAGAAAATTGCTTTTGGAACAGAGCGCTCCAGGCCATTGAAAGCACTGGGTCATTTCCTTTCTGGACAGAACTTTCTGAGTGTCACCCGTTAGAGCGAGCTTCCTTTTGGTGTTAGCTGGCATTCAGCACCCATTGTTCTTCATTTTCATACTTCTTTTGAGCATGCTGCAAGAAGCAACCTGTGAGGGGACAAAGAGTCATTGGGACCTTCAGGGTGCAGGTGTTTCCTTTGGCTGCTTCCACTTATTATTAGTCTACTGGGTCATACTGTTGCCACAGACCCTCTACTGTTGAGCATCCAGTTCTAAGGCAGCTTTTGTGATAGATTTACACAGATAAGCAACAATATTAGAGAAAAACCCAAGCCATAGAGCTTTTCTATAGCTAATCATTCATGTCCTGGCTTTACATAGATGTCCAGAGCGTGCCTGAGGAATCACAGCAGTTAATACACCAATGAGTAAGTGCTTGTCTCACAGCCTGGGACTAGGAAGTTAAGATAAAGATAAAGCAAATATGACCCTGCACATTACAAGATGGCTTTAAGGTGCCATCAGAAGGTATCAGAAACAGATAGTGTGATCCCAGATTAGCCATCTGAGGCAACAGCACCCTCCAATGAGCTGTCCTGTGTAGAGCCCTATCCACTGTTATGGTCCTACAGAAGGAAAAAAGGAAACAAAACCTTATGCTTAGGATCTTCAGTAAAACCTCCTTTGAAAAGGAGGTTTATAGGGCAAAAATTTAGGACAGAATGTGAAACTGCTGGAGGGTTCTTTTGGGTTTTTTGCTTTTCTAAGCCTGAGACAGTTCATATTGTTCAACTTCTAAGAAAAGAATTAAGACTAAAAACTATCCAAATATTTTTTGCTTAAACTGACTTTTTTAGCCTACCATCAGCAACATAGAAAGTTTCAACTATTGTTAACTTGTTTTCCCCTAGAAAAACATCTATAATAATCTTCAAGTATACATTTAGGTGATGTTAAAAGCTTACAAAACATGCTGATTTTTTCCTAAGGGTTGATATGAACTTGATTTCCCAGTGTGATAGAGTTAACTGTCAAAATGAAATATACCAAATGTATTCAGAATCCTAAATATTCAATACAGTACTTTTCTACTCTCAAGTTGTCCTACACATCGTAGCATTGGGAATCTTTGTTTCGACGCATTCATGCCCACAATTTAATCCTGTAACGTCAAGAACATCATCATCATCATTTATCCTCTTCCTAAAGTGGTCAGCAAGCTCAAAAGGTATCTATGTGATATTTAACTCAAGCATAGGTTCATGTTCATACAGAAATATCTGTATACATAGCTCCCTGTAAATGAAGCCTCACCTCATTTTCAAGCAGGCTTTTTGCTGCAGGCATAGTGTAAAGCAGGCACACCTTAAAGACCCAAGCAGTGTTTCATTGTACCATGTAAATATATGTGTCCATTCCATGTTAACTCAGACTTTTTTATCCCACTACCTTCTGTGGAGTAGGTAGGTATGTTCACAGTTACAAACACACAGGTATTCACAGGGCTGCACTGCTCAGTGTTCTCAGAGCAGCGAACAGTCTGCTCCCATTTAGCAGTGACACTGCTGAACAGCAGTGGAGATTCTCTAAGGAGAAATGCTTTTCTGAACAGGCAACCTGAATTCAGGAAGATGCATTAAATGAGCTTCCATCAAAATTTTCAAATAGTCCAGCTGACAAAGACAGCAATCCTCAATTGTCACTTTCTTAATTGCAAAGCCAAGTTAAGGAAATCTAGATTCTTGCAAAGAAAGGGAAAAAATGGGGTGTTCCTTAGTATCTATTTGTACATCCTCTCACCTTTCAGTAAGTGCAACTCATTGGGACACAGTCATTCACCACACTGCTTCCTACTGATAATACAATAACTACTATCTAAGCAGACAGAACATGATCTAGGAGAAGGGGGCCCTCCTTGAAACAGTTGCTGTTACTGGTATGTTTTGCTGTATTATTTCATGTTACACACCTCACTAAAATGGCTTGACATAAAGACAGAAGCAGCATCTGTACTGTCCTAGACGGGAGGCAGTGAGAAAACCTGCCGCACCTGCATCGGCGTGTCCTCACATGATTGAGCCAGGCTGCAGTAATGAGCCAGCACTGCTCCAGTTTGTGTTGAACCTGCTCTGTCACAACTGCTGACAGTCTGCACAAGGGCATCTGGCCAAGATGCTCTGGAGAGAGGTAGGGCACGTACACCAAACATCAACATTTTCTCCATGAGGTTTTGGGGTTGTTTCTTTAAATTTTAAAAGTCTTTTAGGAAAGATCCATTCATAGCTCTGCAGCCATTATAGAGGAAGACCCACTTCAAGAAAAATGAGGAGCAAACACAATACAAGCTGCTTCTGTCTTTTTGGCTCTCTTTAACATTTTGGTAATGCATGGCATTTATAAAAATTTTGACTATTTTCATCCCAAGATAGTCACATCAAAAATATTGTAGGAATAAAACACAAAAGGATAGGTACTTAACTTGGTTACTTTTTTAAAATTATGTAAGTTTAGTTCAGCAAAATATTTCTAAATAATGCAAGGAAAACCTTTACAGGTACTGAATTTTTTAATTAACAGCCATGGCCCACCGATTTTGTGACTGAACAAGGAGAATTAAGAAATTCTTTTATTATCAACTTGCTCTAATCAGCAATTTAGCTGAGAAAAAGAACAGTGCGGGTGCAGTATTTTAAGACCGTCTAGAGTATCTGTCAGACTTCAGGTAACAATAGCTTAATTAAATATATTGATGCATTAAAATTAAAAAAAGGCAAAACAAAAACTGTTTACTGACCTGAAATGTTGAGGAAAATTAACCAGCAGAAGCAAAATAATCTTCTTTTACCATTTACATAATTAACCTAGCTTGGCTGAAGGCTTCTAAATTATAAATAAAACAAAAGAATATGTTGGATACTCAGCCTCATTTCCTAAATGAATTCTCCATATAATTTGTAGGTCCATTTTGTATGTGGGTGCACATTCACTCCAAGGCTGTGCGTATTTGACATACAAAAGTATTCTTGGATGCAATTTTTGTATTATTTGCCTGAAAAGTTTTGCTTCTCTGCAACAAAGGCCAGGAGTTCTAGGAGAAGGAGGCAGCAAGAAGAAATAATTGACTGATATTATTTTACATCATAAGAATAATTTGAGTCACACAAGGTAGTTTTGAAGATACCCTCTGCCATACCTAACCCTATGCCTGAGAGGACAATAGGGTTGGGAGACACCAAGCCAGAGGAGGCAAAGAAAACCCTAATTTTCTCTAACTACCCTCAACAATGTGTATGAGGATGCACATTAAAGGAAAGGAGATTATCTTCGAAAGAGGTGTTGAAAATGCTTCATTTTGTTGCAACAAACATTACTGACATCGTGTACAGAGTAGTTCCTTACGATTTTTTGACGTTTTTGCTATTTTAAACATTCCAGTTTACTGACTGTTTCTTCTGTTTATGGTTGCTTTCTCAGACTTGAATAGCTGTCCAAACAATAAATCTAAATGTTAATCTAACATTAAAATCTAAATCATCTATTTAAATAGTGTACATTGACCCTATAGGTATAAAATTGTATGTTCTCAGGTCATCATTTCTCAAAGGTATGGTCAGAAGAGTACATATGAAGCATGGCCCCAGATTCCCTTTCCAGAACAAGGCCTTTCTGCTCCAGTGCGATTTGATGCACATTGAAGGTTCATGCCATGTCATGCATTTGAGTGCTGAATGTACTTGATATGAAGGCATCTGAGGGAGAAGCTGCTGACAGCAGCTATGATTTGTTTTTGGCAGGTAGGTGTCTCTTTATTCTATGAGTGGTAGAAATATGTCACCATTTAAGAAGGAAACATTGTTTAAGTAGGAAAAAAATCTTTCTGCATCTTTGTGTATACTAAAACTGTCACTTCTGAAATGAATTATCTTCCAGAACAAGGGTAATGACTTGTCACCTCCGCAGTTTGATCCTTTGCCCTTTCATCAAGACTTGCACTGGGAATGCAGCACTCTCAGCAGTACAACCACTCAGGGAAAGCCCTAAAGAATGGAGAAGGCATACTAAAACTCAAAGAAAATTATTCTGACAAACCTGTGTTTCAGAGTCATTCATTTCTGAATCCCCTGCCTCCTTGCTTAAAAAGTTTCCTTCTGCTCCACCACCTCTTTGCCTGCATCTTACATGGCTGAGCAGCCTCTCACTACACACGGTATCATTTAGGGTAGTTTCTCTAATGTTGCTATCAAGGTGAAATGTTGTCCTTGGATGTGTTTAATAAGTTTCAGATTCATCTGCATTTCTTATATAGGGACCCTACACTTCCATAGGTTGCTGTAAAACAAAGATGTTCAAGATTTCTTTTTTCTATTTTTATTTGTTATCCTATAAAATAAACAATTTTGCTATTTTAGTGATCTTTTAGTATAATGAAATGGATCCTTCTACAATCTCTTTTTCCAATGCTAACAAGGTGTGTGTCAGGAAGATTTCAGGTAGGTGTGTGCCTGACAATCAAGTCTAGGATTAGTAATTTGCCCCATTCATCGGTAACCTTATTTCATCCATTCTGAGGTACAAGTTTCCTGCAGGAGTGCACAACCATTTAAGTTACTTTTTTTTATTGACCACATTCAAATTCTTAGCTTTGAAAATTCATCACTGGTCCAGCTTTTAAGTTATTCTTCTCAAAAAACTGTAACAGGAGGTTAACTTGTGTAGGAGAAGCACAGAGAAATATCTTCTGCTGAACCATGTCTTTGGAACCAGGGACAAGACACTAATCTCATGACTCAACAAAAAGTGAAAGATCCCTCTCTTTGACTTCTAATATAGTAACACAGAATAATCTAAAGTGTCAACATACACTCCTCCTTCCTTTCAAGGCTCCAGAAGATCAGGACCAATTGGATTACAGAGTACCAACCTGGTTTAAGATAATGCTTTAAGTACACAGTGATAAGCAGGATAAATAGGAAACTATTTCCACTGGGCCACCAACACAAGATGTTTGCATAGACTATAGAATATAGGCTAGAATAACGCACGATCTCCCTTGTTACTCAGTACAATGGCCCTGCCACCAGAATTAACTCCTGAATTGTACTCTTGGAACTACAGGAAAAACCGCTTTGAGTAAAAGGCATTTTAGTTTCTTTTTTGGAGTTCTCCTGTACTTCAGGTCTGCAAAACCCGAAGAGGGTTCATCTGAATTTGCCATGGTTACTGTTATAATAGAGGCCATATAAAATTCTCAGAAGGAAAATGGAGGGTCTCGCTTCGATCAAAACCAGAAAGTATTTATTTTGATCTCTTACAAATATTCTTAACCGATCTAATCTGTATGGCATTTTTATCTTTGGGACATGTTACTTCAACAGGATTGATTCACCTTCTGTATCCACAGAATGGAAAGGCTGGTGTTAAGAACAGCAATTTAATCAATTGTCCAGTGAGCAAACTCATGTGTGCAATTTCTGTACAATGAACTTAGTACATAATTTTAATTGAAAACCATCTAATTAGATAATTTACAACCAACATTTACAAATTAGACAGCTGAACTTAAACTATGTGAAAGGTTTCTTTTTTTTTTGTCTAATTTGTACTTGTGTAATGTGAAAGTGTTTAGCTTTCTTTTTCTTCTTGCAAGAGAGATATTGGTCTTCAAATAGCTGTAATTAAGGATGCAAGCAATATGCAGACTGAGAATGATTTACAGCACATCAGCTTTGTTCTAAAGCAAAGGCAGAAAACAAAGACATGTCGGTGAGAAATGAATTTCTTTAGGACAATTAATTATTAGGCCCTTCATGCCAACAACAGTGAAATAGTTCATGTAAGAAAATACTTTTATAAATTGTTAGATGGCACAGTAAAAAGCTGATTATAATACAGCACATCATAACAAGAGATTGGCCTCAAGAAGGTCCTCTTCAGCCCTCCAATATACACTTGGATATAACACGGTGACTCTGGGTGTTTGGCACATGACTTTGGGGGGGTTGGACTGCATTATCTTTAAAGATCCTTTCCAACTCAGACCACTCTATGTTCTGGTGTTGATGTGATAAATTACTGATAATGTTGGCTAGTTGAGAAAAGTATCCAAGCATGTCAGCTTTAATAATCTTCTGTAGTTTTCAGCCTAAGCTCCTTCTCAATACACACTACCCTTCTTCCCAATAGAAATGGAAACAGTGAGAACCTCCAAGATGGAAAGGATAAAAATTATAATTGTGGAAAATGTGGACCATAACCATTTGCAAGATCAGGGCCTTCTTGTAGACAAATGAAGAAATGTCTTAGGCAAGGAGATGTTTTGTGTCAGCTTCTCACTTTCCATTATAAAATTAACAGTTAATAGGAAGAAGTGGATCTTAAGTTAATTATTGCTCCCTACCTTTGAAAAACAAAGCTATTCTGCATGATAGATTGAGAAGCCAACTTCAAGCATAAATTTCTTTTCATAGAGTGCCTTAAAAATCAGCTCACCCATTGCTTTTACCACAGAGACTTTTATCACCACCCAACAGCTGGGGCAATTCTAAACAGAAACACCTAACTCATCAAGTTTTGCATTTCTGGACAAAGTTAAAGTTACCAAGAATCACTTGTTTCCACCAGACCAACATCATCTAGACCAAACCTAACTGCTTTGGTAGTCAAACAAAATGGAAGCTCCCTAAACGAGTGTCTGGGCTTTTTTTCCATATTTCCCACCACTTCCCTCTCAGACTTGGCTTCTGAAAAAGAAAAAAAAGGCAGAACTCAGCAAAGGAGGAGAATAAAGTACAACATAACCAAAGGGTTGTTTTGAAATCACCATGAGGAGGAGGGGAATGAGAAGTTAAATATTTCCTTATACATACTGTTCAGAATAATGCCAGCTTTGTGGGTGCTACAAACTTGGTGCAATAAATGTGAAGTAAGTACACAGGAAGACAGATAGATTTCATTCCTATCATATTCAAGTATATTAAATGCTTGAACACCGCATAGTTTTAAGAGCTTCCTAGCTTTAAAAGCATTAAACGTTCCCTATAAAGCAGCCAGGCTATCCGCTACTCTTAATATTCTCCCTCTGAATTCTTCTTTTGCCAGCTAAGACTTGGCCAGAGTGAACCTGAGTGAGAGAGGTTTAATGTATTAATACATAAAAAGCAATTTCAAGTGAGAAAGAAAATGAGTTGCTTCAGAGTAAGGAAAAAAATTATGGTGGGAAAAAAGTTTTTAGAAATGCAAATGGAAGTTTGGCACTTTACTTTTCCATGTTTCCTGCAGACAGGGTAAATCCCAGCAAATTGTCCCAGATTCTTGAAGAACAAAGACAACAGCAAAAAATTTATAAGTCAAACTAAGCAAGAGAGAAAGATTGCTTTGCTGAAGGCATAGAGAAAATTTCAGAAGTGCAAACCCTGTAGCAGTCTGAGTGCTTAATAGTGAAAATGGAAAAATATAAAAAATTAACATAGTACCAGAAAAAGACAGAAAGTATCTGAAATTCCTTTGCTGAGACTCATTTCAAAGCTATCAAAAAAAAAAAAAAGATATGAGACATGTTTTCCACATTTTGATATTAGGTAGGTTGATCTGGAGACATTTTGCTCTTTATTTCAAACTCTGTTAACATCCAATTCAAATAAAATCTAGAGAAGATTCAGTAACCCAGAAATTTCATCTTTTTCTGCTCACAGTCTTTAATTTCCTTTAATGCTTTCAAGTTTTGCACCCAAAATTAGAGGTTAGTTGAGCAAACCTTTTACATGTCAACATACCAATGCAAGTCACAGGTACTCTTCATGAATTCAAAATGAGTTGTTAGAAACAGCAAAATAATAGTGGAGCTGTTCAGAACATACCTCCCAAGACTGAATCCATTTGGTAGGTTACAGAGGTAAATACCGTTCTTTTAAAACAGCCTTTATAATCCTGGGACAAGGGAAGTTTTTAGAGTACTCAAAGTGACCAATGGTTTATATTTAGTATTTATATTTTAATCTCATATAAAATTCAAAAAATTTCAATTAGTTTGCCTGCTTTTCCAATACATTTACATGTATAACACTGTATTTAATGAAAGCCTTCTTAATGAATTTCCAGTTCCTTTTAGTATTCATATTCCCACATATTTGTCCTCAAAGGCTTTTGGTGCATACTATAATAGCACAAATCTAGTGATATTTTTCTTAATCCTATTTAGGTGAATGAGTAATGGTCTGCTGAAAGATCTTCCGTACAGGCCGTACAGGCCAAAAAATCTATCAAGATTTTCACTAATATATATTTCATGCAACTGCTCACCAGCTTAAACCTTCAGTTTCTCAACCATCAATAGCAAGAGTACCTTTCTTCTAACCCTATTTTTATTTGTATAGTTTTGATACTTTATTTTCAGCTTTTGAAATCAAAAGTATTGAAATAGTTTTAATAGACCTAAGATTTAATATAGATAACATAGGTGTGAAAAAAGGTAAGGTGTCTAAGTTTAGATGTGTTAAGTGAGATTTTTAGAAAGGGCGAGCCAATTAAGTCTTGAAAATAACTTCCCCTTCCAGGCAAAACCCCAAATTTCTTATTACTTCTGAAAATTTTGGCAAAGCAGTAAAGTGTTTGACATTTATTCAGTTACCATATCACACCATCTTAAAAATAGTAATTTTAATATTTAACTATTATTTCCCAAATGTAGAAGAACCAATATTTCATCATCTACTACACTGCTCCCCCCGCTGGCTAGTCGTCTTCATTACAGATTAGCCTATTCCAGGCCACAGTAAAATAGGTGCCAATGAAAGAAGAGGAATGATGTCCCATACCGCCTTTCGTAAAACAAAATCCTTGCAGTACAGCTGGCAAAGCCTTTTTAGTACTAACATTACAGATGAAAATGTGTGAATTTATTTGGGGCGGGAAGGAAAAGGAGGAGAAAAGATAAGGAAAGGGTAATAGTTTTGTATTAATATCTTATATTTGTTAATAAGAATGCATTTATTTTGTGTGGTAGGATAGTCACCAAAATCTAACACAGTAGATGAATGTAATTTTTAATGTGGTGGCTATTCTTTATATCGTTTTGACTATTTTCTCTTTTATGGTCTTATTAGTTTTGTAAGGTGAATGTGATTGATTTTTTAAAGGTAAGTGTCAGCGTGGGTTTTTACAGGATTTGCCATGTTCCAGAGTTCTTTCTGGCAAGTTACTTTTGAGTCTCTGTCCTTTTCAGCCTAGCATTCTGTCTCAGGGTTGATATTTTTAAATATATATGCTAACAGGAACACGTCTTGATAAAGGCTTTAACATATGGCCTGCCAACTTGTGATAACCTAATTCCACTTTAGGCCTATTGTAAGCTTAATATCTCACATGAACGCAAAGGTTTTCCAATAGCACGTTCAACCAATTGGAAGTAAACAGGGAATAGGGCTGACCAACATATCAAATAACTGAACACTGAAAAGGTCAAAATGGTCTGATTTACAGTACTGTCATGTTGTGCGGGGTGTGTGAGGCATTTTAATGCTCATTTCACGTTCTACAATGACAATGTCGGTAATGAATAGGAAATGGCATATTATGAATTCATTCTTGTGATGATAATTGTAATGAGAATAGTGAATGGTACAACAAATCTAATCCATCTTCATGACAATTTAAAAACTGTAATCTGATTGCAATCCTGGGTATTTTTCAGACACTTTCTAGAAGAAAACTAAATACAATTAAGCAGCAAAAAATATTGTATTTCCCAGACATCTTAAACCCGTATTTTTTTGCAAGTTGTGTGATCTGTGTAAGTCTTATACAAAAAGCTTTCTTTTAATTGTATGGAAACTTTGATTTTCCTTTTATTTCAGCATAGTATGTTATAATTTATTAAAGGAACTTTAAAGGTCATCAACTCTAAATCACACATTAACAGAGGCTAAAGAAAAGAATTGGAAAAACTTGAGTTATTCTAATAATAATCAGATGTAATAATAATCAGATGTATGTAAGATAATAGGACATAGTGATATATCACATTTAATAAACCTTAGTGTTTAGAAAATCAGACTCTCCACTACAAAAAACAAGGCTTAGTTACTCTACAGATTGCAGAACCTTTTTTTTTAGGAGCATGGGAGGAAACAGGCTTTGTACCAGTGAAAGACACGGCAGTACACTTCCTGCAAATTCAAAGGCAATAGTTTCTGTACACACAGTTTTACTAGAAACAGGAACCACAATATTTGCTTGTGCCATGTCATTACATTTTCTACCAAAAATTTAAGCCCTAAGCCCTACCCCAAGAACCCTACCATCTGATTTCATTGTTCAGAATTAAATATTGGCTCCGCAGCAATCTCTTTCAAAAATTAGACTGAGTGACCTTGCTGGGACCAGGACCTCATCATTGCTTGCTAATAGCTTCTGTCATCCCCTCTGTCCACCACTGATGACACTCATACAACACACCAGGTCTAAACTTCTTCAAACCACTCAAAAATCTGAATTTAAGTTCAAGGACCACTTGTCTCAGATATCCTGCCTTTCCTTCACCGTAACCTCAATGTTATTTTCTGTTTTAATTCCATTGTTTTCTTACTGTCTGGGTAATTGAATCAAGTCTGGGTTATAGTGTTGCTCCTAACCCAGGCTCGAAATCATGTATAGGAGAGCTTATTTAATGGATCATTGCTTGCCAAGTTTACATATTATTGCTTGGCTTGCAAACCAGTTCTGTATGTATCTCGTTACATAGCTGATGTTCTTGTAACCGTGCTGCTTTATCAACAGAAATTTATGTTTCCGCTTAAGATTTACTTTGGGAATGATTTATTTTGTTTTCAAGAGTAATCTGTCTTCTAACAGGGCCTGTTCTAGTAAATGCAGAAAGCATTCTCTGAAAGGTTTACATAAGCAAAAATAAAAATTATAATGACAGACTAAATTTCATGGATGAACTTTTAATAGAAGTCCTCTAGTAAATGGCAACAATTTGCATTCACTTGTAGAATTCAAATCACTTGATATGTTGATTGTATTGAATTAGTCACCTGTATAAGTCATGGGTGTTGACTACTGAATATTTTTAAAAGGTCTTTATTGATTTTTAAGAAGAAAATGTGTTTAAAAGGTGGCCCACTAGTGTAATTCTGCTCATTATAAAGTGCTAAATAGCTGAAGGGGACTAAAAGAGTATTTGGAAAAAGAGAATCTATTTTTAACTAATTAGCTTTGAATCATTTGTCTAGCTAATCCATGTTTTCAATCTATGGCAGTATTTGGAAGGTAATTGAAAACCAGCCTTCTAATAAATGCGCAGACTGCCCTAAATAGGAAAGATTACAGCGCTTATGAAAGGGGACAGACACAGCTACAAACAGGTGCTGCAGGACTGGAGGCACAACCAATGTCCGAGCGGTCACTGAGGTGCCCTGAATGTGCGCACCTGAGTTAGTACTCACATTGCGAATTAGACACCAATCTGTTAAAATCGTAAAACACTGACAAGGTTAAAGCAATTCAAAGTTGAGACCTTAAGCTGAAAAATTATTTTGGTTTAGGTAAACTGTATCACTGACTGGGATAGGGTTTTTTACACACAGTCAGTAAAGATAAATAACCTTAGTTTGGGAAGAAAAAAATAAAAAATATTTGGGGAACATTGAATCCTATTAAACTTTTGCAATTGCAAAATTTCTGTGATGTTGTAAATGTGTTGGAGTTCCAACTCTTAAATGCCTTCTCTTTAGTTTGCCTATATAATTGAGCAGTGTAAGAGAAAGGAACAAGCTGCTTGGTGTTGTGTTGTGTTTTGTTTTGTTTTAGTTTAGAAACAGTCAATATTGCAGTCGAGGAAGGGGATGAATAAGGTATGGCTCTTTGAAATAGGGTGGTACAAAGAACATCTTAAGATGCACAAACTAGAACCAAACAAATATTGTAAGTAAACAGACAACATAAACAAAGCCTTGTATTAAGATAAAGCAACTAAAGAGACAATGTTCAGAAAAAGAAAAGGCTTGTTTAGCAGAAAGCCAAGAACTGGCTAGAAATCTAGAAAGCTGTCGTGCTCTGCCCAACTTCACTTGGGTCAAAACAGAAAGAGAGCCAACGCTAAGGAGACAATGTACATCTATCTGCAAAAAGACTCTGAAAGTACCCAGAATGTTTATTAGTTTCTTTCAGATTTCATGGTATCAAACTACTTTTTGTAGATGATGCCTGAACTCTTGCCCCTGTCATTCCTTTGTGCCTTGAAATTTTAAAGAACTCCCTTGTTATAGTAGATATACCCATGTTCTTACAACTGAGTTAATTGCTTTCTAACACATTTTTTTTTTATCCTGTATCAAACATACTTGGAAATTGGGGCTGGTTTAAGTTGCAGTGTGTAATTTCTGGAGGATTATGCAATTGCTATAGTTATATCTCACTTCGTTTTAGACTTTTATTGTCTGAAACTGTCTTGATGAAACCACCCAGTATGGTGGGTTTATGAAAACCCACAGCTGAACTACTGATAGTCTTCAGAACCAGAGGATGCAGTCTTCAAATAAAGATAGTATCCAAAACCTACTGGATCTACTTCACATAGAAAAGTGGCCTTCAATCTCAATGTTGCTCTGCATTCCTTTGTTCCAATATGATGCAGTGTATGCACTTAGTTTCTTTACCCTTTAAAAAAAGGCAGGAACACAACAGCAAATAGTTTTGAGCTTTGGCTGTAGTAATTGTCATTGTTTTCACCAGAAAACTGCTGTGCTAATTCCTGACTTCAAAGCACTTTATGAAAGATATTTATTGTTGCTTTCTCCCACAAAGAAAAAGACGACTGAGGAGAAATACTTTTAATTATCAGCTAAGATAAAGCAAATGTTTTTGAGAAAGATTAAGTATCAAAACAAATCTACATTAATGTGAGAAGGGAAAAAAAATAAAACAAGTACCATTTACTTATTTTATTTGTATTTCTAGACATCCTGCAGAATAGGTGGTCATATTTTAAGTAACCTCTCTTGACTTAAAAATGCACTGCTTGTAAATAATACTCTAAGTGCAACAAGCCCATTAAGATCTAACTGAACATTGGTAAACTAGACAGCATAAACACTCCAATACTTTGGTTCTATCTCTAATTCTCCATTACAGTTTCTACCTCAATTTTCAAATAGGAGAACTTCAGTGTTTACAGATCCATTACTTTTATCCACTGTTCTGTTAGTTCTCCATGAAAGAACTGTGCATTTATGATACCACTAAATAAAAGCCTGGACCACAAAGAAAACAAGAGTAATACTGAAATGTTGTTTTTTCTCCTTCCTGTAGCTTCCCCCAGTACATACTTGTCTTCATCATCCTTTGAAAGATGCTGATGCTTGGAAAATTAGCTCCTACAATCTAAGCTGCTATGAACAAGTCTGAAAAATCCACACTGTACAAGATCTGTTTTGATCAAACTCTGCTGAAGTTATTGGAACTATGCTTGTTAGGATGTTTCAATGAGAAAATGTTCCACTGGAATACTCTGAAAGCAAAACTACTTTTTTTCAGAGTATTTGTTGATAACTATTTAGCCAATAATTTTCCCTTGGAGGGAAGTGACTAGTATTACGGTATTTTTTGTATTCCTCTGGGATGCAAAAGTTTTTCTATTTAAGTCCTATGGGATCCCTTTGTGTATAAAAATAGAGGGCAATGGGGATTTAAATTCAATTCTAAAGTAAATGGGTTGTGAGCACAACCTCAACCTGCCAAGCAGAGGCTGTAGGGAACCTTTCTTCTTTGGGTGTGCTCTTGCATGCTGCCAAAGTTCTCGTTTACCCCTGGGAGTTATTTCTAATCCAAAACCTGCAAGGGCACAGCAGCGCAGCGAAATGCTGCAGTATTTCTGAAGACCGCATGTTACTTGAAGCGGCTCCAGTTCAAAGTTCACTCAGCCTTTGGAAGCAGAAAATAAGACATTTTACTGTTGTAGGAACTTGCAAGGCAGGGCTATACAGTTCCTGTTCCACTGTGAAGTTGATACGAATAATCTCCCTTTTCCTTCTGCCTCCCTGGTGAAATTGTTCATAGTGGGGGTTTTGGTTTTCAGTTTGGGATTTGGGTATTTTTTTTTTTTCAAAAATTACTTTCAATCATATCATTAGTCCTGTATTTTCAGAAGCCACTTGAATAATAAGAGCTTGTATTGTTTTGTCACTTTTATTGAACAGGATCTCTCAGCACACAGCAGGCAGTTTAGTTTCACTGGCCATCATTTAACTACCCATGCCCTCTTTGACTCATTCCCCAGAGTTGTGGAATTGATATTAATTTTTAAGAATTGGACAGTAAGATAAATGATTTTGGCTTTGTTTTACCTTGACATAATAAAAAGGTCAGAAATAATTTATCTTGGCATGACACAGCCTGACTAGGCAGAAAGAGCTTCCTGACAATTTGCTTAGGGAAAGCACTTGTTACCACCAGCTCAAACATCTGGATGTTGAACCTTAAAGCCCTCTCCCCAGCTCTGTTTCTTTTTTAATTATCTTTGGTGCACACTGATTTAAAGGGAGTAAAAGGTGATTGAGTACAATGCTATTTTTGAAGGAGCCAGAGACTTCAGCTATTTCCCTCTGGTTCAGTCCACTCATCCTTTGCAGTGTGAAGAGGATTCAAATCCACTCTGATGTTAGGATTTATCTGACAAAACACCAAGCAACACGAAAAGCTGTCTCAGTCAGAAACACTAGGGCTATGTTTTGCCATGGTCAGCCACAACACCCTGTGCGTGGCAAGAATACGCTTTTCAGCTACCTCTCTCCCATATTCTGTTAACGTATGACTGTCTACTTCCTTTTGGACTTTTTTGCTTTTCCATAAAAATTTGCTCAAAAGGTGATATGAATGAGTCTGGGTTTGCAAGATGAGTCACAGTGCAGTCACCAACATTTTAACAATTTCAATTATTTACTAGACAATAGTAGAGCTGAGGAAAAAAATTGACAGCCTGTCACAGACAATACAAGCTAAGTTGTTTAAATCATCTCTAGGCATGTTCTAATTTAGCTCATTATTAATTTCCTGCCAGGAAATCACTGCCCTAAACCTGTCTTTAATTCAGACATAAGTCATTCTAAACTCTCATACAGACAGCTGATTGAACCCAAGACTTTTGTCTCATTACAAAGCCCAGATGCTTTCAGGCAGAAGACTGTTCTAGGCATTTAATATTTTGAAACAAAATGTACTGTATAATTAATTGAGTATGAAATGCGTTGTTCATCACAGAATTAGTTTATCTTTTCAAGAGTTTTCTGGCTGTATGCAATCAATCATTCACATTTCACAAACTGCTGTAGGTTTATGAATTTTCACTTTTGATACAATTGAGTTCTAACTGTGTTGCAAAATGAATACAAAACACTATCTGGAGGCAAACTGAGTGAAAACCCTCTTGTTTTATTGGGTAAAATAAAATGTTAGGTCATTAATCACCCTCCTCTTCATCACATCTCTTTTTTTCTGGCAAATTATTTGTATTCCACCCATGTGGGGGATACTAGCAGAGAACAAATAAATCTGAACTGACAAAGCAGGAAATATTTCCTAATTACCAAGACTGCTGAAGAGGGCTGGAAAGCACAGACAAAGAAAACCTGCAAAAAGATTGCTTTGTGAATCATTTTGTTTGCTGGGCATGAGATGTGTTTGTCATGTTAGCCTCGGTTGTTAACTTCCTTCAAAAGACAAGGAACTGTAAATGGGGGTGCCGTCAAGGAGGAGGTACCCAAATACCCCCCCATTACACTCCAGAACAGCCAGCCTGAGCTTGTAAGTGTCAGGGTATTTGTTTTGGCCTTATTTGAAATAGAAGGAAAGGGGTCAAATTCTTACTGATTTTCCACTTCTTTTGTGTGGGCTGAGAAAATACTGCTTCATTACATTGCTCTGTTTCACCCCTCTTTTCAAATTAAGAGTACAATAACTGACCACAGAGAGAAATGGATTATGCTTTCTAGCCTTCAACCTGTCTGACCAGAATGTGTGGAAGCCTGGGGCATTTAGACACTTTTTTCCCCCTTCCCTAACACAGTTTTCCATCAGATTGAAACCTGTGTCCCTTCATCAATACTAAATTGAGAGACTACACCCAATACTGCAATAACTGTCCCATCATGAAGATTGTATTCTCGTACCAGTATTGATATCATACATGTACTAAAAAAATACCCTGTGCAAGCTACTGAAATATGATGACAGTATAAACTTGTCTCCGCTGTTACTTTGCAGAAGAAATAGTGAAGGACTTTCTTCAACCAGGACTCACATGCCCTAGAGAAACTATGTGTTTCCTTCAGACAGTGCCTTTGTTACAAAGGGACTGACGGCTGTAAGAAAAATGTCTGCAGAATAAATAACATGTTATACTCCACTAGGTGCTGTAATAACACCCCATAGTCTTTTAGGAGATCTTGCTGGTGGATTTGTGCTATTTTGATGATAGCTGTCAATTCACGGTTCCTCAGACCATTTGACAATAGGGCCCCTACTGTGTTTTATAAAACATGCACTTTAGCTTTAAAAGCTCAAAGCTTTAATCAAACTCGAAATGCCAGAGTGGAAATTTCGAACCACTGACAGTATGACTTCACTCACATCTTCAAGTCTGACAGTCTCAAAAAATACTTTCTTAGCTAGCTATACGGTATCAAATGGATTTATCTTAAATACAGTAATAAGAATTTATAATAAGGAACCATTTTTATTGCTTTATTTCTCTGTTCACATGGAGAGCAGTATGCTGAGCCATGTTTTCACCGTTTTTGCTTTTTTCAGTGGAAGCCTTAAACTGTCTTAATCTTGACCATTTTGGTTTTCAATGACAGGACAGATATTTTTAGAGGTTTTGGTTTGGTGATTTGTAGGGGTTTTTGTGTGTGTTTTATTGTTGTTGGTGGTGGTTTTTTTTTACATAGACTGACTGATAATAAACTAATATTAAAAAAATCCTGAAAAAAACGTTTTTGACATTTAAGCTGATTCAGTTACTCATGACTAACACAGCATTGTACAACAACTTTAACACTCTTCCCCAGTAAATAAAGGTAAAACAAAATTCATCAACCAAATAAGCAGATTTCAAAATTCCACATTTCTACTTCACATTGAGGACCCAAACACAGAGAATTATGGTTCCTGTCATCATTATTATTCAGAGAGGAATCCAGCTAGGATTGTGATACATCAGAAAGCCTGTTACTTTTTTAATTGCTTAAGTATTTCCTGAGCTTTTGTCCATGAGCGTTCTTTCTCCAATGGACGTAGCTGTTTAGAGGTAATATTCGTTGCGCTGATCCTGCAGTATCTCTCTGCAAGGGGGGAGGACAGCTTATCTCTGAGCATTCAGTAAATTCTCCTAGTAGTGTTACCAATTTCTGAGTAAGTGCCACAAAAACCCATGGAAGCAATGGTAAATGCAGGTTGTTCTCAGTGTGATGGGAGAGTGTGGCGGTGTGCTCCCCCGGCCTCCGCCCCCGCGTAAGCCATAACCACCAGTGGGTGTGGTGATGGCTGCATCCAACTCTGCTGGACTTTGGAGATGGATGCAACAGCCAAGGGTTGTCTCGAGCAGGGACCCAGCCATGTCGCTGGTGTGCAAATATGACTGTAAGTCAATCGTCTTACTCCTTAAATAATGGACAGCCCAAGGCCCATTGAGCTCTCCTGCACGGCAGCAGTCTGCATGCCGGGATCTCCCCTTGAGTAGGGAAGCCTCCCAAGGTTACTCCTCAAGGCTGAGAGATTCCTTGCTGCAGCAGATCCTCGGTAGGTGACTAATAGCATGAAAAACTTTGCCATCTTAGCTAAGTGATATAAAGGATTGATTGTGCATATATTATCCTTTAGACATAAAACGTTGACCAAGTCTGGGACTAGGACTGGACCCAGCTGCACCTAGACTCTTCTCTGTAGGAGTTTAGAAAGCAAGGGGGTCCTTTCTGAACTGCGTGACTCAATGTGGGGGTCTCCCTGACAGTTTTTTCTGACCCTGTCCTCTACACAGTAAATAATCAAAATGTACCTTGCTGTCTCAAATCTTGTTCCACCACTGTCATATTTACCATTGAACTCTGTTAACTCACTATTTTATATCAATAAAGTATATTCTTGCTTCTCTCTTAGGAGTGAGATGCAGTCTCACTCCATCCACGACAAAGAGCTTCAAACCAAGTCCAGTTCAGTTCTGTCACCTTGGTCTGGAGGTTCAGGTGAAGAGTTTGAAGATCTACATCCCTCTCATGTGTCACGCAGCAAGCCCAGCACATGTGTCTTATTAGCCTGAAAATGTAATGCCACCACCATGGCCACAGACATGGAGTAACTGGGTTTGTCTATCTGCCTGATTCCAGGAGTGGCAGAACCTTTATCAAGCTTCTGGGTTTTCTTTTTTTCTTTTCGGTAACCCAGCTACCATTATGAAAGAGGAACTTCTGAGAATCTTAATGAGATAGCTAAAGGGAGTGACAACCAGCTAGGGTGCAGTTGCTAGTCTCAGAGGCTTCCTGTTGAAATCCGTTTGGCATGGTCATTCATCTGCATTCCTTAATCTGCCACGAGAGACCCATCGCATGCTTTACATCCATGCGAAAGGTAACCTTCCAAGCTGAAATTCTACACCTACCCACGTTCAGTACCAGACTTTTATGGTCAGAATAGGGTGTTATATTACAGCTGCCAGAGTCCAGCTACGGTGACTCCACTGAAATACAGTTTCAAGCGAAAACTTAAATCCACTAGTCACTGAAAGTACAAACCTCTCTTAACAGCATTATATAACAAACATAAACCTCTCAGTGCACTAATACAATTCACAGGTGATACTAAATTAAAAATTCTGAACACCACAAGAGTAAAGAGACAACACAAAGGGTGGCTGAGATTAAAATTTTCTGAAAATAATTAAAGGAAGATCATCAAAGAATGCAAACAAACCATGGGAGGAGCAACACTGAAAGATGAAAATCCAAGATGTGATATTGAAAGATAGAAAGGAATAATATATGCAGACATGAATTAATGATACAATCAGAAAAAAACAAAAGGTGTTTTAGACACCTTTTAAGGTGCAGAAGAAACAAAGCAAGGATATGGAAATGCCATGGTGAAACCCTGTTTTCATTTTAGAACAATACATTTCCAGAAAGAAAGTTACAAAAGGGAGTTTAAGAAAAAAAAAATTAAAACAAAAAAAACACTGAAACAACCACAGCATGCAATTCACCAAAAAAGATTAAATAAAGCAATTACCAAGCAAAAACATGACAACAGCCCACAAAACAGTAAAAAATATTAATGAGGGGAATCATAATTATTTACTGTGGTGCATGAAAAATAATGAAATCAGAATAGAGAAGGCTGAATTTTAGGAAACTATTCTGAAAGTGAATTTACTAGCATGCTTAGCAATGCTGCCAAGGACACACTGAAATCAGCGCATCAACTGGTCTTAAATATGAAGTACACATGTGTAAGTGGCATCTCTAGTACATTCCTTAACCTATTTTGGTGTATGTAGGTAAATACCTGGTGAATAAGTCAATCCATATCCCATTTGATGAATTTTATCTTTAAGTGAATAGTCAACAATCAGTTATTTCTGAGCTATTCGTAGGTAAAGATGACTTAATGAATATTCATGCATACATATAGTGGCAAATACTGTGATGAATATGCAACACACACGAAGTGTTCACAAGTATTTCCTGAAAACTTCTAATTAGGGACTCATCCAATCAAAGAACAGAAATATCACTTAGCTGTTTTCACAAAGCAAATGCCAAATTGCAAATGATGAACACAATATGTAATAATCCCTGCACTCTTTCTGTACGCTAAAATAAAATAATTCAAATAAAAGTAACACCAAATTAAGATCAATTTACAGATAACTCTGGCATAAGATAGATTGACAGTTTTCAAAAATGTGTATTTGCTTTTTTTCTTAACTGGCAAAGCCTCCTTTTCCTTTATATCAAAGCTACTTAGTATTTACCAAGCCTAACTAGATAATTACATAGAGGTGCCTCACCAGAAAGCCATGCACTGGCTCAAGCTTGTCCTGTACAGACAGGTATTACCTTGTATTTCTTCCTGAGACCAGAAAAAAATTGCCCAAAGCTTTTCTCTGCCAGCACTCAGGAGACAGCACATATACAGGGTCTTAGGAAGGTCCTGCTCTGACTGCCACTTGAGTACATTTGAGACAGATTATGTCACTTGGTCTGTTATTGAATAGTACAATCAGCTTAAAACTTTTATTTCAGGGGACAAACTAATAAATCTCAGTAGTTTCAGATGACCATTAAGCTTGTCAAGATTTCACTTTGCTACTTAAGTTTCTTGTGACTTGACTCAACACAGGAATTTTAATGATGGCCACATAACGTAATGCCAGGCTGACCTTTCCAGTCAGGAAGAGCTCTCCTGTAAGCATTGAGATGACCTAACCTCTAGAGAGGACACCAAAAATAAAATGAGTATGAACTTGGACTATGTGATGGATGCTGTGGAACAGAATCCAGGCAATACTATGTGCGCTGTGCATACTGGCAATCTGACCAAAAACTAGCTCTGCAGCTTATTGCCATTTTACACAAAATTACATAGTTTATGTATACATCATACCTGACATCGGTTCAGAGGGGCTAATCAGAAGAGTGCAAAGATAACCTTTTAATGAGCAACGCAAGTGTTACGAAAAGAGAGTGATGGAGATAAACTGAGCTTTTATAATTGCTATTTTAATGGTACATAAGATATTAAACATGAAATTAGAAGCATAACAGCAAGGTTTATGTAAACAATAGTATTTATAAGCATAACAAACTCACAAAACCTTTAATAAAATTAGACAGCATTGCTTGGATTTTGGTTGAACATTTTCATAGAAGCTGGACTCATGTATGAACTCCCAAACCAATTATGCTATTGTTGCAACAACAAGAAAGAAAAAAAGATTAAAATATTCCTGCTAGCAGGACCAGAGCGAGCGTCTCCTCAGCAGCTCCTGAAGTGACCCACTCCTTTCGTCCTAGCACACCACCCAGCCCTATGAGGACAGGCAGCTTCTTCAGGGATCCTCCACAGAGCAATGGCACAATGAAGTACAAGCAAAACAATACTTCAGTGCAGCCCCTCTGCGGATAGTGCCATTTCAGCAAGCTGACCCCAGTTCAAGCACCAGGCATGCACAGTGCTCGGCTGCCCTTCGGGGTATACATCTGACGGCGGGGGCATCCCAGCTGACGGGGGTCGTGCAGACGCACTAAGGGGAATCGCACCACGTGCTTTTGCACTCCCGTTTCCACAAAATCAGTCATTCTGATTGGCCCAGGCACCTGGAACCCCTTTAGAGGGGAAGTGGGTACATGACGCTTTTATCACGGCTAAAGGCCACCTACTCCATAGGATGGTGCACTGGGGGTTAGTTGTATGGGGCACCGGTCGCATAATAGTAACCCAAGCACAGCTTTTGGTGATCAATCTATCTCTGGTTGTCTTATTCTGACATGATTGTTTCCCTTTCTTCACTTTTTATCTCTAAGTGATTTGAAAGTTAGGAAGGAGAGACATTTAATACTTTGGAAATGAGTGCAATGTCCGAGAAGAGCACTGCAAGGCAGCCTTTCTCCAGAGTAGCTAATGTACCCTGCCTCAGGTTGGGGGTATATCCATCTAAAAGATATCAGCTAGATGTGTTGAGGAAATGTTAAATGGGTCATTTGTCAGAGACTTCTTGTCTGAATAGGTAAATTGTAGTGAAATTCATTTTATGACAGTGATGTGTGAGGAAGGAATACCATGTTCTTTCTAAGGAGGGATTTAAGGACAATCCTGGTATGCTGTAATCAGTTATATGCATTTGTAAAGCTCATAAAATAAGAGCAAAAATGAAGTCGTACAACACCCGAAGCCTTCCTGCACCATTCAAGCTCTCATTTGATCCTTCTGTCCCTCCTTCCACCCCCTGACCTAGGAAAGGTAGCACAAAGTCACCAAAATCATCCAACAGGGCATGAAAACGATTTTTCTCATGCTCCCCAGGCCTTCCTGGGGCTTATGAAAAACAGCAGTAAATCAGTGATGTTCTTTTCACTCTTACATAGAGAAATAATTATCTTAATGGTTATTGTAGTTATGCTGTGCATTTATATTATAACTATATTTTATTATCACTTAATGATCTTTCTGTTGTCTAAAAAAACCTGGAGTGATAGAGTTTGGTCTTGGTTGTTGTTTCTATTTACATAGTATCGAAGTAGTTGCCAAGCAGGGAAAAATAAATCTAAATTCTGACATAATAAATAGGTAATGTGTTGTAATTGGATTATTTGTAGATTGTCTCACTCAGCAGAAATTTGCATAACACTCAGAAAGCATGCTGCAAATATCGAAATTAAGCAATAGAGCTAATTAAAGGTTTTGTTTACATACATCTTCTTGAAAACACAGTAAAGAAGGGATTAAAAGTATACCCTCTCCTTAGTTTTCTTAGGAAAGCATACTCTAGACCTTTTTTAAAAATGATTGCCTCTTCACCGATTAGAATGTATATGATAGATGATGGAAAGTAGAAGATACCTAATACGTGATCTGTGAGAGTATAGATTACTAGCCAAGGTTATAGAATTGTTGACTCTTACAACTACTTTTTCCCATCAAACCCAAAATTTAAAACTCCATCGCTAGCACAAAAAGGATAACGTAGCCATTTCCAGCAGTACGCACTAAAACTTTTTTTAACGGATAGACATATATCAATAGATCGATAGACGTCTGTGTTCATGCAGGTAGTCACTGAATTAAAAGAGAAGTCTATTCAGTTATCATGGTGACATGTACAAGAGAGGGACTGGTCTTTGAGGCTTCAATGCTCGTGGTCTGTAACCTACAATGTGATTTCTGAAACCATTTTTTCTGGTTTGGACATCTGGATTTGAGGATCAACACTGCAATGAATGTGCAGGTATAATTAGACCTGAGAAAGGCCTCTAGATACCACAGTTACACCGTTTAGGCCTTTAAAACAAAATAGCAAATCTAGTTAGCTTTTATTTTTCATTTAAAAACAGAAATAAAACCACAATAAAACAAACTAAAGATGTTTGTAATAATGTAATTATGTATGAACTTTGGTCCAGATCACCAGATTTCCTAAAGAAGTGTCTAAATGTCTTCCGGTGATTTGGAGATTGCCCGTGAGCTCAGTTGTTGGGAAATCCTATGCAACTCCTAACCGAAGCATCACAAACGCTCACATTGTTATCTGAGAATCACTAGATTCAGGCGTTTCTCAAGGCTTTCAGGGAGAACGAAAGTGTGAGACATACTGTTTTTAAAAATAACTGTCTTCAGGGTGGCTGTTGCTTTTTGATACCTTACAGAGTTGGTTACTGTCTGAAACCTAGAGAACTAGTGCAGGAGCACCAACTGCATGGTGGTCTCTTAGTCTGAGAAAATTAAGATACTTAGCCTGCCTCATATTGACCCCTCTGCCTGAGAGGGACTGCGCGAATGGTCCTGACAGGACTTGTATTTTACAGTACTTATTATGGAGTTATTTATAACTTGGATTATGAAGTTCTCTGAGAGTAATGTTTCGCTTCACAAAGAGGTACTCCATGCAAGAACGTTAAGATGACTTGCATCAGTTGCAGAAATGGATTGCAGCTCTGGTAACAAAAGAATCTTAACTTGCCAGTATTGCTGTAATTTATACAAATTTTCAAAAAAAGCAACATCTGAGCTGGGAGAAGCTATTTCAGTGACATGTCACCATGTGCATCATAACCTTATCCCAAGTCAGTAAGGGTGACGTGTCTTTTGTGTTCTTTCGTGGGCCATGCTGAGTTGGAGGTAATTAGTTTAGACTACTTCTAGCAGCCCAGAATTATTTTAACTATCCTATAATAGTCTGTTTGATATAGACTTGTGTTTAGGTGTAAGGAAAATACTGATGAGACCAAATGAAGGTTATAGTAACTCTCCTTATGAAATATTGTCCTTTTAAAGCTCTTGAGAAGAATCAACAGCTGGAGTGAGGGTCTCGTCTCTGAGTAGCAGCACAGAGATGCCTTTCAGAGACATCAGGATACACCATTTTCCTCCTGTTGCCGTCCCAGAGGAGTGCAAATCTCTCTTGTGATCCTTCAGATAGCTAAGACATGGCTTGATGCCTGCTAGAATGGCACTGTAAACTTATGTTTTGGAAACTCGACCCAGTCAAGGTCTTTCTGTTCAGTTTTCTAATAATTCAAGAAAAAAACCCAAATATTTTAGCATGTGTCATCAATATTTTGTCCCACGAGTACCCAAGGTTTCAGTATAGTCTCACAAGGGAAAAATGGTGTTAAACAGGATTAAAAGTTAATGAAATATTTTATGACAGTATTTTACCATAGCAACTGAAAGTTATATCTGAGCATTGTATAAATATTAATATTACTCTCCTCATTTCAATCACCGAAGGACTTGGGGAGGGTATATGGAGGGGGAAGAATCTAATTTTTTATGGTTCTAAAATTCAAATGTGAAAAAGGAAGAGAGATTAGGTTATAAAAATAAGGTACTACATAACTTGCCTAATGGCCTGTAATCTGGAAATACAGCTGCACTGGGCTTTTAAACAGGTGCTCTGATTATAGAGCATAACAAACCTGTTAGGCTTTGTAGTGCATTTAATATCTTATAAACAGCTAGGCTAATTTGGGCAAGGCTAATGGATTAGCTCAAATGGTACTCATGTAAAAGGTCTGCCATTATATCTGTGAACATTAACACTAAAATTTTGGTACTCTGAGTTCCCCAATCTGTGCGTCTCAGGGCAGAGCCTGCTTCAGGCACAGGCGATGCCTGGAGGCTGTGGTGAATTCACAGCACCTACCCGGTCAATGCGACAGCGGGATCGAGCTTCCCCTGCTTCTGATCACTGGGTTTATGTTTTGATCCTGTAGCTGTACAGCCTTTTGTGAAAGGAAAGAAGTTGAAAAGGAGCTTGGTGTCTTGAGGTACTCTGCTGTCATTTATATTTGCGTCCTCTTCAGAATTCTGTGACTGTGGTTTTTTCAAGTGCAAATGTAGCAAGTTCTATAGTCCAACTGTCCCTATGTTTTGTATTATCTGAGGTTCACTTTATCAAGATACTGCAAGCCTTTGCTACCTTGAGACTAAGTGGGCTATGCTTCCAAACAAGAAATAAAAGTCTGAAAAGGTGATTGCAGACTAATTCAACTGTGAAGTAAGGCGGCTTTCAATGGTGTTATGGCTAATGGGGAGAAACCATCAGAGTATTTTCTTGTGTGTGAAAAAACAGAGTCAAGAATCGGGTGCAATGCCTGTCCTGAACAGCACTGGTCTTGTTTGGGATGACAGCTCCTCGGGTTGTTAACACATGGAACACTGTCCGCAGATGCTCAGGCTCAGGCATCTGTACCAGTCTGCAGCAGGACAAATCCCAGCTGCCTGCTGCCTGTGCGTGGCTGTCTGCCCTGCCTGCCGGCACAGGCGCTGCCCTCCGGCCGGCCCCTGTAGCACACCTGGGAAAGCCAGTCTGCACAGGAACCCTCTCATCTCTGTCCAAGAAGCACTTTATGCCTGTGATTAAAATCATGCTCCCTATGGGCATAAAAACGAGGTGTTTAAATATTTTATTAACTAGATCATAAAGCCAACATCCAAAGAGGTGAGCTTACACAAGGTGGTAAGATACACTGCCCTCGGCTCTGCTCTGCTGCTGCACCTTAGCTGATTAATCCCGCTGAGAGGTCAGCATAGCAAAAAGAGAAAGGATGTGTTGGTTTAGGGCAGACCATAACGTAAAAGCAGATTTTGTGGATTTCGAGGGGACAGGGCAGAAGAAGTAAATGTTTCATAGGAAATTATGGTGGTACCTCAGGGGCCCAAACTGGAACCATAGCCCCACATGTCAGCTGCGGTGCCTGCAGGTACCTGTACAGGATACAGTTGTAGCTTTAGGTTTTGAAAAGAACAATATATTTTGAAAAGTCATTTTTTAAATGAGGTTTTTTTAGTCTTTTTTTTTTTGTCAGAATGAATCTGTACACCCTAGATGAAATTCAATTCAGATGTAACAATAATCTTCTGTACACTTTTTTTGATGCATATTGTAGTTCATTGCGTAGTCAGAAATGTTTAAGCAACTCAGATATTTTTGCAGGTTCTGTAAGTTTTTCTAACAGCTGACAGATTTAAGTTTTAATATTTATGCTCAGTTGAATTTTGACACCTCAAATATCAGGAAGTGATGTGACCTTTTAAGATTTCTATTTTGTTTTTATTGGAATGGCTGCTGTTCTTTCAAGCAGCTGTTTGGTGGCATACTGTGGAGGAACACTTATTATTAGGTTGTTTATTTTAAGAACAATGATATAATAGATATGTCATTTTTACTTGAAATACAAAATATAGAAAATAGAATATAAAGCTGGCAACTCAAATACATGTTTCTGGGAGGCATCTTAGACAGTAAGTCCATTTCTTACTCCACTTGTTCCACAAAAGAAGGGAAGCAGGTTCTTCCATAGCTACACTAATGCCACGTGAGCCATTCTGATTCAAAAGTTTAGAGTTTCAGATCTGATGCTGAAATCCAAAAGAACAATGAGATTAAAATTATGCCCCATCTTCAATGTAGCATTTCCCATTTAAGGAAGAATATTATAAGAGAAAGAGATTAACCTGCTTGTGCTGTAGAAATGCAAAGGTTAAGCCCAAAGGATTTAAAGCAAGCACACATGGTGGCTTAAGCCAGAGAACAGTTCCTAACGGTGAAACCCAGAGTTGCAAAGACACTTACCTCAGCCCAATTAAGTTCCTTGAACTCTAGATGTCTCTAAATGGATGTATATAAATCTCCCTGAAATCCTATAGTAAACCAACAGCAAGGTATCTGCTATTCTAATGACTGAATGATTTAAATCATGCTTGTTTCTACCAACCAGACATAGCAGCCACATAACACTGCATCCTGGTGCTGTATCACATTTTAACATACTGCATCATGGCTATACTACTCAAGATCACTTTAGATTTTATGTGTGCTTCATTATGTGATCTTAAAAGCCTAAAATGTGATATAATGGAACATTTAGCTCAAAGATAAGGAAAACAGCGTGCTGCACTTTGTAGCCATTTGATATCCTGACAGGAAAGGGAACTGACACTTGATAAAGAAATAAATAGCACTAACAGTGAATTATGGCTAGCACGGATCCATTCATGCATTATTTAACTGATATCATGACACAGTTCACTTTAGAATTGGCCAGGCCACCATTTTGCATTCCTTCAAATAGACTTGCTTCCTGTGTAAAGAATTGACAGGAGCAAAGAAAATGAAAATATACATGCAAATGGTAGGCAGAAGTATGAAATAACAAACCCAAGGGCAAATGTTCATATCCTGTCAATTCCCAAACCATAAGAAAAATAAAGTATTCAAACATTATGGTGATTCATAATGTATAAAGGGCAGATAATGCAGTTGTGATGATCCTCTATTGCACAAGATGTAGAACTTCCCCAAATTATGTTTTCCTTCTTTCAGGTAAAGACTTTTATGAAAAACAGTTTTTTAAATGAACATTGAGGGAAAACCCAATGCTGTTGTTATAATTAATTTAGCCTTCAACGGAATTTCAATCAAAGTTTACAATTTATTGAATAGAGACAAGCAAGCAGCGCTGGATGCACGGGGGATCCTTCCGCCTAACGTGCATACCGTCATACAAAATTACAGGGTTTATATTCAGTTACTTAATTAATAACAATTAGGCGTGTTTTTACTAAGTTTACACTCATTGGTCAGTGATAAGCATCCCACTTGCCGTTGGTCAGCCGTAGTTAAATTAGTCACGCTTGCCATGTAGATTAGCCCGCATGCTCTTTACGGGTGTGGGGGGCAAGTCTTTTTGGTCACTCCCCTTTGCAGCAGGGTGCCTCCACTGTTAGTCCCTGAAGGTCAACTGAGTTGTATCTTTTTAGGAGGACGCCCTCCCGACTGGCCCAAGCACCATCTCAGGCGCCAGCCCCCCCAGTTATCTGATCAATTTTGGGTCACGCTTTTGTCTTCACCATCAACCCAAATCGCCAATCAACATTCCAACCATTAAGACAGTTAACAAGTCAATTGAACGGCCCTCGGTTACACAAGCACAAACAGAACGGTCAAATGCTAGGAGGTCACACTTCACCGTGTGACTCTAGCATTGTTCCATATTGACACGAATCAGATGAACACATTTTACACTGTCTATGTTAAATCACATTATGGTTAGTTATCCTCGTTGTCAAGATCATAATTCTGTAACATTCTCTTTGATTAACAAAGCCACTTGAGCGCCTTGATTCTTTCTGTTAGATGCATTTTCTATTCCATTGTTCCCATAGCTGCAGAACTGTCTTCAGTTTATTAACACCCAAAAGTTAAGAGAAAGCAATAAACTGATTAATGATATGTAAAGGGAGAACTTAAGAACATAAATCCAGGAGGTTCTTCCTAGTGCAAAGAAGGGATCTTCTGTAGGCTCAGGGCTTCAGAGCTAAAATCAGCGAGGAAAAAGAGAAAAAAGGAAGAAGAAGAAAAAAAAACCCCACAAGTATTTTCTTCCGCTTGCAATTTTCTATTGGCTGGCTTAGGTGTCCCTGCAGACACCAGGCTGCTGACAGCCTGGCTTTCCCTGAGGGTGCAAGCACGATACGCTGTCACCAGGGCAGTCTGCCTCTGCCCTCCATGCCTGGTTCTCCCTGGGCAGAGCATTTACCTGCCGACATGAATTCAGCACATGATCCTGTGTTATGGATCCACCTTTGTGAAGGTGTTCATTCTGTTCCTTCTTTCTCTTTTTTTTCAGGTCTGTTAATCTCGAGACGTCCTGGCTATCTGTGTTATTTTTTAAATTACTATTTCCAAGGAGTTTGACACACATTCCTTTTCAATTATTTCCTAGTTTCTTGGTAATTTTAGCAACTGAAATAAATTTCATTACTTTATCCTTGGGTGCTTCATTTCAGATATGTAAACACAAAGTATGTTTAGCTAATGCCTGTTCAAAATACAGAACACTAATAATAGAAAACTCTTTTCTTGATTAATTTGTCAAGCATGGATCTTTGCACAGAGTATCTGAGATTTTTGTAGTATTAATCTGAGTTGCTGCTGATAAAGTGAGAATATGTGAGGTTTCACAACAAGAACATAAATTCCAATTAACATCCAAACAGAAGAAAGAATTAATTCAGCAGACTATGTATGACAAAAGAATGTTGCAGTTGTAGCTGTTGAAGTAATAAATATTATAAATATTTCCCACATTTTCATAGTCTCCACATGCCAGTAGCTAAACAAGGTTGAGAAAAAAAAATCAATAATAAATTACACTGTTCACAAACATTAATAAATATTCCTGTTACTTCTACAACCCCTAAACAAGAATGCAAAATAATAAATAATAAAGCTTGTTTCATTTTTCCATTTGGCCTCCACCCAGACAAAAACAGGTGGAGAGATTAAAAAGGGTTGTTAGAGAATTTTTTTTTCATTTAGTTATTTGTCTGTCCCTTTATTGTTTCCTTGATAGAACTACTATTTTCGTTTTCATATACAACACAGTTGTTTGTGTCCAATTAGAGTTTTTTAATTTATGGAATACTAGCTCTGGCAACAGAGTGTGATTATATACATGACAGTAACTCCTCTGGATAAACAAATGCAGTTAAAAAATACTCCTGGCTAGAAAACTTTAACCAGTGCAGAAATTGTGTCTGTGATATAATATATACAATTAATTCCAGACAAATCCACAGAAGTTCATGATACTCTTCAGGGCACATGAAGGAAGGTGAAGCAGTATTGGAAAGGAGGTGAAAAGAATTCTGAAATTTGTACTTTGTTTGGAAGTTTTATTAGAGAAAAAAAGGACAGGAAATTACTTAGCTGAAAATGAGCATAAATACTATAGCTTTGTTCAAAAACACTCTCAACCTGGATCCTTAGTAGTATGGAGAATGTAAAAAACCAGTAGGACAGCTCAAATGAATGAGTCTGGATATTGGGTATGTCTAAAATGTCTGGGACTTCATTATATAAAAAGAAAATGTTTCTTTAATTTGAAGTATAATTATTAAAATAAATTTACTTAATTTACTTATTTTTTTTAAGTTGAGAAAAGAGCAGAATCAGGACCAGGTGTTTCAGTATCCATTTAAATAAGGTCTTAGGAGGGAGCCGATACTATAATTTGTCACTAGCCATACACATAGAGGGTGGAACCGCAGGAGGAAATCTTAAATTGGGCTCTTCCTCCTCCTCCTCCTCCTCCTCTTCCTTCTCGTCCTCCTGCCTTTTCTCTGTGAAATGACAGGTAGTGGTTTCACGCTGGGGAGGCTGCTGGCGCTTGTGAGAGGGAGCTGTTGGGGCCGGGGCCAGCCCTGGGTGGGAGCTGAGGGGTAGGAAGCGCCAGCGCAGCACAGGGGTGCCCCTCAGGGACTCCCATGGTGACCAGGGCAGCGCGACTCATGTGGGTGAGCGGTGGTGGGACTCCTGACGGTGACCAGCAGTGGCTCAGCCCTGTGTGTGCCCTGGGAGTCTTGGCCGAGGCACGGCAGGCAGGGGGAGGCCAGGCTGCAAACCTGAGTCGGGATTTCTGGGCAGAGCAGACACCGCACTGAATCCAAGGAACTCCTTTAACTCAAAACAGACAGCATGACCGCCTTGACAGCGTTTTCACCTACTTCCCTCTGCAAGGGATATCAATATCACATCAGCAGTCAGCACATTAAAACTGCATCTGAATTTTGAATTGGAAAATTAAGGATGTTTGGGCCTTCGCTTAGACGCAACAGTTTTTGTGGGGGCCAGAAAATCAAGAGCAGGCTTTTAATTTTAGTAACATCCTCTCCTTATTTTCTGGCACCTTCCCATCTCTAAGAAGGAAGAGGGTGGGTGGGTAGGAAGAGGATGAGGAGAAAAAACCTTTCTCTGTTCCTGTGTTCATTTTCTTGAATTTCTAGATGGAGGTCTGGCAGAGAAAAAAAAATTCCTATTATATCCATTGTTTTTTGCATCCATTCTGTTGGCATTGTTGCAGCAGGAAAGAATCTTTAGCTTTAAGGTTTAAACAGGAACCCTTTCACTGGTACTTAAATGGCTGTATGATGCTAATGGCAAAAAATCTTTAAAGCCATACCTGCTACAGTAGCTGGCATCAGTTAATATTGTGGTTCTTTGCAACAAACACTATGCTTAAAGGTCATTCGTGACAGGGGCTTTGAGAGCATCTGTTGCTAGGAGCACACAGGCTGAATCTCACTGGAAACTGTTTGAGTGACAATCATCACTATGTTTCACTATTCATTATCTTTTATGTTTGGCAAGAGATCTGAACCCTCTTTCCATCATGCTTGCCACCCAACAAATATGTCAGACATTTTTCAGTTTGAGAGTTGTGACCTCAGAATTACTTATTTCTGGTTTTATTTTATTTCCATTTTACACTGCAAAGTGGAATATTTGTTATCTTGAAGCAAATGATTAAGGAGACATTACCCCATGGGTACTCTAGCCACTGAGCATGATAAAGAGGTGAATACAATTCAAACAGTGCAACCATCTAGTTCATTTAAGCAAACTACAGCTTGAATGTTTCCTCAATGACTTGAGAATAACAATAGCTTAATATTATTCACATTTGAATCTTCACTTGAAGTTCGCTTCCCATTCTGTTTAGAAACACATGCTGCAAATGTCTATGATGTCTTCATTTGTAGGGAGAAGAAATTTAATATCTTTACAATCAGATTGAAGAGGAGATTTTCTGAAGATGAAAAACAAAAAAATTAGGGATTGTTGGCAGGATGATTCCTATTGTTTCATTTATTTGTCTCTCATTTGAAACATATATTATGTTTTACTTCTTTAACATATTTAGCAATATATAAGTTAATTTAAAAGCCTTTACATTCTGCATACGAAAATACAGCTTCCAGAAAAACATGATGGAATATCATGAACATACAGCTCTACTGGCTTGAAAGATTTTGCTAGTTCTGCTACTATTCCTCCAATAAAAACACTGAAAGCTTATCTATTAATCTAATAATGAAAACACCTTTTCTGGTTAAAACATTCACCAATGTGAGAGGATGAGGGTCAACCAATTCTGCCATTAGCTTGGAAATTCTCAAGTCTGGGAACTGCTGTATTAAACACCCAGCTGGACATGAGAAAAGGCAACGCCTATGAAGCCCTGCCTCTGCAATAAAACTAACCTGTAAAGCTGACCTTCTGGAGCTCTTTGCAGTAGCTGAACACTGTACAGCATCAACCTGATCTGTAGCAGCTCTTTCTTTCTTTTTGAAATAACATAGATAAGTAGCAACATCTCTGACCTCCCTGCCCTCCCCTACTGGGTGCTGTGGCCCAGGGAATATGGAGACAGGGACACCCTGAACATTAATCCTTGGTTGCACCATTCTGTGAGCCGGGCTGGACTGGATGATGCAACCCCTCCTGCCAGCCCCTTCCAGCCCTCTGTACTTTTCAGATTAGCAACAGCACCCCACAGAAAAGTGTGACCAACACCAGTCTTTGGGTCTCATTTTGCTCCCTGCTGGTGCCTGTTGTAAGCCTTCCCTGACCTCCAGGGCACAGCCCCCTTCTTGCTCTGCCCAGCCCCACTACTCTGTATCACACAGCTGGGAGTTCGGTGAAGATGTCTGAGAAAGCCTCCAGGTTGTGAAAGGGCTCCAACGAAGCTCACTGAGAAATAAGAAAGGTAAAATGATGGGGAGATATAGGTGTTTGAGATTGGGTCATTGGTTGCCTAGGGTTGCCCAAGAGGAAGAAGACACAAAAAGACACAAAATCCTAAAAGCAAAAAAGGGCAGTGAGTCCAGAGCTGTAGGATCATCAGGTTGAGCTGTCCATTGGTTAGGTCACTGGTGTAACTAAGCATATCGGTGTTGACAGAAGACAGCAGCATTTCCTCCATCCATTGAGGGGTGGTGACAACACTGGTGTTCAGCCTAGCTGGCTGGTTAGAGCCTATCCGTCTTTTGAGTGTATTGGCTAGCAAAATTTAGCTTTATACTTTTATATTCCTGCTTGCAGATGCTCTTTGTGCACACTTCAAGGTGCTCAAACTTGCCCAGGTGAGGGGGGCAGCACTGCATGGTCAGTAGGAGTTTATGAATCTGCGAGCAGGATTTTGAAAATTTGTCTCATCTCATAGCAACTAGTAGTCCTCTGGGAGTACAAAGGCACTGAGTGTATTGAATCATAAATATTATGAACCACAACAACCCCTTGAAACATAGAACGCATTTAAATGATGATGAGGACAATCTGGCTTAGAGTGTGACTCACAGTTACAAGTGAAACACACTGCTATACCTCAAAACAGATTACCAATAGACTACACAAATCCTGTTTGACACTTCCATGTCTGTCATGTTTTGTTTTGTGTACCAATGCAGGGATGACATTTAATAACTTAAATTTGCAGCAGCTGAAATGGTAATATTGGTTTCTAGCAGCTAACATATAAGCAATATTGGGAGTTTGAGAAGTCTGTCATTTGTTATAGACACCTAGAATGGTATAGCTAATATAGATTTTTTTCTCCCATAAACATTTAAGGTTCACATACAGCACTTCTGAAAAATTCAGGATAAGGATCCAGCGGTGTCTGTAGTATTACTCATCTATTATCCTACTGACTACCATAAGATATGTGTTGCAAAACTTTGTTACTTCAGTGTTCATAACTGTTTAGTTTTCTGCCATATTGCCTCTACACATCACTGAAAATCATTTATTGATTTTTACTGACAATGGCAGCAAACATAGGTTTCCTATTTTGTGTATTATATGTATATATGGGAACAGGATAGACATCCTAAATTGTTCAGTTCCCCAGTATATGGCATATTTTTACAAACACGAATCAGCACATGCCTGCACAGAATTGTTAAATAATGTATTGTTTTCCCTTACACTGTGCATAAAGTGTTTTCCCTAAGCACCCTTCTGTCCAAAGAGAAAAACATGAGTGCTCAAAAAATCAAATGCATAACAGTACAAACATAAATCCCTGTGGGCATACTCCCCACTGTCTTCCTACCTGTGTCATGCTTCATCTTTTTGTAAAGTGGGTATATAGAAGAATCAGATCTGAAAAGCAGCTGATTTATGCCTCTTTTCACATTGGTAAATGAAGATAAAAGATGCAGAACAGCAAGAAATTTGATCCTTGGTCCTCCATAAGCCTCTTTGGTTTGCTCTGAAGTACCAGCAGTATTTCAGGTCAGTAGAGATTAAAGTGTATTGGAGCACCTATAGCAGTTGCTGTAAAATGGCTTTAATTTCCCAGCAGTCACTGAAGTGATCATCTATTACCAAGTTTTTTTATGTTGCCCTTAGGAGATAGCTAACATCTGAAACAAAATATTTGGCAAATATTGATTCTGTACTTGGGAAACTCGCAGGTGCACGCTACTTTCCCACTTTCAGATACAATCTGTACTATTCTTTTTATTACTGCTAAAAGATGTATTCTCTGAGCTGGTCACTACTGAATGTCTAAATGCATAAAATTCATAATTAGGTCTAGATTTTCAAGAGTACTTGGTGTATTTGGAGCTTGGCAGAGCTCTCTCGGAAATGCAGTAGTTATTCAGGTGGGCGACTTTACATCTGCCAGAAACAAAGTTATCAGGAGAAGCAATATCAAGTGAAAAGGTAAAACTAACTTGAACTAGCTTAGTCTTCCGTTTCTTTAATCTTCAGAGAGTGATTGTTTTACCTGTTTGTATTCCGTGCCGCAATATGTTAATCTTAAATTACAATAAAGTCATTATTAGAAGTACTGCTTTGCAGAAAATGTTGTCATCTGAATACATCTTGATTTATGTCCTATTTATGAAGGTGGTAATGGTGTCAGAGCTGCTTATAACCTATGGTCCTCACGATGTTGGGTGCTTGGCTGTTATCCAAACTACATGTGATTTATTTTATGTATGGTTTCTGCAAAGAGAAGTATTTGCTTCAATATTCAATAAAGATTGTGTGCCACTCACACACATACCCACTCCCATTGTTGCTCACAGATGTCTTTCATGGAATGTCCTCTCCTTTGCAATGTAAATACTTTAGTGGGCTTTAATTTCCTCTGGTTTTGAAAGTAGGAAAATAATTAAAAAAAAAAAAAAAAAAAAAAAGAAGAAATACTTCTTACCTTTCATTAAATCATTCAAACTCCTAATAAAAATTGTTTCTCTTTGCTTCTGCTTTGATCTGCACAAATCAAACAGTTTTGAGTTGGGATATTATACATCAGAGATCTACAAAATCATGAAGGCAGTGGATAATGTGTTTTCAGAACTGTTATTCACTAAATCCCACAATCTGAGGATGAAAGGGCAATCAGACAAACCAGCAGAAACCATTTTAAAACACATAAGGGAAGGTAGAGTAGATAGCAAACTTCTGGGCTTCTTTGCCGTACAGATTTGCTGTGGAGGCAGACAGGTGTCATTAGAGCCAAAACAGGAGTTAGATGAATTCATGAGTTCAGCTTCACAAACAGACACTGTAACATACCGCTCCTCATGGTGTCCTTGGACATAGGCAGGAAAGGTGTATTTCTTAGTGGTCAGTTACAAACCAAAGTGCATCACAGTAAAAGCCGTTCCTCCCTGGGAAAGCGATGGTGGAGGATTGCACCTCCTTGGTAACCCTGGTACAACCCTGGAGGTGCAGGTCCCACCTCTTGCTACTTCCACACTTTTGTTTGGTTCCCAGTTCTGATGGAGGAGCCTTCTCTTGGAGATGGGAACATCTCGCTGTGACCTGCGTGGGAGACACATGTAGACATTTTAGTCAAGTATTTTAGCATATTGTCTAATATTAGATTTCATTTTGTGGTATTTAATATTGTCTTCTGCTTGCCCACAGCACATTTTTAACAAACATTCCCTGGGTAGGAGTTTGACATATGCTTAAATATTGCAAAATAAGAGAGTTTTGCATCTTATTTTAATGGTACAATATTACTTCAGCAACATTCAGGAGAAAGAATTTCAATTTAGTCTTTAAGCTAATCTTTGCCCATGAGTTTATTCTTCCTACAGGTGCCTTTGTATGTTTTTCTTATTACACACAATTTGATAGCTTTCAGTTCAAATGTTAAGTTACACATTGAGATATGGAATTGGCGGGGAAAAGTCATCTCTTACTGATACTGACAGATGAAGAGAGACTTTTGCCAGACTGTTTCTGGGAATAAGTTTGAGTGATCATTCTCTATTAAATTAAGGTAAAGGGGTTTGATTCTAAAACAGTATAACAGAGAGATCTTCAGGAAATGCCTCATTTTTAACAAACTGCCTGGCACAGAGAGGGAAATCACATTACTGATTAAAACAGCAAATATAATGAGAATCTAGTTTTCATAAAAATAATGCAAGCTGTGAGAGTTGAATGAGAGAATTATACTTTTTGTTCTTTATTTGTGACTGTAGCTACACATTAAAATATGAAATACTAATAAGGACTGTAATAGTTATCATATTTCACATTTTCTCTAGATTTTTGCCACATCAGTCTAATTCAAATAAATACCAATGAGTTGCATTAAAAATAAATCTTCAATAAATGGAACAGCATGTACCTTTTTCTTCAGAATTACTTTATTTAAAAGGATTGCTTATATTTGCACTTGTTCTACTTCGATTTCTGCAAATAGTGTCATTGTTAAAGGGTCACAGATATAATTAATAAAAATATCTGAATTGTCCTAGAAAACATGAAATAGCTGATTTTATACAGAGAAGAGTAGAGCATTTTGTTACTTAGTACATAAGGATGACAGAGTCCCCGAAAGGAGGATTTAGAAAACAGCCTGCTTTTGGTGGTTACCTGTTGTTACTTCGCTGCTGGACTCTTGACTGAAAGTCTTCACTTGTGTAAAGGCCAAGGCCTTGAGAAATGGCTTAGCTGGATTGAAGGTGAGATTTGCTGGTAGCAGCAGGAACATGGTATCCTGACTGCATCACTTCACTGCACAGAAAAAGGGGTTGAGCTGATGAGTGTTTGCGAAGGAGCCAGTGTTTGTTGTATGCAAGGAAATGTTCTTGCATCAGATACAAAGACCAAATTGTAGGTGGAGGAAAAGGTTGCAGTTGCCTACCAAAAAAAAAAAAAAAGCTCTGTATAGTAGCCTGTACTGTACTATGCAACACATACAGTTTTAAAGCAATATGTGTAGAGAGGGGTGGCCTTCCTGGCTGTTCTGCGTGCTGGCTGTAGAAAGTTGTATGGGATTTTTCCTTCAGCTAACACCCACAGCTCACTTCTATTATTTCTTACCAAATGGAGAACCCAGCTGATGTGCTAAGAGGCAGAAGCTATCAAAATATCAATGAACACTTGTGCTTTCAGATGAACTGCGCCTCTGCTGTCTTAAATCCAAGCATGGGCAAAGGAATTTCATGGACAAAGTTGTGATATTGGGCAGCACCCTGGAACATGGCACAGAAAGAAAAATAGACATTTCACCCATTGTTTATTCTCCATCTCAATTTATCTCCATCTTCTGCGCTTTTGTTTCTGTAACTGTATTATCTTATTCTGCAAAGTTCTTTGGGGATGTAATGCCAGGAAAGACAAAAAGAGAAAAATGTATCTCTTGATGTAGATGGATTTTATAAAGATAGAAGATGCTTCAGATATTTATTAACATCACCTGTTGCATTTTTCCAAAATGACTTCTGGATCACAAAGAATGAATTAGTTAAAGGAAATTAAAGTTCATTAAATAATTTTGTTCACAAAATAATCAGTAATCAACAGTAATCTTTCAATTTTAAAACCTTTCTTCTTAATGGCCAACGTAATGTTCACTTCAGGTTAAAAGAGTATGTGTTTCTAGTTTGTCTATCACAGCAGAAGGTGATGGTATATTTGCTGTACGCTGACACTCCTTATCTGTCTGCTTTCCTGTACTTGGAGGAAATCACTAGCAGTTGCAACAAGCAGGTACCGGAACCGAGAGCTGACTGATGGTTGCCTTTTACAAGGTGAATCATATTTCTTAAAATATACATTGAGGAATTTTACCCTGTGAAAAAGAAAGTGACAGTTATGGAGGTCTGTCTTAGTGGTGGAAAGCCAGGAAGTTGCACTGACCAAAACTACCACTTTTGGGTGAATCATAGGGAATGCTTCCATGTTATTGGCTTCCATGTTATTACACTTCCTGTAAAACAGGATCCAAATGTACCAGTAAAACAAAATAAATTCCTACACACTTAGAAGCTGCTTTGAATTCTTCAGAAATTTCTAAGAGAATGCAGACTGGTGGTATCTTTGTCGATACCCCTTAACAGGGCTGAATATACTGCAGAATGAATGGCAGCTGGAAACGTACTACTTTAGACATGCAAAAGATGAGACCGCAGATCACTAAAATAAAAACTGTGGAAAGCTGAGCAAGTAGTTGCAATAAAATAGTAAGCAATAAGCATACCAGAAGTAATGAGTAGTAAGCATATAAGAAAATTTTGGTACTATGACTGACCATACTGCATCCACCTTTGAATAAGGATTAGTTATTGCTCCCATTGCAGCTGTGAACAAGATAAAAATAAAGAAATACCACCTTCCTTATGGATGGTCGAATAGACAATAGAGAGCCAATAAAGGGAGAATAAAAGAACACCTCTGTATAATGAATCTAAGCCTAAGCTTTACTGTGGCTATTTGCACAGGAGTGTTAGCGTGGGGAGAAATCTGCACTGCTGAGCTGTATATTTTTTTCTCCCTATATCCTGTAGTTCCTGTGGCCTGGATTTACACCAGCTGTGACAAGGTGCAGCAGAAATCTCCATTTAGCTCTATTTCTGGCCAAACAGTCCATTTACTCCAGCTGTGCATCCTTTATCAGGATTTGGCCCTTTGTATAAAGGTGAATGCTTCTTTGGCTGTGGTCCCAGTGGGGCGTTTGATAACTTTGTCAGAAAGAATCAAGAGAATGTAATATGACTGAACAAATAATAGGCTGTCGAGGAGTCTTGAGTTACAGGAGCTGAAAGATAGTCCGAAATGCTTTCCTCTTCAAAGAAACCTAGAAAAACTTTGTCTTAATTTGGCCTTCAGAACTTTCACATCAGCCTTTGCTTGTCTGCAAGCATCAACTCAAAACTAGGAATTTATATGGATAGTTAGTCCTTTTGAGGACTTTCTGGCAGGCTGCTTTCCCTGAGGTCAATTACATATGGCATAAGAAGCTACCGCAACTGCTTTTTCACCTCCCTTCCTTTATGAAAAGTCTTACAGATTGTACTAGAAGATAATTCCTCGTTATCTTTTTTAAAACCACTCAAACAAGGAATTATTCCTATTAGAGAAGATTAAATACACACATAAAAAGTATCTATTTCTATGTTATTTTTAATATGTTTTTAGTAACTCTCTTGAAGCACATTTCAATTGGCAAATTCATTGACACTAAAGTCAATGGATATTCTTACAGAAATAATCTATAGCTTTTACTTTATATGCAGATGTACAGAAAGAGGAAAACAGAACAAAGTTCAGTTCTCAGTATGTTTAGCCAACACCAAGTTTTGACTTTGAAAAGGGTTTTGTAGGGCAAATACCCTTTGAAGACCACAAAAATTCTCCCCGAGCCCCAGGGGCCTGGCTGCCACCTTCTCCCAGGCCAGCAGGGCAGATGATGTTATGGGGAGGGCAGGGGGACAGACCTGCTTGCTCTTGGAGAGCTCAGATGCTCTTTTGGAGCTGTACCTGAACACTGCTGGGACACAGAGGCTTGATGCTGCTGCGATGGGCAGCCAGGGGCTAATACAGCTGTTCAGTAAAGTGATTGTTTACCACCCACAAAATTAATTTAATTAGGCCCAGCTTTGATCTGAGGGTTGGTCCAGATGACCTCCAGAGGTCCCTTCTGCAATTTCCAAACACTGACTGTACTCCCAAAGAATTTTTACGTTCCCCAAAAGCCCTACAGTTGCACTGAAGCTCCTCCAGAGGGAGGGGAAACACTGATTCTGTTTGCTTGTCTTCATAGTGATCGCCATCATCCCAGTCAGCCCTAGCTATTGAGCTAGAGTCTCTTATCCAGAGTGTATCACTCTATGCACCCATTGAAGCTGTAATAAAAATTCAAGGTTTCATTTGGCTGGAGGAATGAGAAGATGCTTGGAATTAGGGCAGATTTGTAGCCAGGTCACTTCTCTGCAACGATGGATCCACAAGTCCCTTCTTCCAGGACATCTGTGGTGAGGGTTGGTTGTAAAATACAGGAAGAATCCTTGGGTGATAGCAACAGCACTCCCTACAGCCACAAAAATAATCAGTTCCAAAATGAAGTTTTGTCAGTTAAGTAAGGAAAGTTCATTTACAGAATACCTTTTAAGCTGTACATACTTTAAGCTTACACACCTACTCCTAGTTTGGGAACTTAAGCTACGCTTATTTTTAAGGAAGGGTGTCAGTTCACCTTTAAATGGTTCAGCTTTTCACATTGGTGGTTTTCTACTATGGAAAGTATTTCCTCTCTCTTCATATCATGTATCAGCTCAGCTTGAGAAGTCAGATGTGCAAAGACATGACATAGACATATCTCCCATTTCTGCATTCAACACAATAAACAAATGAAGAACAGGAACAACGTGCAGTACAAAGATTAAGAAATTGCATTTCTATGCAGGCTTTTTTCCTTACCACTTATGGCAATAAATCATTTCAATTAGACATAATTAAAACAGTATGCATTTGAAATGTAAATTAAAATTGAAATCAGTATTATCCAGTTTCCCCCTTCCACATTCATCTCAACTATCAGGAGGATACTGCATATCTATCTACTCTTGGCATAGATTAAGTCATAACTTACAATTTTTTATACAATCTCTGGTTGTAATCAAGCACTGGTATACGGACTTTTATCATCAATTCCACAGTTAGACAATCTTTTCCAAGTTCCTGTCCAGATACCTCTGGGCTTTGAATCCTTTATTGCCTTTTCTAATTTTCCCTTTTCATATAAAATTAATTAGAGTACAGACTCTGTTGTCTTTTTGTTATTCCATTCAGTTTTCAGGGCATTTTTGTTCTCCACCTAAACAGTGGTTCTGTGAAGATTTAATACACTGCCCTCATGTCTATGAGTGTGAACTCAACAAGAAGAGTGCCACAGCAGATATGGGCCAAAAATTCTATAAAGAGAAATAAAGAAATCTTTTTTACTCCATTATGCAAAAATACAACATTATGATATTAGAGTGCACAGCAGTGCACTGATTAATTAAGATAATAAACCTGATGTAATTAAACATGACTTGGATTCCTTTTATTAGCCCTTCTGTTGTCAAATAAACCTTTCAAACCTTTTAAATAAGCAAGCCAAATGACAGTTTCAATTGGTATGCAGGGGATTTGAGTTCCTTAATGTTGTAATTTTTTCCTGATTTTCACTCTTTTAGAGCATTAGGACTAACGCTTGGAATAAACACATTGATTTGGTTGTATTGTCAGTGGGTCACTAATCAGAGAAATCATTGATTAGACAGTAATCTGACAATTAAGTCTGACATTGTCTCCGGTGCCTTGGCAATGGGGGGCTGCATTTTTCTTTAAACTCAAACCTTGACCTTGTTGTTTTCACCATCTGGAGACTGAAATGAGGATTCACAATAAGGACAATGTTCTTATCCTTTGTTTTCTTCCCTTGCTTTTTTCAGCTCAGGACTGATTGTCATGTGGTTTTCTGCATTTATCTCTTTTTAAAATGAACACACACCATTCCTCCACATAAGAGACATTTTGACAGGTTGTTAAAGCACTTTAACCATTTCCTCCCTTTCATTTCCTGAAAACTGATCTTTTGGATTTATTCATCCAGATGACGAAGTAACAGTTTAGAAACCTTCATTTTGAGGGGGATCATTCTGGTTGCCTTTTGAGGAACTCAGAACATCATTCGGTGGCAAGTCTGATTGCGTGTCAGCATTTCAGAGCTCCCCCAGCCCATGGGCTCAGCCCATCCATAATGTACCAGCAGCATTCATGGAGAAAGGGAAGTGAAATGTGACGTTAATCTCACTGGATAGTACTGGAATGAGTAATTCTTCCAATCTAGCTATAAGACACAATGTTAGTCTTGAAATTAGACACTTGGGCTCCACTCCATCATTAATCAGAAAAGCACTTGAGCATGTCTATACCTTTAGGCATGTGCTTAAGTGTTTTGCTGCAGTGGGGCAGGCTGAAGTAAATGCTTAAATGATTTGTTGAGCTTGTGTTTCAACATGCTGTTGTTGATATTTGTATATAGCACCAGGAATGCATGTTGTTTTCTACACGGAGACTGAAGGCAGTTATCAGACTCTCATTTCAATGAACTAAATCAACATCACTTTAAATTAACTCAGTTACATGAAGCTGTCAGTGCTGTCATAAGAAAAGATCCATTGTCACTCCGTGATCCAGGGGAAGCCAGTGATACCCTATCAACTCACCAGAAACAAGATTTACTTAGTACCAGAGGATGCTCATCACCACTCATTTTCAGAATGTGTATTTCAGACCCAGCTATGTTCTATATCTTCAAAACATGAACAGAAAACAGAATTTAGTAGCCAGATTTTAGAAGGCATTTATCTTTACCTTAGAACAAAGCTGTTGACAAAATTAAAGTCAACACTTTACTTGAGTACTACTTTTATTTTTCCTGTCTCATAGGCCTGAATGATGTATATCATAGTAGTGTCTCATTACATACTGAAGGATCTGAGACCCAGAGGCAGAATATAGGGTCAAACTAGTATTTAAACTCTATTTTAAGGTTTTTATTCTTCCCCACCCTTTCTCTATCTTAAGAAGTTTTCCCATTAAAACAAACCTAAGAAGCTAAACATATTTTAGGGGGAAAAAAAAAAAGAAAATTTTTGAGGCATGCAGTAAATAATACTCAACCTGCATGGACCAGTGCTTAACTTAGAAAATCTTCTGATATTAGTAGAGTGAGAATTTAATAAAAAAGCACTTATCCCCTAAGAAGCCTGTACAAGCATTAATCAGTCTGTGTGAAGGATGGTTCCCACTAGGTTTGTATGCTTTGTTCCTTTGAAAGGGAATGACTGGAAGAAGAGTAGACAGCTACTTCTGTGGGTATCAACTAAGCACAGTGAGGCGCTGCCAAAGTCTTCAGGGTGAGGCAAGAGATGAGGGAGTCACAGCAGGACATTGTGTCCTCAGGCAACCAAATGTCCTCTAATTGCAAAGAGAGCAGTTCTAGTTCATTTGCTAATAAAACAGGCTTTTGAATCAGTGTTTTAAGACTGGTTTGGAGAGGTCACTTTTAGATGGAGGTCTAGGCAGATCTACCTTGACTGTCTGATTGATTTGACTTCCGCAACAACTTATGTACATGCCGAAGTAGTGCTCATTTTCCTCACCAGAAAATAAAATATATCCATACAGGATTATTGCTTAAATTCAGGAAATCTGCTCCAAGTTTATTAAAATACAGTGCAGAATTTCAGCACCTATTCAGTTGTTTCACTGCTCTTTGTTATTAATGGCAAGCTATCTATACAGAGGTAAATATTTGTATTCAAAAGGAATATGTAAGCTTGTTTATTATTACAAAAAAAAACCATCTACCTTTCTTTAAAAGATCCCCTACAATATCCTGCCTCCCATCCCCTCCGCCCCCCTTTTGTTTCCCTCCTTTTCTGCTTTCTCGCCACTTCTCCCAGCCAGCATCCTGTTGAAATTGTTTACAGCACTGTTCCAATCCACTGGGCTGATGGAGAGAGCTCTGAAGTACTTTGGTACACATTTCTCCAGTGGGGAACAAGTAGTATCCAACATATTCTGCTTACTTAACCTCCCTTTTGATCAGCTGTCCCTCAATAGAAAGCCATCAGATTTCTGTTCTTTTTCTTCAATGATATGTTAGTGGCCTTCACTGCATTTCTATCTCCCACAATGAGTATCTGATGGTAGAAATGTAACACATTCAGCACTATCAATTTCAAACACAATACACAAGAGTAACAGATGTTAAAAATTGCCTTGGCCACATAGTATATTGTCAAAAAAATAGATTTCTTAGAGCAAACTCTGGGTTTAAATAAAAGGTGACATTGTTAACGAATGTCATCAGAGTGATAAAGTGATAGATGCCTAGCCATTCCTCTCTGTGGACCTTCCCGAACAGAGAAGCTGTACAAAAGAAAAGGGTATTTGTCAAGGAAAATTGGATGGAAAACTAAGGTTTTATGACATTTATTGTCTTTTCTTCAGCTCCTGTCTACTATAGTAGCATATTTAAGTGTTTGTATAACTTATTGGTTTAATTTTGAAACATATAGTGATGAAAGGTGTAAGCATATCTTAGAAAACTCTCCTTCTCAAGTTCTTTTCACCTATATTGCCCTGTCAGTGAAATAAGAAAAATTAAAATACAGTATTTAGAAAGGCTATATTACCCTAGGCATCTACATACAGAAGAATATATTAGAAAGAAAATAAAAAACCCAGTCCCATTCCCCTCCCCCCCAGCTAGTTTCCTGAATGAAATGAAGTTTTGATGGAAAACGACATCTGCCAAAAAACTGTGTTTACAATATCATAGTTTAAATAAGGGATTCATTTAATGCATTCCCTATATCAAGTCCTGATTACCAGATAACTGATAACAATACAATGGCAAAAAAAAAAAAAAAGGTATTTCGCAGTTTTATGCAAATATCCACCTTCCTGCATACAGTTTTGAGTACAGAACAGGACCGTAATCACCACCCATTACTCAACCCAGATACACCTCCTTGAGTCATCTTTCCTGTAGCAATGCTGGAACTCACATATACTTTTGTCTGGATATTTCCAGCTAAGGTCCTTTTTAAAAAAGAAAAGCCAAAAAAGCCCAATAATTTTGGGGCTGTTCAAGAACAGAATCCATATAGCAGTTCCTCCCTCAGAGAGCTGCAGAATATGCTAGTAAAGGCAATAGTTCCATACAGTTTTCTCCTGTACTCTAAGTACATTAAAAGTGCAGAAGAAATGTTATTTACAGAAACATGCAAACTAGTAACAGCTCATCTGTAATATTCACCAATAGGTAGCATTGGCAAATATCCACTTATTTGCTACATGTAATCATTTTTATATCATTTGATCTTCTAATTCACAACCCAAAATGCTTAAAATTCCTATTGACAGGTCTTTGTCATTATTATTAATTATGCTTTATTAAAGCCATTTAATAACATGCAGGCCTTACAAAGGATTTCTTCCCCTTCCTCTTTTTAACAAACATACTTTTGAAAGTAAGCCTGCATAGCAAATAACTTATCTGATAGAAATAATTACAGACAGCAAGAGGGGGGAAAAAACCTAATCTGCTGGGAATTGTCCTTTGCTTTCATTGCCCTGTAGTACCATTTTACCAGAAAGTGCTCTGAATAATTTAGGGGCTACTAATATGATTGCAATGTCTTCTGATGTTCACCACAACTGCTTGAGGTCACTATGCTATCTGGTTATATTTGATGCCCAAGGAAAAAGGAAGCCTTAAAACTGAAGGCAGCCTATCAAGTAGAAAGATCATTCCAGTTGGATTTTATAGGCTACTTAAGGTGGACAGTAATGGTTTGACTTGATCTTAAAGGTCTTGTCCAACCTAAACAATTCTTGAATTCTAATAGGAAGCAAATATTCAGATGATACTCAAATATGATGGTTTCAGAGGTTTATTTTAATAAAAACCCAAAATGAGAAATTTGATTATTTAATTCTCCCTACCCATGTTTCATGTTATTTCACTAAGAGTTGCTTCTGAAGTTAAACTATTAAGAACATTAAGTTAGAAAGCTGTCTTCTCTGCGCTAACAAATGAGCACTCTGCAGCACAGTACCCTATTCTACCATGGATAGCTGAACCATGAGCTTTCAAGTCCCTTCTCTTCCTCCCTCAAAGAAAGTGTTTAAATTGAAATACAATTAGCCACTTTCAAAGTTACAAATACAGGAGAGCACTATACAAAAAGTTTCTCAACTTCCTCTAGAAATATTAAAAAAAAAGGAAAGCAGACAGGTGTATCTAGCCTTGACCTTAGAAAAATACCATATTAACAGCAATGCTAGTTGTCTGCTGCTACTAACCCAAGTCACTGCATAGCAATCAAATAGGAACATGTGTCCAAAATACTCCTAAGATTCTGCCCCTATTTATTTACTTAAAAATATACAAAGATTAAATGCAGATAATATTACAGTTTCATCTACAGTGCTGTTTATCTGTGGGAGCTAAGGTAAACTAAATGAGGTCAAGATCCACATAGGGCATAAAACACTCAGGTTTTTGATTCAACATTTAATTCCTAAGTAATATTAATAATTTCTACTCAAAACAAAGTCCAATTCATGTTGCCTCTGAATCATCCACAGTCAAACTAGCAGATATAGGAATATGGAAGAGTTCTTGACTTTGAGTCTTTTTCAAAGAAATGAACGTAGAATATATGTAAGAAAAGTTTAACTGCAAATGTTTTCAGACTAGTTCCTTCAACAGGCAGCTCACCCTGCAAATTGAGATTGTGATATCAAAGCAACCTCAAGGGTCTTCAGCAGTTTAGGAGGTACCATTTCCCCACTGAGACTTAAGAAAAAAAAGTTAGCTATCCCTACCCATCTAGGATTAGTCCAACCACATTGCAGAAGAAGCAAAGAGAAGAGATCGCCCCACCACCTCATATGCCCTAACCCCAGGGTACAGGGCAGAATCGGACAGCAGCACACACTGAATAAAGCAGCAGGAGCACAGTTTCTTTGCAGAGACCATTTACCAGCTCAAGGACCTGATTACTTTACCTGTACCTAAAGCAAGCCCTCACTCTGCTGAAGAGCATCACTCAAATCTATGACTACTCTCCTAGTCCCCAGGTTTGGTTTCCCTGAGTACTATAAGGAAACCATTAACACTACTCTTGCACTTGGTGCAAAGCATAGCACCCCTCCACAGCCTACCTTCCTCAGACAGAGGAAGAATCCCCCCTCAGCCAACTTAGTTCTCTACACTTAAGCCCCATCAAGCTCATAAACTGCCTGCTCAATCACAACACCCAGCCACAACCCACTCTCCTCTTCCCGCCCGCCCGCCCGCCCGCCCGCCCCCCCCCCCCGCCCCGCCCCACCCCGCCCCGCCCCGCCATACTCCTAACCTGGCCTCCTTTGCTGTGCTTTAATGAGGGCTTTAATTATTGTCAAGTGAGTGTAATTACTGCTAAAACTGGCCTGGATTGTTCCAAAGGTTCCTGGTCACAGGCACTGGGTAGCAACAGGGTAAGAAAAGTTATTTTGGATCTTTTCTTCATTTGAGCTTGTTCATTACAATTGTCTCTTCTAGCAGATTTTATCTCCTTGCTTGTGTATAAGCCTTACATGTTACAGTAACTGATCCCAGGAGTCTGCACTCCATTTGGTCCCTGTATTATTGAAGTGGATTTGTATTAGGTGTCTGTGGCAAAGTTTTAGTTCTGGAGAGACTGCAGGGTGACCGCTTCCAGCCAGCCCAAGGGGCCTTGCTGCAGGGTACAGCTACTCCCCTCAGCCATAGGTGTGGCACCTCATGAGAAACCTGTTTAAGCAAGTGTAAAACCCCCATGTAGTAGTATTAGGGTGGAAGTTAAAAAAGAGGGGAAAAAAACCACCCAAAAGTGGTATAAACACTGAAGTTGGAAGAGGAGAAGGAGTTGCTTGAGCAGAGGTTTCCTCTCAGCCTGTGGAGGACCCCATGACACATTAGGTGGGTACACCCTGAGGGACCTGTGCCCCATGAAGAGGAACCCACACAGGAGCAGGTTTATCCTGAAGGAACCATGGCCTGGAGAGGCCCCATGCTGGAGCAGAAGAAAACTGTGAGGCAGAAGGAGCTGCAGAGAGGTACTGCTGTGTGCTGGCCCTCATCTCAATGCCCCTGTGCTGCTTGGGGAGGGAGAGGATTTGGGTATGAAGGAGTGAATTTGAGTTGGAGAAGAAAGGGGTGGGGGGAGGTCTTTTATATCTTGTCTTTGCTTCTTATCCTCTAACTCTGTTTTAATTGGTAATAACTTAAATTAGTTTTTCTTTAGTTGAGTACATTTTGCCCCAATGGTAAGTGGTAAGCAATCTTCCTGTCTTTATCTTCACTCATTTCACTCATGGGCTTTTTTTTTTTTTTAAATCCTATTTTCTCCCCTTGGGGATGTGAGAGTGGCTGGGTGGGGGTCTGGCAGCCAGCCAAGGGCAACCCACCCCTCATCTAAATTAGCCAACTGAAAATCATGTACTTTAGATATGTCTTTGCATCATTGGGCTCTTATTCATTGTATTCACTGGTAAAACTGGAAAGTCAGAGAGGTCTTTTTTTGCTATTCCTAACTTTCGTAGCTAAAGACCAATGGCTTTAATGTCATTTATCTACAGAGAAGTGAGGGTGTTGGAGGAAGCTGCTCAAAGTGAGTACTCTAAACTTTAGGATATCCGTAGACTAATTTCAGTTGCTTGGGTTAATTACAACCGAAGAATAGTCTGGGATAAGAATTATCCCTGCTGCTGCAAGGCCTTCTGGATTCACCTGCATGCTAGGAGCCCTTATGCAGAATGAGACCAATGTAAATATGGGCTGTGAATGTGATAGCTTCTTACTTAGATTTGCAGGCTGTACATGAATCACTTCCTGAGTTGATTCATCTAGTAATTCTGTGCAATCAAGGAATCTGAGGAAAGGAAAAATCATCCCACCTCTTGTAAATGTGATAAAACCATCAACAAAAAAAGGTAAAACATGCAACTAAATTGTTCGCTCTGAATCGTTCCCTCAACTGAATAAAGTGCTGACAGGTGGTTGGAGCTGTAAATACAGTTACAGACACTGTCTAGAAGCGAAAAATTGCTATTTTGTTATGTAGTATGATGTGTTCAGAGCTTGTAACTAGTCCTGAATGTTGGGTGCCTTGGAGCTGTACAAGAGTAAAATGCAAATATTTCTACTAGACTTATTGCTAGAGGATGATATGTGTAGTGTTGAGATGGGGAGAAAAAGGTTTCCTTTAAGATTACTGGTTTTTATAAGAACTTCTCTGACTACAGATAACATTTTTTTTATTTGATGGAATGATCCAGAACATTGCAGTAGGGACCTCAATTCATCCAAACCACCAAAGTATCTACAAACAGTATGTAGCAATACTTGTAGCATCTTCTTTGAGATAAAGTAATCCATATTGTCGTTATTCCTGACAGCTCTTTGGCTTTAGGCTTTTTCATAATATAAAAAAAAAGGGGGTTGATATGTGAAGCAAAAGCCCTAGAAGGCGATGTGCAGGAGACCTGTATGGGCCCAAGAGCAAAATCTGAACCTAACAAATATCTTGTGATGCACAATTTAACACTGCCATCAAATGGCCAAATATATTTATTATTGTACAATGGCATTTCAGATGACTGGCTAGTGTAAGGACTTCTAATTCTAGAAAACCCAGCTGAGTCACACAAACTAAAAGCATAACAACAATGGCTTTCTGTGTTTGATGGAAATACAGGCCTGATCCTGCAGCTAGCTTTAGGGGGAGGGTTCAAGTCTTAGGAGGTGCATCACTGATGCCTACAGGACTATGTGCAGACATGGACATTCATTCAATGGAGCCATTTGTAGGTTCCAGTTTTGTTTCCTTTGTTAAGAAAAGAAATATCTTAATAATGAAAAACGTATCAGTTGTTTGTAACTTCCATACTGTTCTCACTGAAAGGAAATATTGCTGAACAATTGCATTCTGTCCCCAAAATTCTCTAAATGTGTGAAATGGATAGAAATAAAGTAATGTAAGGTAATGGCCTCTTGCAGCAGAGGCAAATGAGCAAGTGTACAAGAAGCTGCATACCAGGGTGAAACACAATAAGGAAAGACAGACCAACTTTGATCACTCTCAGCTGTGGGCAGCTCTTGGCGAAAAGCTTTGTAATAGCATAGGCAACTTTGAGCTGTCCAGCAATGAGCACAGATGGAAACCATGCCTGCCTTCCCATGCTCTGGGTTTTTGCTGAACAGTATTTGCCAGCATTTTCTGCTGCTTTGCTGACTCTTGGCTCTGCTCCATGGAATTACCTTACAGGCACATTTTGCACTCTCAGTACAGTCCTACATAAGAAGTATATCTAAGTACGTCTACAGACACGTGACACAAAAGTTGGCCAACATGCAGAACATGTAGTTCAGTAATCACTCAGAACCAACCAGTATTGAAGCTCTTTCTTCCCCTATTTATTAACTATGCTGGTTAGTGTTGTGCCATAAAACCCTAGAGATGGCAACATTAGTTTTAATTCTAGATGCTTACTCTTAAGAGTCTCTTGACAAACCTCATAGGGCTACAACTACTTTTCTCCCCTGGGCAGTTATAATGTTGTTCCCTAATGCAGGATTTAAAAAACTCTGGTGTCCAGGGTATCCTTGAGATGCCATCGTGACATCCATACTATGGCTGTTGTCTAAGTCCATTAGTGCTGTCTTTGTCCACAAATGCAGCCTTTTGTGGCCATTTTCGGTCTGAGACGTCCAGGTTTTACAGATGATTGCTTGGAGTTTGGAGAAGGTGTAGCCTATGGCTGTTGTATGTGTTCACCTGGCACTAGTACAAAACCTCTCATGGTACAGCTGCTCCTCACTACACTCTGTCAGAGGGGAAATGGATGACATCTTTAAAAATGTTTGGCCCATCATTTTAGGATTGGTTTTGCTTCACTGGTTTCTCTATATATCTTCAGACATCGGAGGTGCTGAGAGGACCGTTAGGTTTTTTGTGGTAGAAAGTATTAACAAGTACCATCATTGATACTGTCTTCTAACTTAACAAAATTATATCTTGATGAGATCTGGGGTCTGCATCCCCTTTCAAAACATTCTTTGTTTTTTTTTTAAAACAGTTTTCTATGTCCAGGGGCAAAAGACATGAATAAGATGAAGGGTAATGTATCTAATCTATACTGAACTGCAAAAATATTTCTACACTAGATTATAAACATTGGTAGATTGTCAGTCATTACCGATAAGTATAACATGCCAGTTAAAATCTACTTGATGAGTACAATGAAATTGCTTGTTGATAATATCCACTAGTAAAGCTATTTCAATAAACTAATGCATTAGCTCTACATATGTTTTCCTATTTATACTTACTGCTCTAAGCCAGAGATCTTTTGTGGAACCAATATGAACTCCTTCGAGTTATGCAGGTCTATTTTTTTTTTTTTAATCACATACAATGAGCCTTTAACAACCCCTCAATGTTACTGTTTGTTTGAGTTCAATATAAAAAAATCTCTGAGCTTCTTGTCAATGGTTTAATCTCATGTGTTCCCCATTTCCTATAACACTTTAGAAATAATCATCCTGCAGTCTTAAGATAACACTGCATTTAATATTGAAATCCCCACTTAAATTTCTAACAGAACACTCCTTGCTGCTTTAACTCATTTCTGAAGGGCCTCATCCTGGGCAGATGCTCTGACAATCACAATCCACATTTTATCTAGTCTTGGAGAATTTTCACACTAAACTCATATAAACATAGTGCAGATGTAGACTCTTTTCCACTGCATTTCTCTCAGCTGCTCTAGAGAATTTCTGCTAACACTATCTTCTCCAACTTTTGCTTTCAAAATATAACTTTAAGGCTGGGGGTGGGGATTATTTCAGATCTGTCTGCCATATGGATTTTATCAAAGTCTTAATGGTTTATATTCGGCTTTAGTGACTACTTCCACTGTCTTAAATGCAACTGTTTATACCAAGAAACAGGTTTATTTGATTTTTTTAATCATACATATTCCATTCCATCCTCCCACCAGTCTGAAAGAAGTGGGCAACTCCCCAGTGTTTTGTTTGATGGTAGCTATTGCTACTGTACTGTTGGTTTTGTACTTATTAATCTCCTAGTTCTTTTTAGTTAGTGCTGAAGTTGTGAGGGACTAGTGTTCAACACCTATTAGACATATTTGTGTCTGGATATCTTTGTGTGGTTGCAGGATTTTCCTGTATTGTCCACAATTCAAAGTGCATTTTTAGTCTCTCTTAGTGGTCTGGAGAAAGCGTACTGGCAAGTGTAAGGATAAGAATAGTTTTCTGTGGGCTGCTGGCTATACCCCGTTTGGTTACTTTTTCTCTCAAGCACATTACGACATACAGAAATTTTATTTTAAGCTATAACTTCACAGGTTTATTTCCTCCAGTTTTTTGTAGTGTTGCTCCTTTTCAGATCAAAATGCCACCTTTGTAAAGTAGATGTCTTGAAATGAATCCAAATGGCAGTGTGGGGAAGCAACTGTTGTGCACATGCAGTCCACAAAATGAGATTCCATTGTTGCTGTAAGTTATAAATGTTACTAGCTCAGCTCTTTCTTACAGCTAACCTTTTGGTACTAGTTTCACTAAAGATGCACTTTAGTTTGGGTGCCTCTACTCAGCCCACCACTTCTCATTTAAAAAAGAGAAGTATTTAAGTATCTTGTTCTCCCTTTTTCTCTGCTCTCTAATTGAAATAAACCCTGAATTTCGTGTAGAAGTTTGTAGTAATTCCTTAGATTATTTTTTTTCAGACTTTTAAAACAGTCCTCTCAAGTTCTCAGACTTATTTAAATGGTGGCACTGTTGCACTTTTCATACTAGGCATATTGACAAAAAAAAGCAATAGTGAACATATCCAAATTGGTAACAAACAGAATCGTAGAATATTAACCACCTCATTTATTTGTTGTCATAGATGACTTAAAGTATTTTTTCCTAAACAAATATTTAAAAAACTGAATCTGGCAACAAACAGGCCATGGACACAACCATCCACACCCATCCACTGAAAAGGAATCCTTCGCTTTCTCAGTTCCACTAGAAAACAGGTAACTTTTTTGCTGCTGGCCAGTGTGGTCTTGCCTAATGCTTCACTGTAGATAAGAAATCACATCAACCCACTTTAACAGCTATATATCTTGAGTTTCCAGAGTTTGGTTTCAAGTCATCACCTTGTACGTTGCACAGAGCTCATGAGAAACTAAGTTAATTGTCTTCGTCCATCTTTGTCCTTGTTATCTATTTATGAAAATGATAGCAGGCACTCTGCAGAGCTGGAAAAGAAGTGTAGATTAATCTGTGGGCTGAGACCGCCCAATACATTATACTTCTGTCTTTCAGGTCTTTCTATTCCCGACTCACAGTAATAAAACAAAGTAAAAGTCATGGGAAAGTCTTCCTAATATTTCTTAAAGGAGTGGTTAACTGGTTTTATCTCTACAATTTATATGCTTTTTGAGGGAGTAACCTTTCCCTGTCCATCCTAAATTTCTCTTCTTTGACCAGGGTGCCCTCTGTGTTCAAATAGTGACTGTTCAAGTAATTTTTTCCTGTGTTCTGAGTACTGATAAGCAGCATGATCTTCAGGAATAATTACAATGGATAGCCCTGTCTAATTCATGTTAGGTAAAAAATGCAATGTTTTTAAAGGTACGATAAACAAATCCCATAAAGGTAAATTCCTCTGAAAGTGTCAGAGGCTGTAGAAATCTCAGTGTAATGCTAACAGAATTGGTTCATCCAGCCAGAGGGAAGGGGACCAGATCCTTAGCTAGTCCAAAGTAGCCTAATTCCATGAAAAATCAATAGTTCTGCTCTCCTCTTGGGTCTGCAGAAGGCCTCTTATTTTCCCTTCTGTGTCTGGCAGGCATCACTCTGACTCCTTCCCAAGCTACAAACGTGAGAAAAGAGGCACTCTCCTTCCTCTGATGGAGTGGAGCCCTTCCCCAAGGACTTCAGCTGCTTTTCAGAAGCTGGACCTTCAAACTCAAACACTGCAGCACCTGAGCCCCAGCTCTGCACGAAGGGGGCTCATTTGTTGATAATGCTTCTCCATTGATTTAGTGGCATTACAGTAGCTGAATTAGGCCCATCATACCCTACTCAAGTGACAGAAGAAACTGCAGCTGTAGCTCAAATTTTCCCTTTATCCCTGAGCCATTCTAACTACTTACTGACTTGGCTTCCAGACACCCCCCTCACTGCCCTCCCAGGTTGTTATAAGTTGAGTAGCACATAAAGGTGCAATGCTATTTTACTCATAAATGAGAAGTACAGCTTGGATCTATAAGGGGAGTACATATTACATATCCAAGCATAGAGAAACATAACAGAGCACCCATGAGAGCTGAGAATGGCTTCAGAAAACAATCTATAAATCTCCAGTGTTATCTTTCTGACAGCCTCCTAATCTCTGCAGGTTGTTGTTAAGAGCTGCATTAAACTAGCCTGTCATTGATCCCAGCTCTCACCGCTTCTGAGAGAGATGCGTTTCCTGTGATCAATTAGAAAAAGAGGCAACAGCTTCTTAAAAGAATCTTTACAACAGGACCCTGCAATAACATATCTTCCCAAAATGTGTATCACTGACATTTACATCATACCTTGTCGAATTTCAGCCAGCATTTGCACCAACAACATAATTCAGTCTTCTAAAATAAGTAAAAAAAGATCTTAGGCTCCTCATGTTGAATCATCATTCCAACCTCCAACTTCACCCCCAACAGAAAAGGTTATGTTAAAATAGTAGTTGCAACTTCTTGCCATTTATTTCATTTTGAGTCATTTTAAGATAAGCTCTGGATAGGAAATAGCTTCCTCTCTGTGACTTGGGGGGAAAAAAAGAATGTCAGCTTTCTGCCTCCCTGTTAAATTTCTGAGAAGGAGTCTGGCTAACTGTACAACTCCCTTTCACTCTGCCTGTTAATCAGTGTGAAAATCTTTCATCTATGGAGTCCTGTGTACTAATTCCAAAGCTACTTATGAATGACCTCTCTTTCATTTAAAAGAAAATAGTGATTGCGGTTCTATTTTTCTATTTCACATCAAAACAGTAAGAAATTTCTGAACTTGTTTAAAATTAAAAAAATATGCATTCCCTTCCTGTCCCTAGAAGTACAGAGTTGTTTAGATGACCAGGTATTTTTGGCAGGGATAGTTATAAAATTTTTTACTTTGTTCCTTTTGACTCTTCTAATTTCTCACCAAAACTGATGACCTGATGTGATGGAAGAGGGAGTAACAAGACGCTAACATAGGTTAGCTTATGGCAGTGCCTTTGGGAGTTGGGGTATGTTATGATTACATGTACCCTACTATTTAATACATGAAAGGTGGTCACTATTGTAAACGTGAGGAGGGAATCCGCTAAAGGATGGCCCTAATAAAAGAGTAAATGCACTTAGTCTTGAAGCCGGAAGTTTGCTAATAGTCCAGTAAAACTAGACAGGGCATAGAAACTTACTACTCCTAAAAAAATAATATAAAATAATTCTAGAAAGGAATAGGGTGTGGCTGTGTTCAGCCACAAAGGATTAGTTTTGGTGGACCAATTACATTCCTGTTACGGAAATTATGTTTCTGTTGACTTCTGCCGCTACTGCAGAAGTCAGAAGTCCCTTTTTACACCTATTCCAGCTGGGGTAAGGTCCCATTGTGTTGACAAATTCAAATTTAGTATGTGCCTACCACAAGGAAGTTACTGTCCGAGTATTAGAAGATCATTAGTTCTGGTTTCTCTGCAGGAACATGAATGTGGGGTGGAAAAAAGGATGTGGAAAGGGAAGAGAAATAACACTATATCCTATTCCTTGGTATGGTGAATGTTATTTTGTACTGGATTATTTAATTCCAGAATAGCTTTTATCACAAACATAAGACTGGACTTCCATGTTCTACTCCTTCTTCCTTTCTTTTTTTAAAATCTTCTTTTATGTTTAAAAATTAAAGGAAGATTGGTCTTTAAACTACTATACTCTTTAATACTTGGAGTAGTCTGTCACCTTAACAGGGAAATACAGTAGAAGAGGAAGATAATGATCTTTTGAAATTAAAATACATATTCTCCACACTTACTGAAATATGACAAGATCAAGTAGCACAAATTCTCCTGGACTGGATTTCCATTTTACATCTTTGTAGCCACTGACACTCTGACAAAGAAAGCCAATTTCTGTGTGCCTTAGCTTTTAGAAATTTTAAGATGAGGCATAAAATTGCAACAAAAGGATGGATCTATTTCAGTGTGCGCTTGCAACACTCCATATAATTAGCAGGCTAAGCGGTAGAGCTGTATTTAGCTCACTAGCTCTTAAATGGAGTTACTTTCATTTGTTTACTGAATGTCTCTACCCACTAAAGGCTAATGAACTAGTAATGGATCTGTCAGAAAACGGAAAAGACAAATACCTCTAAATGTTGCTATTATAGCCTAAGAAAGTGGCTATTATTGTTCCCCTAACTCATGATCTTCATAAGAAGGAAGGCAGCAGGAGATTTGGTATTCAATGGGTGTAAGGAACCACGAACATAATTTATGTACTGATGAGTGGAAGGGAGGAAAGTGGCAGCCCTCAGGAAACAATAAAATAAACCAGCATATTCTTCCTGCATATTTCTATTATGGGTTTTCCATCTTCAGTTCCAAGCTCCTGTGTGAAGTATATTAATCTTCCCAATTTTTAGTTATACTATATGAAACCTTAAAAGTCTCAATCAAAAGCAGTGTCCTGCTGCAGTAACTCTGCAGTGACACAGTGTCTCAGGTCTGTAAAACTTATGACAGAGTGATTCTTGCTGGTTTCCACAGACAGGGAAGAGACACACGAGAAGGGAAGGATGAGTCTCCTGTTCTAACATGAAGCCCTGTATTGGAAAAAAGAAGCCCCAGCCTTGGTTATGAGACTTGCAAGGAGCAAAGCCTAGGCTACCTTTGCTGGCTCCATATTTGTGACAGTCTAGATAGACTGAGGACAAAAAGACCTGGATATACGTGCATCTAATTTGCCAACAAATGTACAAGGAAATCTCATAACCTTTGCAGGGTGGGGAGGGGGTACGAAGTGGAAGACATTAGTTTCGCTGTAGCAAGTGATGGAGGGGTACTTCATCACCACACTGCACTCTTGATACAGAGGGTAAGTTAAAGTCAATACCATGGAAGGCAAGTGCATGGTTGATGGGACTTGCATGTTCTCTCTTGACTGCAGTGTACATATGACTTAACTCACTTGTCTAAGGTTGCTTAGGATGTCAGTGAAGGGTTCTTGAAAATGCACCTATTTTTCTAGCCTACATCTTTGGTCCTAGTTACCCAGTTAGGATAACACCCCTCTCCATCCATTTCCCTCCTATCTCAAAATTGTTAATATACCAGTTATAAAGGAAAATGGGATCTGTTGTGAGCCTAAACTCACTAACCTGTTGTGAGGCTGCCTAGAAGAGAAATTATCAGGGAAAAAAACAGGTCCTTGGATGTGCCCTTGAACACAAATGATCCCAGAACTGCTGCAGGACAAACAGCATAGATGGCTCAGAAATGTTTTGGATACATCTATCATTCTCCCATTGCCTTTCTGTGGAACCTTAGTTAAGTACAACATTTGCAACTAATTTTCTAATCAATCCTCACCTTTGTTTATATCAACACACAGTCTGCCCTACAAATTTCTGTGGGGTGATGCTTGCTTACATAAAGCCTGAATTCAGTTCAGCGGGCAACTTTTACACTTTTCTGTAAGTCAGAAAACAGATTAAATGTCAAAGTAAATTACACTTCACCTGCTTGAAATTCATCAGTTGAAACAAAGGGCCAGTCAGGTGCTTGAGCCAGTCAGGTTATAAACTCAAAGTATATGGGAAAAATGCAGCATTTAGAGTAATGCCCAAATAATAAAGTACTTTGAGGCTGATTTAAACTAAGAATTTTCTGTCTGAAGAATGTGAAGAAAACAGTGTCAACAGCTCCCGGAAACTACACTTACTGTATTTTGTAGTTTTGAGCATTTTTTTTGTGTGTGTGAATTAAGATTCCATTCCTATGAATCTGCATTACTAGGTTTGGCCCAAAATATTTTCTGGCTGAAAAGCAATGAAGAAATCCCTGGGCAGACTACCTTTTCAGTTGAGTAGATGTAATATGAACTACAATCACTTAGAGATCAAAGCTTTTATGCATATGAATGCTATGTCAGTGCAAGCAGACCAACATTGACACGTTGAGTAAACTGTACTAGTAATGCTTTAATGATAGAATTAAATCATGCCTGCCTTAAAAAAATAAAAAGATAACATTCCATAATATTCACACATTGGAACGGTTCTTCCGTCTGACTTGTAACACCTCTGTTCTTTAGAGACAACTGTTCCTGTAGATATGTAGAAACTTTCCTTATGTGGTACAATTTTAGCATTTCTTTCCATAATCTGTTATTCCTTCTCTATATGGTTTAAGTTTTTCCTTCTTTAGCCGCCTCTGGAAGTGTTACTCTGCACTTCTTACAATTTTGAGGTGATTCTATTTATGACCTTTGTTACAGCTGATCAAGTGTTATTTAATTTCCTTTGCACCTGGAGGCCGCAACAGGTTTAGACTGTACCTTGTGCCAGAGTTTGACTCTGGACAAGCACGGAGGAAGCAGAAGAGACTCCTGGCTCTCAGCTCAGACCTTCCCATAGAATCAGAACTCCCCAGAATCAGAGCTGCTTTTTTGCTCTCTAGCTAGCACAAACAGTTGGAATTTTTAAATGCTACATAGCTACAGAAATAGATCAATTCCATTGCTGATACCATTGTTTGCCAAAGTGAGAACCCAGAGTTTGAATATCTGCATTAATACTTTATTCTACTCTGATAGGAGATACTTCCGCTTACCATCTGCAGACAGATTCCCGTTTCCTCACCTACCTTCACGGTGTAGATGAGATCACAGGATGTAGATTAGCACTACAGTTTTTAGGGACAGAGAGATAATTGTGACCTTATTTTTGCAAAGTAGCAGGTAAAGAACCTAATGAGTCCCATAGCTTCTAAGTGTGGCATGACCATTAGAAAAAGTTCAAACCATGATTTAGTGACTCAAAATGAGGTAAACTTACCTTCTTTTTGCAGGAGATGGGGAATGAATGCAGAACCCAACAAGGCAAAGAAAATTCTTTTTCTGTTGAAAACTGGCTATTGAAAGGAGATAAACTCTTGCAGAAGAACATAAGACTGAAGAAAAAACTTCTTATGATATTTCTATTTCCTCAGAAAACAATAATACATCCTTTGCAGCTGTAATTGTTCTTCACCTAATCATGTGCACAGACTTTGTTTAAGAATCGGTATGGTAGCTAGCAGTCATCATGAAAATGTGATTTACTTACTCAGGATGCCATCACGACTCATTCCAAACTATTAGTCCAGTATTTCCTGTAAAAACTTTGTGGTATTCCTTAAAAAGCTCGTTAGCAATAGTTGTTTCTGAAGCACTGCTTATTTTTTGTAACGTGATAGGTGTAGAATTGACAGGAGCTAAGTCATGTTACGGATTAATCTGAGCTCTGTCTTCCAAGCACTGAGAGTTCTGGTCCTGACGCAGTGAAGTGTGTAACTCCCAGCTTGTGAAAAATGTTTTACCATAGCTGTTTGCAAATACGGACATAGTACTGCACCCATCTTTATCAAGAAATTTTATGTGACTCCCTTCCATTCTTCCGTACAACTTTGATGCCTCTAGACTCTTTGGTGCTGCAATAACTCACGTCCCTCTGTGTGTGTCTCCTTCTCTTGGATTCATGATCACATACCATCCCTATAGCAACCACACACAGTTGCTAATTGGGAGAAGCAATGTTAGGAAATATTAATGCATTTGACAGTCACACTTTATTCCTTTTGGAAAAACAGTGCCCTGCTTTTCATTTTTTTCTTCCCCTCCCATCTGCTTCTGTTGAAAACAAGGTGGATGTTGTGATGAGTCAAATGCAATCCATGCACCAGTGGGACAGTGTTTAGCAGACCCCCATCCCAACTCCAAGTCAGAAATGTAGTGATCAGCCCCAACCTTAGCCTGACCCCTGACCAAATTTTACTTTCATCTTTAAGTCTGAAAGTAATATGGAAAAAGCTGTTTCCTGTAATCTGGAAAAATGCTGCCTTCATGGTATGCGACTCTTTTTGTTCACATTTTAGTAGCATATTGCCCCCTGTTTATGAAAGATCCAAACTCTTCAAAAATAGACCTATATGTATTTTATTTGAGGAAGTATGCAGTAAAGACCAATGTGCCTATTTAGATCATTGGTCATTAGATGACCAAAGACAGATACTGTCCCTAAAGTAATGTGGAACTTGTAAAGAGATGTCACCCTTTTTTGTAGATGTTGATTGTACAAATTATGTTACAGTAATACATTTAATATGTGCACGAATTCCTTGTTATCTTATTTTGTATATTTAGCATATTTATCTTAGTGTATAAAATTACATTTTTAAAATAAATGAAACTATATATACATTGTATACATTTTGGCTCTAATGTTTTCCAAAATAACATCTCCTCTTTAAGTAGAGAAATATCCAACCTATCTTATCATAGTTTTACAAAATCATTACTGTCTCTTCATGGAGATTTGTTGAAGAACACCTAAATTTTTTTAAAGTATCATAATAATGGAAACATCATGGAAGCTGTGGTTTCTAGAGGATCCCTCACAATTTTGTATTTTATGGTTTTTAGGCAAACAGGCTGGTGTTTTCATAGCATGTTTAGAAGTCTTGTAAATACTGGATTCCTACTACACGGCTTGCATGAAGAGTCTCCAGAGAAAAATCACACTAGGACAAGAAAACCTTGTCTTCAGAGCCTATGGTAATATTTACATTGTACCTCACAAAACAGCCTCGGGAATGGATGTATCTGTGTGTGTTTCTGTCAGGGATTATTTTGGAAGGGACCGGTAGCACAGGTGCTCATATGCTTGTGTGTTTCATATACAACTCATAACAGTAGTCAGATCAGACAGGTTACAGCCGTGACTCAGAATGATTCTGATCTTAAATCTACCTTTGCTCCTGCTATCCACACCTGTGTTCTGAAACCCCTGAATCTTAGCACATGAAATTTGGATGGTTGCAGAATCCCAGGGCTATTCAAAAAACCTAAGGAAGTTGGGTGCCCAGAAACCACCTGAATTGTGTTATGAGCAGGCTGCAGGCTTCCTCTGATTATGTGATTTTCTTTAATTCACAATTCAGGCTGTGGGCAGTATTCATGCAGAATTATTTCTCAACTAATCTTCAGTCAGCTAAATGATCAGCTAGCTTGTATGGCCTTTAGATTTTAAAAAGCAACAACGTGATTTTCCTTTTTTAATGAAGACTGGAGAGTAATTGAAAGTGTAATATTTTAAATATTTTGGTTGGAAGTGAGAGCATGTATGTAGTTTTAATAGTTGATTTCTTGTTCTCAGAATTCATTATTACATTTTTATATGCATTTATTCAGGAAAAAAAGCATTTCATGACTGAGTTTGTAAAAGTGTTTGTAATACAATTTGCATACATTATCAGAATGAAAAACCTGCTTGTGTGGACTGCAAAGGTTTTATTTTTAAGAGACTTTCAGAAAAATAAATCTTGAGGAAGTAAGTATTCATTGTGCACTTTGACAAAGCCAAGAATACTTCTGAAAGTGAATGTGTTAAATAGATATTTTCGTATTTCAGAATGGAGGGTTTATTTTTTAATGATTCCTTAGTATTTTTAGTTAGTTTTAATTTTTTGTTTATTGCCTTTTACCCTCATAGATACTATGAAATGTTCAGTTTTATGTACTAGAAAGAGGAAAAGTTCTATGGCTTTTAGTGATTCATGAAATCTTAAGTACTTGTATCTTGCTGGGGTTTTTCTGGTGTGTTTTTTTTTTTTTTTGTAAGAATTAAAAAGTTATACTGTATTTCAACAAGCATTTTAAAGGCTAGTTTAAACAAGGAAATTTAGATAATGCTCATAAAACAAAGCAAAAATAAAAGTGTCTCCATAATAGCATCATTTAAAATGCTGACCTTTTGAAGATTTGATGTGCTAGATCGAGCACTCTGAGACCACTGGGAACTTTCTAGATGGCTATGCAGGAGTTCAACCCCTATGTAACCAGAGGGGATGCCAGCATAAATCAGATATGATGTATCATGATGAGTTACGGCATGCAGAATATTCATACCAGACTGGACTTAGCCAGCTTGACACAGGCTTTGTTTCTACCAATCTTTTTAATGCTGATTGCACCACAAGGTGGGGTGGAGGGGGAGAATGGAAGATCGATATACCTCTGCAAGCACGTGAACTGTGAAGCTGTGTTTTATCTCAGGTTTCAAGCTGCACCAGATTTCCACGCAGCATGGTTTCACGATAGCTCTGCAAGAAGCTAACACAACTGACATGTGCAAGAGGGAAATACCCATTTCTAGCTTTAACTGAACCAAGATAACTAAAGTTGTAAAAACAAATGTCCTTGTACTTTCAAGTCATAAGCATTCTTGTGTGTAAGAGGTGGAAAGGAAATTCGGCTGAGGTCAACATGGTCAATGCACATGGCAGTCAATCAGAAGCTGGCATTGGAATGTATCTCGCCGTGGCCACACACATTAATTAAAGAAGGATCCATCATGCCAGAAACCTCAGACACAAGTTGTGCACAGCATGAATCAACTCAAACCAAGGTTAGGAAAGATGTGGAAGCAGAAAAGCATTATAGAATCACAGATTTCAATTAAGCATTTAGTATATATCTCCAGGGCGTATAGACTGTGACAGAGAGTAGCAACATTAACAGAAGAAATCAACAGCTTCCCCACATCCTCTCTTTGCAATGCAAATGCTACAGTTCTTCAACACGGTGCCGAGATTAAATAGCTCTGGTAAGAAGAAAATATCTCTGTTTGCTGTGTCTGTTTCCTCTTCTCATTATGGTATTAAGTCAGAAGCTCTTGACAGCTTTTAATGAATTGTGTTTAGCAGAAACATACTTTCTACCCATATTTCCTTTATGTGATGAAGAGGATTGGAACTAGTAGAACTAGTGTTAGGAGGTGTTGCAACTTGAAACAGAAACTGAAAAAGGTACCTGATACAGTGAAGAGCTCTAACACCACCTTTGAGAGAAATTCCTTGCTGTATGTGTGAACAAGTATTCAGAGTGTACCCATGAAACTAGGCAGGTTGCAAAGTAAAATAAAATTTGAAACTGTAATTAAGTGTGGAATAATCCACGTAGGCTCCCTTTCCCAGGGAGGATTGGACCAGATGATCTTTCAAGATCCCTTCTTACCTGGGCCATTCTGTGATTCTATGCATTGTACTCTCGGCAGCAGTATAGACAAAACTCAGGATCTAGAAAGGCACAAATTTCTCAACGCATCTGAGATAAATCCTTAGCATAATTGTTCTCAACAAGCATATTGTTGTGCGCCTGGACTTAACAACAGACTGTAACATTTAATCCTTACAGCAGGAAAGAAAGAAGCATACTTTAGCTACAGTGACCAGAACAGCAAGCCTAAAACCAATTAAATAGTAAACGTTGAATAGTAGATCTTTTTCTGTGACTAAGTAGCATATACATCCAATTAAGATTTGGAAACAATGAACTAGTCCTTTTTAAGTTGGCCTAGCATAGCTCATTTTGTCTTGAATGTCTGATGGAACTGGGGTGCGAGTGTGCTTGTTTTTAGTCACTATGGGTTCCTGCTGCTTGTCTCCTGGAATTAAAAAGGGGTTCTGAAGAAATCCATGTCATCCCTCTCCTAAATTTCCGAAATGCAGGGTGCAAGGGTAGCAAAGAAGAAAATCTCCTAGCTGTCTTTCTAAAAAATTATCTGAATTTGGATAGTCCCAGTCTGCCATAACAAGCTGTTGTAGAGGATTGGAATAGGGCACAGGTGAGAGCTGCCCAGATATTATCCCAGTTTGTGCCAAGGGCTAAACAATCCCTGATTAGCTACTGGATTAACTGGAACATCATAAAAGCATTGTACAATTATCTTTCCTCCCTGCCTGAGCTCTGCACAAGTGCTTTGCAGCCAGAGCCAATGATCTTGCAAGGCTAGAGAACACTGATTAAAACCTGTTTCTTTCAAATAATAGGCAGACAGTGATTTCTATCAAACTGTCGGTACATGAAAATCTGTCTTGCCAAAGCCGGAGTTGGCTAATAACATGATGCTAGTTAATAATGAAAACATGTCCCAAACTTGCCTCAGACAACTACTAATTTGTTTTTCAGAAAAGAGGTATGTCCTTCTCTTTCAGAAAATCAGCTTTTCTATAAGCTTCTATGATACTGGTGCTCAAGTGCCCATATTTTATCAGCATATGTAGCAATAATAAACAGCTATGTTGTTTCCTCTTTTAGAGCTTGATTGCAAAGAACCATTTTCTGTCAGGCGCTGGGAGTTTGTTTAAATATTGTGCTGTGCATCATGGTATCTTCCCAAGAAGCAGTTTAATTTTGTCTAAACATTTTAATTGCAATCCTAAGGGAAGGGAAGTCATTGCCCATATTAAACATGAATCCCATTATACTAAAACGTTTATGTTCCTCAAAGGCTATTTATAGATGCTTTGCTAGTGTATGAAAATGTAATATGCCAGAGCTGAACAATCATCTCCTGGCTCCGCTTGCTAGTCCAAACCTCAGCTTGTTTATTCAAATGGTCAGGAGAGGCATAGGAACAGTGTTACTTTCCACATTACCATGATTTCCTATAAACATTTATGACTGGCTTGTTGAGTCAGGGCAGATGCCAGAGGAAAGGGGCATGCTCAGCAAGAAGGATAGATGTTAGCATTGAAGACATACAAGAGAACAGTTGTGGGTATAAGTCACAGGGGGACAAAACCAGGCTGGAATTGAATAAACAGTAAATCTGCCACAAAATAGTAGTTACAGAGGTATGAAGACATTCTGTGATATTCTTGTCAAAGTGTGGCACACATTCTTGAACTTCAAACAAAATTCTTTGCTTGGTTCAAAATACATTGAAGTTTAAATACATTGAGTGTTTAAAGGCCTGAACCAATGGCTGAATAAAGCCTACTCATGTCAGTAGGACTCTGTAGATTTAGATGGTTTTTCACTCACGGCAGCAATGATCTCTTCCTCTCCAAAAGCAGCCTTGAAAAAAATGGGGTACCAGAGTCTCTAGTTTACTACTAGTAATTTCTATAGCAAACTGATCTGGTTTACAAATGTAAATGTCTTTGTATTATGCACCAAATGGTACCCTAGCGTAGCTTTGGATCTGTTTAATAACTTCTTTCAACTTTGTTTCAAAAGTTCACAAAGCAAGTGAAAGCCTAGCTTCTTCTACTGAAATGGAACAGAAAAACAAAATTGGGAAAATGGCAACACAGTGTGTGACACTATAATAAAGGAAATGTGGGGATTTAACACTGAGTACAACTGTAACTACTTTACAGATACTCCATCAGGAGAAATAGATTTTCTTCCAGATTATTAATTAATCGCGTGCTCAATGAGAATGAACATAATTTTTTACAATTAATAGAAAGTATCACTGATAACAAAATAGCATGCCTAGTAATACTAATACAACAGAAACCCCTTACTTTCCTGGAAACTACAGAATTGTACAGCTTAACTTCCATCAAAGGCAAAACATCTAAGAAAGAGAAAGCAATTATATATTTCTCAATGCCCAGCATAGTCACATACGGTTTTGTGTTATCAAGGAAAACTAGTTTTCCTTCAAGAAACATCTTCAATAAAGAAAAGAATGTTTCTGGAGAACCAGAACCTGACCTCTAGAAAAAAAAAAAAAATTAGGATTCCTGGAAAACCAGTTAATTTGGATTCAAAGATTTTAATGTTGTAATCTGAAAAATATAAATAGAAATATTTAATGTTCTCTTTTTTCCTTCTCCTCCAAAGAATTTTTAAAACTACTAATATGTTTTGGAATTTCATATTGAATAGTAATTACAGGAAATTTTATCTTCCCTGAAAGCATATTTCCCCACCCCACCCCTGGTATCCTGAGATTGGCTGTAAACATCTCACTGAGCTAGCTGGCCATAGGCAGAGTAGGATTTCCCCCTGTCCATATATCATTACCTAGGAATAAGCTATAATAAAAATGAACGAACAGTGAAAAGTGCCAGTGAGAACCAAGCTGTATCACCAAAGACTTGCTCTTCTTTTTTCCATTCCTTTCTCCTACTTGACAGTACTTAATAGACCACATGACCCTGCTGACAACAGAACTGTGAAACTGCATTTTCTAATATCCATAGCATCACAGGGAGCATCCATTTCTAGGAACCCCTGAGTGCTGAGTTAATATTGCAGGCTTATTTGGTCCTACATAATTAGTTATAATGACTAAAAGGACTACCAGAACATAAAGTCTTTTCAGCAGGCACTGTCATTTCTGTGTGGTGTTTTATACTGTCTAGACTGTGGCTCCCCAGCTCTGATGGAACCTCAATTAATGTGCAACATAAAAGAGAGTAAAACATTTTGATTACTCTGAGCATGGAGACAAGGAATGATGCCAGCAATATATTTTAACATAATATTCTAGCTATTTTAAATATAATGTTGCAATTATTTTTTTCTTGATGTTAAGAGGAAACTAGTGCATTATAAAACTTACACAGCAAATTAAACAGGAAGAAGACAGACATGTATCATTTTTAGGAGGTTTGTAGCCCAGGCAACTATATATGTCTGTGTCTGTGTGTTTGTGCATACATGCATGAATAATTTAGTGAGCTAAATAGTAACAGGATGTGAAGTTGAAATTAGGCATTGTTACAAGGGACATAAAACTTTCCAAGTCCTACTAGTACTTAGCACCACACCTACACAGCATAATAATTGACAACTGGCAGAATTTAAGACCTTTAATTTAAATGGTGGTAATCTTGCCCATTTCTTATATAATTTATTAGTTTAAAATTGTAGAAAATTTTTGTCACTGTCAACCCGTGTTTATATTATGTCACCTTGGGCCCATCTAGAGTCACTCATTTGCAAAGTTTCTAAGTTCAAGATGGGTCTGTCATTTAATGACATGAAAAAAAGACTGACTGCTACACTAGCTTAAATATCTGCAGTGGATGATCAGGAGGATCTTCACACTGAGTGTCAGCTGTATTTCTATTTGTTACTATCATGGATATTTCATTTCTCATGCTTAAAGTTAGCCTGACTGCCAGAAGGAGCTTTTGGAGAAAAACAAACAGGCAATGAAAGAGTGACTAAAAGCAATGCTCTGTTATAGGAATTATGTGCAGGATGCAAAGGCATTCATGAAGGGCTGCCTCTTTCTCTGTAGTTCTGCTTACCACTGGTGATGTTGCACAGCCACAGCATTGCACGACATGCCTCTACCTCAACGTTGGGATAAGAGTGGGGCAAAAACTGGTGTTCACCAGAGGGAAGCTGCTGAGAGGGGAACTGCCTAGTTCCCTGACCTAAAGAGAGAAACAAGGGCTCTGACAGAAATTTATTTCCGCTGAACAATCTTTTTTTAATTAAAAGGATAACTTTAGTTCATTGCTAATCAGCAATTACAGATGTCATAGACATTTTATAGCAAGTAACACGTAAGCATTGTCTTTTGTGTTAGTGCATTTGGAGTTGAGAGGCAGACGCTGAACATTTGAACCAATGTATCCTACCTGGGAGAGGCCACTTAATCTTGGGATTTAAGCTGAGTGGGAATGCTGGCTGTCTGCTAATGAAACGGCATTTTTCACCTTTTGAATTAATGCTAACAATGAAGTGTGTAATTTATAAATTTCTTAACCATTGTAATCTCCCTGATGCCAATTTTGAGGAGTATGATCAGAGAGGGACCCGTTTCACCTGTGATAGTATAGAAAAGAAGTAATGTAATGACTTCTTTATATTTTCACTTCTCATAGTTAGAACTGGATGAGCTTCTAACTATTCTGGAGACTAATTTGGTAATAAACTGTGACTTTAAGTCAGTTTTTAACATACTTGAATAGGTGAATTTCTTTCCTAAGGAAAGCCAGTGTAGAATGTCTTGTATGAGGAGGAATTAAATGGTGTTACCCAGCTACTTGTATGTATGATGGGTTGGGGGAAAAGGGGTATGCTTACACTGCTAAACTACTATTCTGTATATCTTCTGAGGCTCTTAATTTGGATCCTTAGAAACTACTTGTGATATTGATCCATAAAGTGATCAAAATAAAGACACTGATCAGATAAAGAGGATAAATCAGATGCTACATTTTTAAAGTGTCGAGAACTATGCTAGCAACCTGAGACCTTGCTGTAGGTTAAACCTAAATCAGATTCCTGCAGGCTGGGTGCAAAAATTCAAAATGTGTCTTCCTCCTAATGTTGTAAAGAAAGAAGGATATATCATAGCATAAATTATATCTACAGGCAAGCAGTCAATACAGTGTACAGGAATAAAACATTCCTTTATTATATTGTTTATAAAACCTGTATATTTAATTCCTTATGGATTCCACAGGCCATGTAACCCTCAGCTGCACCCAGTCCATAGACGCTGCTCAATCAAGTTCTCGTTCACATACTATCTGCCAACAGCTAGCACTGAATTATCCGTTTCAAATATAGACTATTGGCCAGGAAGTACATCTATCTACAGGGAAGGCTTTGGGGCTGTGAAGTTGTGATTCAATGTTCCGATTAAAGAGGCTCTGAGGCTTTTAATTTCTTATTTCAAATTAAAGCTGAAAGATTGAGAAGTAACAGCAGAACCCACCACTAAATGTTCACTGACTTTCTGTCTTTTCCACCCACTCATATTAAGGTTTAAAAAAAAAAAAAAAGAAAAAAGCCTTATGCTCTCTGAAGATACCTGATGGGTTCATGCTATAATCCTATATCTGTATTGAGTGAGTACATTCACGTGTCCTCACTACAAGTTGTAAATTAATACTTTCTCCTTTAGAAAATTCTTGAAAAATTAGGGAGAAGGAAAGAATCTGTCTTTCTAAACCTCTGCAAATATGTAGACTTTTATGGTTGCGATAGTGTGACAATGTAGTGCTTATCGCATACTCCTTGTTTTTCCCAGTTTTGTTTTAGTGGTTATTATAAGAATGGTCTAAAACTGTGCTGTCCCCTGCAAGTTTTTTCGTTCTTATTACAGAAGCATCAGACTTGAGCAGTGACACAATGCTCTGAATTATTTGAATATACATACCAGTCTAAACTTTCAGGGGTTCACATGTGGCTAGCACTTCTGTTCATAGCCAGTAAAACTTGCTCTGAACTGAGATCAAAGGCATAGTGAATCATTACTCTGATTCACTTGGCTTAAGGAGTCATAAAGATGATGATATGACAGTCTGGCAAGGACAAAAAAAAAAAAAAAAGGCTCAGCACTAAACCATGTATAGCGTTGTGATTTTAACATAATGACAGATGATGAAAATTAAATCCATTCCTAGAACATTGCAGTTACATAAACCTTTACAGTCGTCTGTAACAGGTAATTTGCTTGCTTTCATTTGGCAGAAGGGCCCGTGAGCTATGTAGCCAGGCAGAGGGGTGGGCTATGTCTCAGGCACTTGCAGAAGTTCAGCTGCTGTTTTGTTCCTTTAAGCTTTTGCACCATAGACCTTCCTCTCTTCCCAGTTAAGACCAGACTCTGAGATTTTAGACCCAAAAACCAGTAAAAGGCCCTGTTATACCTTAATATAGGGGCAGTCCTGCTGTTCAACCTTCAGAAACTTTTTCAGGGCACCTAAGTCTTCCTTCGTACTTTCACAGAGAATGTTTCCTTTGTACTTTTCCTGAGAAAACATGAAATTGAAGAAATGCGCATTACTGACAATTTTGGGACTATGGCAATGTTTGTACCAATATTCAAACTTGATATTCCTGCTGAATTCCTTATGCCAATCCTTTCCTGTTTGTTATGCAAAATATAAGAAGCTAAACACTGCAAAAGCGCTTGCCAAAGTTTGTCAAAGAGTGGTTGTTTCTCCACAAAGGTTTGCCATATTTGATACGATCCTGTGTGTTATGTGTATGTCTGTAAGAACAGCACAGAAGACAATATTAAAATAACTTAAGGGATGCGATTATATAAATATGTATAACCCCAATTATTATGAGAAAGCTAGGCTTTCTCCAGTACTTCCTAGTATCTACTTGGTCAGCAGAACTCCCTCAGAGCTAAGAATATTGTTAAAAAGCCCGAATAACACAAGTATATATTCTCAGTCATATGAAAAATATAAAAGAAAAATAAATTAGAAACATATTTCCAGAAATAATTTTAGTTCTTCTAATTGAAAGATACGTTTTGCAAAGATGGAAGCTGGTCAAACCTACAAATTTGTCATTTTAATAGTCATAAAAATGACTAATTACATTTTAAGATGCTCAAGTTTCTTTTGACTAAAATTCACTGACTAAAAATACAGTGCATCTGGATTTTTATATTACTCTTGAATTTCATTTCGCGGTACTGATCTGGTATCCTTCAGAGTTGGGAGAGAAAAATTGAGTGTCTCAGTCTTGTTAATTTCCACAACCACACATTGAAGGCATGGTCTGCTTTCACTAAAACCAGAACAAAAAAAATGCAAAATGACATTCAGTTTGACCTGGCAACTGTCCTGCACTTCTTTTCAGGAAGCTCAGCCTTCCTTTAAGCATTTGATCCAAGCCCAAAGGCAGTGGGAGAAGGACTCTGCAGAAGGGCTACAACCTTTGCATAACTCTAGTTCAAACATTCAGTCATGTTTTCCACAGTGGTTATGAATTCAGCATAAGGTGGTGCTTCTCAGTGTTCCACTATTTAGAATAATTTTTAAAGCATTGAATACCACACGTATTTTAACAAAGTAGGCAGGTACTCCAAGTTTAAAACTGCCATTTAAAATAACTTTTCAAAACAGGCACCAAACCCCCAATTTGTGGGTCAGCAAGAACCTTATGAAGTTCAACAAGGAAAAGTGTAAGGTCACGCACCTGGGAAAACATGATCTGGGAGTGCAGCACAGACTGGGATCCACCTGGCTGGAGAGCAGCTCTGTGGAAAGGGACCTGGGGGTCCTGGTGGACAGAAAGCTCAACACGAGCGAACAGTGTGCTGCTGTGGCCAAGAAGGCCAACAGGATGCTGGGTTGCATCAAAAGGGCATCACCAGCAGAGAGAAAGAAGTCATTATCCCGCTCTACTCAGTGCTTGTCAGGCCACACCTGGAGTACTGTGTACAGTTCTGGTCCCCGCTGTACAAAAAGGATGTGGAGAGGCTGGAAGGGGTCCAGAGAAGGGCCGCCAAGATGATCAAAGGACTGGGAAGCCTGCCATAGGCTGGGAGAACAGGGTTTGTTCAGACTTGAGAAAAGGAGGCTTAGAGGGGATCTCATCACCATGTACCAGTACTTAAGGGGTAGCTACAAAGAAGATGGAGACTCCCTTTTTACGCGGAGTCACATGGAGAGGACAAGGGGGAATGGACACAAGTTGCTCTTGGGAAGATTCCGACTGGACACTAGAGGGAAATTTTTCACAGTGAGGACAGTCACCCATTGGAATAATCTCCCCAGGGAAGTGGTTGACTCAGCCATGTTGGACACCTTCAAGAGTCGTCTGGACAGGGTGCTGGGCCATCTTGTCTAGACTGTGCTCTTCCCAGAAAGGTTGGACTAGATGATCCCTGAGGTCCCTTCCAACCTGTGATTCTATGATAATTTCTTCTTCAAAATCTTGCCCATAGACATCAGACATAGAAAACTGGTATACAATGAAAAGTATGTTCATCTAGTCGTTGCTCTATTAACCTTTTTAGATAAACTTTTAATTAGCTGAGAATTATTTATTTTTTCTGTGACTTCATAAGTGAAAAGAGCAAGCAATTTTAAACGTAGACAATTAGAAAAAAAATCTCGAATCTTTAATATTACAATTCTGTCTTTATTTTTAAACTCTCATGCAGAAAATGAAAGTTACCCCTTTCTCTTTCTCTCTCTCTAATACCTGTGGTAACGGACTGTAGTCTGTAAAAGGCCAGTGTGCCTTGGGTCACATTGTGAGTGAGGGCAGGTGAGGGCAGTGCCTGTTGCTTCTCCTCTTCCATTGCGCATTTTCAGATGAGGAAGGGCTCAGGGAGAGATTATTGCATCTCCATGAGCTCAGCCAGGACAGCAGTGGAAAAGCGAACTCTGTCAGAGACAGAAATTGCTCATATGGTGGCAGAATATTTTCTCACTGAAAGGTACTTATTCTTAACTATGGTCCGCCTGAATTCACCTTTTCCTGAATTATGTCAGATCTGATCCCAGGATCAGCAAAAATCATAGTTTCAGGAGAAAAAGATTTTGCATTTGGAATATGGAAGCCAGTACATTGTCTAGGAAACAGGCCTGTGGGATCTCAACCTATCATCACTGAAGTGTGAAGTTTTAATTGTATTGCTTTTCGTAATGTATCTGCTACATAAATATTATTCAATACCTGCAAATTTGCCCTAGTGGGAAATGGAGAGGTTATAATGCAGGGAAGATTTATGCCCGCTAGATGCTGGGCTGTCATGATTAAAAATTTTCCACCCATTATGTGAATCCTATTGATCATTGCAGGAAGCAGAAAATTGTGCTGTTCATTGATTTTGCGTGGCTACAGAATGCATTAGGCCTGATGCATTTGATGGGTAGGCAAGTTTTCAAAGGAAGCTCAGTTAAGCTAATCTTAGTTCAGAGGAATATGCACAATGGAATAAGAAACCTTGTAATTGCAAGAGCAAATAGAAGAGTCAGAGGACTATATTATGAGCCATATCAGCATAAGAATTAGACATGAGCCTTCCCAAGAGACAACAGTAAAACGCATCAAGGCTTTGATGCTGTTTTTCATGAACGTAGCAATTACTGGATAAATTGGGTTTTAGCTTCTCACCCATCAGCCAAGATAGTGAACAAAAAGCAATTAGTTCTTCTGCCTCCTTAACAAAGGGGGGTTATCAGGTTTTCATTGACTCCATAAAATAACATAGTGAAGAAATGAGTTTGAATCCAAAAGTAGAGCAGAAAGGGTACAAGGGAAAAGGGGAGAGAAAAGGAAAGAAAACTTGCAGGCAGGGGGAATTTTACCTTTGAAATTTGGTTTCTACTGACTTGGTCCTTATTATCTCTGTCTTTTTATTAGCTTATGGTAATGCTTAGAGTCATCTCTGTATCACATGCTGCATTTCCTATGAACAAAGGCTTTGAGCAAATTTAATCCCCAAAATAAATTCTGTCAGTATCTAATGCAGGGATTAATTTCAATCTTGGAAATAAAGAGAAGAAAAAGATTATTTTGCATCCCAGCTGGATGCTGTCTTACTGGCATGTTACTACAATGTAAAGAGTTACATCTCTGTGGTAAAGGAAATATTAGAATATCATGTACCTTTTGGTAGTATATTAACTGTTCATGAAATTCTGTGGCATGCAGACCCCTAAATATCTAAGTCACTTCTAATGGTGGAACCTAAGCCACTCAGGTCCTGCAAGGCTTTTGAAGGATACATATTTTTTAAAATCTGGATTAAATATGGTTTTATTCTTATGTTCTTATTTGCTGGTTCTGCTAACTGCATCAAGAAAAAGGCATACTAAAATTACTAGTTAGAGAGAATTTGAGTGTATTAACGTTTCCATTACATTTAAAAAAAAATCCTCCAAAAAAGTACTACTAGCAACATTAAGTATTTTTTTAAATTGTAATGGATAACTATGTGGGTTTACTCAAATAATATCATGTTGGTTTAGGTGGGAAAAAACCACATGGGTGCTGTCACATTCTCACTATTGTCTCACAACATCAGATTTTTGAAATAGATTTGTCTGTGACAATAGCAAATTTAAAGGCACAGCTCCTTTAGCTTTCAAGTATCATTAGGTGAACAATAGTTATATTTGACCTGCCCATGTATAAACAGTAAAAAGTGAGGTTCAGGAGTTATGGTATTGTATTTATTTGTAGTTAGTAACCTTGAGGGGAAAAAAATTTTGGTCTTAATACTGCAAAGATGCTATAATTGTAAACATGAGAGTGAGCTCTTTAAATAAAATAACACTGAACATATTTATATGAATATCATGAAAAACCTTTCTAGGTTTGGGCATGTATCTTTTACATAGAATCACAGAATCGTTAAGGTTGGAAAAGACCCTTAAAATCGTCAAGTCCAACCGCTAACCTATCACTGCCAAATCCACCACTAAACCATATCCTCAAGCACCACATCTACCCTTCTTTTAAATACCTCCAGGGATGGAGACACAACCATCTCCCTGGGCAGCCTGTTCCAATGTTTGACAAACCTTTCAGTGAAGAAGTTTTCCCTAATATCCAACCTAAACTTCCCCTGGTGCAGCTTGAGGCCATTTCCTCTCGTCCTATCGCTTGTTACTAGGGAGAAGAGACCAACACCCACCTCACTACAACCTCCTTTAAGGTAGTTGTAGAGAGCGATAAGGTCTCCCCTTGGCCTCCTCTTCTCCAGGCTAAACAACCCCAGTTCCCTCAACCTCTCCTCATAAGACTTGTTCTCTAGACCCTTCACCAACTTCGTTGCCCTTCTTTGGACACACTCCAGCAGCTCAATGTCCTTCTTGTAGTGAGGGGAATATATGATCGAGTCTACTTCAGTATTCCTTTTAGATGTTTTTGGTCCCACTGAATTTGAACTAGCAGGACTTCTTTTTGTGCATGCAGCTAAGACTATACATCTAGTATGATAATGTCTGTAACAAAAGTTGGTATTGAAAGGGTTGTTATGGAATGCTTTCACTTTATTTGGTCTCCATTAAATTCACAGAACATTGCAACTATTTCATTTTACCAGCAGACTAAGAAAATTTCAGTTAAACAGAAACTTTATCTGTGACTAAGTCCTGCAAATATTTCAAGGGCAACTCCTGAGTAAGTCCTGTGAAGATTTATCCCACATATATGAAGTTCTGGAGAACTGGAATCCTAATCTGTAATGATGAAGCAAACCCTTGTATAGTAGGTTAGTTATTCTTCTGCTTTCTAAATCTAGCAGTATCTAGGGGATTAAAGCAACAGTAACAAAACCAGTGTTGTAACACAGAATGTCAGGATTTGAAAGAATGGGAAATCACAGAAGGAACAATGATCATAGCTCTGCACTGAGGTCTTTAGCCACACAGCCCAGAGGATAGATTTGCTCTTGTCTGGAAACCAGCCCAGCTCAATTTGAAAGACCAGGTTCAGGAATTACTCAGACACAGTGTGTCTGGCTAGACTGGAGCAATTGAAATATTTGCTCACACAGTTGCCTACCAGACAATGTATTAATCTTTTGACAGACCTTTCATCAATGTTATTTAACAGTTGTTTACTCTTAAAGCATCCAATTACTAAAGAAATGATATTAAAAGGCTTGCATCACTTTTAACTTAGTTCTGCTGTTTCCCCAGGAAGATGTCACAGACAACACACCTTAACTTTTTCCAGCAGTCAAATCTGAACTGTAATTCTGTACTGTGCATCAAACTGGATGGATATAAATAATGTGGGGTGACAAACAAGCACATCCAGAAACCCGGGGTAAAAACAAAAAGTTGCTGATAGAGAAACCACCTGCTATCTTGGGGTTCTCTGCTGGAAACTTGAGGGTTTCCGCTCTTGTTTTGCACAATATTTCATAGTGGCAGGCTCTGAGTTTTTAGGCCTGTTGCACCTACTCTCCTGCCCATATTCCCTGCCTTCATAGTAGTTGTCAAAGCTCATTGCAAAGCAATTATGGTGATAAGTACCAAGACAGACAAAAGAAAATTAGATAAAATGTAAATGAGGAGAGATGATGTTGAAGCTGTAGGGTATGATCTCTGTGACCCCCTGTGGGGCACAGAAAAGAGCTACACAGCCTAGCTGTTTCCTAATGTCAGTCATAAGCTTTATTTTGCTGAATCCTAAAAGCTTAATTCTGAGGGATAAGAAGTTCATAGGTCACTTGGCTCATACTCTGGAGGGTATGTAGGAAATTTCGGGGTGGGGGGGAGCAGCTCTGAAAATAGAAATGAAAATTTCCATTTTATGCAGATAAATACAAAGAATTTTAGTTCTTGCGCATCTTGTGAATAGGAGCTGGCAAACAACATAGTCCAGTAATGGGCTAGACCACTGTGGCTGTCAGCAAAAAGAAGTGAAAAATTATGACAATTGTCTTTTAAATCATCCTGCTGGAATATGTTACTGTTTATCTAAAACTGAAGGCTCCTTCCTCTACACAGTCAGGCTCATCTGCAAAATGTGTGCTGCATACCCTTCGGGAAAATTAATAGCTCTTCCTCTGACATGATTTCATAAAGGAACAATGTTTTGGATGAAAAGCCAAAGAAAGGTCAATATTGTTTTCAAGAGAGGTAAAGTGCTAATTTTTAAATTTTTTAAAAATTTTAGCACAAATGATAAACAGGAAGGAGGTCCAGATCCAACACTCCATGGATTCAAGGGGAATGTTTTCTCCCACTGTCAGTAGTTTTGCATCAGGCTTGAAACACCTGCAGTGGGCAGGTAGTTCTATGTCACTGGAAAACAAAAGTGTAAAACCCCGAAAAATACATGTGAAAGAAGAGAAATATTTTTAAGGAAGTATGTAGAATCCATTTTAAGGGTTCAAGGTCGTGCTTATTATTGTACTTCACAAAACTAGGTTGAACAGGACACTGTCCTGTCACCAGTGATGGGTTGTCTCATGTGATTCTTTCAGCAGGGAGGGATTCTTACCGATTTAACTAGGACAGAGGAGATGTGAAGGAGCAAACAACATCATTATGATGGGAAAAGAAAGTTAACACAGTTTAAACTGAAATGAACCATTTTCAATCCTTCTCATAGAATTTGTTCTCTGGGGACTGAGGTCTACTCTCCTTCCGGGTAGGATCCTGTCTCTGTGCCATGGGAAAATCCATGAGTTTCTGCAGCCACCCTGGGTGACAACTGTGACACTAAGATTTTTTTGGCAACTGTTTTTCAGTAAAGCTTTCCCCTTTCCTAAAACCTCATCTCTTCCCCCACCCCCATTACCCAGAGATTTGCTAGCTGTATCTAATACATCTATTCAGAGCATGCACCAAAATACAGCTGCCTGTACTTGTAATCGGAAGAATGAAAAGCTTTTTGGCAGAGTCCCTGAAACATAGGTAGAATGAATTGTTGAGAAGTCCCAAATGACTCAAGTGTTAAAACAGCTCATATCCATTTCTATGAATTTTCTGTCATTTCAGAGATATAATCTGTGGTGTTTTCCTTCCTTCAGGCTCACATCCTGGGTGCATTCTGTAATTATACAAATGACTTTTGTTTACCAAACACACCTATAAAATTTCCAAGTTTTTCATTGTGTATGTTAACTTTTTTCCTAATTTCATGATCCATCACACAGTATTTTAAACAAAGTATTACTCATTTAAGGGCAGCTACATTCTGATATGCACCAAGAATATTATAATGTACTTCATGTCAGGTTATGTATGTTTTCTGTGTATTATGTGCATCCCAAATTACTTTGGTCATTCCACAAATCATCTTACTAAATGTTTGCTATTTAACAATAAATATGAAATGTAAATTTTCACATCTGAAACTGGTTTGCCTCCCTTTTCATGGAAATTTACATTGTTTTTCAATTTCCATTAGATCTCATTTTTTTTATTATAAACCATGGTTTCTTTTATTTCATACTGCTAAATGCAGTGGAACAAAACTGATTTCAGAGAATTAAGTTCTATTTAGATTAATTTTAATTTTATTACTGCAGTGTCCATACGGTTTGGCTTTTGTGTCTGTGTGTGTGTTTGGCAAGCAAAATCTATTTTTAAAAAATAAAATATTATAAAAAAATACATAATAGAAAACAGTAAAAGGTGCATGTATGGGGAAATGGGGGAGAGAAAGAAAGAAATATATATCAGTTGCTAGAGATACTAAAATCATGTCCTAGCTATTTCCCTACCCCAAGATTAGGTAAGTCAGCAGCTGATGATAGTTGAGCATGGTTTCCATGCCGTATCATCTATAACATGTGTCCATCTGGTTTACTATAAATCTGCCTTGGTGAATGTGCCTCCAGTGCTTTAGAGAGTGTGACATGCTCCATGCTCTACTTCTTCCCCATCTAAATGCTTGCTTTGCTGAGCAGCCTACCTGAGCAAATGGGTTTGGGCTGTCCTGGCAGGCGCATCCCCAGCTGTACCTGCAACAGCCTTGGCAGGAGCTGCTTCTTCAAACTCTGGGCTACAGGTGTCTGGGGTGACCCTCAAAATGAAATATGGGCATATCCACATACTTAACTGGCTGACCTTGCATTTCCCATGGTTCTCTACTGAAGACTTTAAGCACTGTATTTGACCTTAATTTCTTTAAAGCATTTAAAAATTAATTAAGGATTAATACCTGCTTTTGTCCTTTTCTGAACTGCATCCACCATGAATCGCTTAACTAACTCATTAGGGCCCTAAGCCAAGCAGATTTTTAAGCCAAGTGTGCCTTTAAGACCCATTGAAAGGGCTGGGACTATCCATGCTGATAACCACAATGTGCTCTGTTTCAGTGCTTGAATACCCTGTGAAACACAATTTAAATTTGGGCTTGAAGTTAAGTATGTTTGAACAATTTGACAGACTAATTATTTTTCTTTATTTTAAAAATATTTAAAGTTCTCCATTTCCCTGCAAAAAAAAATTAGTGCTACAGTTCCTTTTTGATTTTTATTAGAAATCTTTCTATCCTAATTTTCCCTAATTTACTCTAGGTTGCCTCTATTCACCTTGTTATCTGGAGTCCTTCCATTTAGTCAAAAGCAATACTAAAGTCCCTGGAAAATGTCATGGAGCTCTACTAATTCTTTTACCTTTTGTCAAAACTTTCTTTGGAGTATGGGTTTTTATCATTCTTTTGTTTTACGTTTTACTGATTTATTTTTTTATTAGTGAGTGATAAATGAATCCAAGAGCATCAGTGGCAGTGAGAAGCATGATTCTCACAGTGGAAAGTTATTCTTTGAAGTAAGGTTTTGCAATATTTTCAAAGGAAGGAACATAGCAAAAAGACAGGGAAATAGACCTGCTATATGAATGTAACCTACAACTAATAAGTAAAATATAGAAAGCAAAATAACAAATGGTACATTGTAAAACTAAGCTAACTTTATCTTGATGGGACAAAAATGAAGTAAGAGTATCCCTTCCTTCCATTATGAATTTTCTCGGTAACTGTTAACAGTTTTGTTAGTTGCTTCTGTACCCTATGCAATGCGGCAATCTTGCCAGTTAATTACATGTTAAACTCCAAATGTCATGGGATAAATCTGCTTTTCCCTGCAAATAAGCTCAAATAAGAGTAAAAGACGTTGACTGGAGAACAAGGAGCCCATTGTGTTTCCCATCATGGAAAAAGTGAGATTCCCTAATGTTCTCTTGTTCCACTTTTCCTCTTGTAGAGGGGGAAAAAAATGTCTTTTTTTTGTTGTTGTTAATCATTAAACATTCTCCTGCCTATCCCCATCAATAAAAGACATGATAAAAATATTTCATTTCAACAGCTTTGAGATTAGTTTAAGACTCTTTTTTTCAATATTTTGTTTGCGCATAAACTAATATTTCCCTGTGAAAAGGTACATTTTGTCCAACCAACAGAAAAACCTCTTAATCATAAAAGTCTAATTTCTTCCAGCTCTACACAGTCTTGAGCTGGCTTCCATGGGATCCGCATGGCAGCCTAACCTATTCCTCCTGTGGAATGCAAGAACTGGAAAAAAGATGGAATAACACCTTGTAATTCTGTTATACAGCATTTGTATGGGAGGATAAATGCAGACCTTTTAAATAAGCAAGAAGTAGCCAGAAAGCCAGGGCCAGGTGCATTCCCTGGCTCTCTTGGCAGCACCCATGCCAAACCTGCTTGCTCAGTCTTGAGGCAGGTACTGGCCTTTATCAGGGGAATAAACTATTTAGCCTTTTTGTTCATCAGCATCTTCACAAAAAAAGTTTGGAAATTAGTCCAGATGGGGGAGCAAATGTGACACATGCCATTAACCATAATTTTTAAAGTACTGAAATATGCAAACCCTTTTGCAGATGCATGTGGATTATTTTGCAGTAAATCTCATTGGCAGCAAAATAAAGCTCTGCATTCTTAGAAAACTTTTCCTACTCTAGACTAGGTATATCAAAGATATAATCTAATAGACACAGATGAGTCAATCACTAGTGTTTCCTTAGGAATTCTATGGGTCATTTCTTTAGCATCCTTCTAAAGTGTTCTAATTTCTGGAAAGTTTTACCAGATGTGGATAACATAAGGGTATGGCACATTCCCTCCAGCAGCCATGGAGCCATACGCTGCTTTTAAATATGCGTCATTTATGTACTGTTTAATAAGACCTAGGTGGATGTTGACTGAGTGTTCATATTTTGTATATATCTACTTCAGTATGTTGCAAAGAAATTTGTTTCAGTGTTTCATGAATAAATTTCGTAAGATTTTTTGTTCTCTACTTAAATTACTTATTCAGAAGCCAAAATTCATGTTTGAGTTGGGTATCTGACTGAGCACATCTGAAGTTATCCCCATTTTTCTCAGAGAATTTCAAAATAATTTTCTCTGTATCCAGTAATGTTCTAAAAATATAGTATTTGAAATTACTGGGTTTGACAGATACAATGGCAAATTGGAAGGGCCATAGGAAGGATCTTACAGCACTACAATGCTGTCACCTTTTTAATATAAGATGATAATTCCCTGCTGCTCCTGCATGTTTCAGCTTCCTCTCTGTGTTCCAGGGACTAGAGTATAGAGTATTAAGGATATAAAGCTACTAGAGAGCATCCAGAGAAGGGCCATGAAGTTGGTGAAGGGTTTAGGGGGGAAGCTGTACGAGGAGCAGCTAAAGTCACTTGGTTTGTTCAGCCTAGAGAAGAGGAGACCAAGGGGAGACCTCATCGCAGTCTGCAGCTTCCCCACAAGGGGAGGAGGAAGGGCAGGCGCTGATCTCTTCTCTCAGGTGACCAGTGACAGGACTCAAGGGAATGGCAGGAAGATGGGCCAGGGGAGGTTTAGGTGGGGTATTAGGAAAAGGTTCTTCCCCAGAAGGTGGTGGAGCACAGGAACAGGCTCCCCAGGGAGGCAGTCATGGCACCAAGCCTGACAATACTCAGGGAGCACTTGGGCAACGCCCTCAGAGATGTGGTGTAAATTTGGGTTGTCCTGTGCAGGGACAGGAGTTGGACTCTCATCCTTGTGGGTCCCTTCCAACTCAGGACATTCTGTGATTCTATGATTCTGGATTTCTTGTGACTGTACTTTATGGTGAAGAATAAGATTCTGTCTCTCTATACGAAGACAGAATTACTCCCTTTGGTGATAAATCCTTGTCATAGTAACTTGCATGCCTGCGTCTAGATAAATCAGGTAATTTTACAGACTGATTTGAAATTTCAGATTACAATTAAAACCATGTAAAAATTACATACCCTAAGAAGCCAGTCTAGTCTTACCAGCTTCCAATCATTTGCAAGAAGAATTCTTTCATATTTTTTTTCTCTCATACTTTTTTTTCATTCTCTGAGAAGAGATAAACTATTAGATTCAGTTTGAAGATACTTTAGTGGGTTACCAGAGTAACATTTACCTGCTCCATGTACAGAGGGTTTCAAGATGATTTAAAAAAGAACATCACACTATCTAATTTTTCCATTTGCTAGAAAATTTATAGCCAAGTCTTGGGACATAGAGAAAAATGCTAAGATCTTGAACTCTTCTAGCTTTGGATGAAGAATGCTGGAAGAAGATGGTTAATAGATAAAGCATTGGAACTACACCTTGAAGAAAGATAATTGTGAAGTGAAAACCCCTGCATCATCACAACCAAGTTTTGATAAATTCTATTTTCAGATGACCAAGGTTCAGCATTGACCTGTTTCTTTGCATTATTTGTACAGCTGCTTGTGTTCCTATTACTAGTTATAAGTACTTACAGACTATCTACCTGATTTCACAATGTATTTTAGGAAATTCCCTGCACACAATACTTGCAAAATAGCTAGGAAGTTGCAGAGTGTATTTTAGAAAAGGTATAAACTCTTGTACAGTGATTATCACATTGACTATATAATATAATTTTTTAAATAATTAAACTGTTCAGATTAGTTTTACTCTCTGCTTGATTGTAATGAAGCTTTATGGGTAGCTGTAATTAACCTCAACTGATGGTAATTATGCACAAAGTGGGATCTTGAAACTGCTGACCATGCAATTCATTAAACAACTCAGGAGATGATATGGATTGCACAGTGTTTATATGCACTCTTTCAACCTATTGTACAATGTGAAGCCAAAGCAGTGAGAGTTGTGCTTTGAAAAAATAGATGCCAAATTTGTTTGCATAGTAAAATCATTGAAGCTCATTTATCTTGGAGCTAAAATGACTACAGGTTTCACCAATATACCGCTGTAAGGGTCCTGCTGCGAAAAACTTCTTTGTAAGGGGTTATCAGACCTAATTAAACTCAGTTTAACTCCTCAAAGGACTCCTATTATGAAGGCCTAGTTCCACTAAGAACCCACACACAGAGTAGGAACACAACTCTGTATACTACCTCTACATTGACTTTACAGGTCATGGCAGTAACCTTATGAAATATAGAAGGGTGAGAACACAGTTATACTGTGTTTCATGATATGAAGGTGTTGGCATTTCATCAGGCAACTGCTCAGGTAGTTATCCTAGAAAAAGCCTAAATTTTATAGGTCATTTAGTAAGATTTTTAGGAAAATTTCTCACTCAGCATACTGAGGATTAACTACTTCTGTTTTATGCAGGGATCAAAACAGTTTATTGGTGCACAGTTTCTCCAAGGTACAAGCAATGCTAGAATTACAGACTTGCAAACAATTCTACAAAGAGGCTAAAACAATTAAATTGAAATAGCCCATTTTCTGTTAAAATTAAGGAAGTTTAGCTGTCCATAAGCATGCCTAAAATGTGTTAAAAAACCAAACAAACAAACCACAAAAAAGAACCATACACCAAACAAACAACAAAACAACAAACAAAAAAAACCACACCAAAACCAAACCTAAAAAACCCCCACACACACACACACAAAAAAAAACAAACCAAAAAACCCAAACAAACCAAAAAACCCAAACAAACTACAAAAACCTTCAAGTTTGTGATTTTGTGTGTAAATATATACAGATCAGGGTAGCAGCTCTCTAGTAAAAACTGAGGGCTCAGGAATCCACCTCTACCTGGAGGAGGGCTGGAGCCTGTGGGGCCTCTGAAAATATCTTGGTCTTTATCTTTTGAAGTCCAGTCCTACTCTGCTGTGTGAAAGAGGGGGTAAAAATATTTGGTTTGTGATATTGGTCGTGTATTGCATAAATACTTATGGTCCTCATGACCATTTTGAAGATTTACAAAGTTCCTTGGTGCAGTGAAACCTCTCCAGAACTAGTCCCTCACACGCACACTTTCTTGCCATGAAAATATCCAGTGAGAACTTCCTCAGTGTTGCTTGGAGTTCTCTGCATACTGACTAAATTTCTTCACTAGCATCAGAGAAATACAAGATGAATGATTTATTAATATTACCCTTTCATATTACCAGAGTTTCTTCCATTGGTAGTTTCTGTGAGCTGGAATTAAAATGCCCAATGTCATAGTGATATTAAGCCAATATCATCATAAAATCCATTCAACTAAGCATACTTTTAATTTTAGTTTTGAATATTTAATACTTTAAAGTACTTGCGAAGCAACAAGTTGAAAATACAATTTGTGCTAGCAACATATTCCTTTAGATCAACTAGAAATCAGCATATCTTAAAGGTTGATAAAGCTTCAAAAAGTTTTCTCTTTGCTAATCACTCCTTCTATATAATTGCAATGTATGAGTATAATAGTGATCATAAGCAGTATCATTACACATGTCACAACAGAAGAGTCTGGTATTGCAAAGTACAGAAATACCACACACTAAAAGTAGCTAAAGTTTCTCTTCCTGAAGTAGTTCCCACCTATAAACCTCATCAGCAAGGACAAACTTTTCCTCCAGTTGCTTTACTCACAAATCTACAACCATAGTCTAAATTGATTTCTCTCCCCTCCCACCCCCACCCCCCCCCCAAAAGAAATAATAATCTTACCATGTCTCAGATGTCTTCCTTTGGTTTACAAGCAATTGCCTCTAGTAACACGTGGCTGGTAAATGGAGCTTTTAATTTTAATTCCCAGAAGTCATCCTACCTATTTTCCTAATCACTGCAGAAAATATCATTATCATACCAGTCTTCTACAAGTAATAACCTCAGTTCAAACCCCTTTGTGTTTCCAACATGTGTTTCCATGTCTAGCTTTTGCAGATTTTTTTTTCCTGAATAACATAACTAAAACATGGACTTTATATCAAAGCACACAGGTGAAATTTTCATCTAGCCTTTCTTTGTACTTAATACTTTTGTACTGAAAGTACTCTTTTGCCCAACCTTGAAAAATATAATCTTCCCTATTTCCCCCCTAATCTTCCAGAAAATATTGAGGACAGGATTTATTTCTGGTACTACTTCTTCATTTATAAATCTATAAGCAGTTCTCCCGGGTTCTCTTTCTGTTACTCTAATCAAATACAAGCTGCTCACCATCGATTTCTAAGCTGATCACAGCCTATCCCCATTTTCTTACTATTGACCTATCATTTCTTAAATAATCTCCCAATCATTACAGAGAAGCCACTTGCCTGGCTCTTGACTGGTCCATGCCATCAACCTCCTGTATTGCTGGATTCACATTAAAACAGTTTTTCTGCTTTTTCTGTGATGCTTCTCGTACCTGCAAGGAGTTATTTACAACTAAGTGCAAAGTCATCTCTCTTTCTTCCTTCAGTTCCATGATTCCATTAAAAGCTTACCAAAGCTTCATGACAGTTTGAAATAGTAAATGCTTCCTACCTGCACTCCAGTGCTGTCGTGTACTTTTTGATTGGTCTGCCCATGGGCTGCCACCTCTTTTATCCATTGAATACAACTTTCCAGGGACAAAGATAGTCTTTCTGTGTTTCTAGGGCAGATACAATAAACAGCCCAAGATTAGGACTGATTGTTAAGTAATGTTATACCAGTTAATGGTACTTAGCAAATTACTGCTTTATGTAGTTATATAGACAATACTTATAGATTTCATGAATAAGATAAACAGTATTCTCCAAGTGTTAAAGCAGATTGTGATTTTCCCAAAGCACCTGTTTGAGGTTTGTAAGCAGATTTTAATTTACGTTCTGTACCTTTGAGCTTGTTTTCAGATGGTTTGAAATAAGTAATAGATTGCCTGGGGATGCTGTGGTGTCTCCCTCATTGCAGGTTTTCAAGAAGACTCTTGACAAACACCTGTCACTAAAGACTTGGGAATAGACCATATGACTTTGGGGCAAGGGACTGGTCTAGATACTGGTTTTTTTCATCTCTCTGTTTCTGTACCTCCCTTTCAAAGATAGCAGAAGTCCCATCTTAAAAGTTCTGACTATGGAAAGCACACAAACAGGGGAATACACCTTTCTGCAGAAAACATGTTTATTACCACACAGACGAGGTGCTTCGGTGCCAGATTCAGAGTACTTTATGTGGGGTAAGATGCTCTACCCTTTTTGGATTAGGTGGGTAGGCTAGTTGCAGCATCATATTGAGCAAGCTTGTTCACTTCTTCTTCCAGAAATACTTCAGGTGTCTCCACACAGCAATGTCAAACATTACATTTTTATGAAAGTGAATGGAAAGCTGCCCAGCAGAAAAGGACCTGGGGGTGCTGGTTGACAGCTGGCTGAACATGAGCCAGCAGTGTGCCGAGGTGGCCAAGAAGGCCAACAACATCCTGGCTTGTATCAGGAACAGTATGGCCGCACCTCACATACTGTGTTCAGTTTTGGGCCCCTCACTACAAGAAGGAGATTGAGCTGTTGGCACGTGTCCAAAGAAGGGCAACGAAGCTGGTGAAGGGTCTGGACAACAAGCTTTATGAGGAAGGTTGAAGGAACTGGGGTTGTTTAGCCTGGAGAAGAGGAGGCTGAGGGGAGACCTTATCGCTCTCTACAACTACCTTAAAGGAGGTTGTAGTGAGGTGGGTGTTGGTCTCTTCTCCCAAGTTACTAGCGACAGAATGAGAGGAAATGGCTTCAAGCTGCATCAGGGGAGGTTTAGATTGGCTATTAGGAACAATTTCTTTACTGAAAGAGTGGCCAGGCATTGGAACAGGCTGCCCAGAGAGGTGGTGGAGTCACCATCCCTGGAAGTGTTCAAATAACGTGTAGACATGGCACTTTGGTACATGGTTTAAGAGGCATTGGTGGTGTTGGGCTGACGGTTGCACTTGATGATCTTAGAGGTCAGTCTTTTCCAACCTTAATGGTTCTATGATTGATTCTATGATTCTATAATTTAAGAAAAATAATCAAATATATTAAAGAAAGGCTCAGCTTGTCTCACTTGGAAATTACCCAGACAATTTTCTGCCTTTGTTACTCTCATATGCATATACTCACACTAATGTAAACACAGTACCCCTAGCTTCCATGCAGAAACATGCTGTATGTATATGAATATTTTATGCAAAGGAAATAAAAATCAAATATTAGACTAAGTTCTTGGGCTTGTCTAGAAGAGAAATAAGAGGTAAACTAAACTATTCTTGAAGCCCACAATTTCATGTTGAAATAACAAAAGTTAAGCTACACAATTATTAAAACAAGCTTATGAAAAATATTGTATGCATCTTCTAATATTTATAAGTATTTTATGAGTAGGTGATGTAAGATATAAATTTTTGCAAAACAACTGAGTCCACCTCTCAAAGTAACAGTTATTACCAACCAACCAAAGTTATTACAACCAAAGAGGTTGTGATTTTTTTTACTTCAAAATTACTCTTCCATCACTTCATTATATTTAATTTCTCTTAATAAACTTTTCAAAAATCACTGATGGATATCAATTTGTTGCCAAAAGTCTATGTTTTAATTTTATCAGAGAGAAATGTGGATTAGTCTAGACTCTTTCCCAAAGTTTGAGGCAGCCATTATAATGATAAAAAAGGAAGACTAGGGCAGAATTTTGTGTCTTCCAGCATGGCATTTTCAGATCAGGGGTATTCAGTCCAAATTAATTTGTGTTAGGGAAATTATACATTCTCAGTATGACATAATTCACATTACCTTTTCTGTCTTATAGGTGTATTTTTGGCAAAGTTCTTCATCTATATCTATAACCAAGTGTGGAGACCAAGAAGAGGTCCCTATCACAAGCCATTCTTCCTCAGAGACATTTTGTCCTAAACCAATCTAGTTTTATCTATGCTATCAATTAAAAAAAAACCAAACAAACAATAAACCCAAAACCCACTCAATTATCATAAAATGCTGTCCCACTTCTGTAACCTTTATTCCTATTTTTCCTGGCCACCACACACCTTTGATTCTTTTATTCCAATATGGAACTCCTCCCCATGGATTCATCTCTCCCTTTAATAGCATTTTTTACATTTTGCACCAAGAGTTCTTGTCTCTCCAAACTTCCCACATTGGCATTCAAGTCTCTCAGTTGCTTTCTCATTAACCTCATCCTTGCTTAGGCAACGCTTTCTCTAACTGCATTGGCTTCCTGAATATTGCTTTCCAGTGTGGTGCTCCAAGATGTTTATATGAGCAGGTTCTTTCTCTCCTTTATCTGATTTTGCAGTCCCATTCATGGTTTCCTTTGCCCATACTTTAATGCCAGATAGGCAGGTGTTTAACACTTTTCAGCTTCATCTACCAATGCCACCTTGTAGTAATCTAAAAGAGACTTTGAACGAGGAGGGCATACACCCTCCAAAATTTTTAATTCGTTGTAGCTGGTCTATAGCTTAACGAGCTCTTGGGCCTGATGAACATCTCTTGATTGCAGTATTGAAATGGCTAGCCCATAAGGTGAAAGGACTGTAGGATACATGACTGTTATGAAAGCATTTCTTTATGATAGCTACAGACTACAAGTGGAACTGTGACTATATGTGGTAACTATCTACCTTTACATGTGAAATTATGGATCTGGGGTTCTACGAAAACCAGACTAAATCTATACTCTCAGTTTCCCCTGAATCATTTATGTTTCTTTTAATATCTTTCTAGTGAAATTATTATTTTTGAGTTCATCTTTTCAGTTTTCTCAGAAAATTAATGCTTAAATTAATTTAGTTATTAATTTAATTATAGTTTGTAAAGTTTTTAACATATTAACAGTATTATTTTTGTTTCACTTCATATCCTGATTGCTTTGTGGTTTTTTAAATAGAATTCCGTTAACCAATAGTTTATCTGGGGGGAAAAATAAAACCAACCCAACAGATTCAGTTATATGTCTACTTCTGCATGAAATGGCACAGTTTAGGTTGAAATAGTTTTATACCTCCATATTTTTGACAGAAACCCTAAGAGATGAGAGTACTTTAATTTTTGATACATATACTGAACTGACTGAAGATGATATTTCTGGTTCATTCATTGATCTGAAAAAACCCCAAACCCCACTTAATAATAATTGACAGCAAATATATTTATCAACAAGAAAGAGCAGAACCTGCTGGGGATATAGCAGTACCATGAAATAAATGTGTGGTCAGCTTGTTCAGTGCTAAAATTAACAGGGACTAAATAAACAGCTTTAGAGTATTTAAAATGTACCCTGACTGCCAAGGCTTAGCTGCTGAATTAAATCTATTGCTGAGACAGCCTTGTCCTGTATGTGTATATACTATGCTAATTATAAAATAACAACCTGGATTTTCAAGGGAACCTCAATGTGACTTTTTAACTGTGGTCACAGCTTTAAGTAGGTAAATATCATTGACATGAATAAAGTGGATATCTACACTGCTAATTAGAGACATTGCTGGCCAACGTCTGGCCCCAGACTATGAGTCAGGGGACCTGTGCTCTCTTTGAGTCTTTTCTACTGACCTGAAGTTTGACCTTAGCTATTTCACCCCAATGTTTCTACTTTTTTAACACTATTTCCTTTCATACTTTTTTGGACTGTCAGTATTTTAGAGCTTATGCAGAGCTAAAGGGTGTTGATGATAATCTTAAATTTTACAAAACACTGATTTTATTGTTTCTGTTAAAGCTTATTGGAAATGTTTTGATAGAGCAATTTTTATTGAAAAATAATCTGGTCAGAATAATTTCATTCAAAATTAGCTGAATACAATAAAAATAAGCAATTGGTCTGATTTTGACCAAAACTAAATGAACGATACAAAATCCCAGGAAACTGGAAGCTGTGTTTTCCAAATCCACTTACTCCTGACAGGCCACCTATTGATATGGGACCTACTTGGCAGAAAGACTCGTAGATCCATTTAAGCTCTGTGAAGCTGGGTCTGCTTTAGAAATGAAGGACAAATCAGTCTCATTACAAACCAAGTACAATCAGTTGGCTCACCAAAAATAAAGAAGGAAAGAAAAGAAAAAGAGATATCCAAAGTCAGCTCACAGTGTAAAAAAAAATCTGGGCTTACTTCAGTAGTCAGGTTTAGGAGGTGTGTCATTCTGTCAGTGAATATACGATAATGAAATAATAGTATCATAAAGAAGAGTGACCAAACCCTTGGCATACTTCTGTCAATAGATCTATACCAATTTATAGCTTCTGATGGTTGAGCCTGGTGTTTTAATCTAGCCATTGTCAATTCCAGTTCTATTTTTATTAATCATAGCAGTGATGTCTGAATAAGTAACTCCAGAGTAATTGGATTTAGAAGGTTTGTATTAAAGAATAAAGTGTACAAGTACAAACTGATGAATGGAAAGATATATATTGGTTCTTTTTAGGTAATATGTATTGCTGCATACGCCTTCAAGGTATCTGTTGAGCAATTTAGCTGTGTTTTCTGGCAGCTGTCACTAGTACCATCTATCAGAACAAGAACCCTGGCCGACAACTCTTTGCTGAGATGCTAAAGGGATGTGGATTTTAATTCTGGGTGGTTTTATTTGACAGACAGTGTAACAGATGAATGCCAGAAAAGCCCAGGACCATGATAGAATTTGCACAATTTCAAGGCAATAATTGGACAATTTTTCACGTAAAAGCAACAGCTGGACTGTTGCTGTAGCTTGCGCACAGAATTGTTCCCAAATTTAGCATATTGTTTTACCACGTCAATTCAAGCAAATCATCATGGTTGGCATTGAAAGAGAATTAAGAATTGCAGACGCTGGATTTCTGTGAGAAGCACTGAGATCTGAGATTTGCTGAAGCGTCTTCTGTCTTTGCTTCCTCGGCCTCTTTTTATATTACATATAATGAAGCACCTAGATAATAGGTGCAAGAAAGCATACTTATATCACCGAAAAGCATGATGTGAGGATGAAAGGAAGGGGAGAACAGCAATTACTTGCCTGCAAACACATCTGTAATTTCCTGGAAGGAGAAGGGAGAGAATCATTGTGCGAGAGCTGACAGTATCCACCCCTGATACAGATATCTTCCCCTTTGCCAAATGGGGAGGTTATGGTCCTTCATCTTCCTTTAGCTGCCTGACATTTTTTTCCCCTCTGCTAGATATTGTACTTTCTGTCCTCCCACTCAGCTTGTTGGCTGTCAGGTTCAAAATCAAACAGGTTTACTTAGGAATCTAATAAATAGGTCTTTGTTAACCCAATTTACTTTGACTTGATTACAATAAGCTCTAAACTCCAAAGCAGATTAGGGAGCAACTTGATAGGTTGGAGGAAGCAATGGGGATAATGACATATAACTGCAAGGGCATTTTGATTTGCATCAATACTAAAAAAAAAAGGGAAGAAAGATACTGTTCTCCAACAACTTCTCACAGGGTCCATTTAAAACTAAGGATGTTGGTGCTATTGCTGACCAGGCCCTGTGTGTCCCCCATTAGGAAAGTAGCTGTTTGCATAGCCATGAAATGCTTTAGCTGAATAAGGCAGACATAGATTATACTTTCACCCAGAAAGAAGAGATTTTAACACACCTCGAGATTATCTGCAAGTGAAAAGAAATAATTTAAGCCATCACTGGTGTGGTGTCAGCTGGACTACAGCACAGATAGCCTCAGGCTCTGATTTCTATATTTGGAATTTCAAACTAGAAAATTGCTGAGCTTCAGATTGTAACATCTCCTAAAGGTTTCCGTTGTTTCAGCATGAAACAGATTGGGGATTACTGGTGGCCTTTGTCAGTGAATGCAGTGGGGGGACCCTCCTTTAACACTCAGAAGTCTGAGTTTACATGGTTCTGTTGCACACTGATTTTATTTGAAGTCCTTACAAGAAGAAGTTACATTTCCCTGCTGAAAATTTGTAAGAATGTTTTCCCCACCCTTGTAAGTCTTTGATAAGATATCAAGATAGGAATGTTATACTCTATGGCATTATATTAAACATGCAGCTTTTGTTTAGTTTAATCTCCTCTCCTGGAAGTGTTGGGTATCTAAAGATGCCTTGAATAAAAGGAATAATTTCACCTTGAATATGGAAATAGTGAAAGATGGAGGAAAAAAAAGAAACACCAGAATGCCTTATTATTTCAGCTGTCCAATTTAAGAAGGACTAATTTTTAGAAATGCTGATTGCTCATACTGAAAAAACAGATAACAAATGCAACAAACATTTCTGAAAATCTTAACCTACAGTAAAAATGTAATTATTTCCTCATGAGTATTAGATGCAAAGTTTATAATAATGTTTTTGTTTTTAGCATAACAAACAATTGGAATCTATCTTGTTGAAAGCATTCTGTCTTGTCTCTCTCAAACTGAATTTAAATTAATGAAGCTTTTATAAGGAGAGCTGTAAGAGAAATTGATTAAACCAAAATGAAAGACATTTTTGAAATAGTCAGGATGTTTGGGTCTTCCTTTGAAATAATCTATATTTCAATAATTAAAAAAAAGTGTTTAAAATACCCAATGTGCTGATCTATTCTATTCAGAAAATATGGTGCAACTTATTCTGAATTATTATAAGTAGGTAAAAACTGGATTTTCTGTCAGGTTAGAAATTGCATTTTCTGATTTTCATGCTGAATGAAAATGGTAAAAGTAACAGGAAAGAAGTTATTTCCATAGAAGAGAAAATTCCATTTCAGATATCTACAGCCTGTAGGCCTCCACAAATGAAGCTGCCTCCCTTTATAATAGAGTGATAAAATGGATGTGTATTTAGGTAGGTTTATTCCAGTTTGTTTACAAAGACTCTGTATGACCTGTAAGAAGAATTCTGAGATGGGGTAATAGATGGACAGGAAACAGCCTGGTCAATGTGTTTAGGATGGTTGTTGTGGAGGGAAGGGAATAGTTTCTATCTAGTGAGTTTGGCCAGCATGAAGAAGGCCTTGGGTGGTACAAGGAGGCGAGAGCAGCAAAGGAAAGTTGAGGGGAGCTTGAGTCTCAGGGTGGCAGGAGGAGGGAGTGTTTTGTACTGGTGTCTATTGCTATACAACCCAGGAAGCCATAGGAAGCTGCTGAGCTAGAAAATAATACTGGAGGGACTAACTCACCCTTCAAGGACAAAATCGAGAGGAGTGTTTTTTCAAACCTTTTTAATATATCTTTCCACCACATTTCCTATTTAAACTGACACCTTGTTCTAGTTTATTACTTTAGTGTTCTGATAAATGTGTTTTGATATCCTTTGGCACATTTGCTTAAAAAAAGGGGAAAAAAAATGTGTGAACAGTTGGTGGTTGAGCAGGTGGCCAGGGCTACTTTGCTAAACTGTTTTTCCCAAGATGCACTGAGTCCTCATCCTCATCACCCCTCTGAGACATCATGGTCAATCACACCAGCACCAAGTAATACCAAAGTGACCTGAGCTAAAAAGTAATAATGGCAATCAAACTCCGAATTTGACCTTTGCACTCCCCAAACTCAGTCAATGAAAGGCTTTCCATATGAGGCTGTCCAGTACATTCAATCCTTCCTCTCTCCCCCCCCTCCCAATCTTTCTTTTTTTCTCTCCTCCTTTCTCTCTTTCTGAAACACTACCTATACTCTATGTGGTGTGTTCCCATTCTTGCCTTCAGAATGTCCGGCTAGGCTGCAGTGAGGGTGCCCTGTGAAAAAACTCCAGGTCCTCCCTCTGGGATACTGGGAATCCATTATGAAAATTCCCATAAAGCACCAGCACAGAACCTCAGAAAGAAAGGTGTCTTGCTCAAGAGGCTGCCTCACCTTTGAGAAGATCCCAAATACGTGATTGCTCTTGGTAAAGGTAGTACTAACATTCCTTCTGTACCTTTGGAAATGGAGAAAGGAAAAATTAAAATATTAATTTTTTAAAAGATAGGGCTCTCATATGGAGGCCAGCTAATTTACTTGATGTATCATAGCCTAAAAAGTCTGTACAAAGAAAGCAAGGAACTGATAAACAAAAAAGCCCTCCCAAGGTTGTGCATTTCTGGTTCAGTGGTCTAGGGGTATATAGTTATAAGTGAGTATGTATGAGAGATCTGCTCAGATAATCTGGTTTGGCAAAGAAAGCCACCTCTGTAAATTATGCTTTAGGCTGGCTCTCAACATCTGGCTCTCAAACATTTTTAATAAAATTTTGGGATCACTAAAACGTTATGAGAATTTATAAAACTAATTCTTGTGATGAGCTTCTTAACCATGCAGTACCCTATATAGAAGCAACTCTGCTAGCACCTTCAGTGTGCAGAGGAGTATCACAGAACTGTACAAACCCTCTTTTAATTTCTGCCAGGGATATGACAGAAGTGGGAGGTTTCCATTTGATAGCATAGAGGTCAGCAACGTGTTAGGTTTGTTATATTTCTTCCCCAGTTACTTAAAATCTCTTTCAGTATGAATAACACTCAGTGCAGTTGTCAGAAATACAGCATATGCCAGAAGGTTTGAGGTAACTGAGCAAACAGGCAAGCACCAAAGGGCTCACACTCAAAAGCAGCCTGCAGCCATCCTATTTCGTGTGAACCTTGTTAGCTGATGCTGAGTAGCTTCCTGCCGGAGCAGTAAATGGCCACTGGGAGAAAGGTAGCTGTTCCCAACAAAATGACAGTACTAGCAGTAGCAGCAGCCACGAAGTCTGTGCATTCCAACAAAATATCATTTTTCTTAATAAATTTATAAACTGAATGATATGTCCTGGATAATTTTTTTCTGTGGAATTTTGGTTTTTTGCAACATTGTCACTCAGCTACAGGAACTGAAAGGAATACTTGTCATGAAGTGTTATTTTTTTATATATATTTTTTAATGGCTGAATGGCTCAGAATGCAAAGTGAGTTGCCTACAAAGTTGAATGTTAGATCTGCCATGCTCTTACTCACGTACCTTTTGACACTGATGTACCTAGAAGGGCAATTCTCTTGTTATTGTGCATCATTATACTGCTCACCATAACTAAAACCAGACAAAACACAGTCACCAACAAAATTCAACTGGCTATTATAAAGAAATGAAAGTCAGTTAATGAACTGTAACATTAAATAAACACAGCTCCTTTCTGGTCATAAAAAGGGTACAAATAAGAAGTTCATATATTTCAGACTTTTAGTGGGAGAGACTTATTTTCAAAGATGGTTTGGTCTTTGTCTAAATACATTTTAAATACAGCCACAAATTTACTAAAGTTCAGGTTACCGACAGCTTCAGAACCACTCAGGAAGGAGAGGAGTAATTCAGTGGCATTCAGGTTGGATAACTTTACTCAGCTAATGTCAAGGTCATATTCATAACATGGACTATGGTATTTCTCTTGGCTTTTCATTCTTTTCTTCTGAAAGAAGGCTTAAGTTTCTTAGAAAATGGAAAACACTTATCAGTTCTTCTCATAGCACTAAGAAGTCTGTTTCCTTTTTGTTCTCAGATGTTGACCATTTTCACTTTATTGTGCATAAGCAGCGCCACCTCTTTGTCTTCAGAAGTGAAAGGCAGGAGGGGGAAACTCAGCAGTGGCGGCAGGACAGCACTGGCACCCAGTGGCTCAGGATCCTCTTGGCTCAGCATCCCTCTCTATTTACCTGCTTTGCTAAGATAAATTTAAAGGCCATCCACCTTTGTTATTTAGCTACCACAGGTGCTTTCAGGCAGGTCTGTAAGTATATTTCTGCAGGAATGAAGTCACCACAGGAAAGTGACTTCTAGTAGAAAATATATATATTTTTTTAATTCCCTCAGGGGCCAGGGAGAGCAAAGAAAATATTGCATGCCCCAGTGACTGACTTTAGAAACTGCCTCCTTCCATTCTTGCCCTGCACAGTACCTATGTTAGCACCTGATGTGTCTCCTTCATAGGTCCACAGGAGACAGACCGATACAGTTAAACCTCTATAAACTGATTGGCAAAGGTTAAGAATATTGAACCAGGCTTGCTACTACATCACAGCCAAGAGTCTGTTGCTTTTCCTATAGATCAGCTGCTATGAAAATAATTACCTAGTCTTTACAGTGACTAAGAATATTTTGTATTTACAGTTCCTAATTTTCCCTTTTCTGTGCTCTTCATCAGCAGTATTTGAAGCCTCTGATACACAGCACTTATCTTGTCAGAGAACCGTCATTGCCTGCTGGGATACTCTGATTACAGCCTTCCCAAGCCCACCTGGGATTTTACAGCTTGAATTCTGCTCATCCAGTCTAACAACAGATTTAAATAGAAAGAGAAGTGTAATGATATCAAAAGGCACCCTTACAGTTGTGGCAGCCAGTCCACCCCTTAAAGTGACAAGCTTTACCAAATCAATTTTTCAAAAGGGTGTGAGGGCAGGGCTTTTAACCTCTGATCTGCAGATCCTGAAGACTAAATTGCCTATGGACCACAGGGTCAACTAAAGCTGACTGGCAGCGGGCTTACATTTACAGTGCATACCTCCCCAGGAAAATAATTAAGGACTCTGAAATGAAAATAAAAATTGAAAACCTCTGATGCAAGGTAATATTTCAAAGTTTGCTTTAGATCTGCTGATCTGAATGGAAACATGCTGCACCTGGAGCCTTTTGTAATACAAAGAAAGTGCAAAAATGTTGCCACTTCCTCAATCTCTCTATAGCTCTCCTTCTCTTCTTTCCCCCAACATTTTCTGAGTAAAACTCCAGTGCCCCATACCACTTTCCCAATGTTTTGTTCCTAAGGATTTGTCTCACATCATTCTGGACCCATTTAACTACCTACTCAATCATTAATGATGTCTTCTGAAGTGTTTATTGGTAACGTTAATCCCAAAGTACGCAGCAGCTTCCTAGGCAGTTACCTGGGAATTCCCTTCTCTGGGATCATCCCTGGATGGCATATGGCTCCTGAAGAAAGATCAGCTTCATGCCTTCAAGCCCAGGGGACAGCACCATCTGCAGATGGATGGACATGGGGAATAAGGCAATGCAGTGGTTCTCTCTCCTGAGCTCCCTCCAGTGAGGGAGCCCTGGAGGAGCACTGTGCTCCCTGATGGGAATCCACTGGGCCTGGAGAAGCCTTCACCTCACACACCCTGCTCCTTGACTTGGGAAGCCAAGCACAGGGACTGGAAAAGTAGCAAAATACAGCTACTAGCCTCCAAAAGATAATTAGAAAATAAAAGTCAATATTGTAGTTTTCAGAGAATAGTGAAACAGATGTTCCACTATTTGCAGAGGTGGCCATAAAGCTGTTACTTAGTGCGATGCACAGAAGACTCGTATCTTTATTTTGCACCTCATTTGGTTTCCAGAAAATGAGTGGGATACTGTAATCATTGGTCAGCATGCATCTAAACCTTTTGTGCTTCAACAGCCACTGAGCATTGGTTGTTATTACAGCTTGTTATACTTTCATTCCTTTGGAAAATTTTCACAGTTGGATAAATAAGTGTCATAATAGCAGGAGTCCCTGGACATCTGTAAGGATCCCTTCAAAATCGGTGGAGCCAGCCATGTCACAGGGTTCAATTCTGGAGAATGACAACATTCTCACTTAAGCTGTGCAGAGAATTTTCAGTCGTCGTACTTGAGCACTGTTAATTGTTTGCACAGTTAATTAAACTATGGGTGAGGTATTCTGTTAAATATCCATGTGTAATGCACATATTGACTGTTTCAAGGTGAATACTTTTCTAAATCATGAGCTATTGAATGTTGACTTACTGTGGTCCATTTTCTCTAATTGGCTTGAAGCTTCTCTCTATGGCTTGTTATGATAGAAGGTGGTTTTTACCCCCACTAAAAACATTACTGTCTCTAAATATGGACATCAATGGATGTTTTTAGAATCATTGAGCAGGAAAGACACTCTCCTGAGTACACATTTGGATTGGTAATTGGCTGGTGTTCACCTTCTCTCTGCATTAAACAGCCCCTGGGCCTGTGGATGAAAGCCTGGTGGTCTGTAGTGTACCTGTCAGACTGTCTCTCATGGGGGTCACAGCATTGTTTTCTTCCAGGACCCTTATTATGTAAGAAGAGGTTTGAGAAAGTTTTTTTTTTCTATATGAAATGGTGAACAAATTATATTTTGCTTGGTAAACATCTGCAAGCTCTGCAAGAATTCTCACTGTATAACAGTAGTCATAAGTTTTAATAAGTTATCCTGGCTTCACGTGATGTGATAAATGCTCAATGATTCCTCAGTCGCTTGCAAAACTTGTCATTCTATTCAAAGCTACCATTCAAAATATCCTTCATATCATAGTATGCATTCAGATGCACATTGATGAGGAAAACTAGCTCTCAGGTGATGCTTCCTAACTCATTATAAGTTTAGAGAGAGTTACATATTTGAAGAAATTAATTCAATTCTGTAGCTTAGTAAAATCTCTTGATGATCCAGGCTATGGTTTGAGCTACCTATTTAAAGCAAAGTCAGGGAATTTTTTAGTCCATGCTGGGTGTCTGTGTATTTCTGCATGACTCTGTCCATTGGTCAACATCAGATGTAGGATCATATATGGGAGACCTATGTTTAGCTGAAACAATTAAAGAAGAGACCTCTTTAGCTTTAAGGGATTTTATCTCGAGTTGTAATAACAGAAGTAGTGAGTTTCAAACCCCAATAGCAACTCAAGAGATATAATTCTATAAAAACTGATTTCACTTTATTTCAAATACTTTTTCCCCAACAGCATGAAAAAAAGTTTTCCTCTGTGAATTCAAGTAGCATTTAGAGCATTTAAACCTATCTGTTGAACGATAATTGCTGCATTCAAAATTCATGCTCTTTTCATCATACATTAGCAATAAGATGAGAAAGAAAAGAGTGTTTGGAAAAGAACAGATACTGCTGGGTACCACTCGACTGAGACAGTAAGGATGGCAGAACCTATTGCTGAGGCATATGGTGGAGGGGAAAGTAAAACACTGTTCATGTTTTTCCAGTGTCTGTTTTTTAATTAAAAGGTGAACTGCTCTCAGGCTAGAGATGCTAGAGAGAGAGAAAAGCAGCAGCCTATGTTTCTGTCCTTCCTTGTTTGTCCTAGCAGTCAAAGTATTGAAAAATACTGTTTGGTGTAACCTGTTGGTCAGAACATCTTTGGATGGCAGAATTGGTAGAATTGTTCAGGCAAAAATATCAATCTGCAAAGTACTCTCCTAGTCAGGCAAAAAATTATATTCCCTCCAGGCCATGTTGGGATATGGGGAGAAGAACTGTACAGAGAGTGAAAAGCAAATTCTTTCTTTGGCTGCTGCAGGAGGGGAAGGTTACACCTTCACAGGCCTCATCTCCATTTTTGCTTCTAACAGAAAATTATCATTATATGAGCTCCTGTTGTTCCTAGTCACTTTCAGAAGTATGTTTGGACTTGGAAATCAAGTAAGGAGGTGTGAAAATGGCTGTGGAGGGATAACAGCTAATAAGCAAAGACAAAGATCAAAACAAAACTTGAAATGTACAATTTCTGACTCTAGTGATGAAAAGTTAGGTTGTTATTTTTTATCATGGTCTTTGCTTATTAGCTGGTAGCTAGTCCTGCTCATTATTTTACAGAGTGAATAAATGTAAAGTTTTATTTTATCTGTCAATGAACTAAACTTTTAATTAACTTTCATATTTGTCTTAAGTTAAGACTAATGACTCTCAGAAGAATTGCCTACAAATCCTTAAACTTTTGAACAAAGAGACTAGAGAAAAAGCACTAAGCTTCCTTTGAAAGCCAACCTTTCCATTAGAGAACAAAATCAAAAAATAAGCAACTTGAAACTGGGAAACACAGAGTATTAATATTCATCATGAAAATGAACTGAAGGAAATTTAAATCTGTGTTGTCCCCAGAGGATTTTTCTTAGCAATTTCACACAGATTGGCAAACTACACTAATGATTTCAGTACTTGGTCTCTAAACTGAAGGGAAATTATTGGTGTTTAAATCAAGAGTTTCTCTGAAGTATAACATGCCTTGTTTAACGTTACTTACTTGTTTTAGTACAGAAAAATGATTGTTGACAATGACTTTAACAGAACATTGTCCATTTGTGCAGATTTCTTCTTTTCCTTCTTTCCCATCATTGTATCTGGTCAGGTTAATGGGTGTCAGGGTGTTTTGCCAGAATCGGGGCTCTCTAGGTAGAAGAAAACTAGGTGTAACAGACAGGCAGAATTGCCAGAAACAACAGTAATAAGATGCATTGTGGTATTGCCCAAAGTAGGTTTTGCACAAATATAATTTTATTCCATCTGTAATACATAAACTAGTGCTGTGGGAGTAATTTTAGTGATGGCAATACATAAATATTGAGTGAAAAAAGGGCTGCAATAAGGAATGAGAAGCACAAAATTTTACAAAGGTATAAGATGCAATTATAAATCCTACAAGTTTGGGGATAGCCTGCACTAGAGTGAAATTAGAAAATTATCTTTGAAGGGTGAGCTAACACCCTTTATGCTTTAGATGCTCACAAGAGATCCTTGCTTTAGTATGTATCCTCATGGTGGTGGTGTGTTAACTGGCAGAGCATTAAAAAGATGATGTAGAAGAAAGCAAGGAATGTGGCCTTGTACCGTATATTTGACAAAACTTGGCTGCAGCTCAATTATTTTTTTTAAGTTGAGTACCGGGTTTTTTTCCTTCTTACATTCTGGCTCCTCTGATAGCATGTGTGCTTCCCTGCTCTGTTATTGACTTTGTTGCAAGCAGTCCTCTGAGCAGAATTGATTTATGATACACTTTGCAGCCATCCAGACAGCTTCCAGCGAAGTGACAAAGAAGTTCTGCTTCTGCACCCACCTAATCAATGAAACGCACAGAAAGACTAGACAAAACAGAACCCCCACGTGGAGCTCTGGGGTGCCAAACATCAAGCACAGTTCACAAAATCCACAAAAGTGACATGCAGTGGTTTTAGTTATTATATAAGTATAATATGCCTTTTTTGTATTATCAAGGTAAGAATCTTTCTTTTAAGGAACAAACAGAATAAAAGAAAAGCATACATATAACCACAGATCAATGTGTGGAAATGGACTCAAGGTTTAGCAAAAGGGACATTAAAGCCAGACTATGTTAATATACCAGAATAAGAAACAGTTAGTGGTTTACTCCATCTTTTAAAACAAAATATATTTTAAAGCTGAAAATAAAGATATTTTAAAAATTAACCAGGAATTGTTTGATCTTGCAAAGGACTGAGCAATGTCATTCTGATCCAACAATCTTCTGAAGTATGCATTTAATTGGAGTGTGAATCAACGCTCCAATCCTTGGGACAAACCACATAATTATCATTGAATTATCATTAAATGTTTTGTTAGACTGAGACTGAATGTCCTCTTCAGGCAGGATCAAGCCACATGAGAAACTGAGAGGACTTTGCTAGGTCCTTGTCACCCAGGTATCTGCATGAGGATGATACAAAGGCATCAATTTACTTTAGAAGTGTTGTCTTTATTTGCTAGGGAGGGATGCACATCAGGCTCTAAAATGAAGAACAGTGAAGGCAGCAGAGGCACTTGCAAGGATACTTCTGCGGTCTGTCCCTTCATGGACAAACTTTTGGAAAATGTGCCCATGCACAATTTAAATCTCAACAAGACTTCCCAAAATCTAACCTCCGACTGATGCACTGGGAGAGATAGACATACTGCTTTCTGTCCTCCTGCAAAAATGTAGAAACTTCTCCTATGTCCTCTGATGTTTTGGGGTTTTTTTACCATAATTCAGCTGAGCTGCTAACCTTGAATTCCCTTTGCTTCTGCAATGTGGGACCATCTTGATGTAAGGCCATTGTATATGTAGTTTACAAGCAAATGTCTGTGTGAGGTGAGGGCATGAGAGAATTAGGTTCTAAGACAGCATGCCATAAATCTTGCTTTATAGGACAGGATACTCTGGGTCGGTAGAATTATCTTGTTATAAAGCCAATGAGATAGAAAAACAAATAGCGACTCAGTTTTGAAGCACTCCAGTCCCTTGAACAGGTGAAAGAAATTTCTCTAAAATCTGCCAGCCAAAATGCATTCCTCTATGCACAGAAGTGCATCCCCATATGCATGTTTCCCACACACACAAACACTTAATGTGTGTGGAGGCTTTTGTTGTTCTACCATCTCACTGGGGGAATAGCTCTGGTGCAGTGCGCCCTGTTCCTCCTTCCTCTCTAATGAGATTCTGCTTTGTGACAGATCTTGTCAGAGGCTAATTATAACAAATGCTTGGAAATATTTGCTCCAGAATAACCTTTGGCTCTAAGATGGATCACTCACATGACGCAGGTCCCCTCGCAGAGCCCAGGAGATCAAGTTCTGCTTCAGAACAATGTCTAAAATTCAATAACAGCACTGTGTACTCAGCTGACCAAGTTTGGCAGTTTCTGATTGATTTCTTTTCCTCTTCAAACCTTGCCTGTCACGATCGGCTAATTAAAAGTGGAGTAATCTGATATAATCTGTTTCCCAGTTGGTGCAGCAGTTGGCTATCTAACAGAAATAATTGATTTGTAAACTGCCAAATCTCAGACATTTAGACTTGCATTGTCTCCTCTAAACCATGTCTAACAGGCAAAATTTGTCTCCTGATACATCAAATGACCCACACAACAAAATTAATTCAGCCTTCACTACTATGGAAAATCAATAGAATAGAAATAGATAAATTTTAAAATGTAATAAAAGTCTGGGGGGAAAGCAAATAAACATGGCTATAGTCTCTTTGTGCAAAGTCAGCAGTGTGTCACCATTTGGCTACCCTCACTTTTTTCCACTGCTGTTATTAAAGAAGTGATAGTTACCTTGTCACTTCAGATGAGATTGTCCTTACAGTTCAAATCACACCTTTTTTTTTTTTTTCAAGTATAAGTCAAACCCCTGGACACATGTGTGACTTCTGGTGGCTGGTGACCCATGCAATAAATTCTTCCAGTCAAGGAACAATAGCCATCTTGGTTATTTTTTTCTTACATTATGAGTACTTTCTTAGTATTAAGGTTAGGATATCCTCCCTTAAGTATCCTCAGTGTAGGCCAACGCCTCTTTATTGTAGGACACAAACAGAAATCTGAGTTAGAAGAGGTGAAAGCGTCTCACGAAACGGACAACAACAGTACTGGAACAGGTACCGAAGTCATTGTTACAGCACAAATTTTTCAGCAGAGGTGTCTGGTGCCTTGTGAAGTTCAGGTCTTCATTTTCGAATCTGACAATGAGCATAAGCGTCTGCTTTCTTCTAAGTTTATAAATGAAGCAAAAGTATATCAAGCATAGTGTTTTATGGATCAGGCTATCACAGTTCTTGGAAAACCATCTGCTCATACAGTCATCTTAAAACACATCTGAAAGCAGTCAGTTTTTGAGTAATATGCTGTGGACTGCACCTCAGAGAGGAAATGTGCTAGAAAACCTGTCACTATATCTAAAATAGGAATATGTGTATAATAGATCTCTTTGGGGATTTTCCCCTTTTTTTGTTCACTGCAAAATACTTTTTTTTACATCTTTAGGCTCACTAATAAATCAGTATTTAAAATTAACTTAGACTGAAATGAAAAGGAATGTATTCCTCTGCAAGGAGGCCACAAACCCCACACCACAGGGCACAGCAGGGCAGCCCCAACTGGTCATTTTTAAAGCAGAGAGTGCAGTGCCTTAGGGCAGAGCTTCCATGCGGCAGCTTCAAACTCTGCTTAGCGATGCCTTAAACTAGCTTATTTTTCTCCTCGCAACTCTCATACCAGGAGGATTAGATCACACCAGGTTGCACCGCTGGCTTCTGTGTTCGAGTAAATAGCAATTCTCATACAGTGTGTTTGCTCTCTTTTGATTCCTGTCAGAAATAAACACAGTTTACTAATCTGTGCTACTCGAGGTCCGTGGCTTCTTTCTCTCCCCTAACAAACACACACAAATACTCACATACAAATGCATAAATATATATATTTTGTTTGACTATTTACACACACTTCATATATATATATTATATGTGTAGATATAATGTGTGTAAATAGTCAAACTAAATATGTATATATTTATGTATTTGCATACGGGTATATATATACAGTACATATATCTATTTCAGTATATTACATAGATATGTGTAATATATGCACGTACATACACACTGTGAATTTTAACCATATTGCTATTTAAAACTCTGGGTCCTATGCACAGTAGTTGGTGGGGTTTTTTTCCTATTTATATCCCATACTCTTGTTTTCTGCAAGTGTCCTCTAGTTTTGTGTATGATAGCATTTAAAGATTTACAAAGTAGTGTTTAAGTCTGAATAAATTTTACAAGTTAAATGGTTCACTCCTAAGGGATTTGAATCTAAGAGATCCATAGAGTTGAAAGACTTAACTGTTACTAGATCATAGCTGGCTTGAATGTCCAACTTGCCTTTTAAGCGCAATGAAATGTGGGTAACAGAAGCCTATGGATGGTTTTAAGATGTCCAGACTTACAATGTATATTTAATTAGACACATATTTTATACCATGTGCAAGTTATATACAAACAAGTATTTCAAGCTTGTGGTAAATATCTAAGAAATCTTGGCTAGGTTTCCCCAAAAGATGTCCTCTTTCCCCAAATATCTGCCTAAAATCTCAAGTTCCATCTTAAATCAATGGCAAAACCCTAAAGACTTTAATGTACCATTTGATTTTTTCCCTTTTTTGTGGTCAGGCATCTAATTCAGCTACAGATTTCATTTGGCTACTTTTTTCCTTTCATGTTTTATGATTTGCCATCAAATCAATATTTTCCAGTTTTAGGAATCCGAAAGCCCGGACACCACCCTTGTTCCCAGTGCCTGGCCCCAGGCTGGAAAGTTAAGCTGAACCTCAGGGACGTTTCAGAGCAGAGCTGGTGGCTTGGCTCTGGTGTGGGGCTCCCAGAGAGCCGCAGCCTCTGCAGTTCCCCAGGGCTCATGGGGGTCACGTCCTCTGAGTAAACTCACCACCCACCCTGGCGCTCAGGTCTGGGAAGGTCCTGGAGAAGCCTAAAGGAAGGCCTCAAAAAGCTGCCATAGCCTGGGATGGAGGGCACGTACGTGGCAGGTCTGGTCTGGCGGTCATAGCAGGACCTTGTCAGCAGAATGAAAGGGACATGGAATCAGGGCAGGCGCCTACCTAAACCAGGTGAGATGAGGTGAATCTTTGTAAAATCCAACATGTTTAGAGCAAAACTATGAATAAGCCTAAAACCATTCCCAGATGAAAAAATACTAAACCGATATCTTTTCAGATCCTTAGTCCATGAAATTTAAAACAAGAACACAGAAATTACAGTGAGGAATAAAAGTCATCAAACACTCGTCTTCAGGCTGTTATCAGTTTTATTAGTTCCAACCAGTGGAGGCTCCAAACAGCCTCCTTTAATTACCTTGTCACAGGCATTGTCTTGATGCCTGTCTTTGACAGGGCCTGCCCATCGCTTCCCCACCACAGTCCCAGCACTTCCCATTTCAGCCCAAGGAGGGTTCAGCAATGCATGGAAAGAGCAAGCTTTCAGGAGTGATTTGAATTTGGAGAGCTTTAATACGCAGGGGTCTGGAGGTACGCCAGGCATATAGATGTGTGCATGTAGAAATTAGAAATGTGTGACAGTAGGACATCAAAGCTTAGTAAAACTGATATTCATCATTAATACAGTAATTCACCCATTTTTATATGTAGGCTATAACGGTTTTACATGATATGGGAAAGTGGAAATTTTTTGGTTAAGGAATCATGAAGTAGAAATGTTAACTACTAAACAAACCTATTCTCAGATTTCTTTCTGTTCTGTGTTTCTGATTAGAGGTATAGTATTATCTGGGCCAAATAAGTGACCCCTTTGCTTCACCCTGAGAGATGTGTAATGGACAATTTTTCCACGTTATCCCACAACAAAAATAAATTTTAAAATATTGGTATTTCTGTGTAGGTAACTGTGCAATAAAGTACCAAAATATTAAAAATGTTTTAATAAAAATAATAATACAGAGTTACTTCTAAAATAAGAAAAGCATAAATGATCCCCTAATTGTCATATGTCGTCTACGATGAGGAGGACAGCATTATTTTCAACTTAGTCTAAATTATGTTCCTGAGTCAAGCCAAATGACATTGTGGAATTAATTACTGAGGCATTCAAAGTGACTACACCAAGATTTCCTGAAGGACTAGTATGGATTAATCATGACATCTCAAGGTGCTACCCTTAATAGGATTTCCAAAGATTTGATCTATGAGTAAATTTTGAGCTCATGAATATCACGTGAATCTGGATATGTTTTCCCATTACGGCTGTAACTGCAGAGACTCACCTAGTTGTAACATTGTTAGTAAGTATGAATGTCTGTTGGTAATTTTAAAGATCTACCATTTATTTAATAAATAGCGATGTTTTTCACCCTGAAAGCTGAAGTTATATTAGCTGGAGACTTCCGTATAGATAAAAGCCATATATAATAAGATATCCTTTTCTGGGTGAAAGAATGGAACTGTATGAAGATTTACTGCTATGGAAAGTAAGTCTCCCTAACATTGGTTATGGGGTTATTTGTTATGCAGCTACATAACTATTTTATCCATATAATTTGCATAAATGATCAATGGTATAGGTAATCTAAGGGACTTAATTGACCCGTGTGATAGAGATGAAAAAGAGACTTTCAAAACTTCTTCATGGCTTCCTTTTGAGAAAGAATAGTACTCTACTACATAATGAAAGTATTTTTCACATATAGGAATTACTTTGAAATGGGCTACTTTAAAGAGGAAACTAAGACTATTAAGAAAGATTTTCACTAATCAAAAAATATTGTGATTGACTTGAAATCTGTTATTAAAGCAAAAAATTATAAAATGAAAAATATTTACAAATCTAAATGAACTTATTTAAAAAGAAATAAAGAGGGAAAGAATGTGCCTGATGTTTTTTTCACTTTTTGGATTGATTTTTAAAGTAATTAAATTTTCACAAATTGTTTTTACATCTTTTGATCATTTGCACATATACACAATACAATTTGAACATGATTTATAGATTTAACTGCGATAATTGTATTTTTACTGAGACAAAGACCTCGGTCTTGGAAACACACATGATTTATTTTCAGAGCAAATAAAATACTCTTATCTTCATAAATCAAATCCTATCAAAATGAAGATTAATTTTAATTAAATTGCAACATGGTTTGAGTTTTGTGGGGCTTTTTTTTTTTTATCCCAAGTTATCTTAACTTTACAGCTCACGGTAAAGGGACATAGCTGGTGCTGCTGCTGCTGTGTCACAGACAAACAACTGCAGATCAGCTCTTTCTCTGCTCTAAACTGCTGATGTCCCACATTGCTTCAGGCGTGTTTCAATACCTAATACCATATTAACCTTATTTGAATTACTGATTCCTTGGTCTGGCAGACAAACTGAGGCATATTATCCATTAACTTTTGGCAGAATGAGTTTCCGTTTTTAAGGTTCAGCTCTTCCCATAAGCGCAGATGCCAGAATATTTTAAAAAGGCTTTTATGCACATTGCAAGCAGGATCATCAAGATATATGTCTGAGCCATAAAGGTACGTAAACATAAAATGCCTACTGGTTTAAATATGAGATCTGGTCTATGCATCTTTGTTAATATGATCCTCAGATTAACACTTAATCCTTAATTAATCTTCAGATTTCCTCAAGTCTATCACCTTTACTGACTGTGACCAGAACTTTAAATTAAAGGTGTTCATCCCTGGTTTTACTTCCAGAAATGAGCATTAGACACCAGGAAAAATGATTGCAAAAGTGAAGCCTTAGTTTATGGAGTTTGGAATGACTTTGTTTTTTGTGAGGGATAACAGTCAGCAGTTTTGGAAGAACAATCATGAAATCCATCAGAAAATTCCTATAAATTAATAGAATTTCACTGAAGATAATACAGCAAAAATACTTTGTAATATTTGAGAGTCTGGTAACAAATACCTGTATTTTGGATAAGATGAATTAAAGGGATAAATAGTTAAATATTTGCATATTTATATGTGTGTGTACATGAAGATATAGATAGATCAAAGCAGATTATAAAAACAAACACACATTCACACTTACAGAAAATAGCTAAAAGCCAGTGTTTCAGCTTTCCCTCTTTTTTGATTCATACTTCCAACACCAAGAGTATAACCTCAATGAAGGTAACAAAAAAAAAAAATTTAAAATATTCACTAATAAAGACATTACTTTAAAATCTATCAGTAAGTCCAAAAAAGAGCAGTTTTGAACCATGCTGCTTTGGTTTGTATTTCACTGGACAGTGGGAAAAACTCTTAGAACAAATGGGCATTGCACTTTTATAAAATACACCCTATAATAATGAATGCTTGCACACTCCATAACCCAACACAGTTTTCACATATCCCTCCTTTGAAAGCACATAAAAATAATCTGACAAGTACAGTGGAAGAAAAACTAACAAAGTGTCATTCTACAGCTGAAACAAAAACACCTCTTGGCTCCACAAACATTTTAAAATGGCCAAGTACCCTCTGCACAGGCTGGTGCCCTCGTGCAATGCACAGCCCCACTGCCAAGAATTCCCCCCAGGATTTCTTACAGCAGCCTCAAAGGCATCTCTAGCATTTCTCCGAATTTACCAGCAAAGAGATAGTGCGTATATATGGATGCACAGACACTTCCAGATTCTTTTAGGGTGGCCAAGGATGATACTATGTCCCAGTGCCCATCATCACCAAACAGCTGGAAACTGGCACCCCTCTTGCACCATCCATGTCCTTGGCTGGTCATCAGATCAGCCTGCTTCCTTTGAATGACTTGTATTGATGCTTCAGGCTATGATAATCTGATAATCAAATCCACACCAAAAATGGGCAATGCGCGTGCATGCAGTCTGTCCCACCGCTTCTGGCCTGGGGTCGATCAGACCCAGCAGAGTGACAGCCTCAGAGCGATCCAGCCATTCGCAAAGAAAAGGCACGCAGAGGCCCTTGGGTTACATTAAGCACCATGATGCATACATGAATATTCAACATAGCCAAGACCCTTCCCTGAATCCTGCAGTCTCTTGTCTGCTAACTTATACCTAATTTGAAATTGTGAGAAAAAGCATTCTCCCATAGTTTGCCCTCATTACTTTTTTAATTACACAGTTTTGAAAAGGTGTTGAAGAGGTGCTAATCTGAGCAATTATTTTTTATTGTGGACTATTGTCAAACCAAGTACTGCAGAGAAGGAAAATATTAGCCAGCTAGTCTCTCTTTTTTTTTTTTTACTTCTTCTTTCTTAAAAACCTTTGCTTTAACTACTAGCAGAGATTATATTTTTTATTGACTATGATTTAAATTTTGTTATGTTTTATATTTTAGGGTGTTAATTCTACATGATAAACACGAGGGCCATTCCAATATTCTTGATTTTCAGTGATCAGGAGATATCAGACCCAGATGTGGTCAGTGCATGAGGTCTGGTGTGGGATTCCACCCTTAAGATTCTGCTGTGGTTACGGTATATGAAAGGGATAAGATATGATACATATGTTAAAAAGAATAACCAGAAGGTCCTTACCTAACAAAGTCAAGAAACAATACAAGTCACGAGATTTTGCACTCCCTTGCAGCAGTGCCCAAGATCAGAACTATTTCACATAACTCTAGTTTTGTCTGTTTCTAGTAGATGTTAAGTAAATCTGGTGTACGCTGCAGTTTCAGTAATGAAGGTGGGCGCCAGTCAGCTGGTGAGTGTGCCACTGTCAGGACTTTGAACCTCTGAAATGGCAGAAGAGCTGTGCAACACGCATGTAGGCATTTGCCTGCCTGCTCGGTGTCAACACTCCCTTTAGGAACTTTTAAGGTGGGGAGGATATTTGCCAGCAGTGAGCTACTGTGAGGCGTACATTATAGCCAAGGACCTGGTGGGATTTGTTGCCCTCCTACAAAAGCACAGGAGCTCTGGTGTAACGTAGGCAGATTTTACAAGTGCCCGAAGCACGCTAGACTTCATATCTCTTAACCTTTTTCTACAGTGCACCTGAAGCGGTGTGCTTAAGGACACGAGGGTGATGCTCCTGAGCCCGCAGGGCAGGAGCTAACCTGCAGCTGGTCCAGGTGGTGGCAATGAGGACGTTTGGGTGGGGAGGGGCCAGGTGGAGCCACCTCCTCTGGGCTGCTGAGCACCAAGGCTGCCCAGACTTGGGCTGTATTTGCTCTAGGAGTTTCTGTGTGGCTTTGCTGGGGACGGAGGTAGGTCTGAGCTTCCAAAAGAAAGACTTTCTTGGAAGGGAGTTTGGCAGGGGGCTGATGAAGGGTTTTTAGTAATTCTTGTGTGAGTGCAAGAGGGTGAGGCAGGTTGCGTCTCCTTAGGTAAGTGGATGGTGTTCATTACTAGTAGATAGTCTTACCCTAAGCAACAGGTTAATGTAGGTAACATTACTTCTTAACAGCATTTCAAGAGTTGTAGGAGAAGGTCTGGAGATGTAGGGAGTCAGGTGCTTGTGTGGGATTTGTGGTCTGTTTGCAGCAACGGGGAGGACCTTGGACTTGAATTGTTTGTTTTTCTAGATGAGTGAACTGAATTTGAACAAATAATGAAAACTACAGGCTTAGGTTTGCTGTCCATGTTGAAAGAGAATGCTAGGCTTCTTGTCACTATCTAAACAATCTTATCAATTAATCGTCTAAGTGCTTTTTACTTCATTTAACACAACCAGCTTGCAAAACTTTGGTCATTTGTGCTCTTTATAAGTTTGTGGGGGTAAAACCAGCAAAAATATATTGGTGAAGATTGCAGTGACCTGGAATAATAAGGGGTTTTGATTATGTCTTAAGAATTTGTGCGGTTAGCACTTTATTGACTCCTTTGCTTTTGAGAATTGGCTGTCGATGAAAGGTTAGGATTGGGGTAGCTTGGTAACTGTTGCTAGGCAATTAATTTCACCTGGAAAAAGGCAAACGATGAACTGTTTTAATTAAGATACTGTATTTGAAAGCAGATTTATTGATGGTTTGTCTCAACTATGTATTTCATCACCTAAATCCTGCTGATAAGCCATGCTTAGTTCTGAAAGATCCATTAGCTGAGTGTGGTTATGGTAGCTGACACAGCTGATCTGCTTTCCTTTGGGCACTCCTGCAATAAACATCTAGAGTCTTCTACCACTTAAGTAAGTAGCTGTTGAAAGGAAGAATATTGCATATGGACAGCTCTTTAAAATTTTGTAATGTATACTTACCACTTAAGCATGCGGAGTACCAAAGTATTGCTATTTGCTCTGTAGCTTAGTGAGGTCTAAAGTTTGAATTTCTTCTGTGCGCCCCTCCCTGCTGCTTGATGATCCCAATTTCTGTAGCAGGATTAAAGCGTGTTAATGTTGCTTCAGCTTTAACATGTATTTGTATGAAAACTGGCTTAATTCATATCTTCATTTCTGAGCAGGATGCCCCTAGAGTGGGTCTTTCCAAGACAGAGTTTAAAGAGAGTGCTTTAATTTTCAGAAAACTTTCCTGTTCTGGGGAGCAGTAACAGTTTTATTGAACTTCTTTTCTCTCTTCCGACACTGTAGAGAGGTGGCAACTTGTACGGTTTTGGGGTGTAGTACAAGCAACGCTTGCCCTTAGACTAGAGACTGAGGAAATTCCAGCTGTGCTGCGTGTGTCTGGTGAAACTGTACACACAGTGCACTGAAGGTAATGAATAGGTTGTCTCTGAATAACGTGAGGATTTTTCCCTTTGACATAGTACAAATCCCCGTTTATTCTGTGAGCAAAGAGTCAATATGACTTCAGTGCTTAGCCCTGTCCTTTGCTATGGGAATGTGTTCCCAGAAAAGTGTTTCTGTTCAATATATCTGCTGCTTTTGTCAGACACACACTATGTGAATGTCTTGTCGGATGCATGAAGGTATTGGCTTGGTGTTTTCAATATAATCTGAACTAGTTATTCCTGGACTCGTGCTGAGGTGTCACTTGCTCAGTTTCTCAACAAGACAGTACATTTTTTCAGTTTAGAAAACCTTAAATTCTTGTTGCAGCTTCTTCAACAGAAATTGTATAGAAACAGATCTTATTCTGTAAAAAGCATACCTGGAAAAATAAATTTGGTTTGTTAGAGTCTCTGCTAAAATAAAATGGTGTTAACAAAGCAGAACTTTGCGGCAGCTTTGGGATAATATAACCTTGTGGAGGTGGAGGGCAGAACAGGCAAGAAAGAACTGTAATGTTCCTGTTTTAATAGGTTATGGTGATTCAAGATCAAACCATTTTAATGTACATCGTTTGTAATAGCAACACCAACAATGATACTTTTCCTTCACTTTTTACACTTCTGAAATCTATAATACTAAAACATGTTTCTTTACGTAAGTCTGAGCAAATTAAACTGAGCTTAGCATACGTATCAAATATCAGTATCTCATGGTTGTCCACAGCTTGAACTGTAAAGGAGGAGGAATTCAAGGAAAGAATAAGTTGCCCCAAAGACTGTGGCTGCTATTATTGTTTTTAAAATCTGTGGTGAATAAATCTGGCTGTGATATGAATTTCTGAAATTGCCTACCTGGTGAGGAACATCCTATCCCCTTCAGTACTTTATTTCCTAAGGGAGATAAAAGTTTCTGTTCTCCTTTCAAAGTTATCTTTCTGAACTATGAATGTTTTTGTCTACATATCTCTATCTCTTTCTTTCTTTCTCTCTCCCCAACCCAACCCTCACCCCTCCCCAGGCAGGGTGAATACCTTCATTCCAGTCCTTGCTCCTAATAATACGTACTCATCCTCAGTGAGAATACTTAGTTTCTTGTTTAATTTTAGTCTCGTACCAAGACACTGATCTGCTGCTGGAATTTCTAAAATAGCCTTCTCCTAGCTTCTGCTTTAATCAGCTTTTCTTCACAATGGAACATTTAGCAACATCAAATAATAGTTTCAGACCTACTTTCATACTATGAATCTTCTATTCTAATTAGTAATTTTAATGTCTCATTTGGTTTTTACCGTATGTATTCTATTTGTGGTGCTATGAAATCATATTTAACATAGTTCTGCATTTTGTGAATATTTTAAGACTAGAAAACACTTGGGTTTATATGGCTACCATTTAAAATAAAAATAATTTTATTTGCATATTTGGATCCCTTTGGGAGATTATGAGGTGACAAATATTTCCTAGAAAGCTTGCCCATGGACCAAACAGTAAAATTATCATTTTCACCCCTAGGATCCATCTATATGTATATTTTCAATTAATATGTAAACATTCTTAACATGACTTATGCATGTTCAATTATGATTGGAAGAAAGGGAAAAATATAGAAACATAAGGAAGCAACACTATTACTATAAAATTAAAACACTTGATTAAAAAGAGAGTAAGCATACGTCTTGAACTGGACTTCCACTGGTCAGGCTGCTTCCTTTGTCTCATCCCCTCCTGTTTAATTTCATTGTAGTTATGATTTCTTAGTGCAAAGACCAAGTGGACTCAAATATGGACACAAGTGTTAGTTGTTCCCATATTACTAGAATGCTCTGGATTGTTTCATTATGACATTTTTGACTACATATATTTTAGCAAATATGAGTTTTTTAAAATTGTATAACTAGTTCAGATTCATATCATCATATAAATTATTCTCTCCGATTTCTTATTACTTTGGCTGACTTTATTTTTAAATAAATCTAGGATTTTAAGCAAATATTAATAGCCTGTTATGTAATTTTTAGAGGGGATTAATTTTGTTGTAATTCAGTTGCGCCTTCTATGTAAGAACATAGAGGTTGTATTTAAAAAAAAATCAGCCTGTTGATGTGTCTTTCCCTCACATATTTTTCCTCTGCAATAGCTAACATCAAAGTTGTTTTCTAATGAGGTGGCTTAAAAGAAACGAAACTTCCGGAGAAGCTCTCTAAGAATGTGAGTTTATTGCTGCTACAGCTCAACAGCAGGCAGCCAGCTCCCAGATGCAGAGTGGTGGAGCCATGTGCAAGGCCAGGATGTTTTTCACGCTACATAGTCTGAGCTGCTCACTATCCATCAGGGGCTGATGGTGGCTGCGGGCAGCCCTAAGCCCTGATCTGGGAGAGGGATAGTACTGTTGCACCCTGCCATTAAACTCTGTGTTTCTGTTCTGTGTGTGTAAATTCCAGGTACTGAGACGCTCAGCTTGAGCCTGCTATCTGGATTTTTGCTGAAGTTTAGAGGAAGGGGTAGAAGGTGGGGTTCTAGGTTAAGATGTATATGGAGGAGGGCGGAGAAGGAGAGGAAGAGACTAAAGAGCTCTAGCTAATAATTTCCCTTTAGAAAGGCTTAATTTGGTGTCTGAACATGACCTAATCTCACTATTGATAGTGTTTCTTCTGGTTATTCAACACTTGACGAGAATGGCCTTGTCAGTAGTGCTGTGGACAGGAAGAAGAATGGCAGTCTCAGTCAAAAACCAATTTTAACATTGTAAAGCAACATGCTATGACAAAAGCCAACTTTTAAGGATTAAATTTTTATAATTATGGAATGTAACAATGCAGAACGCAGTCATTTCTTTAGCTGCTGACTTCATTGTTTCAGTCTTTCTCATATACCAAAGTCCCTTTCTGCACCTGGCAAAGAACTACTCGTGGCAGACAGGGAACAAATTGCTGCTTTCACAAGTTTGAAAGTTTCAGTCATTATGGGAAGAAAGTTCTTACTAGAAGAACATGCGAAATTGCTAAATGTACTTATGTATGAGTGAGATACATAGTACTTTTTATTAGATAAATTAGGATTATATTGGAGGTTAATTTTGGCTCAACCTTTGATGTATAATAATTCAAACTGTTAAAAGCAGCTCTTCAGTCCTGGAGTGCTTATCTCTCTGTGTCATTATTTCAAAAGTGAATGAATGTCCATCATAATGATTTCCCAAATTGCCACTGTTATTTGAGAAATGTACTTCTAGAGAGCTAAGCATACCAGTAATTGTTTAAATAAATAACAAGATCTTAAATATGCCATAGAAAAACAGTACAATTATAAGGTGCATGAAAAACAGTTTACATTAAATTTTCTTCTGTCCTTTTTTTTGTTGGAGTAAATAAAAGGAATGACTGGAAGGGTTTAATACGACGCAAAGTTTTAATCCTTTCAAAAAGTTCATGAGCAGGACCGTTCCAGAATACATTTGGTAACTTCATAAGGAAATTTTAGTTGTGGTTCAGGTTTGTCACTTCAAGATGGAGCTTTTCATTGGCTCCTAGGTCTTCAGCCTGCAAGTAATTGTGCACTTCATCTTTATTTACCATGCAAAGGGCACCAGAATCAACAATTTTTTTTATCAAAGCTGGACCTTTTTTATTTTTTTCTGGTCAGTGCCCATCAAGGTGCATGCAAGCGCTTTCTGAACTAGGCTGCTTGTAGCAATGTATTTTAGTCTAAGAAAACTTGTATTAGCTAAGAATCTTTAAGCATTGTTTTCTTTGCTCAGAGAAATAAAAAATTGGCAGCAGTTAGTGTGGTAATTTTCTCCAGTGTTTGAGTCGGTATCATTTTTATACCACAGGAATAGAAAATAAAAGTAACTTTTCCTGAAAAGTGAACATGAAGCAACTTCAGTGTCTGGCCTTATTTTGGACACCATCTTAATGTCAGGGGTGGAGTACTTTGAGCGCAAATGATTTTGTACAGTCATTAGCCGCATTTTTATCTTCCTGGTCAAAAAAAACTCCGTGACATAATGATGGAATGCAAGCTCCTACCATGCAGAAAATAGACATTGTTTAAAAAGTCAACAAATGCATTCGTCGCTCAACACTGAAGCAAGCCAACAAGCAGGCTCCTAATCATAGAGGGGTCTAAACAGTAATAAAAATCAGACATTGTATTGCTGACTGTCTGCATTATTTTTGACTCAGGCATGCTGTAATGATCTTCTACTCTGTTTTGCTTTTAAATTGTAGCAGTGTAATTTTTATAATCATTGCCGTGTCTCAGTTCTTGGCCTGTTCTCTTATCTTCTAGCCAATACTGTAATTTCACTTAATAGTCCAGTCATTTACTTTTTTGCTCACATGGCTGTCTCCGGATGTAATTTGTGCATATTCAGAGTGAACTCCCTGAAAAATCCTTATCGACTACAAAGATGAGGTTTCTTTTGTTTAAATAGCAAGCTTCAATCCAGGCTTTGAACTAAAGTTACTATGAAGTTACTGTTGACAACCTGAACTTGTCATTTTCCCTGAGAAGGTTGCTTTGTAATAGAGCTGATACTGGACCAAAAGCACCCCTAGTCCTATCTATTAGTGTGCGCTGACTTTCCAATCTTCTTTACGTAAGTCTGCTACTAGTTTATTAATTTTTACAGGTACCTTGAGAGTCCGTGTAGCCACCTTGTTGCTTACATTTGGCTTAGTCTGATATGACCTTGTGCATTAATCAGTGTTTTGCAATTGCATTCTTTGTTTCTTCATTCTTAAAGTCTGGTGGAAGCCACTTAGTTGCCTTCAGACCTCTTCTTACCTTATTTACCTCATCATAACTTCTAGATTTTGGGCCTGAGTAGAAATTTTCATTTCCTACAGGTTTCTTTTGCATGGAAAGTGGCCTTTGGGAATGCTTCTCCCTTTGACTTCTTCCTTTTAAATTTAAATTTTTTCCTCTATGTTTTTCAAAGTATTAGTGACCTGGTAATTGAGAGGTAGCAGAGATCATTAATTTTATTTTGTCACTGTTTTGAATGCTTTTTCATCATAGTCCAATTGTCCATGGCAAACTTATGTTACTACATGATCCTATTGCCTCAGTCCTTTAACGCTACTGTTTTTTCTTTGGAGAAGAAACCCAACCAACCAAGGTCCGGCATGCATCCATGGGGAAGGGACAACATTGCCTTAATATGTTTTAACAATGTGTAAGACTACGGAGTGTGACACAGAACAGAGTCTAGATACAAATGAAAGACTGATATGCTTTTTTTCATACTTGGTCATGTGTAACTGAATTTTTCAATGTCTGTGCGGAAAAGGGGAGTAAGGTGTCAGACCCAGCACCACAGCTTATGAGGATGACATGAGTCATGCAGCTCTGTTAAAAAGCAGGATTTCAGTTTCTTAAGCAAGTACTGAAAGTTGTAAGCATGGTAGGCTTACCAAATTAGGAAAAGAGAATAAGATGTCAGCTTTACTATCCCATTCATAGCAACAGCATTACATGTTCATGAATTTAAGTTTTTTCTTCTTCAAAGGACCACTGAAATGTACTAGCACATTATATTCAAAGTTCAGTCTTGATTTTGATCCCGATCAAAGGGATATGCTTCAAGTATTTTGACATCTAATCCTTTTTTATCACTTTGATCGTTTCAGACTTAGGTACAAGTAACCACTTCCACTACCTGTGTTAGCCAAGACTGAAAAGCATCTTACTGCAGATAATGAATGCTGCTGCTTGGAACTCCATCCCCTTGATATTTTAGTGTGAAAGATGTGTCTCTCCTTTTGCCTGCGGTTTTCAGCATTGCTGCACAGTACCATGGGAAAAAAAGTACTTAAAAAAAAAAATCTATTAAATAATAATATAGGAGCAACAGATATGAAACCTTCACAGGGTACATGTGAATTCTATGCAATACAGTGTGAATGAGTCCCTAGAGAGTAATAGCAGGTTAAAACAAACAGGCGCTTTATTGTTATAATATAAAATTTCTCATGAGATGCTATCATTAGGCAGATCATTGCAGACTTTTTTTCTTTTTGTATCATAAAATAGAACTGGCGTTTACTGGGGCTGATATCTTACAAAACTAGCTATAAAAGAGGGATTTATGGAGGCAGCAGAAGCCACATAAAGTTTGCTTTGTGGTGTTGAGTGCTATGGATGGGCTCCAGAAACTAATGGGCTGAGGTCTCACCAGAGTTTCCTCAGTGCTAGGGATGAGCCAAGAGGGTCCTAACTGGTCTGTTGTAGTGACAATCTGCTTTTGTCACTAGGTTCATTTGATAAGATAGCTCTTGCAGTTCTGCCACCATGTTGACCTCAAAGCTGTAACAGTTAAAATGTGACCCAAAGTACTTACCGTATATATCGCTTTGTAAATTTGAGAACAGTAACTGCTGGGGAAAGACATTTCCTGGCTTCGTTTCCTCCTTTTCAAATGTGTTTTTAAAAACCCTAAAGAACCGATTTACACTCAATTCTTCAAGAAATGATGGTGTGTAGGGTTAAATACATGAAAGTTGTACCATTTTGCTTCCATAAAATGTCACCAGTTTCATAAATGTGGGCTTTTTTTTGTTTTAATTCTATTTTGCCACAGGTCTCTTCACCTTGCTCAGACAGCATTACCAATCCTCTTTTAAGAGGATCAGTGAGGAGATTGTATTTTTTTCAAGGGTGTGTAGGGAAGTGTGGAGAAAGACTAGTACCAAAACAAAGGGAACCTCCACCACAGCTGTGAGCAACTGGTTTCAGCCATCCATCTTTCCTCGTCTTTCTGGTTTATTGCCTGCTTCCTATGCATTTTTCCTACTGCTTGCCCTCACCTGTCTCCTTTTCCCTGCTGAAGTCCTATTCTTCGTCCCAAGCTGGACCTCTGTTGGAGGGGAGGGAACAATGCTATCAAGAGTTTTGCAGGTCTTGCACTGATTTTTGTGTTTTATGGACAGCAGGGCTGAAAGAGAAACAAGTGCCAACAGGTAATTTTGTTTTCAGATAGTCCAAGTGTGAAATGTGTGAGCTCCATTTATCATTCCAGCTGAGTGTCTGTGGAGACTGACATGCTCATGTTTGCCCATTGTTTTTGGTTTTCCTTGACTAAATGTTGCCTGCTGGAACAAACATTTTTTAAATCTGAATTTCTGAGCATGCACAAATGATAAATTGCTTCATTTGTTCAAGAAACACTTCTGTAAGAATGTTTTAATTGTTATTAATAAGGGGGGGGAAGGGCTATGATTGGTGACGGGTGTTCTTTGTAAGCAAAAAATTTTTTCGACCATCCACAAAGGCAATAGATGTGAAAAATAACTAAATTTGGAGGGCTGCAATTATGTGATTTATTTTTACATACAGATATATTAGAAATCCATCCTTTATGTTTCAGAGGATGTTAGTTTTGGAAAGCTACAAGCTATAAATACTGAGATGTGCTTCCTACAACTTTCCACCATCACATACTAGGTATAGAAAAGACAATCAGAAAGCAATAAATGTTTTGCGCAGTTTGAGGACCACTTGGTGCTCTGGCAATTCAAATCTGTTACAGGTGGTGTAAGTACTGTTATCTGCCATTAGAAAAGGACTTTGTGTGTTCTGAGGACAGCTATTCCTGTTCATATTCATAAACAGATGCTTTAAAATGTAATTATTTACACATTTCTTTTGTAGCCTTTTAAGCAGTATATGGACCTTCTGGTCCCCCATTACTTAGCAGTTACTCAGGGGGCTCATAACTATCTTGGGATTTCTTCTCTGCCTACCTCCTTGGTGTGCCTTCAGCCACCACCACCAAGCTGCACTTGCAGCTTCCTAAATGGAGGCAGAGGCCAGCACTTTAATACTTTCCTTCTATGTAGTTTCTTCTGTCTTTTGAGAGCCACTTGGAGAGAAAAAAACAGACAAACTTTCCTTCAAATCTGAGCCTTCTGCTATTAGCAGCTTTCGGTGACAATACAAAGCTGAGTGAGCCTACCTTCAGAAACATACCTCTTTCTCTGGAAAACAAGTGGGTGCCAAGAATTTTTCCAGCAGTTGTCAAGAGGTAACTAATTCTTCAGTTTGTCTCAAATCAAAATTAAAGTGCTCTGTCCCTCTGTTTAAACCTACATGACCTTCTGCAAGAAAACACAGGCTAAAGAGTCTGGCAGTTAATAAGTGAAGCTGTTGCCTTATGCTATGATAGTATTTCAATATCCTCAGAATAGCCAAAGGGAACAGATCCTCTAGTGCCTTTGACCCACATCATCTTAGTGGCATTTTATGTTTTGCAAAAGCACTGATCTGTTCCTTCGTAACTCTCTGGCGACTTGCGCAGGCAAGGCTGAAAAAGATAAGCTGTGACGGGTGCCATAAAACCAAAGGGAGTGGAGAGAGATGCCTGAACAATTCAAAGTGATTTTATTAAGCCCTTTTTCCATAATTTGTTAGAGGGAGGGAAAAGCATCTCTTTCACTCTTGGCCAGACTTAGAATTAGCCACCGCCTTCCTTTCATTGCCTTGGCACCTTCGTGGCACTGTTGCTGGTTTGTTAGCAGCTTCAGCTTGTGAATAGCCAGTCTGTTCCTGCATGCAGAGGGCCATAATTTCATCTCACCTTTACAGATATATTGCTTTGACTTTGAGAGTTGTGAGGAAACTCTCAATGTTAGCTTTAATTAGTAATTATTTTGGTTGTTTTCCCTAGTAAAACTTGTTTCAGTTTAATGTGAACTGTCTTTTCCTTTGAATAACTCAATTGATTGAGAAATGAAAGTCCTTTTGTATGAGAAGAGTACCTTTGCAGTTCATTTTTAAGGTATTTGAGAAAACCTTGAAAGCTTCTGGAAGAGCTGGCTTCTAGCTTTCTAAATGTAGCAAGGGTGTAGTTTGGTAGGGTGAAGATTTTCCTAAATATTTTTATAAGTCTTTCTCAGTTTTACTTAAGTAATAAAAGGGAAACAAACTTCTTCATGTTGGTATATGAAACATTTGACCACCTTTTACTTATCAGCAACGCTAGGGAAGAACTTCACAAGTGTCTTTGAAGGAGGTGGGATATATCCTACAGATGCTCATTTGTTACTTTGAAGAATGTGTGGTAAACATCCTTTCCCATCTGTTTCATGGCTATCAGTATTTTTAGTTTAAGGAAAATGACTTGAGCATTTGGAGCTTTTTTGAAACGTGGAAAGGAGTCTTACCTGGCCCACAAACTGATCCTAACCTACACCTGTGTATACTTTCTTCCCTTTCTCACAAAGCTAAACCATTTCATAGCGTTTTGGTGTTGGAGCTTTTCAGATATGAGCCCACTTAGGCTGTCCTATACACAGGTGATGGTTATTCCCTGAGCTCTGTGTGAGGGTTTCCTTTTGCCAGGAGGCACTACAGGTACATACTCTAACATGCTCATGCACCCGGAGCACATGGGCATCAGCATTTTGCTGGTAGTAGGTTTGTACAGAGGATAAAAGGACCTGAGGGAATGGCAGGAAGATGTGCCAGGGGAGGTTTAGGTGGGGTATGAGGAAAAGGTTCTTCATGCAGAAGCTGATGGAGCCCTGGAACAGGCTCCTCAGGGAGGCAGTCATGGCACCAAGCCTGACAATACTCAGGGAGCACTTGAACAATGCCCTCAGAGATGTGGTATGAATTTGTGACACTCCTGTGCAGGGACAGGAGTTGGACTCTGATCCTCATGTGTCCCTTCCAATTCAGGACATTCTATGATTCTGTGATAAGCCTGGTTTTCTGGCTGAAGTCAAAGGGTTATATGCTCATATGTAAATCTTTGGCATTAAAAGACTTTTTCAAGAGAATTTTGGCATGCCTTTCTTTATATGGGTTTCATGCGTAATATCTAATGCAAGAGATGAATTTTTTTTCTCTTAAGGTCCCTCAGTTTGAGTTTCATTTTGACAAAAGGATTTGTATTTTTTGGTTCATTATTTGCTCTATATGTACAGCTTGTATCCTTTATTATAAAACACAAGTCAATGCTTTTCTGCATCTTTTGGACAACTTGACATAAAGACAGGTGATAAAGAGAAATGTCTGACTCTGAAAGCAGGCTTAAAATAACCTGGAGGTGTGTGTATTTATGATGCTTAGCCTGTCCAGAACTGTAGGAAGCAGAAATCTTTTGGAAATTATTAGCCTGAATATTTCCATTAATGAAGCAAGCATCTAAATCCATAAGCAGTACTATAGTCTACAACAAGCCTGTGTATCAAAGCACTTGCAAGTGTCTCTTAAAACCAGTAAAATCAGAGGTAAGTTCACATTTATCTAATGCAGTGAACAGATAATGTCATGAACTACTACTTTGGCTATTAGTACCTGTCTGTGGTGTGGAAGGTTCTCTCCTGCAGAAGATGTTTCAGTAATACACTGCAGCAAAGAATAAAATAGTTACCTCTATCTAAAAGTCAGCATATATAGTGTACATATATACTCATTTTGTAACTGTAAAGCCTCGTATAGTAAAGGCAGTTGGGGATGATGTAGCAAAACCTGGACCAAGTCAGAAAAATCTCTTCATAAAGGTATCTCTTACTATATACAGTGAAAGGAAATGGTTCTGATTCCCTTCTCCCCACTTCATTGAAGTGCTGATATACCCTTTAAAGAGGTAACATTTATCAAGTTACAAAACTGAAGGTAGAAGGAGAAAATAAAGGCAAGGGACAGAACAAACCCCCAACTCTGCTGCAATATGTCAACATTCTTCAGGGCCTCCTGGATGGAGGTGTTGAAGTCCAGTCTGTTGATTTCAGACACAAGTGGCACATTACTGTGTTGAAATGATCCCACGAAGTAAAATTTCATGAGGAATAAGACACCAAGTTGCTGTGCTCAGGCTACATACCTGGCTGTTCAGGCTCATGTCTTTGCTGCCATTGGAGCACGCAGGTGTAGGAAAGGGGTTCATCTCCCTTGGAAAAAAGCTCTGAAACAAATTGGTAATGTTGCCATGATTAGTCTTGGAGGTGCTTACAAGACAGTACTTTTCAGAGTGCTATGATGTACTCAGGTCTGTGCCAAGTAGTTTAGACTTGTTAATTGTAGATGCAGTGACACATTCCAGCTGTTGCAGTCAGTTTTTGCACTTGTCTACTTGCATTGTTAAGAAAAGCTTTTTTTTTGCCCTTTCATTCATATCTGGCTATTGCTTTTGGATAAAAAATGCTTACCTACTTCAACAGAAAAACCATTTTTCTTAATTTACCAACTACTCTTCCTGTCATTATGACAGATCTTGAGCTATAACAGCTCAATCCCAAACATAACTTTAGGTTTGCTTTAAAGTCAAGATAGTTCTAAAGGAATAATGTTAAATGTTAGATTTAAATTGATTAAGGATATTCATCTCTACTAAAAACATTGCACTGATCCCTGTTGCTTGCTTTTACATTTTAATGGCTTATATTTTAATATTGCTGGGTTGTAACTTTGAAAATTTGAGTACATTCAAGCAAGATTCTCAATTTTAAGTTTTAAGAAGGGTACTTGAACACTGTTAGCAGCTGACAACTTCTGATAAGGAAAGAAGTTGGAAAAACTTTCTTATGACTGAATAAAGCAGAAAAATAATTCCAGGGTACTTAAGTGGTTTTCCCTCCTGTTTGAGGCAGATGCATGTGGATTTTTCACTTCTAGGTATGTTCTATCTGGCTGCATACAACATATGTTCTTGATTCTGCCTGTGGTTTTTTAGGCAAGTGATAGCAGAACCATCACAGAGAAATTTACAGAAATCGGGCCATTTTTAAGAATAAATCACTTTGTTTTAACTGGATGTGAATTTTTTTCTTGTTAGTGATTGAAGTGATAATACAATATGTCAAATGCATTAATTTTCACACTCTAATATGAGAATCTGAGCACCACAGTAACTGAAAAAGTTGGCAAATAATTCCTTCATCAGTTAGGTGTATTTCAGGGTGGGACTTCAGAAAAGCTTCACTGGCACTAGCAGAACCTAAAATTATGTCTGCTGGGCAAAGCCGGTGGAAAAAGAAGAGAAGAAAATATCAGATTATAATTAGATTGATATTGTCTTTGGGATTAAAACATACTTGCCAGAACATCAACATTTTCCAGTGTCTCAGATGTCTTTCACCATTGCCACCAGTGGGAGCTGTGGCAGATTCGTGCTTTCTCCCCCCCACATCATGAGACAAGTCCTTGAAGAGAGACATATTTAGGATTCTTACCTCAGAAGGGCTGAGATCCAGCAGGTTTGTTGCACAGAGGTTTCACAGGTGCAGCACATACAGTTCACAGCCAAAGCGACTCATGAGCTATACTATACTAGGAGTGAGTCTGGCCCTGTACTGTCTTGTCCAAGAGTCATTGCTCTACAGCTGGGTAAATTGACTTTTCAGGCTTGGCCAAAATCAAAATAGTTCAGTTACATTTTGAATGCAAGAATTTGATTCCACTTCCCAAAGCTGCCAAATATTGTCGGTTTTGTAGTAAAGTACAGAAAGATAGAAGGAAGACATTTTATTGGTTTGGTTTGATAGGCTGCACTCTGTTTTTGGTGTAGTAAGGAAGGCCTGCTGGAGGTCAGAAACAACTAAATCAGCAAAAGATGCTAAGATAGCATTAAAAACACAGAATGGGAATATGCTTTGGTTTGGCATAGTGTCAGTCAGTCCAAATTTTACAGGAATCAAGGAAATGCTGTTAGAAATCAGCAACCTCTTTTTTCACTCTTAAAGAAAAGAGATTTCCAGAAATATTAACTGAGACCTTGTAGTGCTGACTTGATATTTTTTTTTTAAATTTCTGAACACAGATAGTACACCGACATCTTCTAGTAAGGTCTTATAAGCTTTTGCAGCATCGTAATAAGGTAAAATCCTCTGGTCAAGAATAGCTGTGGAAAGCATTAAGGCAAATGCATACATATTTGCCTGTTTCTGACTGGAGGATTAGTGATTTGTTTCTTTGTGAAACTCTATGCTGAGCTCTTAATTAAGCTTACCAGGCACAAGTGCACTTCAGGTGATCCAGATGACCTTTAAAGGGCCTGCAGCAGATGGTGGAAAGTCTGTGTTCCACACAGTATTCTGCTGTTTTGTCTGTTAAATAAGTATCTAATTACTCCCAGTCTTATCTTATTTCAACACAGTGACACTAAATTACTTACATGGCTGTAAGTAAGGTAATCCGTTGCCAATCCGATAAGCTTTTAGCTTGACTTTTTGGGAAGTAAACTTGCACCTGATGAGAATTTTCTTTCAAGCAGACAAGAGCTTCTTCCAGTACTTTTCCAGAGGCTCTTGACAAGATCACTCACTGTCTTTCCCGCATAGCTTTTTTTTTTTAGCTGGTCTAAATAAATTGCCTGTGACAAATTTGGGTTTTTGTTTTTTAACGTTTCTTTCTTGAGGGCAAAATGGCTTTTATTTGTGATATTTTACACTGTGACAGGCAAGAGGATACAAGCATTTCTGAAATAACATCAACTCTTCCTATGTGTGGATGCTGGACCATTACTGTTTTGTGGGTTGTTTTTTTTTTTTTTTTTAACAGCTACCTGTGTCAGTCAGAACAGCTATTATGTAGAGAAGCACTTAGGCAGGTGGTTGAGTCATCCTAAGTTAATTTCTTCTTCAGTATTGTCTTGAAGAGACCTAAGCTGTGAAAATACGCAGGTTGTTATTTGAGTTAGTATCTAGACTTTTCCTCACCTGTGACTCCTTCTTGGTAATTCTGAGAAGGTATGTGGAAAACTTGGTAACATCGGGGATGTTATTCCACCTCCTCCTCTCAGCCTTCCTGCCATCCTCCCCTGTGTATGCTAGCACACCTGCAATCCTGTGGGGCAGGGATGTTTGCCATTTAAAAAAAAAAGCATTCCTCATATGTACTCCCATGCATTAGAAAGAGGGGAGATATCCTGTGATTAAAAAGAACCCAAACAACTTAACACATAACTTCTAGTCTTCAAATAGTGAGCCTTTGCTGTCTAGTCCTGTCTTCAAAATATATTCTGGCTGTTATTGTCCTGCATCCCTGTGAAAGCTGCATGTCCTGCAGAAATTAATGAAGTTCTGCAGGCATGTGTTATGGCATTCACACAGAGCTCTGGATAGGATGAGGCTCCATAGGTGTAAAATTGCCCGTACCTCTTTATCTCAATAGCTTGTCTACACTACCAATATTAAGGGGAAAAAATGTTTGGGAGAAGTGTATCCATCTCACTAATCAACTGGTTTTTCATGTTTTATGTAGTTCATATGCTTCGTATCTGCCAGATACAAGCTGGGTTGGATATTTGATAGAGACCAGTGAGCAGGTCTTTAGGCCAGTAAATACAATTTTTTTTTTGCCTTTTAGCTCTGCTTTCCTCCTTTGTTTCTGAATTAATTTGTTTCATCAGAAACAGTAATTCAGTTAAAATGGTGTGAAAAGCACTCAATTCAGTCAAAACTGAGGATGACATGGCTGATATCTGGTTTGGTCTTGTAGAGAAAGGAAGCTGTGCTTCTGTCTTGTAAGCATTCGGAGATTAAAATAATATCTTGGTGCCCTGTGATGCTCTGTCATGACTCCACAACACCCTGTAGTGTCAACGTAGGTGGTGTCCTTCTGGGATCCTTGTATCTGCTAGAAAAGTGGAGTGCTCCATTCTGCTGAGCTGAGGACCACTGTAGCTGCTGCATCTCTTGCTGTTCTGGGTAATCCCCTCAGTTTTGCACAGCAGAGTAATTTCTCCCTTGATTTCCACCCTGAATGACAGGAGATAATCTGTTTTGTTTGAAAGTAAGGTTTAGGGTCTGATCAGTGTTCTTTAAGTTGTGTTTAAGAGGAGGTCGAATGAGATAATATAATGCTGCCTTCTGTCCTTAAAAAATCTGTAGATCTAGCCAGTGAAGGGAAATGTCTTATTCCTGTAATTTTAGTCATTGCCTTCAATAAAATTCTCGGAACAAAACCCAGGAAAAGACGAGCTCACAAGCAGCCTAACAACCTCTTTGACTTTATTCTCTTGAGTTCCCATAAACAGTTTACAAACTAATTGTCTTTAAAAGACAAAGACCTGTAACTAAGGGCAAGATGTTTAATGTGTTTCTGGTAAATATGCAATTTAATCTAATAGTGTTGTTTTTAGCTGTTAATATCCATGAATGACCTGTTTGGCATGAGCATCTGAGAGCAGAGCCGTCCTATTAACCCGCCAGGGTATCTGTTAGCCTCATTTTGAGAGTGATTTGGAAGAACCTGGAGAAGATCATTCTAAACAACGTAGCATGGTGCCAGGGAAGTATTACCATGAACATACTTGATGTATTTATTGCATAATCAATTGTTACAAAGGTCACTTTTTTGTTTTTGCATTAGAAATCATACCAAGTTAAATAACGTTTTTCCTCCCTGTGATAAGCTGTTGATAACTTCTGTTAAACTGGATAAAAGCTCCAACTGCAGAATTTGAGCTTTATCTCATTCTGTGGGTAAGAAGCCACCTGGAGGATCCTCTCCCTCCCAAATAAAACCCTTTCCTGACTTTCAGTGGAGTCTCCTATTTGTAAAATATCTGGCATTAGTGGTGTTAGTGCAAACACTGTGGCTGTGGAGATGGACCCTGAAGTCTCTGCCATTGCCCTGCTAAGAGGAGTATAGCTAAGGGTGCAGTGAAATGAAAAGCAGCCATGCCACTTCAGAGTGGTGAGTGGCATCTCCAAAGTAAGGTTTGGGGAGAGTCTAAGGACTGCCTGGCTGTCTTATCACTCCATGCTATGCCATGTTTAAAGGGTATTCCATTTCTTGTCTCATACAGAACAATCATATTCTCATTGCTTTTATCTGTCATTAGATGGGAATAATTGTACTGAGTCAAACTTCTTGTCACTAAGTGCATCTCTACGAGGATGCTCCCAGAACACAAATTTTTGAGGAAGGTGTAAGAAACCATGCAGCATGCAGAAATTATGTCCTTCAGGCATGACATTTTTGCAGGTTACCAACCTTGTGTCCACTGTTGTGGCAAGCTGAGGGACCCGTGGGAACAGTGGGGTGCCTGTGTGTGCCCCAGCCCTGTGCCTTTATTAATTTCTCTGGTCTTTGCTTGGTGAGCTGAGGAGGATGAAAGCTCACAACCCATTCTCCATGCACCATAGCAACATAGCTTTCTTAAATCTCCTAAGATAATCAATCTCATCTCTGAGGTAATCAATCAGTAACTGTTGAGTCTTACTACTATGGCTCTCCATTTCCTTAATCATTCATGTCATTCATACAATTGCCCTTGGACAGTACTTTACCTATCAGGTTCAATATCTGTAGTATATGATTTTTATCCTCTCCTTTCCTATTTTACTGAAGTTGACTTGTTTTAATACCTGTGAAAAAAATCATACCCATGAAAACCTATTATTCAAAGAGATTTTATGTTGTTGTACATATAGTTTTCATAGCTTGAGCTAAAGCAAATGTATAATTTAAATTTCTATTTAGATTGCCACTACAGGGCGTTAAATTGTTGTTACTATAATGAAACTGCACCAAATGCAGTAACATATTTAACAACCATATATGCGCCATAGTAGAGCATAACAAGTCAGTTTAGGATTTGGTCTCAGGAAACACTGAATGGTTTTTCTTTTTTTTGAAAGCATTCACAATTCACAGCTGCAAACTATCCTGTCTTGAAATATGACTCCAAGAATTAGCTATATGTTTATGCATGTGTTTAAGGACTTATTAGCAACTGCAAGAACTTGTTCTTTTATTTTGAAGCTAAAACTTCAGAGCAAAATAGTATAAGAAAGCTTTTCGTTTTGTTCTGAAATATTTCCAGACTCTGCAAGCAGCATGATTTAAAAATATTGCTTCCTCAGGTGATAATCTCAGACAATGTGTACTAGAATGATCACAATGTACATTTATCAGTGGACCTTTCTTGTATTTAGTTTTTAATTTTCTCTAGTTCTCTCAGGCTTTGAAGAAAAGTTAAAATGCCTGAATATTTAACTCAGCTGTTCACAGCTTCTCTGAAAACGACTCAATACTAAAATGAGAAGGGAAGTATACATGTATTGAAATTATGAGAGGTTCTCTCTGATCCTGAAGAGAAGTCCACCACAAGCTGAAAGCAGTGGGGAAAACCTAGGTGTTCTCAGTAGAAGCAACATTTTGGATTTCCAGATTTTTTTTAGGTCATGTTTTGTATTCACAATACCTATGTTAGAGAAGCTTGATTTTTTTTTTTTTTTTAATTTAAGCTTTTATTCACTGATCACATAGTACTGCATATTTCATAAATGAACTGAAATATACTTATAAGCACATCCAAACCATAGCCTTAGTCAAAAATATCAGTATCCATTTCACAGGCTATGAAATGACATGCATGTTAAATGGTACTTTTCCAGAATGACACAGGAAGTTTATAACTTGGGAATAAATCTCAGAATCCATGTTTTCCAGTACAAACCAAACCTTTCTCTTCAGCTGTCTGATAATCTCAGCAAAAGGTAAGTGACCAACATCCTTGTTCTTTGAGGTATGAGAAGATCCTCAGCACTGCAGTTTATGCAGTGCGTACACGTACAGCTACACTCTTTGCGCTATGCTTTTCAACCCTGTTGTGAGGGAAGGAGTAGCTCTAACATGTTCAAGAGAGAATTTCCAGGTGCAAATCCCATTTGTCTGTTGCTCCTGTTTCTGCCACTCACAACAATGACAGTTATTATGCTATCAGTTATTTTAAGAGGAGAAGGTGTTATATATCCTTTTCCTAGTGATGACTTCATAAAGAAAGAGAAAATCTCATTCTGCAGAGTGAGGGAACTGAACAATAAAAAAAAAGTTTTTATAGCTTTCACAAATTGTACTGTTCTTGTAGGGACAGCTAACGCTAAGCAATTCTTGTTGGCAATGACAGGCTGTTCTAGCCAACAATGCGGAGACTTACCTGCATACGATCAAAGTCAACACTGTGAAATGTTTCTATATGTTAAACACGAAAGCATATTTGGTCACAAAAGCTATACAGGTCTTAGGCACCTCTGAAAAATGTTTGTATACAACAATGGAGGTAAGGTCTAAATTCCCTTCTGAGATGTAAAACTAGTTAATTCCTGTGTCTTACAGCAGAATAATTTAGCCTCATCTTTCACCTGAAAAACCTAAGGCCTACTTCCAGGGACTGCAACACTTAGAATGGTGGTAGTCTCCAACAGGGTCTTGGAAAAAGTTACCAGAAGACTGGCGTGGCCCCAGGGTGCCCAGGGTACCTTCTCACCTGTGCCATGATCCTTAGGGTGACTGAAGCCTTCAGAAGGCCCACCAGGGAGGAGATGCTGAGAAATCCTGCAGACTTCCATGTTTTCTTGGTTTTTCAGCACAAGTGGTCATGCCACTCATCTGCTGCCACATTCAGCAGGTCCTGGGGCTGTGTGTGTGCTTCTGCAGTGTTGTCAGGCATGTCCAAGAGTAAAACTCTGTCCTCTTTAGGCTTCCTCTTAAAATGAGAATAGGGGGTGGATGGTCAGCGTTAGAATGTGAGTGAGGGTTAATTTGAAAGATGCTGCTTCTCTGGTCTGAAGTTCTATATTCAGTCTTATATTTATTTCAGTCCTTGCCTTAGCTCCATGGATAAAGCCACGTTAGTTAAAACTTAATAATGTTGGCTATCAAGGGTTGCACTTAACAGGCTGCTTTTCAGTATTCTGAATGCTTGCAGAGGAGAAGATTAATGTGCTTTTCATGTTCTGTCTTCATGGGGAAAATAGTTGTTAGCTCTTTCTCGGTAACTTGGCTCAGGGTTCTTTTCCACTTGATCTTGAAATTGTTTCTGGAAGGCAGGGAGAAAGACATATTAGAAAATTATGTCAATATTCATTGATAGGTGTACAGTAATACTGAATTTGTGATGGAGTTGTAATGATTTTTATTTTGAAAATCAGGATAATTTCCAACTGTTTTCAAAATATACACAGAGATGCCTTGTAGTCCTCAATTAAAAAAAACAAACCTATAAGTTAAACAGTAGCATCCTGCTTCATTTGGAAAATGATGGAAAACTTGGAAAGGAGGCAGAAAGCATCCTGTTAGACACAAAATCAAATTGCTATATGAAAAATGTGATGTTCACTTCATTTATTAAACTTTCCCATATAATAAAAAAACTCTTAAAAATCCTGTGTTTCTAGTTTGCTAGCTGCACGATTGATAGCTGTAAGTTGAAATTATCAGGAAGAAATGGGAAAGGCTCATCGTTACCTCTGTCATTGTCATATGAATGGAAAGAGATGAAACTTCAAGACTTGATTGATTATAACAAGAGAGAAGATACCTGAGCTCTAAGCAGTGTTATGGGGCACGCAGAATATGCTGGGGTCTTTTTCACAGGCTTACCAGCTCATGTATTGAGGGTTGTTGCAGGGAGCACAGAAAAGCACTGAAGATGGCTCCATTTTAATGGATATTCAAGTGCTGCTGAAAAAGCTGTTCTAATGATAAAATTGTTTCATGGAATTTTCAAGGGTCATATAAATGCTCACTGTCATGCAAGGGCTGTTAACATCAATATGCTCATGAGCAAAGGTGGTGCTTTGTTAGCTTATATTTTTACACAGCAATTGTACAAATCTTAATCATAAAGAAGGTATTTCACCAAGCAGCTGTAATCTGCTCTCAGACACCACTCAACTCCTGTAAGTTGCTGTATATCTTTATAAAAGTCACGAAATAAAACAGTTGAGATGAAAATGTGGCATGATAACTGTGCACCCGAGCAGCAGGTGAGGGAAGAAGCAGAATATACTTGAAAGCAGGAAGAATAGTACATCAGACAATACTTTGTTCATACACTTCGACAATTATTTTATTTGAACTATTTCTGAGAGTGTTTTAAGTGCTCAGTGTTTTTCACCTTTCCCTTTATTAACATCTGAAATATGAGATTTGGACATACTTTTTCTATTGAATTAAATAAAATGGGTATAGGAAATAATGTAGCATACAATGCCCCAATTTCTCTGATATACCTCTAAAATGCATATGTTCATGCACAACATGTACGCTATTCTGAGGTTAAAATGTTCTACTTTGTAAATGATTAATCAACTGTCCATTCATGTGTCAGATTTGTCTGAGCAGTGTGTGACAAGGAAACCACGACTATGATAATAGTTTGGGGAGAAATATGTTGATAATCACTTTCAAAGAACAGTACGGATGCAGACTTAAATAACTACTGAAAAACTCCAGTATTCTCCCAACTGTTTCAACGCTGTATGACACAATTAACAAATGTAACTATATTTTTACATAATATGCTGTTTAGGATCTGCAGGCCTTATTTATTTTGAAAGAATTTTAAGACCTTCAGGGAATTTCTTTGGGACCTGTAGTTCATTTCTACAAAGCAGTGAAGAATTGTGTTTTCTGAAAAAGCAGCTCAGTCAAGATGTTAGGAGGGGTCTATCACAGTTGGTTTTTAATTATTATACCAAAGAAATTTCAAGGAGCTGTGGCTTCCATGCAATGCTGCAGCTGTGAAACGCAGCTGAGAATAAGACATTAAGCTGTAAAAAGTGGAGGGTACCAATGTCACCGGTCAGGAGCAGAGACAGTATTTGCACTTGGGCAATAACAGCAAACATTGCCCATAGCCGTGAGCGACAACTCCTCCCCTTCGTTCTCCTGACAGAGATGGGACTGCTTGCAGTGACTCTGCAGGCCATTTTTGGATTGTCTCTTTGATGCTCTGCAAGTTTTTTTTGCAGCCATGGAAATCTTCCAAATTCTTCAATTAGTAACTCTGACTCTTTCCAGCTCACTGGACCTAGCAGCTCTTTGTAACCAAAGTCTCTCTTCTGCTGCAAGTACTGCTACCTCCCACTATATACAGCACTCTCTATTAGAAAGTTAGTGCTGTTGTGATAGACCTTACAGGGGATGTTTTCCTTCATCATTTACCTCCTGTTATTGCCTGGACTCTCATCCTGCTTTTTTGGGCTGGTGTTTTTTTTTTTTTTTTATATGCGGGTCATGACATTGCAACTTGGGCAGAGTCCACTGTAGACAAAGAAGATATTTTCTGTATCACACCCTCTGAAAGGCTCCAGAATGTGAAAAATTATGGCTTCAGTGGCAGACAGAAACAAAGGAGATATTGAATGCATAAACTTTCTCGCTCCATCTCACCAGAAGACCTGTGCCTTGTGACAGTGGTATTGGGGCAGCAGATGGCAAAGTGCGAACAGCATGGGAAGTCATCAGGAATCCCTGGAAAGTATATTTTGGGAAGCTGTGTGGCAGATCGGGGGACATTACTGACAGCACAGAGTGCAAGGCAATCATCTGTGTAGCCATAAAATAACCTTCACCTTTTCTGGCGCAGACTGACACTGCAGTAAACAAGATCAAACTGGGAAAGGCACATGGTAAATGTTACAGATGAAGTCATAAAAGTCTGGCAGCCATGCAGTTCATGTCCTTCATAAAATCTGTGAAGAAGCAAATAGGAAGCCAGGGACTGGCCAAAGTACCAATGCAAATCAAGCCACCTTTCAGCATCTCAGGGGAAAAAAAAAAGCAGACCTGAAAGACCTGCTGAGGACATCTCTTCTCAGACAAAGATAACGTCCTGGCACATGTTACTGGAGCTTGCAATTCAAGATGGGGTCTGAGAAGATTGAATTGAGTAGGGGACAGGTAGAGGGGGAGAAAAAAGATTACTTTAAAAATGTTTTAAATTTTTTTTTTTTTAGCTTGAAGTATCAGCAAGCCTGGAATAATTCAGTCTCAATCTTCAGTGATCAGCAAGCCATTTGGGGACTGTCATGCACACACTGAAGCAGCTTGCTGTGGTTTGCACTGCTGCCTGGATCTGTTTAATTTTATTAAAACTTCCAGAGGAAACACTAGTAGACATTTCACACTGAATAGGAGGAAATATTTCCTTGGCTTTGGAGCTTTTAAGGAAAATTTTAAATCTGAGTTAGAACTGATTTCTCTTGTCATGAGACAAATACCTGTTTCATTGGTTAGCTCTTTGGTAGAGGTTCTTGGGTGGAGACCCTGTGGATGGAGGGGAGGGAGATAGACACTTCGTTGAAAATAATTAGATGTGCTTAGGGAGGAGAAGCTCCCAGCCTGTGGCACAGGAAGGCAGTGTGGGGTGAGAGTTTCCATGCAGGAAATCTGCGGCGTCATGGGGACCAGAGGTGGCTGCTGAGCAGGAGCCAGTGCAGAGCCTGGCCTCTGGGCTGTGAGGAGTTCCATGCAGCCTGGCCTGAAACAAAGCCAAGCTGAAAGGGTCTGCCTTGTGAGGATACAACTGGAAGGGGAGGGTTGTTTATAAACCCTACTTATTGTGTTCTGTATTACCTGGCCACTTTAAGTTCTGATGGGGAGGCGGGAGGGAGGGAACCTTTCGTTTCAGTGCTCACTACAAACAAAAAGGGGTGGCAGGTCTTCCACAGTGCTTTCAAAATGTCAGGCCTGTCTCTCTGTGTATACAAGAAGCTTCTATGCTGGTACAAACCCAAGCACACATGTTCATGTCCCACGCCATCTTCCATTCACTGTGCAGTGGCCTTTCCTTTTGAGATTTGTAATGGCATTTCAGGCTCCCCAGGTAGATAACCGAGACAATCTTTCTATGGTTTTTGAGCAACCTTCACAATGACCACCTAGAAATACCTAGTGGGTGATTTTGGATCTGAGTTAACATGTCTTTTGTGCTGGACATTGGACTTTTCCCCTCTGGTTCTCTCTCTTGCTTTTGGCCTTTTATTGCCACCCATCTTCCCTGTCCCCAGGTTTAGCAATAGTGCAATGAATTTAAGTAAATTGAATGCTCTTCGTAGGTGCCAGGGTCAGTACAGCATGATACAAGGCTTGGCAGAAAGGAAAGAAGAGAGGAGAGCTACCTTCTTCCAGTGGTAACAAGTTATTAGATGAAACCACATCTTGATCAGCTGTGGTTTGGTTTTGATATTTCCCTGAAACTCCAGGAGAAGTTAAGCCTGCCACTGGACAGGGGAGGGAGGGGGGAAATGGACGTTGCTGTTTTCTGTCACTTTCTAGGCTGTGATCTACTCTGTAGGATTAGCAACCCACCACACAATTCTGTAATCCCTGGGTTGCTGATTGTACAAAGCTTTAGTGCATGCTTCTCTTAAACAGGAATAAGGTGAATCTCATCTTCCAAAGTAGCAGGTCTTGCACAGGGAAATGAAATTTCATCTCTCTGCATAAACTGAGCCTGATCGTTAAGTGATCTTGTGGGGGGAAGAGCTGCTGAGCAATTTGTTGGGAGGAAAGACAAAACTTCACAATTAACTTTCAGAGGATTGCTGTTTTTGGCTCAGGGCCACAAATGTTTAATAGTAGGTCAAGCTTGATAGAGCTGCTTTTCTGCCCAGAGTGGAACTGGTAAGTCAAATCCACTACTCTTTGACAACTTAATTTTGACTTCAGGCTTGGGGACAAATCACAAAACACCACCAGTAATTGTGCAACAGCTGTCACGGGGAGTGGAGGGGGGAGACTAGTTTGCAAGTCATGGCATCCTATTTCAGGAAGCATAAAACATGTAAATGTGGCCTTGGAGCAGAATTGTTCATATTTTTGACTTTTCTTTCCTAAAAGAAAATCCAACTAGTTGTCGAACTAGACAGTTATTCTGCAGATGTTTGGTTGGCTGCAGCTATAACACAGTTCTGGAAGTAAGGGAACAAATCTAATGTGCTGTATACACAATTCAAATGACATGTTTAACTTGTCAAGAAAAAGGATTTTGAACATAAGGCAAAATCAGTAAAATGATTCTTTGGGGACATTTTTGGTAACAAGGCCAAGCTTCCATAAAAAAAATGGGGGGGAAGGCTTTCGCATGTCTAGATTTGGAGGAGATGAGAGAGATGAAACTGAGCTTAGAGTTGCTTGTTCTCAGACTGAAGTGTACAGACATGATCATGCTTTGAAAACAAGAAGGAAAAGCAATGTTGTGCTGCCAGCAGGGAGATATAAGCTGCTTCTGTGAGTTAAAAGAGCATTTGCTGTGCTAACTGGCAGGGAACTGCAAAAAGAAGAGAACGAGTAGAAGTTCATCTAGAAATACAAACTGTTAGAAATAGAAGGCTGAAAGATAAAGTTGCATCAGAGCTTACCAAATGTCTTAAATTGAAATCTTAAAAGAAAGCAAAGATGAAACCCCTTCCTTTCTTCTCCCCTCTATCAACTCCTTACTTTTTGAGGGCATCGGGGTCTTCATTCATAACTTTTTGTTCTCCTCAATAATAATCCATTCAGGGTAAATTATGGTACCCAAGAAAAGATCTGCCTTTAGCCCTTTAGCTGTTAAATAAGCCAAAAGCTGAGTAACCTGGTTGCTTGTCAGTACTTGAGCATGGTACACCACTCCACTTGGGCTGACCCTAGCAGACCAATGCTACCTAAGGAAGAGAAGCAAAGGGAGAAATGGAGTTTGTGAATGAATAATTACCATGATGCTGGAAATGGTTGACATAGTCAAAGATAGATATGAAATTATTTTCTTCTCATCTTTATGCAGGAAAATTAATTTTTGCCTACATATAGCAGAACAGCTTTGAAGCAGCTTTTCATATGCTATATAAATATGTATGAAAAAATATTTATTACAAGATTAATCTCTTTTTGCATCTTAGTCTTGCAGGAGGCCTCAAAATGGATTCCAAATGCCAATCGAAATATTTATACCTCTATTTGAACTTTTTATAACCTCCCTTCAGCAAAGAGGGAGAGAAGACAGCATTTAGAACAAAATACTGGCTCCAATTGCACTGCTAAATATGAACCCTTCCTGCTTATGTCTCTTACAGCAGTGTGTATACTACGGATATGTGTTAGCAAGGTTCTCCATGGGTTTTTCATCAATTTCACTTTCTCTGGTTTTTGCAGTAGGTAATATTGACCCAGATCTCTTATGCAATCAATCCTTTCTCCCAAATTAGGGCAATGTTATAACTCCTTTCCCTGGCTGTAGTTATATTCTTGTTTTCCAAGTTTATTTGATCTAATTCCCAGGGAGCCTTCTAATGTGCTAAATGTATGGAATACATTACTTTGCCATCTGTTTTAGGAAAGACACTTTCCCCATTACATTCCTATCCTGTAATTATTTAAACTTTACAGTGAACTCTCCAGACCGCAGGTATTTATAGCCTTGTAAGCATGTTTCCTTTTGTTTCAGCAAGAATACACAAGGAAAATTTTTCTTCTATTTTTTTGTTAGCACTGTAGTATGGATGTTCACATGATAGTTCAAGTTTAATATTAAATTTAACCTTCATGTACAAACATCACTAAAATATTGAGGGTCCAATTAAGAAACTTGATTTGAGACTCAGCTCTTGTCATAGAAAAAGTTGATTTGGGGTTCAGCCCTTGCATAAAACTTGAGTTAGTACAAGTCAGCACATTCCCACTAGCACCTTCACAGGGAAGACTGCTATAATATTTAAACTCAAGCTAGAATAGCCAAGAGTGTTAAGAAAAAATTATTTTCAGACAACGAAATATTAAATGAAAACATATTGCTCTGGGCAGTTTTACAAATTTTAGTTCACTGGTTCTCAGCAGCAGACTATTTCCAACAATTATTTACAGCATACCAAAAAGATGTGTGTGTAAAAAAAAAAAAAGAAAAAAAAAAATCCAACCAAACACACCCAAAAAAACCCCACCGACCAAACACAAAAAAACCCCATAACAACCACCTCTTCACTGAAATTACTTCACCTTGCAACTTGTTTTTTATATGTCACTGGAATGCAAAGGAAGCTCAATATTGAGTTAACTTTCTATCTGTGCAAGAGTTGTAAATGAAGATTGGATACTTTCAAGCATGCTGTCTGAAACTAACTACATACTATACTAGTAGGTCAATATACAGTAAGGGCATGATAAGGCAATAGATATTAGTACAAATTACATCAAAGTTACTTAGGAATGCATGCCAGTTAATTATTTCTTCCGATTTGTTTACAGTTGGAATGAACGCAGCCAGGATTTGCTCTGTCTGTAATGCTCTAGTTAAGTCACAGATGTCCTGTGTTGACTGATTATTATAGGCCAGCTACTGAGTGTCTACTAATCAGCACAGGTTTACCAAAAGTAACAGAGCAATATTGATTTAGGCTAACAATGTCATAGCTCTGTTCCCTGACTGACCGTCAGTGCCTTGAGGTGGATCAAGAATGCGAATCCTGGATCTGATTCACTGGGCTTTCTGTTTTTTAGTGAAGAGCTGAAAAAACCTCTTCGTCCTCTTTCCTGCTTTGATGTCATCTGGAGATTTATCATGCACGTTAGCTTTGTATCCACCTGCTGTAATCAACTACCTTTAGATAGTAATCACCTTCAGTAATCATGCTTTAATCAATTTTGTTTTAAAGGAAGAACCTCACATGCTCTTAAGAAAATCTTACAGATTGGTTTCCAAATGTTTTGTTTGTATGAATGCTTTAGTAAGCTCTTGAAATAACTGTCATTATTAAGGCCTCCCTGTCTACTATTGAACTCAGGATTTTTTGGTGATTTTTCAGTCCTCACTGTAATAATAGTTTAGATTATTACAGATCATTACTAATTTGCATTTAGCTGAATAAGGAGGAAGATGCCAGCACATGCATGCAGCTATGTCTTAGGACCTAAAAGTAAAGACACACAGGCTAAAATGTATATGTTTGCCAATACTGCAGTAACAAGGTGGCTACTAGAAGGGAATGTTGTGATTCTCCTGGGTTAAGGACAAAGGCCCTGGAAGAGCTGTTTGATAAGGCGGCCGTCAGCATGGTTACAGTTAGTTGTGGTTCGGATCTCACTCAGGTTCTGCTAAGTGCATCCTTCCTTTGACAGATGAGCTGTAGTCTGGGTTTTTGTAAGACTGAATATGTTGCGTCAAATATCTAATTAGGAATAACAATTCCAAGCAATTAACTGCTTTGGTTAACATTTTATTTTTAAATGTTTCTTTTCTGTTCTGTGTTTTACTCTTGAATTTATTTTTAACTTTCACTGACCGCTACCGATCAAGAGAAAATGGCAGTTGGGAATCATGAGGGGGGTAAAAAGCTTTTTTTATTAGCTACTCTCAGCACATTTACGTACAAGTAACTTTTTCAGTTTTTCTTGTGTATATTCCTAGAGAAAAAGGCTTGGACATAGATTTTAGACTTTTAAAAAAAAATAAATGTAGGGAGAAAACTTACTGGTAAGTGTTGAGCTAAAGATAAAGATACGAACAGAAACCAACAGTGCTGTGGAAAGGTGACAGTGAGAGTGCTTGCGGTCAGGCAAGGGAAGAAGGTGCATTGGCGCAATACTCTATTAATCTCGGCTGCAGCCTGTTATGTCTGGACTGAATCAGACTTCAGGTTGTGCAGTTATCTACCTTTACACAGTTTCTATCAAAGGCTGACTGAGTTTGTGTACTCTGTCACCGAAACATATTTGAAATCACGTCCTGAGTGATCAAGGGCACTAATGATGGTTCCTTAAAATCATTATTTTTCTGATATGTCAGACTTTGCTTTTCCATCATTTACATGAGGGGTACAGGTCTCTGCTAAAGCAGAGAAGCAAGAACTAAGGTGTATTTTCTCTCTTCAGCGTTCCGCTTCCTTTCCAGTAACCATGTTTATGTAGGACCTTTCTGGTTTTTTGGATGTATTGATGCGAGTTGTAGATTTGATACTGAAAGTAATTAAGTATGAAATTTCTGAAACTTGACTGTGGATAATAAAGCATACTAGAACTAGATCATTTTCTCCAGAAATTTCTGAAAAGATAAACAGTACTGCAAAAGTAGCTTAATCAAAATCCTTCTCTAGGCAACCACTACAGTGTACAATAAACAGTTTGTTAGCTGAGAAATTATTTGTTTTCAACTATTCGGGAGCCACAATATTTCCTGTGAGGTGTATTTACAGCACACCTGCTGGCATGTATCCAGTAATAGATTTATAGGCACAATCTAGCTTTGTTACTTTTTATGTAATAGGGGTTAGTAAACATGAAGTAGTACAAGTAATTTGCCTAGTAAAATAAACCATGCACACTTAACCCATATATTCTAATGCTTAATTAAAAAAACAAAAGGTACTCTACGGTGTTGATTAGAGGTTTTAACTAATAAAACCTCAAAACCTAAAATTATTTTTAAAGAAATATTTTTATTATACACTTAGATGGAAGTGTGGTATTTCCTCAGAGAACTGTCATATTTGTTTTGGGTTTTTTATTCCCCTTGTCTTGATCTAAAGTACTTTGATTTAGGTTCAACATGGGTACCAAATTAGGCAATATCTGTTGACCAGGCATATTGAGACTGAAACTTTGCAAATCTTTCAAGCTGTACACCCATAGAAAAGCCTAGGTGGGAAGGGATGACTGAAGATTATCTGGTCTAGCTTTCTTTTAAAAACAGAGCCTTAGATGAGGTTATTCAGGGTCTGGTCAAGCCAAGTCTAGGATGTTTCCAACAAGGGAGATTTTGCTGCTGTGTGACCTGGTTCCACCCCTGAATGATCTCAAAGTGTTTTTGGCTACTAACCTAGATTAATCTTTCAGTAAACTACTACTGAAAAGACCTAAAAAACTAGAAATGAAAAGCTAAATATTAGGAAGAGATTAGGATTTTCTGTCAAAAATGTTCCTGGAAAATATATTTGATTTTTTACATCATTCAGCAGCTCTATATTTTTTTCTAGAGAGCAAATTAAAATATTCTAGGTTGGTTTTTTTTTTCTTAATGAGTTCATGATTTTTCTATTTAGAAAGTCAGAAACTGGGTGGCTTAAACTTTTATTGAAAACTGGATTTTGGTTCAAGAGAAGTGTATTCAGTACCTAGATTATCTGCTCTTTCAAAAGTTCCTGAAAGTTCCCGTTGGATCAGCATTTGCTGTCGTTGTCATAAAAGAAAATAGAAACATAGTGTTTGGACATCTTCATAAGCCTTAACGCATGAAGGGAGGCTTCCTGGGGTGCCTTTAATGCAGGGAGTGTGATTCTCCACTGATGTGTCCAAAATTACACCTTCCTGCCTGCTCTGGCACTTCCCACACATGGATGTTCTGCACAGGGTTTTTGCCTGTATCCCATAGGCTGTGTGAAGACATGATCTTGCATTGAATTTGGTATCTGTGCAACATGTTGGTATGAAAGCCTTGTATCCTGAAGTCCTTTAGTTGTGCAGAGTGGCAGCAGCAATGAAAACTGTGCATGCCAGTGTGCCAGCAGCTCGGCTTCAAGAAACCATCTGTAAGAAAGGAGAGAAGTTGGGATTCAAGGAGCAGCTGCAAAATGTGGGATGGTCCCAGTGCCAGGGTGTAAGAAATCATGGCAATGGTTTCAGTGTATTCATTAAAAAAAAAAAAAAAAAAAAAAAAAAAAGAGAAAAAAAGGGTGGGTGTGGAATATGAGGGAAGGAGAAAACTTAATATGAAACTTTATCACTTTAGGCTTTTTTCCAATCAAATCTTAAAAACAGATCGACTTGCTCTGTTACTGTGTCTGCCATGGTTAACAGAAAATTATTAATGGTTTCACACCTGCCTTTTAAAACAGGAGGTATTTTTTCTTTTAGTAATTTGTTTTATAGTTTTGTGCATGAAGACTACATAGCTTTCAGTTTACTTCTGTAATTTCCCCTTTGATTATAGATAGTAAAAGAATACTTTCCTCTATTTCGTGAAACAGATAATCCTAAGGGTTTTCATACTAAATTTGTTTAAAAACGTTTGGGGATTTTTTCCACTGAGTATATATTGGGGAAATTTATGAGAAATTTTTAGATAAATCCATTTCTACAAATTGAAAACTCTTGCATCCACTTAACAATATTTTTGATAAGAAGTAAGTTTAGTCCCCAAATTGGGAATATTAAAACCTTTGTGATAGTAGGAGGTTGAAAAGCACATTTCCTTATATTTCATTCTAACAAAACAACCAGTTCTGCTTCATTGTTTAAATCCCCAGAAATAACTGAAATAAGAGAACCAAAACGGTGCTGGTATTTTATTTATTTGTCAACACTTCCAAATACAGTTTTGCACAGAGGTTGAGCTACCAACCAGCTTTTCACAAACAGGCTTGATACTGAAAGCTCCCCAAGTGAAAGTAGTAAAAAATCTCTGCAGAAGGTATATCACTTGTAAAGACCACCGCCTCAGGGTTTGTTTTTTTTTTTCCTTATTTTTCCTTTAAAAATTGAAGGGAAACAAAGTGCTTTCACTGAAAAGATACTTTATTCTTTTGTTGGATCAGCTTAGATGACAAAAAGGACCCCTCTGCATAATGCTGCCTGTTTCTAGGGGGCAGCTTTCAACATGACATCTGGCTAATGTGTTTCTCAGTTTGCCTGGCATTCAATAAGCAGGCAGGGTTATAAAGTACTCATTTTGTTTTCTTTTTCTGAGAGAGTCCCCTGGGCTTGTAAATGTAAATTTAATCTAGTACTGACATGCCATTAAAAATGAAAAGGAAGAAATTAAAGGATTTGTAAAACGAGGAGCAGCAGAAGATTTTTGCAAGCCCATTCTACTTTTGCCAAGAGTTAAGTATAAGAGATGTTTAGATTATTTTCTTCTCATTATTGGGTTCCCCATCCTATCAAAATGAGTTTCACTGATATTATACCAGTTGTACAAAAACTCCAATTGTCTACATGTATTTCCAGTTTATTGATCAAGTAACTCGATCTGATTTCTGGTTGAAAATATAGAAGGCAATGGATTGAGGAGGTGTGTAAACAGTATGAATAAGACTAATCTACTGTCGTCTCAAATACATAAACATTCTGAATTTGAATCAGTCTATCTTACGGTGCGTATTACTAGGGCACCCCCTATCTCTCATATTTCCTGATCAGAAAGGAAACAAATCTGTCTTCATCAATTTCAGACCAGAACAATGTTATTTTCTAAGTTGTAATAACAGTGTATGATTAGCAGATGACATTAAAAATAAAAATAGCCTGTAGAACTTTTATTGCACAATTTGTGTTTTTAATAGGATTTTTAATATGAAAGGAAATTGCCCAAATATTGTAGTAAATGTAATACAGTAGTACCATTTTTTTTTTTAATTTTTGTTTTTCAAAGCTAATTAAGAAAGAGCTGGATCTCTGTGGTGTGTCTGGAGGCTCCTCGGGAAGTGTCTGCATCAGGAGGGTAAGTCTTGCAATTTCTCACAGAAGAGTGCCTTTGGAGCAGCCAAACTAGAATCTTTCTGACTGACACACAAGCTGGTGGATGTGTTCTGGGAGCCCACCCAGTGCACTTCAACTGCTTGGGCTGAGATGTAATCCTTCCTTCCTTCCTGCCCCAAAAATTTGGGCAGTATGGGTGTTGGGTTCTCAAAAGCAATTACTTCATATGATGGTTATGTTCATGGTGCATCACCCTACTTTCCAGCATAGATGTAACCAATCTGGGTTTAACATTAGACCAGAGGTTAGGGGCTAAGCAGGACCTGATCAAGCCAGAGCCTTTTGCTGGGGAGTTCATAAAACGGTGGTATCTCACTTGTCTTCGTAGTTATTATCACATTCCGCAAAGGCTGTAGGAACAGAAACATACTGTATTCTTCAGTGCAGGAGGAGCAGTGACTTCAGACAGGTTATTTTGATAAGCTGTCTCCCCTATACTTATCCACATCATCAGCCAGACTATTCTAAACCGACTGTTTCTTGGCATGATATTTGGTTCGCACAGATTTTCCTCCTTCTATCTGTTCTTATGCTGTAGCTTGCGCAACTTGTTTTATACATGGCTTTGTATCAATTGCAGGAGTGCAAACCCATTGCTTTGTTTGTAGCTTTTCCCCTCAAATCTTATGATTCGATCCATGCATTCCCTAGAGTGGCTACGTGGGGTTTTCTTTGGTTGGTTTTAATTCGTTACTTTTCAAGACAGGATAACCAGCACCAGACGAGGAGGTTTCCAGACTGAGCTGTAACATCCTGGAAGAAAATAATCTGGCCTCATGCTATACTTGAGCAGATGCAGCAGGCTTCAAAAAACCCCATGAACCTGTTGTATTATTTGCTAATTGTTTCTTTTATATATCATCTGGATTAATTTATAATAGAAATGTCATTTTGCAGATCATTTGAGCAAGCTAAACAGCCCTGCAGGTATGGAATATGAATTAATGAATCTATTTCTATTAGCATATTACATTGTTACAGTAGTATCTTTGCAACTTCCACATAAAATTAATCACGGTACCAAAGTTTGTACTGGACTTATTACTGCAAGGGGACAGGCAGGAGGATCACCTAATACCTCTCTTCCTAGAAAGGTTGGACTAGATGATCCCTGAGGTCCCTTCCAACATGTGATTCTGTGATCTTTTGTCTCTGGGTGGTGGTGATTAAATGTGCCTAGGCACTTCTGATACAAATAGACTTTGGAGAAGTCTAAAGTGAATTCCACAAGTCTCTGCAAGTAACTGAAGTGGTGGTTTTAAGTCCCTCATATTTTGGAATGGCTCCTGATGAGAATATCTTTTGTCCAAATAGCGCTAATTAGTGCATTCTTCCAGTGGAAATGGACAACAACCGATTGCTGTCCTCTTAGCAGCCTTTTCTGGTCTTGGATGGTGTCGTGGTTCAGCTCCAGTCAGCAACTAAACACCACGCAGCTGCTTGCTCACTCCCCCCACCCCTCTGGGATGGGAGAGAGAATCAGAAGGGCAAAAGAAAAAAAAAACCACCTTGTGGGTTGAGATAAGAACAGTTTAATAATTAAAATAATAATAATAAAGAGGAAAAGGGGAAAAACCAAAACCACAAACGATACAATTGCTCACCACCTGCCGACTGATGCTGCCGGTCCCTGAGCCGTGATCACTGCCTCCCTCCCCCGGCCAGCTCCTCCCACTTAACATACCGGGCATGACGTTACATGATATGGAATATCCCTTTGGCCAGTTTGAATCTGCCCTCTTAGCTGTGCCCCCTCCCCTCCCGGCTTCTTGTGCACCCAGCAGGGCATGGGAAGCTAGAAGAGTCCTTGCCTAGTACAAGCACTGCCCAGCAACAACCAAAGCATCAGTGTGTTATCAACATTATTTTCATACTAAGTCCAAAGCACAGCACGATCCCAGCTGCAGTGAAGAAAATTAACTCTATCCCAGCTAAAACCATGACAGATGGCTATGTAACATTCAGTTTCTCTCTTTTACAGAAAACTGCATTCCTTCAGCAGTTCTTGAAATGGTGTTTTCCAAGTTCTTATCCCTCTTTTTCACCTTCTTCGAACTTGCCAAGAAATCTATGTAGAAACTAGTGCCAAAACAGGGCACAGCCATCTGTGACTTTTAGCAGGCGCTCTGAGTTGGTCACTGAGTTTGTGATCAATGATAATGATTTGTCCCTCTTGGTCCATATTATTAATTTTCATTTTTTAATCTGTGTATAGACCTTTTACTTTTAAGCACTGTACTTTAAGCATGTCTTCATTTGACTGATCTCTTTGGTTTTGAACCTTTTTTTAAATTTGTCAAAATAGGTTTGAATTCTAGGCTTGTCCCTAAAATTTCTTGCAACCACTCCCAGATTTTTGACCCTTCTAATTTTTGTAGTTATTTGATTCAATCATTTCAGTCAATAAAGAAATTACTGGAGGGATTTGGGCCTGAGGCTGAACCTTTTTTTTCAAAACCGCATTTAGGTCTTCTAACCTGACATCAAACTATTGATAACTACTTTTTAGTACAATTTTTCCAAGAGCTGTGCCACATTTCATGAGCTTGCTTAGGGGACTGTCACCCGAAGCAATGCCAGAAAGCCCTCTTTAATTCAGGACGCATCATAACTGCTGCTCTCCCATGTCTGCCAGGTCAGTTACCCTGCCAAGGAAACTAAAATAGCTCTGTGTGGCCTGTTCTCAGCAAATCTGTTGGCATTTTATTACCTTGTTATTTGTCCAGTGCTTATAAACTGTTTAGCAAATTACCATTTTCAGGGATCTCTGTGTGACTGTGGTGTCACTTGGTACAGCTATGCTGAAGGTAATGAACATCAAGTCAATGCGCTGGGTTGAGAGAAGCTCACAGACGGGCCGTTTCGTGGCTGATTTCAGTGTGTGGGTGGGAGGTCTGACTCTGGCTTTCAGTTTGTTTGAATTATACATGTTGCTTTGTGCTCTTCTATCCTGTTTTGCAAAACACAGCACTACAATAATGTCCTGTTGCAGTGAGCGCTCTTCTCTTAGGACTGCTCTTTCCTTTTGTTAAATTTGTCTTCGATTTCACAACAATTTTGCGTTCTCGTCAAACTTTGAATTTGAGTCAGATCTTTAAATAGATGCTCATTCTCACTTTGCTACTAGCTAGAAATTTTCTGGAATTAATCTTTTTTTCCTTTTTTAGTATAGGCAGCATGGACAATTGTCCTGGGTCTTAAATTTTTTAATGCTGTGCTTCTGCTAACAGGGAAATCCCTAATAGAAATTTTGTGTTATTCAGCTTGAGAATAAGATTTGGTTTCTTCACTGAGCAAGGAACCGACAACATCCTAAACATCTTTAAAAATTACTTTTGTAAATAATTCAGCAATGAAAAAGATTCTTAAAATGATATTTCTCTATGTGAAACAAGATCATCTTATCTGGAATATATTGAGTTGGAAACAATCAAACTTCCTTTTCTACTATGCCCAGAGTATATTAGAAATGTGACTTGGTGAAATGTAAATTGAATTTTTTTCTAAGAAAGATTTCCTGTTATGCACAGGAAATTCCATTCTGGATTTTTAACCTACCTGTTATGTCCCAGTTGAACAGCAGATATTATGTTCAATTTCTCTTGTCAAGGATTTTTTTTTTTATTTGTATAAACACCACATCCAGTGAAGCTTGTATAAGTTTTTCTTGGGTTTTGTTTTTTGTTTTGGTGTAGGGTTTTTTTGGGTGGTTTTTTGGTCTTTGTTTTTTCCTGAGCTCACATGCAATTGGAATTGAGATTTTTTTTTTTTTTTCTTACATCTGAAATTATACACATGAGCCAAGTAATGGAGTTTGTAGAAAACACTCTGGATAATAGTTGAAACCTCTTAGTTTCCTTCTAATTATTAAAATATTTTTGTAATTTTTTTAAGGAAATGAATACATGAAAACAAAGAGAAAATCTTGTTATTCCATGAAGAGACGTGCCAGTGTCTCTTCTGAAGTGGTGCCTGTCTTAGTAGACTAAAAGACAGTACAGTCATGGACTATGTGATATATTCTTTTTCTCAGTGTTAACATCAGCCACAACCCGCCTATGGCAGAATCCAAGTTTTAAGATTCCAGCTTTTCTGAGTGTATAGATATATAGAGTGAAAGGTGATTAGGAAATTACTTTGTGTAGTTCTTAGTACCCTTTGTCCATACGACACCGCATGCAAATGATATATTATCGTTGTGAGAAGAGCAGATGGGCTGGTTCCTTCTGAACAACAGTAATTCACCATGTTTCTGACTTTTCCCCTATGAAATTTTTACAAAAAATATTGTCCTGGAGTAATAGACTTAGAGTCAGATGGACCTAACATTTGAACTACAAAATCTTACACCAAAATGAGTTCTGGAAAATATTACAGGAATGTGTTATTTTTAGAAGTAACAAATGGGGAATTTAAAACTAGCAAAAATGATGGTATCAAACTATATTTCATGCTTATAGATTTATTGCAGTTTCCATTACAAATGCATTTTAAAAGGAAAATTTAGAAAAATCAATGCAATCTACAGGAGAAAAAGATACAATCTTTCTCTAAAAACTTGCTGCAATGGCATGTACTTGTACAACTGAGAAAAGCAGGGGGAGGGAGGAGCAGGGCTGCTACAGACACTTAGTGTAAGTTCACCATTCTCTCCTTGAAAAGAATGATGAAACCCCCATTTGAGGGGGGACGGATCCCGACCGAAGGCAGAGAAATGAACTGCAGGGCTGTCTGCTGCATCTGGTGCTGTAAACCAGGTTGGAGCGCTAGTGCCGGAGATATCTTTTAGTTTCTGTTACCTTGTGCAGCCTTCAAAGAACTTCTCTCTAACCACTAGAGAAAACGTTATTTGTAATTAGCTGACTGACTCTACCCTCCGAGACAACTGTTTGTCCTTCCAACAGAGCAAACAAGAAGTTAACCTTTCTTTTTCCCCTAAATCAAAATTTTCTTTATGGCTTCCTCTTATGTTACAGAAGATTTCAAGTAATCGTAAGCTGTGACTGTTTCGCTGCCACTAGTGAACCCCAGGAAAACAACTTGGAAGGTCAGATATTTGGGTGCCTTTAAACAATAAGTTTGAAAATCCTGGTGACTTGTTTCTGTTTCACAAGCTGTCAGTATCACATCTGGATTTGTCAGTGGTTTGTCATACATGTCACATGCTTTGGAAAATTGTCAGTACAGCTTATACCCATGGCAAAAGGTTCTGCTCAGTCTCTTGGTCTTATGGACAATACTCCCTTGTACAGCTATATATAAACACACGCACATCAGTTTAATTTCTCATTCAGTTTTCTTGGAAATATCCCAATGGATGCCTGTCTTTAGGAGATCAGTTTTCAATGATTAGGTTTAAAAAAATTTGAACTTCTAGACAAAACATGTATGTGAGTGAGAAGTTTTACATCAGAGTAAACCAGTCATATGGAATGCAGGAGACTTGTGTTCAAATCTCTGCTATGCAGATTTCCCCCTGCCCTCTTGTGAGAGTCCCGAAAGCATTATTTGGCTATTTAGAAGTACATCTGCCTTCCCTCCCCTGCCCCAGGTTTCTTCCTAGTTCTAAAAGGAACTAGAGCTAAAAGGATCTGGACTACCGGCCTAAATTTTGGTTGAATGCTTGCGATATATAGTTCTAGATAAAAGTAATTTTCTCTAAAGTTGCAGGGAATACTCCTTATTCTTTTAATTATTGTATTCCTACTGCATTTTGCAAAGGATTGTTGAAGTAAAAAGTTAGTCTTACATTTGGATTTTTTCCACAAAATCAGAATATCGTCAAAGACTTTACCATGTGCGAGCATGCCTATGTGGATATATATACAAGTTTTCTTTTCCTGCTTGTAAGCTAGCTTTCTTGAGCAATGTTTTGGGGAATATGAAGTATGTGGTCATCTTTGGCTTTCTAATACAGATCTAACAGAGATCTGAGCTGGAGCTGGGTAGGAACAGAAACGAGTGTCACCTGATAAAGCAAATTGCTTTTACAAAGCTGGGGCCAAAGAATGCTGGAAAAGATGTCCAGCCAGAAAACTTCCCATCCCTTAGAACAAGAAATTAGTTCTCTATTTTTTGATGCAGTTTTGGGTTATTTGATGCCTCTTTTTTTATTTCTTTCTGAGTATATGAATAGTTACTTTATTCCATAAAATATTTTATGTTCATCAGAAATAGTCAATATGGTTTCCTTTCTAGCACTGAGCTGAAAAACATTGTCTTGGTATGAGGCTTTATTTTTTTCTTGTGAATGATTAACTTGATTAAATACATTTCATCTCACTTTATTTCCTTTTTATTGTAATTATGCATACCATATTTTAAGTTAGGAAGAGGGATCCTTTCTTGCTTGGATTCAGAAACCCCCATAAAATAATCTACAGAGGTGGGAGTTCTGTTTTTTCCTTCTGTTTGGATGTTGTTGCACTAAGTTTCAAATACTTCTCCCCAGCTGACAATTCCCTTTCACAGATAAGGTTGTAAATGTCTCAGTTCTGTTTGTTTTCAGAATGAAAAGCCACTACGCGCTTAGCCCTTACAGGAATTTTTAACATGCTCTTGTCAGGCATCCAAAGTATGAGAGTTTGATTTGGAATTAAATAATTCTGGAAACAAGTGAGACATTCACAGGATAAATGAATTGTGCTGCATTCCAAATGTGTATTCTCTTTTCACTTCCAGATAATTTTTAGCCAAAATGATTTCTTTTGAGTAGATCCAAGAGCTCAGTGCTTTGCTAGGAATTAGTCTTATTTGAATTTCCATGAGTTATCTCACATTTCCAACCAGCAGCCATTTTTTCATGCACAGAATAATGCACCTATTGGTTGACGGTATCTTACAGTTGCTTACCCTTACAAACCGAACAGTTCCATGAGGGAGGAAACTTGTGTTAATCACAAACAAGTCATTGTAACCGTTTGTATTTTGCTGTTCACTTACAGAAAAAAATATTTACTTTCCTAAAATCAGAAGACATTCTTGATGTGTAGGCTTCAGAGATGATAACTTGAACTTCCAGTGCACTACTTGTGTGGTTTTACTGTGCTATATGTTCTTGCACTTTGCTAGGTGAAACTGCTTGCACCTTAACTCTGCTCACATACTGTTATACTGAGATAATTGAAAATTATCTAACTGCTCATATGTACATTTGTTGTGAAGAGTCATGTGAGTTGAGCTTGTTTAGGATGTTGCACTGAAGCCTTGTTTGGCCTTCACTTTTTAATTAGACTCTGGTTAAACACGTGAATTTCAGTAGTAGGAGTACAAAAGTATACTTGTGAAGAGGAGCGGTTTAGCAGGCTGAGGAGGATTATTTTTCCTTGTGATCAAATAAAATTTCAAAATAGAAAGTTCTGATAAGAACTGGCAGAAAATATGTGTAAATCCTTTTTTGGATATTCACATTAAGCAAAGAAATGCAAGAAACAAAAGACTCGCAGTAGGTAGTGCAGGAAAATACCAAGCTAGAGGCAAACCAGCAAGGTCAACTTCAATCTGAACACAAGGATAACCTGCTTTCAGTCTACTGGGACCCTATACAGGAATCTGACATTGTAATTTAACCATATTAAAAATGCTTAGTAACTTTTGGAATGCATGAAGTAACCACATGAGCTCTACGCTCTGTTTACACTCTTGATTAACCCACCCAAAGGACTCTGCAGTGTACAAAGCTACAACTTCTGAGCCCTTGTTAGCATAATGTGTATTAACTTTTAAGGGGGGAAAATGGGTAAGCAAGCAGAAGGGATCTGGAAAGTTTTTTTTTCTCTCTCAAAAATGAGCTTATCATATCAAGGACAAACATTGTGGTACAGAAAGCTCTCAAAGTATGAAGTCCTGCTTAACCAACAGAACCTGGTTGGTACTGTGGTTATAAGTGATCTCTAAAGACAGAGAAGAAATACATGATTGCAGTCAGAAGAATACTCTAGTAATTGTCCTGTACTTTTCATAAGGATATGTTTAGAAAAGGGTGGGTTACACTTGCAGGTGCTGCAGTCCAGAGAAGGACCAAAGGAAAACTGTAGAGCTGATAACCACCATGGCATTGCCCTGAAGGCTGCTTTGCTCAGTTGAATCAACAAATCAAATTAAATTAATCTGTTTGTGTAGTTGGGTGGATCAGAATGCTCTTATCCATTAAAAAGCTTTGAACAAAAACCCTTTGGTATGACCAGCTACCTTTCTTCCTAAGTGGAAACAGAAACATGCTTTCTAACACAGAGATCCTGTTTCTACAGACTGTTGCGGGGCTGTCTGAAGGATGAATAACTTGCAATAAACAAGTTAGCACATTTAGTGGACGCAATACAGTCACAATACAATGGCATTCTGATGAGTCTAACATCTCCTTTCTCAGCAGAGCTGAGAATTAGCGTTTGTGGGTTCCTAGACGAAAATATACAGTACAGTTCAAAACTCTCCTGGCTGAACCCTTGTAGCCCTCTGTTGCAGTCTGTTGAAATACTTCCCAGGTCTTGGTGGAGTTCTGCCACCAGTGAGCTCCATCCGGGGATGTAGGTGTGTAGCTGTAAGGATTCAATCCCTAAATCAGGGTCACCATGGGAAAATGCAAATAGGACAAAAAAAGAAAATTACTCTTGCAAAATGGAAATATCTGCTTTGGGCTTTTAAGTCAATGACCCTATTAAGCCTTTGTCAAAAATCTCATGATGATTAAAATGTGAATAACTTTAAAAAGATTATTTTAGAATAATGTTATAGCTATGTATATATACATATGTTCAGACTATGTTCTAAACTGTCATTGCTGAACAGACAAATGTTTTATTGCAACCATGTTAAATAATTAGGTGAATAATTACATTACTCTAAGTGCCATCATGGTCTGAGAAATGAGACAAACAACTGCAAAATCACCTGTAATTATATAGTTCCAGCATGATTTAATATAATGCATTCTGTAAATGTAAAGTGCTAGCATTTGTAAAATGGCCTAGTTATTACTTCAAAACTGCCTATATTATCTAAAAGGATGTGTATGTCCCTCTCCTAACAACTCTTTATCAGAAAGTTTAGGTGATATATTAATTCTATTTACTCTAAAACTGATCCAATGACAATTTTTAACTAACAGATATGCAATAACTGAAATTCACCTTAACTGTTAAGATAATTACTATATGCTTTCTATGGCATTAAAATACTGAGTGTATTTCATAAATGAATAATTATGTTGCAGTTCCTTTTTGATATGTTTCTGCCTAATGGTGGTATGAGTACTGTAATTATCATTAGTTATTCATTTCTTATTATTTCCTTGGGATTTTTTGGCATTTACTAATGTTCCGTAATACAATGCAATACTTGTTCAATTAATGTTCAACAATTTTACATTTCCCTTACTGAATACATACATACATAGAGTGTGCTACCACTAAAGGCTTATGGTTAATGAAAAATATAATAAAACTTAGTTTTCCTTTTGAGGTCCTTCCGAGGTGTTTGGAATGCTGTTTCTCTGAAACAAATACATGTTAATCTAAGATGAACTAATGCAAACAAATGTGCATAGCTTAAAGCTAAAAGACATCTAATTTTAAATGTGGCTGAAGGAAATCAAGTATTGTCTCTATAAACTGAAGTCCTTGGTTTCACATCACATTGGAAAACAGTAGCTCTAGAAAAAAACATATCCAGGAAAAATATTAACAATTTAAATGATCGTCAGATATTCACGTGCCAGAGATAACCATTCATTTTAAAGTGCTTTTCTAATAGAAGCAAGCGAAGTATTCCATTGTTAATTGGACGTTTAATACAGATAAATGTACCCAGTGACACAGTTAATCTCACGCTCCTGGCCGTGCAGCCCCCCATGAGCGCTGCAGAGGGGGCTCCCTGAGACTTGTTCAGCTTGGGGCCATGCTATGCAGGGCTGTGCAGTGCAGACCCTCTGTGGGACATGTGTACTGAGGATAGTGTTTGCCAACGGGAACATGGTAGTTAATATTTCTGAACAGAGAAAATGACCTGTGGGAAAGTAATGAATGCATTAAAAGCTGCCTGTAAGATAGGGTGCAGGAGTGCATCTTGTGTCCAAGTCCATCATTTCATGAATATCTACACTGGGAAGAGAAGGGAAAACCTTGGGAGAAACCCAGTGAAAGTGCAGTAGGTCCCAGCTGTTCACCCAGGACTAGAAAGTGATTGCATTTATTGGTAAAGAAGGGGAGGATATTACTACTAATTAGATCAATAATTAGTAAGTTCCTAATATGGGAGTGATATGTAAGTAGGTCAAGATGAGAAGTGATTATGATGATGTGCATAGTAAAGGAACAAATAAGTAAGCATGGGTTTACTCTGGAGGGAGAGGTTGGCAAGGTGCTTTAGCACTGGTTGCTGGAGGGTGAGTTATCAGTGTCTGGTATGATTACTCAGTCATCCTCCTAAGGCAAAGCCACATCCACCTGTGACTGTTTTATCTTTCAATCACATTAATATCATGTACTCTTGTAATAGCTGGGAAGGTGGGCTTGGACAAGGCAGTATTCTCTGTAGTTGTAAATTCCATTTTACAAGATATTGCTTCAGTGTATGAGAGGCAGTTTTACTGGTTACAAAAGCAATGTAGTTTCAAAGAATGTAAAGGAGTTGCTACAGAAGAAAAATCAGAACGTGTAATAGTACCACTGTCACTAAAAAATTAAAAATACAATAGAGGTGTTTTAGTATTTTCAGCAGTATGAGGCACTACGTACTTGCAGTGATTTCTCCATGTCAAAAACTGGCACATACCCTACACAGGTACTGGGAGGAGGGCTCAGGCATTGCTTCTGAAATGTCTGAAGATACAATGCAATCATAAAAGCAGAGGTCCCAAATAACTAAAAAAGAATTTTTTTAGCAGGGATAATGCTAATTTTACAGACTAAAATAGCAACATAAGCTCTGGAGGGTATATGCAAGTACAGTCACACTCTCTTAGAGGAGCTAGCATTACAGCTGAAAGAGGGAGCTGTTGGGAGAGGGGAGAAGTAAGTCTAACACTAGCCATCTCAGATCCCTCAGAAAGCTATGACTTTGCTAGGAGTAAGGAAGTTTTAGCAATAATCTCTCTAAGTCTTTGTTAATGTTTCCAAGTAGTAGGGGAAAGAGTCTTATCTATTTCTTTGGATAGGTAGATCAGCTGTATGTGTTCATACTTGAAGGTGATACATTTCTGCATCTCAGCACGGTCTCCTCAATTACATTTATTTATTTTTACCCTTTCGTATTAATCCTACAGTAACCGGAGGAGGCTCCTACAGAGGCTTGACAATAAACATGGTTGCCGTGGAGGAGGATGTTATATGTGAAGACAGATATTCCTAAAAAAATTACATGGCCTTTGTCGCAGAGTTAATGCAAAGAAAAGTGAAGTGTCTTAATATTAAGCATGACTTGCTCTTCTTCTTGCCACCTTCTTGAAGTTAATGGTGAATTCAGGTCTCCAAAAAGGTATGAACAGGAGCTGTGTTATAGAAAGGATGGCAGAACTTCTGAAGTTCTCGAACCATCTGAATCCCTCTGAGCATTCTCAGATCCGGTAGTCAAAGAAATAAGTTATTGCACAATAAGTTTAGAAAAGCTTCTGCATCCTGGGCAGCCTTGTCAGAGCTGTCAGGTGAGAGTTTGACATAATTCTTTCCAGTGTCTTTTCAGCTGTATCTGCTCAGAGTGTCTGCCAGAGATAGTGGCATTTTTAATTGATTTTTCAGAACTTTTTTTGTCTGAAGTTTTGTTTTGAGCTGAATCCTGGGGTGTTTTTAGGCAGTATCTGATAGTATCTGTGAAAGGAGATGTGTTTATCAGCCTCACATAAGATGAATGGGATTCAGGAAAGAGGTAGGGCACTGAAGCGGCACAGCTGTGTGAATGAATGATTTTCCAGGTTTGCTGGCAGCTTAAAAATAAACATAACACTGTTCAACATAAACATTATTCTGGGATTGAACAAAACATTTCTTTGGTTATATAAGGTGCTGGTCTGAATACATATGAAAAACACATCCGCCTTTCAGATTTTACAACGCTGTGAAAGCAATGCTTAAACGTGTGGGAAACAATTTTAGAAAGTTAATGTCCAAAATATAAAATCCAAGACTATTTGAAATCTGAAAAGGCAAGACTGGAGGGTTACCCCTAAGCTAGAGTGATGAGGCTCCCTTGTAATCTTTTGTCAGAGAACAATGAGCCTCCCAGTATTAGTTTGTGAAATAGACGAGGGCTTTGAAGAGAATTGTATCAGCATGTCTTCCTGACAGCACTATCTTCTTACAATTATTGTGACCACAGTGCAGTCCTAGTTAAAATCTTCTCCCCTTACTAAATAAAATTATGAGGTCAGTCTAATAGCGTTTCTGCTGTTTATTTATAACATTTCAAAAGGTACACGTGGCACAGTTTATTCCCTTGCAGTATCAGCCACACTTGTTTCTGTACAGGCATTTTTAAAAGTAAAAGCCAAAATAATAAATAAACAGAATTTAACCAATGTTTTTATTTGGTTTTAATTCCAAAAGTATACATATGTGCTATTATTGGAGGGTATATATTAATTTTTAGTGAATGTCAGCGTAATTATTCAAACCAAGCAATATAGTACAGTAATATATTCACCAAATCTTACAGCTGCTCTTGGCTACACTAACATATACAACCCTGTCATATTTAATGAATACGCATACACACTGCCCTCATTAGTAGATTTGCTATTACTAAAATTCTGTTGTAGTATGTTTTGGCTTCCTAACTTTCATATCTTCCTGAAGTTTAAAAACAAAAACAAAGCCAAAAGGTTCCTTTACACCATTCCAAGCAGTTGGGTTCTCAGGACTGTGCAAATGGCAGCATGGCAGAGTTCCCTTGCGGGGGATTGTCTGATATACAATTGATATTTCTAAATCTGTTTGGATGAAAGAATCATTAAGATTTTATCTACATGAGGATTCAGGAAAGCTTAAAACAAATTAGCATCCTATGTAGGCTTCTCACTTAGAAATAAAGTGACCTTAGCTCACTGTAGCTTCACTCTTCTTTTTTTATTGTTGCTTATTCTGCAGTGCTGTGTCCTCTGTATCTCTGAGAAAGACAGTCCAAGATTAAGTTATTTATTTCTCATGACATTTTCTAACACTTTGGATACTTAGCTAATGTACTGTAATTTTAGCTTATGCTCTTTCAATTAGTAAGACAAATTTCTTGTATTGCTCATTTACTGGCTGTTTTCATGCTGCACTCATTATCTGTCTTGTTCCACAGGAACAGACTTTTAAATTGGGAATGGGTCAAGAGAGCACACTCAAAATGACTTCTGACAAGCAGCTGACATTTTTCTGCACCTAAGATGTTCTAATCTTCATGCTAATAAGGACATTTATTCTCATAGAGTTTAATAATTGTAGATGGTTTTAGAAATAAAAAAGTAGTACTTAAGTCATGAACAGCGTATGCACCTGCAGAATGTAAGCTCAGTGATGTGGCACACAGCACATCTAAAATAGAGGACTATGCATGTCTTTAATGGAAAATGTTAATAAAAAAGGTTAAAAAAATCCAACACTGCTTTTTATAACTATGTGTCTTAGAACTAAAATATATTTTTTTAATTCATTAGGGAAGCATATGTAACCATGAGAGTAGTCAAATGTACATAACTGATTTTGGAAATTAGATCAAACATGCATTTTTATAGTTTTAAGTCTTTATGTGTGAAATGGCATTTTTGGAAGGCATGAAAGGAAGAATGTAAGCTATAATAATGTTAGATTACTTCACAGAAACCTAAGCACTAGGTTGCTACATCTAGTTTTTTTCAGCATTAAAGCCTGATCTAATAATTGTAATGGATATTGGTGTGGTTTCTCAGTAATGAGATGATTTAGTGAAGCCTATGTATGTGTAAAGGTTTGGGGTTTTGTTCTTTATTTATTTCATTAAAGGTGAAAGATGAAAGGAAAAAACCTCTTGTTTAGAATGTACTATCTGAAATGGTCTTTTTGTTGGATTATGATTGTGGAAAAAGAACTGCACAGAAAACTTGTAATGTTATTAAATTAAAATTCTTAAGCTATGAATTTAAAACTAATTTATGTCTTGTAATCATACCATTTTTAGCCCTTTAAGGCAAATTTGGCTGGCCACCATCTGTTATCTTCATACCTATTTAGGCAATCAGGACTGGGTGACTTCATGGTTGCTTGCAACCATCATGCCTTTTAGAGATTTTGGCCATATGTGGTGTCAGGTCTTTGGTACTCAGGTTGGCCATGTCACTTCTTTTTAGGTGTTCACTTGTAATGTCTGCATTTGAAAGCAGTGGTTCATGTTTAAGTGTGATTTTTTGATTACATCAGTTAACCAGTGGGGATTTTAAAGGTTATATGACCGGTGACCAAAGTAGTTTGTTAATTATGGCTCAAACCATCAAAAGTAGATGCCTAACAATACAAAAAAAACCCCTCAAAACCAACCAACCAAATGAAAAGCCAAAAGACACTCTATTCCTTCTGAAGAAAAAAATTGGATATGTTCACTACATAATTTTTGTATGGAGTTTTTGTACAGGTGAAATCCAGCTGCTTTAGTGTAAAAACTTGGGCTAGTGCTGAACAGGATGGTACATCCAGGGACAAAGGACAGAGAGAGGACAGCAAGGAGAGGACTGGTGGGATGGTGAAAGATGTGCCACAACAGCACTGTGCTACTTTGCAGCCTTCACAGATTGCTGTGCACAGTGTGTCATTGTAGTTATGTATTTCAGAGTCTATAGTACATGCCCCTATAGCATACAATCAATTTTACCACAGTTGTTTTCAGCTGCCCTTGGCAGCAGTCCAGTTACCAATATCTGGAAATACTTTTGTTCCTGAATGATGCCTTCTGCCTTTCTCTTAGTGATACACTGCTCCCAGAAGTACCTTCATGCAGTGACAGTCAGTGAAATCCGCAGTATTTACAACTAAATTAATGTTCTATTGCACTAAATTTACATCACAGGTTACTGTGTTTCCAAATAAATGTTTCACTCTAGGCTTGGATGTAAACATTGGTGTGTGGGTGACTATATATATATTTTTTTAATTTTCAGCAAAAAGAAAATATTTCTGTCAAGCACTACACAGTTATCCACCTATGACTTTTTGCATGAATGATTTATGTTTTATCTACGCACAATTTAGATGTAATTTATATAGAGAAGCCATGACGGATGCCCTCTGTGTATATTATGGAAAATTGGTATCTATCAAGATTGAATGCTTGGCACACAACAGGGCAATTGCCAGCAATCTGGAAGTGAGAAAGCCATAAAAAGGAGCAAGAAAGCAGAAAAAGCACTCATATCTGCATAAGCATGCAAATACAGCTGATGGAGTGACTCAAAATCATAGGAATACTTTGGAAAAGTCCTGAGCCTGTTTATCAACCCCAAGGAGATAAAAACTATGGAAGCAGATAGACAAAACAGAGGATTGATCAGGGCTTATGTAAAATTTTACCTGTATGCTATACATTAGAAAAGGCTTTTTTTTTTTTTTTTGTCCAGAAAAGATGTAGCTGGTAGATAAGCAAATAGCACAACAATTGGATGACAAGCCCAACCAGTAGTCCTTTGAATGGTTGCTCCTAAATAAAGAATAAACATTTGCTGAGAAATTATATTTTTTCTGTGTAGAAATAAGCTATACTATAGTCAGCAAGGTGTCTTTTCTGTTCTTGTTTTCATATAACTTTAAGCTAGAAAAATACTCTCATTTTTGTATTAGCTTTGATTTGGGAGATTTGGGAGATGCAGTTTCAATGCCTGTACTCTGTGCATACTTCCTGTGTGACTTTGGACAATGAAGGGTCCCTCTCATCTGGTCCCATGGAATAAGGCTTGGGAACAAGCAAGATGCTGCATGTGAAGTTGATAGTGATGTTTGCGGGATGCTACGTACAGTGATGGCTGCATAACACTGCCAGTGTAATTCCGTGGCTTCTCTCGGGTAGTGCAAACACCACTTTAATATACATGTCGATCAGCTTACACAAGTGCCAAATTTCTGGTTATACAAAGGGGTGTAGGTGCACTGACTCGGCTCCAGCCTCCTTATCCTTCACATGAAAGTATGTTTAAGGAAGTGTTACCAAGCATTGCCTGTACTGAGCAGCTGTGCAACTATGGTAGGAAACTGCTGACACCAGGTGAAGCATTGAAAAATTTTTCTTGATGTAAAGAAAACATCCGCTTTCTTGAAAGAGAGGAGGTGCATAGGTAATCAATTTGAATTATTGGCAACTGCGTCTTTGAAGTCAAAAATGATGACAATGTCATTGGTCACGAACTTTCTCTCAACGGGTTTGAAAGAAAGGGGCTTGCTTGAAAAGCATACATCTGAGAGAAAGGGACGCTTGACTTCTCTGGTGCAGTTTTCACCTGCTGTTTAGAGACAGGGAAATCACTGGAGTTAGGGGGAGGAAGAGACTGCTCTTTTGGAGGGATGGAAAAGCAAGATGAATTGCTTTCATGGGGGGAGGTGTTGCTTTTTGACAGGCTTAGAAGCTGCTTGAATGACCGATATTATTTAGGTCTGCTTTGTTCTGTGAAACAATAAAACTCACTTTACAGGAGTTGATGACCATAATACATATGGCATATAATGTTTTTAACTTGCTTTTCAGTTAACAAACTATAGATAGAAAAAAAGAAAAGAATCACCTTGAGCTAGAAATTATTCAGGCACTTTAAATACTGTTCTTCCATCCTGAAAAACCAGATGTGTTTGGGCCAGACTCTTGTGAGACAGTGGAAGTCCGCTAACATTAAATGAAAGATACTGACGTTCCAATTTAAAAAAAAAGGGTTCTATTCCAATGCTTGGAAAATCAGTACAGCCCATCTGTGATGCAAGTCACCACTAAGGCTGCATACCAATGATGAATTATGTAGTTTGTCATGATTTCACCTAAATGAAAAAGTGTTATGTGAAGGTATTGGAGCTATGAAAACTGAACTTTTAAAACTGGCTTTTAATCCACTTTTGGTACCCTGAATTAGTCTCGCACACATTAGACAGCCACATATTAGACTTGCATTTTAAAATACTACATTTAGGAATAGATAAAAATGAATTGGCAAAAGAGCTCTGAAGGTCACAATGGAAAACAGTATTGAATAATATGGAAAACTTTTCATTAAAAGAAAAAAATAATGTCCTGAGTTATGAGAAACTTTTGTGAGAAATGGGCAGTCACCCTGGTTAGCTAAAATGAATTAAACATTTAAACAATTTTAAAAGTAATTCTAAAACATTAGAATGAGTGTAGATGCAATTTTCCAATATATAAATTTCAGTAATGAACATTGACATGTAGAAATCTTTTGCCATTTTCACATCTTTGGAGTTTGTAGTACCTGCTTAGTCTCTTGGCCATCTGCTTCTCGTTCCAGTTCAGCAGTACATTTAGATGAATGGCATTAGATCATATGTCCTTGTACTGGGTTTGCGTGGCAAGATCTTGGTAGCTGGGTAGGCTAGAGGGACAGTGTCTGTGAGGAGCTGCTAGGACCTTCCCCTATGTTCAGTAAGGCCAGTGCCAGCTGGCTCCAAGATGGACCTGCTGCTGGCCAAGGCTGAGCCCATCAGCAATGTTGGTAGCACCTCTGGGATAACATATTTAAGAAGGAGGGAAAAAAAGCCCTGTGCAACAGCAGCTGGAGGGAGGAGCAAGAATATATGAGAGGAAGAGCCCTGCAGACACCAAGGCAAGTGAAGAAGGAGGGTGAGGAGGTGCTCCAGGCACCGGAGCAGAGATTCCCCTGCAGCACACGGTGAAGACCATGGTGAGGCAGGCTGTCCCCCTGCAGCCCAGGGAGGTTAGTGGTGGAGCAGATATCCACCTGCAGCCCATGGAGGACCCCACACCAGAGCAGGGGGATGCCCACAGGGGGCTGTGACCCCATGGGAAGCCCACGCTGGAGCAGGCTCCTGGCAGGACCCATGGCCCAATGGAGACAGGAGCCCATGCTGGAGCAGGTTTTTTGGCAGGGCTCGTGACCCCGAGGGGGTCTGTTCCTGAAGGACTGCGCCCCACGGAAGGGACCCACGCTGGGGCAGTTCGTGAAGAACTGCAGCTTGTGGGAAGGCCCCACGTTGAAGAAGTTTTTGGAGGACTGTCTCCCGTGGGAGGGACCCCACGCTGGAGCAGGGGAAGAGTGTGAGGAGTCCTCCCCCTGAGGAGGAAGGAGCAGCAGCGACAGCATGTGATGAACTGACTGCAACCCCCATTCCCCATCCCCCTGTGCCACTGTGTGGGGAGGAGGTAGAGAAAATCAGGAGTAATTTTGAGCCTGTGAAGAAGGGAGGGGTGGGGGGGAAGGTGTTTTAAGCTTTGGTTTTATTTCTCATTACCCTACTCTATTTTGACTGTTAGTAGATTAAGCTAGTTTCCCAAAGTTGAGTCTGTTTTGCCCATGATGGTAATCAGTGAGCGCTCTCTCCCTGTCCGTATCTCGACCCACAAGCCTTTTGTTATATTTTCTCTCTCCTGTCCAGCTGAGGAGGGGAGTGATAGAGCAGCTTTAGTGGGCACCTGGCATCCAGCCAGGGTCAACCCACCATACACCTCTACTTGTGAAATGATATGCCTTTCTTATTGGTCTGTATGTGGTATGTATATTTAGTGTTTGATATGGTCTGGCTAGCTTTAAAAGCACTTCAGTGTTTGAGTGGGCATGATGGTGTCCATAGCATTCGCCGTGTATTTGTGAAGGCTGACAAGTATCTGGAAAGCCCAGCTTTGGTTGAAGGCCAGTTACATCTGCAGTAATGAACAGTTTCTTGCCTGTCTCAGTGTATAGTGTATTGGAGAATGGAAACTGAGTGCATTTTTAGCAATATTTAGAACTCATTTCTCCTTTTACACTACTATAACTTGATTAAATGAAGTTATTCCCTATCTGCTCCCATGTAGGTAGGAAGCAGGTTTCTAGGGCCTGTATGGAATTGTCAGAGCTGTTTTTAATTTGACAGCACCAATTCACCGGATGGTAGTGACAGTACTTTTCAGCAATTGTGTGAACTATTGTGAAAAGCACTTTTAAAATTATTAAATATTGAAATGTACTAGCACTAGTAAAACAAAAAAAATCCTTCCTTAAGAGGATCTTATTAGTTTACTCAACAGATAAGAGCTAAATATTATACATAAAGTGATAATCTCAGCAAACTTAAAAACCCCTATATTTTTCTTTTGACTTTATAGCCTTCAGCAAAGACGAATAGAACTTTCTGAAGTCTGTTTGCTCATTCAGTTTAAACTGAAAACACAAGCTTTCAAAGGATGGCTGTCAATGGACTATTTCTTCAGTCTGCAACTGCAGCACACCAACTATATAGACAAATTTAGTTGCATTTAGTGCAGCTCTGACGGAACACAGCTGGAGGATGGGGCTTTTCCCTTAGCTGACCTGCCTTCCAAGCAAAGCCTTTCACTAAACTTTGCTTTTGGTCTGATAAACCCACGCATTTTGGTTATAAGAATCCTGTTGCTATGAGAATTACAAAACACGTTATCTGCTTTTTCACAATTACTGTTTTCATCATGAAGGAGATGACACACTTTAGTTACTGCTTGCTATGGTACTCTACTATCTTGGTGTTGACCTGTTTGTTAGGAAACAGCAGTAGAAAATGTCAAGGGTTTTTTCTTACAAAGCCAAAGAGATACTAAAGTATTTATGATAACATCCATTTATGAAATATTATTTACATGGGCATTAGATTATTGATATTTTAATGTTATTCTTCAAGTTGCATTTATCCAGCACAGAAACTATTAGTGGGTAAGCACACAAAAGACGCCCAAACCTTTCCAAGTTCTAAAATAATTTCTTCTGTAATGCACAGCAACTGAAAAGTATATTAAATTAATTTACTGTGCAAAATAAATACCTGCATAGAAAAGGACTCTTATCTAGACAGCCTACATGTATCCTTGATGACGATATAAATTCTTAGTATGTAATACAAAATATAGAATGCCACAAAAATATTTCTAGCAAAGAAAGAATCTGGTTTTTAAATGTTCCTTTGTATTTAAGCACTTAATTGAAAGTTTCACTTTCTCAAGTTCTAGTTAGGTATTCTATTTAGCCTTTGCTTATCACTAAATACTTCAGCCACCTATATAACTTGAAACGCGAATGTCTGAAATATACTGTAGAAACACCATACATTCCCAAACACATTAAAAAAACCCAAACTAAACAGCAAATAGGAACCTAGATTCCATGATGTTTTGCTTTCTCATGCCAAGACTAGGGTGTTGGAAGTATTTCTTTGTTTTGATAAAATGATGCAGGATGACATTCTTACTGGCAAAAGCAACTAGACACTTTGGAGTTGAGAAGCTGACTTGTAGGGATTCCCACTAGGATAGGAGGCAAATTCCTTCCTCGGACTGAAGGTGAGGCTGATTCTCACTCTGCAGCTGTAATCACCCCCACGCCCTGCTGGATGTCCCGATGCCTCTCCCGCAGGTTCACGTTCTCAAACCAAATTCTCATAAGAGTGTTGCATACTCTCTTCCGGGGGGTGTGAACTCAATGCAGTTTAGACACATGTATTGCTTCTTTTTTATGCTGCTTGAAGCAATTATGAGCACCTGTATTGTCTAGAAAAATCTAAAATATTGAATCAGTAACCACTGAATAATTTCTGAGATAGCACAGTGTCTGATGAATAAAAGGCTCACCAATTACTTCCCTGTTTTTCCATAGTTTTCCACTCACTCAAGTAATATCTGTAATGACAACAAATAGAATTGTATTTTTGAACTGAGGGTTTACGCTCTTTTATAGTCCAGAAGCAGCAGGAGACCAGATCTACTTCCTTGGCATTATGAATGCAAAGACACTTTTTCGTGAGAATGTGAATCACCTAATTTGCCTGTGTCTAAAGGATGTACCAGCCTTTAAGCAGAGCTGCTTAGGGAGGAAAAACGGTAGCTAATTAGCAAACGCATTTGTATGCACATTATTGTGGCTGATTTATATGGCCATTGCCATATAAATTCACATGCTGACTTTGGTCTTTTTAGGGCCTTTTTAAAACTTCTGCTTGTGCAGTGTTTTGTACAAGTTTGTCTGCATGAATGTAGACAAAGTTTATAAAATTTATTTCAGGTTTCTGAATAGATAATTTCTTAGTTTTCTTTAAAAGGTCAGTTAAGTTACTGCATACCTTGACAAAGTATATTTGTGTAAGGCAACGTAGAAATTCTCATATATAGCAATATATTATCAGATAGAGATCTGCCAAAACAAAACCTTTTTTAAAATACCAACTTTGCAAGCACTTTCGTACAGAAATATCCTCTTTAACAAGTGTCGATCTCCAATGGTAAAAAAAACTCTGTGATTTTCATTACTGATTACATTAAATAGCTTTATGCTAAACGTCCAGGACAGCAGAAGCCCTTGTCACCATCAGACTTAGTATAAGCTGATAAAGTAATGTTTACATTAAAGATTCTTATACCGAATATATTTAAAAAAAATTTATTCTATTTTAAGTTTTTCTTCTTTTGAAGCAATCCATAGGCAGGGGAAAGAGTTATTCTACCAGTCAGTGTAGTTACATTATTTTATCTGCAGTTAATAATGCTGCAGGATTATTTAAAATCATTGGAGGCTGGGCTGCACAATGCTAGGTATTTGAGACTTAACGGAAAGCATGTGTCTTTGGTTTCCTCTGGGTTGGTTTCTGTGTATAACAGGAGCTGACTTGACAGGGGTGGTCTGGCTGCTGCTGCCCCTTGCCCTGCAGCTGGGATCTAAGTTACTTCAGCGACCTGTTCTAGTGGGAAGCTGTCATGGATTTTGGTAGGGGTAGTGTCCCACCAGATCAGCCAGCTAAACTGGGACTGTCTGATCCAGGGTTCAGTGGGTAATGAGTGGCAGAAGGTGGAGAGGAAAGGGGAACAGGGCAGAGGTGTCCTTTTGTTTTGCTACTTGCCCTACAGCCTTTGCTGGAGAGTTATGCTGAGCCCTCCGCTGTGATGTGGCGCCTGTGCTAGCCAGCTGTTTGGGTTGAAAACACCTCCCTGCAATGTAAATTCTTGGAAGTCCAATCTTTCCACTGCTGCTCAGGTATTTAAGAGCAGACTGGACTAAGAGCCAATTTGTATTCTGTTTTGATTGCAGAGATTTTCCCATACCGGTATGGTCCTCTGGTTAACACTGTTATTTGTTTTTTGGTGGTGAGGCAGGATGGAAATCAAATATTTTACTAGAATTACTGTAAATAAAAATATTTATATATTAGTGAAGGAGGGAGGAAGTCTCCCTTTGAAAAGAAGTACCATTGCTTCCCACAAATCCTGAATTTTGGTCTGAAAAAAAACCCCAAACAACAGACCTAACACATCCCATCCAGCAAAATTCCTGGACTGAATCTGAATAACACAGACTTAACAAAGACTGAGGAAAGCAGCTGTGAAGGTGTGCTGTGTTGACAGACAATACATTTTTAGCAATGTAATTTACTTCTGTTCAGCTTTACTGACCTTTTGAAAGATTAAAATAAAAATATTATTCTCTGTGGTCTGAGTGATTTCAGCTGTTTCAGCTACTGTACTCAACCACACAAAGGCTTCATATAAAAGAAGCCCCAAGGGGATACAGGGTTGAAGAAATTTCTAATAGTTTGAGGTCTGATTGTTATAGCTCCAAGTTGTAATGGTATGCGAGGGTGCAGAAATAAGAGGGTTGTTTGTTTTGTCCAAGATCAAGTGGCATATTTTTATTGCATTTTTGTTTAAAAAAAATATTTTCAAAGCCCTGTTCTGAGAAATACAACCTGGGGATCAGAACTGTGGAAGAATAATGTTGTTTTTACCTGAAATTTCAAATTCTCGTCTGCAGGATCAGTACAGAACAAGTATGACGTGAAAGGAAACAAGTTTTCTCTTCTGTGTAACTTGCCTGTGGCACGCGGTACCACGTGCCTCCGTGGGCCAGCAGCCTCTGTGTGGCTTCCACAGCTGCTGTTGCACAGCTGGAGCTTAAATGCAAGGTGTTCAAAAGTATGTAGCTGTTATCTTGTGTTTGGGGTGGAGAAAGGAAGGAAGGAAACTTTTGTTACCTGGATTGATTTTTGTCAGTTCTCTTCCTATTCTGACCACAGCATTTAGAGTTTGACTTTCAGGAAAGTTTAATAGCTCTTCCTATGATAATGTGTCGACCAGGCAGCACGCAGCACTGATAAATACATTTCTGCCATTCAATAGCGAATGTACATTTGCCATCGCACTTAAATGTCCGTTGAAGCCAACGCTTTATTAAACACGACCAAGATATGCAGGTAACATCTTGCCTGATGTTCCACTGTCACAAAAAGCTGCTATGGAAAGGCACAGTCCTGTCCTTCCCCGTCCCTAGCAGAGCTCTGCCACCCTTGTGTGACGTCCCCCAGCTGCCAGTGCATTCACACGGGCCCCAGGTGAGCAAGGTGATCAAGATGAAAATAATGCAACAACAACAAACTCTGTGCCCCAGTCCAATTTATCACAGTGCTGTACGAATAATTCTGCCAGAAATGTTGGGCTATGAAGGATAAAATTTGAGTTCCCAGAAAATAACACACAAATTCAGAATCCACACGAGCCATTAATCATGTTGCAAATAAGAAAGGGAAAAATATGCTAAACTGCCTTAGTATTTGTCAGACTTAATATCTGATTTATTATTTTTAATGTGTTTCTCTTTGAAACTCAAAGTTCATTAGTGGTCTACCCTAGCAAAATCGTGACATTCTTTGACTAGGAGTAACAGGAGCTTAATGTTACACTTAGCTATTGCGAGTAAGATATTTTTTGAGTTAAATCCACAGTACTGAAAGGGGTGAAAAGAGATGAAATGAAGAAATTGCTGTGCTAAAGCAGAACAGAAATCAATCTAATTTAATATCTTTCTCTGCCAGTGGCCAGTGCTGGGTACTTGAGGAGAAGATCTGAGAAACACTGTGATAATTGCTTTCACAGGAAATATTTCTTCCTGCTGCTTCTCTTATATTTGTGGCTATCATATCTTGTGATACAATGCATTAAATCCTTTCCGAAATTTTACTTTAAGAATCTTTTTTGTAGCGTTTTTAGAAATTCTTTATATTGAAATAAACATCTGTTCTTTTTTAAAAATAATTGTACTGATTTTTGGTCTCAGTGATACTCATTCCAGAAGATCTCATAGGCTTATTATCCTTTGAGTGGAAAAAGTATTTACCTTCATAGGTTTTTAAAATTACTGTCTTCCAGCTTCACAGAACAGATGACGAGAGAAGTAGAGAGAAGTTCCCATTATAACTTCTGTATTGCTTAATGTTCCATATAAATTATTCTGTCATAGTTCTGTGGTGAGGTACTTAAAAGGATAACATTTTTCTGAGCTGAGATTTCTTAAAAAAACGCATCAAAGAAATGGAAAACTTCTGGGAGGAAAAGGAAAGTAGTATTTCACGTAAAGGGAAATCAAAATATTGCCATTTAATTGCAATTTCATAATTGGCTTTGCTCATTGCAGATTGTTGCATTTACACTTTTTTTTTTTGGCTCATGTTATACCTGAAAGAGCACGCCCACACGCTTTGATATATATGGACATTGTCATCATCACCTATGCCATACTCACAGCTGTAGAAGTGTTTTCCCCCAGAATGCAGTTAACCACTAGAAGTAGACTCTGTTATCTCACTGATCATCTGCCATGGTGTGCGCTGGCAAGCATGAAGAGTTTGGTGGTGTCTTCAGGGTCAGATTTAGTTTATCTTAAGCTGATCAGGGTCAGGTTTAAGATAAACTGAAAAAGGCTACTCTTTCTCTGAAAAACAAATGTCCTCAGAAAGTTTTGTGTAGATTAAAAACGTGTGTCTTGAGAAAAACAACTGTTTCACACAGATTTTAAATTCTTGTAACTCTAGGATGTGTCTTGGCTGGCTGTGTTTTGTAGAAGCTGATGGATTGAGATGTGACGAGACAACTACCCAAAGCAAACTTCGGGTGTTTTGCAGTATCTGGAAAAAGACAGCCAGGTGCTGAGGTGGACAAAATGCACTGTATGACTTGGAAAAGGAGGCATCCCATTCATAAATATTGGTAAAATATGTAAAGATGCAGATCTTAAGTGTGGGAATCCTTAAATGTGTTTCTCGATCTAACATATCTGAAAGGGAATGATTTTAATGTCCAGGGCTGAGGAAGGAGACTTAATGCAACTGGATCAGTTAACAAAAGCTGTAAGCATTCACAGACCTCCACAGTAACCTGGAAAGCTGGCTGCCCTCCCCATTCCCAAGAAACTGAGAACTGTCTTTCAAGGTCTGTTTCCCTCAGTTTGGCCACTACCATCAGATCTGCTGTTTGATGGAAAAGGTCCCATGCAACCACTTCTTCCTAGATGTTGCTTCCACAAAAGGGTGAGTTTTCAAAACAGAGGTATTACTGATAATTTCAGGTTTGGGCCAAAGCGTTGGCCTACCTACATCCAATGGACATGGAATCTGTTCAAACATAAGCTATCATGTAGGTGTTGCACAACTGAACTCAGTAACATTTTTAACTCAAGGGATCTATGCCAGTCTACATCAGCTGAGAATCCAGGTTTTCCTATATTATTTTCTTATAAATTTACAGTAGAACAGTAAATACAGAAAATGTATTTATTCATTTACATTCATTCACAACATATTTAATTTTTCTTATTTCAGGGACAGTGGTACTAATTGGGCACTTGAAGTACTCAATACTGCATTTTGCCTGAATGGTTCGGTTGTACTCTAGCACTTTGTTTTCAAACTGAACCACCAGATTTGTTCTCACAGCCCAGACATGAAGACAAACTATCAAGTCACCCTGCTGTATATAGCTGTGAAAACATAAATTAACCTTAGGCACTGTTATTTGACTGCATTTCATAACCCTTTTTTAAAACATTAATGAATATTTAAAGTCTTTCCCCCATGTGGCTAACACTCTGTTAGTTCAGTGCTAGATAAGATGCCACAGTTTTGCTTTATCACTTGAAAAAACATTGAGACAAAACCCCAGCCTGTTCTCAGGAGATGACAGCCTTCTACGTTTACGCCAAGAAGATTAAGGCTAGTGTGTTTGTAATGGCTAAATATAGATTTTGGACAGCCTTCTCCAAAGGAAAGGTACATGATGACATACTTGCTCAAGAACACAACAAATGCACAAGTGATTTTGTTTCTGAATAAGTGAAAAGATGATGATTTCTGAAGTTCAAATGTATTGAGCAGTTGTTATTGTATGATTAAGCCATTTACAGACTGCAGTTGCATGCATTTACCTGTCTAGTTCAAAGGCAAAAGGGTTTGACTTTCTTGTTGTTATGGTATGGAAGAAATGAAAACGTGGAAAAGGAAGCCTTTGTATTTCTCTGTATTTTTCCTTCAAAATAATGTCTATCATTCTTTGCAATTTAAATACTACCTTGCAAACAGTTGGGGGAAGAATCACTGTTTGTTTAACACAGGGACACTGACCTTTTTTTTTTTTTTTTTTTTTTTTTTTTACAAACATTTAGAACAGCAAGTAGAAAAAAGGCATTAGAAAGTCAGCACAGGCCAATTATTCCCACACAGTGATGACAAACACAGTTTCTTCCTCTGTGACAGAAGAGAGTATCTGGAAGTCTGATTACCACTCTAATATAATTCCATGTATTCTCTTACTTACTGTATATGAAGTACCATGCAGCATCATGTACATGAAAACTATAATAAATATCATATGGATTAGAGAAATGTCCATAGGCAAACAGAAAGCATCTGATCCTGTGGGCTTGCCTTTTGGAAGGAAGGAAGGAAGGATGAAGTTCAGCTGCAAGTGAAATTGTCCTGCTCATGTTGTTGTGCTCTGGGCCCTGGGATCCATGCATTTGGTGTTCAAGTTGTCGGTTCTGGTCACACAGTGACTTTCTTGGCCACTCTGCCACAAACGCTAGCAGAAAAGATCCACTAAACTTGTTCAGTATCCTTTACTGATTAGCAAAGGGAAGAAGGTTTTTCTGTATAGAAGTTTTCAGGTTTTTTCTAAAAATGCTTTTTCCCCCAGACTTCACACAAACATTTTACTGTGCTTTACTTTGTTCAACTTCTCAACTACTGTATGTATTTATTCATTGTCACAAGATTGCACTGGGAAAATTTCTCTTCTGCTCTTTCTTTCCTAACCTTAAACTCGAGGCACTCCCGTTTTAAAGGCAGTGCCTTCTAATTTCAGTGCACAAGGTCTTGACTATTTGGATGCATGGCATCTTTCAGTGGTACATTAAATGGAATTTTCCTTTGCTAAGCTCTCAAGGCTGTCATACAAGGAGGGTTAGATACAGACTGTGCAGAATAACTTAGGCAAATTTTAAGTGATGTGTGCCAAAAGATTTGCATTGCTGCTATGGAGGATGAAAGAAGAGGTTAGCTATTTGTCACAGACTTCTTTCGGGTATTTTAATTCTTCTATCACACTGGTGCAACCGAGTGTGTGGAGACACCCAGGTAACAGTACATTTGCCAGCCAGGCTGTGTCTGCACCATGGGTACCCCCTCTGCTGTTCAGATACCAGTCAGCCTGCAGATGTGGTGCAAAGCACATCTCTTTGAGACCTTTTCTTTTGAGTGGGGCACAGGGAGAGGCTATTCTTTACAACAATTTTGAGAGAAGCTATGTTAAGAGAAAAGACGTTTTAGAAAGCAGTATTGGGCAGGTCCATTTTGACAAAGTCTGTATACCCTAGTGCTGTTCATGTGGTGACTCTGTGCTTCCAAAAAGCTGTTTGAAAATGAGGGTCCAGATGCACACAATTCATTCCGTTAATGTTAGGACTGCTTTTTACCATTTAGTGATAGAAATCCAGCAATACCTTGTAAAAGTTAGTGCAGAGCTTGCTGGGTTACTTACAGACTTGGCTGAATTTTGTTCTCAAAACCGAGAATGATGGAGGTAGTAAACATGCTTTCTTGTGACGTAAATTTGAGAGCAGGATTTCAGATAAGTTATTGTACCTTCCCCTCCCTGACTAACTCTTTGTTCTCTAGGGATGCTGGATGCAAGATAAGCTTTATCCATATACCATAGATATGAATCCTGGTGGGAAATAAAATTTACAAAATAAGCTACCTGGAAACAGATTCTATTCTTCCTATCAGAAAGCTTTTGTTTTCCTTTTTATATTTTGCCTTTTGCCTCCTTATCTCTTTTATCCTCATATATGTGTACTTTTAATTCCCTCTTCATCTCTTCATTTTGGCCTCCATTAGAATCAATGGATTTGTAGTGGAGATGGAAAAGGCTTGGCTGAAGACGCTCTGCAGGCGTAGGCCATGTACTGGTGACACATTGACTCTCTCTGGACTTTCATTACTGGAGTGGTCTTTTGTTTAGTTGTATATCTCTTTCCTATTTTCTATGCCCACCCCCATCAACATCGTGATTATCAGGATGCATGTCTAGAGTAATTTGTGTTATGTCCGTAAGACCACAGGCCTTGCTCTTCATGGTGTTATTGTATTAACAGGCTACTGTATTATTGTATTAAGAGGCTACTGTACAATCTCTGTGGAGAAACAGTTGCTGACTATACTAACATCTACTTAGTGCAAATTTGGTTCTTGCCATACTTGAATTTTTGAGGGTTCATTTTGTCTTGTTTAGGGTTTTCTTTACAGATATTTGAAAGGAATCTGTAAAGTTGATTATCTGGGGGTAAAAATTCCATGACAGCATTAGCATGAGTCTACTATCAGAGGAGCAGTTTGCATTCATGTAGGCTTATCCAAGCTGTATCATGAGTTTCTTTGACATGGATAGCAATGGTTTCTTTCTCCAAGGATGCACCTTAACACAGGATTCCAAACCCTGGAGACAACAAATAAATCCTCAAACCTTCTGCATTTTCTTTTGCTGTTGGTACTGGAGTGTGCTTATTTGAAAGCTGCAGTTTTTAAATTGCATCCTATAGTTACTACTACCTTTAAAAATCATGGTGTATTAGAAGCTAGGTCAGAGTAAAAGATAACTTTTTAAAAACCCTGCAAGGTGCACGCCTGCTTTTGTATGCATCCAATTATAACTTAAGATCTGGCTTTTAACCTCTGTATCAGTTTGTCTTGTTTTTATATTTTACTGTTCATCCAGGAGATGCGCTAGAACATCACCAGTAAAAAGTCTGTTACAGTTTAGTGAACAAGCCTTTCACTAACCTGGAGGAATTAACTGCAGGATAAGAGTTAGTTGCCTCTGAACTTTCTTGCCAGCTGTGAAAGACCAAGTAAAAATCCAAACTATAGATGCCATGGATGTGGCAAAAATATCTGATTTATGATTTGCATGTCAGACCTAAGTAATATGACATGACAGGGCCTATGGTTCATTGTAATTCATAGCTACTGTAATAGTAGGCACAAAACCTAAAGCACAGCGCTGTCAGACAATTAGTTGTGAATTAACAGAACTTCGCTGAAGTGTCAGAGGCAAAGACAAAACACTAAAATATTTTATATATGAATATGATATATTTATACGTGCTTCTTATCATGCGATCCATGCCCCTGCAACGTGTATTCCAGTCTCTGCTCTCTGAACACTGATTCACCAGTGACATCCCCTGATTTCTCCTTCCTATTTTCTGTTACTTGATGGAACCTGTAAATCCCAAACCCCCACACTGTGCTGTATTACAGCTGTTGCTCCCACAGTTCTTACTGTCAACTAAATGATGAGAATCATAACTTTCCTGACATGAACTTCCATGTATGTAATTCTTGAAAAGGGATTATAACACAGTGGGATTACTCAATTTCTTGTTCCTTTTCATAACAATGACTAATGAGCTCTAATTTCAAATAAATAGGTAGGGTCATATAAGTATACTTTCACAGGTTTTCATAGGCACTCTTAACCATTACATCTCTGTGAAGATGGCATACTTTCCTGATTTTAATGTCCTAGTTTACCTCTTTCAAAAGTGATGCAAGATGTTACATTTGGCACTAGGATTTTGTAAGGTGACTAAAGTAATTAGCACCCAGATTCCTCTGGCTCAAAAAGGGAATAATCACTAAGACCTTTTTGACAGTTTAGTCGTGCTATTATAAAAGTGTTTTAATTATAAATGTTAGTAAAATGATAGTGTTGTATTAAAGCACAAAATAAAATATAGAGATAACTGGTGTATTGGCTGTATGGTATCAGAGCCATTGACTGTGCAGCAGCAGCAGCAGGATGTTCATGCATGTTGTCAGCAAGAACTGGGAAATGCCATGCTCAGGGAGAGCATGTTGTGTATGGGGAAAATTTTTCTTGTTATTTCTCAAGTGTTTATCCAAGGAGGTACTGATGGTTTGCTTAAATAGATATACATGTATATATATCTCTCCTGCTATCTGGAGAAACAAATATTTTATTAACTGTGGTGTTCTTTCTTGTGAGCGAGTTTTCATATTTTGCTTACCATTCCCAGAAAACCCCAGTAAATAGGGATTATGTGCAGCAGGGAGATGGGATTCCATCCTGCGAAAGCTGCTGCAGATAGAAATTATGTGAGTGAATTATGCAGGATGTGAAATAGAGGAAACAGAACAAAGTAGTAATAGTCACTTTGGAAGGTTTTAATTATCTTAGACAGAAAACCAGTTGTTGTTACAGTTTATGGCTCAAGCTGAGACAAATCCCTTTTGCACCATTTGTCCAGAGTGGTAGGAGTGAGAAAATGAGAGCGCAGAATAGCCTCTGAAGACATTTTCTTGCATGTAGTTGTCAGAGAATGTACGAGTCACTAAAAATAAGACTATAGAAAACACAACTTTTTAATTCCTTTCCCTACAAATAAACTGGATATGTTCACATATTTGTTCCCAAATGATATATTTAAACATTACTTGCTTCATCAACAAAATTAAGTCCTCTGTACTACATAGAAAGAAAAACCTCTGTGTATAACTGAAAGTAAAACTCCATCCTAATCTACTCTAATGACCAATGCATACGTGGTTCCAGAGTGATAGATTAAGATCTACTAAATATTTGCAGTTTCTTCCAATGATTTTTAAACTGGTTCCAGATATTATTAAACTCTCTCATGTTCTTCTCTAGGCCATAAATTACTTCTTCACATGAAGACGTGACTGCAAAATTCATATAGACATTCTAACACTCCCAAGATGAATGCAAGAGCAGCAATGTCATAAAATATATTCATTACTTATATTTGTTGGTGGTTACTGCTAGGAGGTAGTAATCTAATGTTTACTAGTTTTTCTGCAGCTGCAAATGTAACCCTAGGTGAAGGTCTGATTTTTTATTTTCATGGGGGGGTAGAATTTTTAGCAATAAATTATTCCTAGACTCACATGTGTATATTTTAAATTTGCTCTATTGATCCAGTTGCATGAGTTGGAAATTATTATTATTTTGCAGTTACATGCGGGAGACGTATTGTTTCAAGCTCAGGATGTCTGAATGTAGAACTTTGTTCATAACTTTTGGTCTGTGCTCTCTGGTCACAAGTGAAGAGAGACTTGGGGCAACAAAAGATACAGCTCAGGTGTCTTCAGTTTACAAGGAAGCAACACTGGGGCTCTCTGTGGTGTGGAAGGAGGAAGAATGTGGCTCTGGTTCGTGTGGACATAACTGTTGACTTTAAATATCAGTACAGAAATCAAGGGGTGAGTGGGTGAGGAAAAATATAATTGGGTCTTGTCAAATTCTTTTCTGTTGTTTTACCCCTGCAAAGAACAACAAGCACACCCCACCACCCCACACCCCTAAAAAAATCAACCAACCAACCAACAAAAAAACTCAAACCAACCAAGCAAAAAAAACCACAAACCACCCAAAAAACACCCTACCCAAAACACCAAAAGCAAAATCAAAACAAAAAATCCTTCATGGAAACCAAAATTTAAATTCTGATTTCACAAGTCTGAAGAGATTTTTAGGAAAAGGCTCTAAGGAGGGAATTATAATTTTTTTATCCCCAGTTCATTTTGGTTTTCTGCCCTTTTAACTTCTTTTCTCTGTTTTTTATACTGTTTGCTGTGTTGCCTTGCTTAGAAATGATTGAAGACAAACGAGATTAATTAAAACTTGGACTGGACAAAACCAAAATGCTTGTTTCTGTATCAACATCAAATGCATAAAAAAATTATCATAATCTTTCATGGAAATATCTTAAAATTTGATACAGTTTCCATTTTCATGAATCAATATATTTTTGTAAGATTTCTTTCAAAAGGTTTTTCATTAGATGCTTACTTCTCAAGGTAGCTTTATATCTCTTTCAAGATATTTTGAAAATATTTTGAGTGATACTTAAAAATACTGAAAGTTTAGTTTTAAAAATGGTTCTCTAGCTTACTGTAGAATAGCTTACCACCATTTTTCAGATTAAAGCAGGTTCTAAGTTCATAGAGTGTGTATTCACCATCTCATACAAAGATTTAATATCTCTGAAATCACATTGTAACATACTTCATTTGTTTTCATATAAAATACTTAAGTCCAGTTTTCATCAGCATGACAATCACAACCACTCTTAGACAAGCTGTAATTTTCTGACTGCTTGTATGTATATTTCTGATAAAAAAGACTGGCATTATATTAACCCTGGATAAGGGCTGTTCACCAGCTGCCCAAGTTTTGCAGAGGGCAAGCAAGGAGATGCAGTAACTCACTGGCTGAGAACGGGAATACGGATCTCACAGAAGGACTTTAGATACTTCACAGGAAGATAGAGAAGTGTGCTCAAACTTAAGGTGGTTTTAAGGATTTCTCATGTCATCTGCTTACATATCCTGGGGACTTTGGATATTGAAGGACTGCTCGCCAGGGCAGTATTCTAAGACCTCTCCAACTGCCTGTTGATCTCATGAAATTATTTTTTCTTACACTTTAAAAACTTCCTCACTGAATGTAGATCTTCAATAGCAAACACAGGCTTATTAACCAGACCTTTCAATCACTAGCTTATTCTTGTTTTACATCTCCATGTCTGTTCTATGTACCTTTCTTTTATTTATATTAGTCATGGCTAGCCAGAGCCATGAGAATAGTTTGACTGGATTTCTGTTAAGAAACTGTCTTTGACAGAAAGAATAAAATTCTTTACAGGTAGGACTGTTCTAATTTCCTTATTCCTGAGTAGATGGTACTTGAATCACACCCCTTTTCTCATCCTAAAATGAGGCAGGGAATAAGTACAGACAGGCATTTATATATGTGAGGGCTGAAGTGACATAGCTGAGGATCTGGAAGAGAAGCTTGTGAAAAAGGTGTATTGTGGCTCTATCAACGCTCCTTGTAATCCTTTTCAAAATTCCTTGAAGTACCGACTTCATCTTACTCTGCTTTGTTCTAGTGTCATTTAGCACTTGGTTTTTTTCATAGGCAATTGCTTCTCTAACCTGCTGCTATATACATGAAACTAGCAGATTTATGACAGGAGTCCAACTGTTTTAGCATTCAGAAACTGTATTGTAATATAAATGGTTCTCCCTGAATACAGTGGCAAAGCAAGATGATGTTTGTTTTTCATGGCTCAGAGCAAACTGAGAAACTAATATTGGCAAAAAAGAAGCTGTGTTAGGGCTTACACAGGAACAAAAATGAGGTATGGGAAGATTTTGGCAGAACAGAAATGGCATGACTTACTGTCTAATGTAGATTAGTCTGGAGGAAATAGTGTGACTTTTGTCAAGTCGACCAATCTTATTGAAAACAATTCACACTGTATTGTAACTAAGATTGTCCTGGATAATAATATCTGTGAAACATCCAAGAGAAAACTTCTGATTCATACTTTCATGTCAAAGGGAAGAGTATCTTTTAATTCAGCATACTAAATTCCTTCCTGTGAATTTCAGACTGCTATTACTTGCGAGTCTCACAGAGTGGCAGAATCCCTGAGGTTGGCAGGGACCCCAACCCCTCGCTCAGGGCAGGGTCAGCTATAGCAGGGAGTTCAGGGCTGTCTCCAGTTGGGGTCTGAATATCCGAAAGATGGAGACTCAACTCCAAAGTCTCTGTGATTGACCACCCTCAGAGTAGAAAAGCTTTTTCCTTATGTTTAAACAAAATTTACTGGATTCCAATTTATGCCTGTTGCCTTTTGTCCTGTCACTGGGCACCACTGAGAAAAGCCTGCCTCTGTCTTCTTGCTGAGATCCCCTTGAGCCTTCCTTTGGCCAGGCTGAATGGCCTCAGGTCTCCCCTCGTGACAGGTGCTTTAATCCCTTCAAGGTGCTTTGCTGGACTCTGTGTCCGTGGTTAACCCAGTTTTACTGCTTACACTGGGTTTCTAATCTAAACTAAGCTCCAGGTATAATTTACTTTGCTGCTTACACCAACGGGCTTTGTTTCAAAATCTGAAGTATTTTTAAGTATTTTTTTGCTGTTTTACTGCATGTAGCAATGCTCTGTGGAGCAAGTACCTGGCCATAAATGTATTAGCAAGCCCTGAAACTCTGGTTTCCACTGTTCCCAAAAATCTGCGTGTACAGCCTACTGTTGACATCACTTCAGAGCTGCTTCAGGAAAGCGGCCGCCTTTGTAAACCCACAGGTGGCTCCTTATCATACAGAGTGCCTTCATCAAGAAGGATTTCACCAAGCAAAATCCAGGCTTGCTCTGTGGTCCCACCAGAGCTGTGCTGTTCTGGCCACTGTGGACAATTATTAACATGAACACCATCTGCCGTGCCACTGTCCTGCCCTCATTAGCAAGGACACTTCCTAATCATTTTGGTAGCCTCTATGGTTTCAGAATAGATTGAAGTCCAACATAGACATTTCCCTGGTGACTTTCTACAGACACTTTGAATAAGCTGGGAGTAAATTTCCTTTCACCTGTTTTTTTGTTTGTTTGGTTTTTTAACTTCTATTAAATACCTAGGAGTGTACTTATCTCACCAAACCTCTGATCCTTTAAAATTAAATTACTCTTTCCTGGTGAACCAGATTTAAAAAAAAAACAAACAAAACCAAACAACAACAACAACAAAAAACCTTGTAAAGCAGAATCATCTTAGCTTGTCCTGGTTTTCCTGATTAAACACTATTAAGATGAATGTCCTCCCCCATGTGAATTATTTCCTTGAGGTCCTCCCTGTTCTGTTGCCCTTCAGTTATCTGTAAAAAGTGCAAAGTGATTTGTTAACATTTTTGTGTGTTTCAGATCTTGGAAAGAGTTGTTTCAAATGTAAATAGACCCCTGTCACTAAACTCATCAAAACCTTTTTCAATATAAGCTTATCTTAAGGTGCCAATGGGAGACCAGTGACCCAAAAACCCCAATGAAACAAAAGCCAACTCACCTTTATTTTGTAAAAAGATATTCAATTTGGGAATTTTCAAAAGTAGAATAAAAGTTCATTTTATTGAGTTTTAGCACAGAAGTAAAAGTCTTCCTGACTAGCATCTTAATCCCAGGCAGAGCGCACCCGACTATGTAGTTGTGCGTCATATTTAATCATGCGACAATGAGGCACCTGATCCTTATGAGACAGACCCAAACATTAGCCACAGACACACGGGTATTAGCGAGTCCTTCTGATCCTAGAGTTTCCAAGATGTCACTAACTTTTTTATGCATTTCATGCTGCAAAACCCACTGTGAAATTCCAGTTCATACCTTCCCTATATATATAATGAATGCAACCGCTTAAGTACACTTCCATGCATCCCCTTGTGTATTAAGTTATAATGCAGACATTTAGTGCAATCTCAGTTACAGTTAAATACTAGGGCATTTTCGCTTTCAGGATAATATAGAAAATGGTCAGTAATTGTTATTAAGATGATGTTAAATCTACTAATATTAAGGTTAGGCCTTATCTGAGGCTCTCCAGTTTTATCAATGAGGATACTGCATTAGACTTGGGGTAAAAGCTGGGTAGTACTCAGAACTAGCCCCCTAACCAGCACTGTAATTGTACATGCCAGGATAAATTTAGGAGTCCTGTTTTACTGTCGAATCAACAACTGTGGCTTAACCTCCCTTAAATAGGTACCTAGCTTGTGATCTCTGAACTGCATGTTAGCCTGCCCCTGTCTTTGTAGAAACTTTTAGACAGAAAGCTCTCTCCTATATTTCTGTTTATATAGAAGAACATAAATATAGCTTTCTTCCTCACTCTTAAGACCCATGTGGAAATCTTACACATAAAAACACTTCTGTCACTGTTTGTGCTTTTTTTGCCGTCATTAGTGCAACCCCTTTTAAGAGGGGAACGTGCACCAGGAGCAGCAGCGGCAGCTGTGACATTTCTGCTCAGATTCTCAGAGCAGACGGTGCTCTTCTGTGCGTATCACAGCTTCGTTATTTCATTCAAAGTTTAAAGATCCAACCTATTCCAAGTAAATTATTAAGAATGAATTTGTTCATCTGAAGCCCAGCGACCTATTTAGAGAACTCATCATTATCACCCTAAAGTAATGTCTCTGTAAATTGAAAAGTAAGTTTGGCTGTTAAGGACTTCAATAATTTTTTACTTTGAATGTAATCATTCAGGCTTGCATTAGTCTTGGGGGGTTTTTAAGTCATTAATATAGGACAGAGCTTTTGACTAGAGACAGCTCTTCGATAACTATAAATCTTTTCCATCATTGGGAAAAGTCTGTAACTTGAACTGCTGTTTCTATTTTGCATTCTGCTACAGGGGCAGGAAAATTGAAGTCCCGCTGTCTTACGCATAGTTTGTGTCTGAGACAACGCCCTCAATTAAAATAGCACAAAAATCCAGAAACTCTTAATGCTGTTTTTAATGTGTAAGTTGTGGAAAGTACTCTTGCATACTTTCAAGAAATAAAGGAGATTACTCAGATATTTTACAAACCTTTTTCCTAAAAGTTAGTAAAAACTTTGGACTGCCTCCCATGAGAAGACCTGCAGATTTAGCTCTGTGGTTTTACAAACACAATACTTCCAAATAAGAGACCGTTTATTGTAAAAAGCAGTATGGTCTTTTTTCACTGTGAACAGAATGTATGGCTTAAATATTAGGTTTTTTATTATTATTGTGTTTTTAGAGCTATATTTATTTAGATAGGGATGCAATTAAAATGTGATGATATCCAAGCAAGTACTAGAAAGCAAGCCTCTTGATTATCTTTTTATACAGGGTAATGTAATGTAGCAGGCTACATTTTTAGAAATCAAAGTAATTTATGAGAACCTATGAAATCTAGAATAGCACAAAATTGCTTTAAAAAAGTGACAGCTGTCTGTTTTGCAGAATGTCTTGTTTCATTCTGCAAGTTTAACAAAAGCCTGATGGATTAAATTCTCTTCAGTTTAGTTCTACTCAGTATAGCAGTACTTAGGGTACCTCTTAGAAACATCTCTGTGGGCTTAGCTGCACAAAGAAAAAGTTGAAGACAAAGAGTAGTAAATCCACAAGTGTTCCTCATAAGTCTCCATTCTGTTTCACTATATATCATTTTTCTTCCTACAATTATGAATAAAATAAAATCTTCAATTACTTATGTATATCAGACTCAAGAATAATAGATTTTTCAACACCGAGTGATTCAAGTAGGTGAAACTTTAATTACAACATGTAATCAAGCTGCTCAGTCTTATGAGGTTGATCAAGTTGGAATATTTTCAGTAGGATCACTGGAAAAACAGAGCTACACCTATGTGTGTTAAAATGCTAATAAAAATAGAAATCTTAATTTCCTAAAGAGGTTTTAAAAAACATAACCTGAGTTGCATGGCTAGTTAAAAAAAAAAAAAAAAAATCACTGGTTCTAACCTTTTGATCTTTACACCATAAATCACAGCATCATCCAATGTTTTACCTTCCAGTGTGTAAAGCTCAATGCACAGAATGTTGCTTAGTACTACGCAAAGAGTATAAATAAAATGCTTGCTAGTGTGGGCTGAGCAAAAAAGTAGATTGTTGTCTGAATGAACTCAGAAAATCTCTATGCTAAATAAAGATTTATCTTGGCCTTTTCTCTGGCAACTTTTCTTCTAGGAACACTCCTAACAGATTGATAGTACAAAACGTGAAGCTCATCTTTGCAAATTCATCCCAAAGTTACTGCCAATAGCAGCTAAATATTATTCCAAGCACAACAGGAGTGTAATCAGAGTTGCAAGTACATCAAACTAGTAGGGCATCCTTTTCTTTGGATACTTTACCTTCTTTCCTACATATTAGCAAAAGTGAATGAAGAGCAAAGTCAGTCATATCACTCATATGTGGTAGTTTTCTGTCTTGTGTTTATTAATGGAGTACCATCTACAAAACCAGCATGCGATATCCAAAGACTCTAGGTCTCTTGGATCTTAGGGCGGACGCTTGCTGTTAAGCAAATGCATCCTAATTGGTATCAATGGCTACAACAGGTGTGATTTATGGCAGGATTTTACATATTGATCCTGTACACAGAGTTTACATAGAAAAGTATAAAGTGAAAATAGGAAAAGGAAGCCCAGAGAAGAGTTTACACAGGTCCAAGCCTAGCAGCTTACAAAGTGATGTTAGGAAAACCCAGAGTTAAAATGGTAAATATTAAAACACTAAACAGGCCTTTTGAAAGAAAATCAGATTTTTCTTGCTGTGGAGTATGAGTTATAACTATTGGATATTCTGCGAAAACAGTAGAGAAGAGGAATTTCTGGAAAATAATTTTCTTCCTTTTTGCCAGAAGCTGATTCAGCAAGGCTATTGCTGCCTCTTCCAAACAGTGTTTTTTCTGTGGTGTCTAGTTCCAAACACGGCATAACAACATGCTGCTGAACAGGGCGAGTGGCTAAAGGAATTTTAAGAACTAAATAATGTCCTTCCTTACCTCCATAAGGCTGAGAGCTTTTCTAAACAGAAATGGTGTTTTGCAATATATCCAAATAATACCTAGCATACTCTGGGTTTTATGCTAATAAATATACATAACATATAGAATAATGTGGCATGGTATGAATATTTAAGGATATTATTTTTTCCTACAGTGCTGTTTCAGAAAAAGCCTAGCCCAGTAACTTGTGACCTAAATCCAACTGTAATAATTTGGAAAGTTTTTTAGGAATTAGTTTTCCAAATGAACTGTCATTCTAGATCTGAGTCCCATTAAGGCGCTCATTTTAAGACAAGTATAATTCTGTAAATCAATCATGTGATTTCATGAGCACTTCAGCCAGTGTTTGCAACTTGCTTTTGCCGAAGAGCATTTAAGTGTTGAGACAAACAGAAATCGATGAAAAGAGCAACCCCTAGCTTCTAGAAATGGATTAATGTGCAGTGATGAGAAGCCTCCTCTCCCTGGAATTTGACTTGCTCCAGGTTCCATTTTCTGTGCGCGCCTTCTGTCCTATTGCCTCTGCTGTGCAGAAAGCAATAACTAGCTTTGACATTATCTCCACCACTTATGTTTCTCTAAAATTACATTCCACTTCTGGGTGTTTTTTCCCAGACTTTATCAATTAGGTTGTTTTAACCTTTCATTCCTCCTTCCCTTCTGTCCTCTCCGATTCCAGTTGGTGTATCACAAGGTCTTTGCTGATCATTTCCTAATAAAAAACTTCAGTGAATTTTAAATTTATAGTGAGAGTGCTGCAGCTGTCACCTAGACTACACTACCTGCTAGATGATAACGTGCCTGGGGATTATCTGTATATATTCAATTTGGAATGTTCAGTTGTGTATTTTTTTTAATGTGGAAAGGATTGACCAGAAAGTCACATTTTTACTTCTATCAATTTTATCTTCCTCAGAAATCACCAAACAATTAAACCGAGAACAGGATAAGTGAAATATTATTTCACTTCCCTGAGGGTAAAAGTATCTTTTCTTGTCTTCATTAGTTGGAATATAAATAAAATAAGAAAATTTCTGATTCTGAAAAGCAATGATCCCAATAGTGATGGGAAAGGTACTTCGGAAGGAATATTTTATTTATTTCCTAATAATTCAGTTTGTAGAAATGAGAGGGAAATGGTCTCTATTTACATAGAGAAAAGATCCTGAAAAGATCCTAACTGTAAAATTGCCAGCTTAGAGTTATTGTAATTAGCGCTTCCCACACTACATTCATGCTATCCTGTCATGGCCATTTGACAAATACTATTGATTTGGAAGCCTGACCAAGAAATGTTGCTTTAGATTTTTAAAGTAGGAGTTGAGCAGTTGTCTCATCCCATATTTACTGGGAATCCATATATAATCTAAATACAATGTGTATAAAACATGCAAGGTACAGTTTTTACCATCTCTAAGAATGCTCATTCCAAGGAATTTAAATACTCTATGGTGCAATAGGATTGACTGTTTAATCACTGAAAGGTCAGGGAGGTCCAGAAACAATACTTAATGATTCATTAATGTTGAAAAAAGTAGGCACAGTTGCTAATGATCATTCATCTCTTAGGACTGAATCGATGGTCCACTGTACATGTATAGAGGCTCTTGTTTGTTTGTTTCCACTAAGAAGGATTCATGAAGGCGCAACAGTTAGCGACTGAAGTCAAATGCTGTTTTCCACTTGCTCGTTCTTGCTGTATCTCCCTCCCCCATGCAACAGTGGCTTCAATGTGTTTAATATGTATTTTCAGTTCACGCTGCCCTGGTGAATCAGATAGGGACAACCAAGTTCCAGAAATTTTTTTAAATCACTGAATTTCAGATGCAAGGACTGGCTGAGAAACTTTTTGTTACCATGTATATCCTCTTTTCTTTGTGTATGTTGTTGGAAATTAAAAGAACAAAATAATATTTCTGTTATGAACAAAACCCACCCCAAACTGTTGTGCCCCACTAAACAAAGACCCCACTAGAGTATGGTGACATGAAAAGAGAGTAAATTACAAGACTTAGATGCCAGCTGTGCTTCTGCATATTGAAGGTCTGTGTATGGGTAGTTTGTAGATAGAAGTAGTGAGGGAATATTTCACTTACGCTTATATAAACATATTTAGGACACCCAAATCCTTTCTTCATCAGAAACACAGAAGTTAAATGTTTGGAATTTGGCTCTCTTGGGAGGGTCAGCTTTTCTTCTCCCTGTATTTCCTTGAATTTAGAAGATATATTTTCTTACCTTCAACTGCTGTTTTGTTTGGGTTTTTTTTTTTTTTTTCTTACAAGGACACTTACTCAAGTGAACAATCCTTGTAGCTAATTCATGACCAATTAACTCAAAATGTCTTTTGAAGTTTGTAAGTCAACTTTTATGGACACTGATTAGATAAATGAAGACAGAAAATTATTCCTTTGAAGGCAGTGTTAAGCGCTGCTTATGAAACAATGGTATCTTTGAGAAATTAATAGAAAAGAATCCTGAATATGAGTAAAGCAATTTTGATTATTTTGTTAAAGTGGCTATTAGTAGAAATTGATTTGAGATATTCACTCAGCACATATCATCTTGCTTGCTGTAAAGTATATTATTCTGGCCTTAATTGTGTCTTGCCATGTTTATTATTGACATAGTCATGACTAGACTTGGTCAATAATCACAGCTGGTTATCATCACTAAAAATAATTATAAATTGTTAGTTCATCTAGTATATAAATCATCGAACAGGGTCTTGGTGAAATTTGAGTAGAAAATGGAGGTCAAATAAAGTTAGATTAAAGAAGCAAGGTTCTATAAGTGGACATAACAATAAATAGGATGTATTATATCACTGAAAGGTGTTTCAAGGAAAGTGGTCAATGTTAGGTTATTGGGCTTGCAATAATAATAATAATAATAATAATAGTAGTAGTAACGTGGTTGCTCTTTTATATGTGATGCACAAGTAAATAAATATGTACAATCTAAATGCACTTGCTTTTTGCCTTAATGGAGAAATGTGCTTCATAACTTTCCCTAAAATGGTGCCCATAACAGCAGTCATTATCTTATTCTTGGGCAAAGAAGGTGTTAGTACGTAGAGGCTAATAACCTCATAATAAGAAATATTTTATTAATTCTCATAATAAAAACATGTTAATCTTGTCTCAATTTCTGTTGGATAAAGCCCTGTAAACATATGTAATCTCCATAATAGCTGTATAGTGAATGTTGGAGTTGATTGGCAAGGCCATAGATGTACTGCTATATTATTTCTGTCTCCTTTGACTGTTGCAGTATATTCAGCTGACCTAATTTTTTAGATATTTGGAATGTAAATGTATGCATCTAGGCAAGTTGCTTAGACCCTGCTTACATGAATGTAGAGAAATACTCTTCTAGAATACTGTCCACTTTGTACTGGTGCTGTCACCTAAAACAAGGCATTGAATCATGTTTTGCAAGACACTATTTCTTGCTGCAGGAGAGGGCATTTAGCAGACTGTTACAGACGTTTACATATTTAATGTTACAACAGTTTAACTCCACTTTCCATGTCAACAGATAAGAGGAACCCTAGTAACCGTGTTTTTATTCTCTGTCTTTGAAAGAGCACTTGTTCTAATTAAGCTATATACATAATCTGAGAAAAGATCTAGAAAAAAAAAAACAAACCCCAAATTTTGAGAGCACTGAAACAGACTGAATGCAGAGGTTGTAGAGTTTCTATCCTTGGATATACTCAAGAGCCATCTAGACATGTTCCTGAGAAACCAGCTTTAGGTGGCCCTGATATAGCAGGGTGACTGGACAAGATGACCTCCAGAGGTCCCTTCTAACTTCAGTCATTCTATGATTTTGTGAAATTTTAATTAAAATACTCTTAATGTTACGTGTTTGAACAGTTTACTGATAGGAAATAGTTCGGAAACTGTTTCTCACCAGTAAGGCTTATTCTACCTGTCTCTTAATCTTTCTGAAGGCAAGAACTGAACAGCTTTTACTGAGACTTACCAATACATACCTTCATGTAAAAATCCACAGCATCTCTTTTCAATAAATAGATGACGTTTTTAAGAAATTATGATTAACTAATTAGAGATACTTATATATGCCATCAACATTAAGCCTGTAAATATTAAAGATATTTAATCCAACAAATTGCTTAGAAAATTAGGTGTGTGACATTTCTGGGGCTTTTTGGTTTTGTAGTAATTTTGTTTCTTTTCTCCTTCCCTATTCCTTTCCTGTTTTAAAAAAAAAAAAAAAAAAAAAAAAAAGATGAGACTTTTAAGAGATTTTTCCAGAGACATCAAGGCTATGTCATATGTTACACTATGATGCATAACCTCCAATGCTATTTATCAAAGCAATGTTCAGTCTGAGATAAAGATATTTATGCTTTTATGTAGAAGCAATGAACCTTGAATTACGAGAATCTGAGCACAAAGAAAATTTGTTCTGGTACTTTTATTTTCTATTTGGGTTAATTCTTAAAGAATAAACTGTTCTTATGATTTGAGCAGTCAGTTTGTTCTGAGTTTCTTGAAATAATTGATAATTCACATGCTGGTTTCCCTCTTCTCTAGATTAAAGTTTAATCATACTAAGAGTCATGCTCACATAAGTCCATTTCTTTGCTCAAAAGCAGACCTGTAAAACTCTAAATAGTTGTCCCAGTTAGCGGAACAGTGCCACTGGAAACAGAAGGATCTGAAAGGAACGATGACATTAATTTAAATTACTTCATTTTTTTCCATTTTGCTTTTCACCGCCATCCCTAAATATTCAAACTGCAGATGTTCAGTGCACCTCTTCAAGAGCTCACTGCATGCTCACTTTACTGCTGTGTGATTCCTGTCACATAGTTATTTCATTTAATCCCATTGTTCTTCCTCTCATGCTGTGTTGAGGGGTTGGGTGGGGTTCTTTGGTTTGTTTTTGTTGTATTACTTCATATGACACTGTTTATCACAGAATTGTGAAGATAAAACAAACATCAGGTTGAACTCAAAAGCCAAACTATGCCAAGTGTTAACACTTACAGTGACAAACCATCATTTTCAAGCTATCACAAATTACATTTATTATACCGATGGCAATCTATACACTACACAACTATGTCTAGGAACAGATTCTAACACTCCCCAGGTTATTTTAGGCATGTTAGTAAATGGTGTGATTTATCATATAAAGGCTTTTTCTTGTTTTTTAATCCCAGCATTTCAGCAAACACTTAGGTCAGACTTCACTTTAAACTTGTTTGTATTAGGTAGATACATTATTACTTTATTACTTCCCTTTCCTGAATACGGTTATTTTCCATAAATGAATCTTGTCTTGAAAGACAAAATGAATTGGGTAATATAGCTTGGGGAGAGAACCTACTTAGGTTTTCCATGTGCCCATTACTAAAGATACGATATTCATTTAAAAAGAAAAAAACCTTCATACCCTGAGGAAGCTCAAGAATCAGATTAAGGGATAATGGATCATTATCAGGACTGTATAAACAGCTTTTGTATTGATTAATCCATGTTACAACTCTTTAAAAGGGCTAATAATTTTAGTGCCAAATAAAGAAGAGATTGCAGTTTCCAGTGAGGAAATGGCTGTAATTGCCATTCGGGAGGTGGATAAGAGATGATTATTAGACGTCATCCATTATTATGATCCAGCAGTGGAGCTGCTGACCACAGAGGACATTTTTATACAGATGAACACTGAATTGCAGAGCATGTGCTGGTCTCTGACACCCACTCCATTTGTTAACATAACAGTAAAAAAAGGATTATTGTTCAGTGTGCATTTCAGTATGAACCTACCTATCTTTGAGCATTCTTCTTGTCTCTTGACCACATCTAATGACAACACATAAAAGTGCCTAGTTTATAGGCAGGGATATTGTTTCAGAATGTTCTGTTTATGATGCAAATATACATCCAATCACACAGGAAAACTTAGTATTTAGTAATAATACTGCTTTTCAAAATCAAAATTAATAGACACAAACACTATCTATTCTATTGAAATATTCTATTCAATATTATATTGAAATATTTTATTGAAATCTATTCTCACTGGCAGATCAGACTTCATGAGGAGACATGACACTGGTTCTAAAAAGCTTTTTTCTTTCTGTAAGGCAGAGTTTGCTTTTTCATCTTTGTAGCTTTATGTTCTTATCAGACACAAAATGTTATCGATCCCTCTTACCATGAAGAGAAGAACTTGATTAGAATTATTACTCATTTGTGTTTGAGACCTATATAAGACCTTCCACTATAACCAGGAGTTATGAACAGAAAAATCTATATTTTATCTGTAATTAAAGAAAGAGAATCAGAATTTGGAAAAAGGTCATCTTTGAGTTAAGTTCCAAGCTGATAGCTCAAATCCTTTTAATTTCATTAATCTTCATAACCCTGTTTGTAGAAGAGGAAAATCAAAAGAGCATGCATCTACTGTAGCTGCTAGAACTTAAATTTTAACAATATTAAAAGTATTGTCCCATTTCTTCATTCTGAACACAGTTTGAAGGGTGCAGTGTGTTAGGCATTGAGTCAGCCATTTGTAACTGACTGTAAATGGTGGTATTAGTGCAATTATGGGCAATTTACAGTTACCAAGCTGAAAGCATTCTTATGTGGGTCTAGCCAATTCAGAGGTGGTGGCTTCTTAAGACAGCAAAAAACTATTTATTTAATCTTTATCATTCAGTGTAGTCTTGTTTACTTGTTTACTACAGAATACTTTAAGTGCCCCATAACTTTGAATTCAATTATTTTAAAACTGTTTTTACAAGTTTCCATGAGGATTCCATTACAGTTTAACATTAATGAGGACTCATAATAAGTAGTTACCTGTAAAACACTTTCATATGAGGCCTATTTATGTATAGTGCATCTTGATTAGAAGATTTTTGCTTACAGTAGCTATCGTATGTCAGCCTACAGCGTGCATTATACTACTTGTATAAATGCAGAATTAGAGTGTATAAGAATTTTAAGAGATTATTCTGTAGTTCAGTGAGCTGTTCTGGAAGCTAAAAGCAATTATCTAATTGAAGTTGATCAGAATAACTATAAATAAGATGTGCTTACACAATTGCTGATAAGAAAAGGCCAACATAGAAGTGGTTAAAATTTCTGTTTCACTAAAATATACAGCAAATTACTGTCCTTTTTACTCAACCGTTCCTCACCTTCCTTTGCATTTGAAGAATTAGGTATTTTGAGAGGGTAAGAAAACTAGTCTGGAGTTTAAACTGGAAGATAACCTTTTAAAAAGATATATTGTATTTTTGAAGAAAGGACTTTAATTGTGTCTATGTTAGATTGCAAACCACAGAAATTTTGGTGGTTATTGTTCCCAGAGATACTTGTAAAAAGTATGTTTTCAAAAATGACACCACAACATAAAGCATTATGATATACCATTGACTAATGGTATTAAAATAATGATAGAGCTAAGTATGCAGCAGTGGAAGTTAGATACAGATATGACTTAATAGGTAACTTCACTTAGAGGGAATTTTTCATTCTACTTTATTTTCAAAGCTACTTTTAAAAGCTTCATTGCTGTGGGGTTTATATCACTCTCCCCTTCCTTCCCCTAGAAGATTATTGCATGAGTGAGACCACTCAAAGCTTTCTCTGAATTTCTTTTTGTTGGGTTTTTCTCATTACTACTAGATTCAGCTGCTTTAAATACTTCATTGACCTCCTTGTTATCTTACACTCTCCACGGACTGCTATTGGAAAGTTACACTACCATTATATCCCCTAAATTATTGCTTAGTAGAGCTCTGTGTTCACTAGTTCTTTTAATCTTTTGTTGTAAGTAAAAATGTTGATCACCTTTGTTACTCTGCTCTGAACTCAAACATTTTATTTATTTCTTCCTGAAATGTTAATCCCAGAACTCAATATTATTTTAAATGCATACTTCCACCAAACTAGATTAAGAATTCATTAGTAAAACCACTAGAAATCACTTCAGTTGCAGAAGCATTGGTCTGAGCATTCTCAGCATTCACTGAAACCAAAGCAAAAATCCTCACTGTACTGAGGATTGCTACATGAAGCCAATGTCCATGATATAAAAGAAGGCTGAGACACACAAAAGAGGATTGACTCAAATATTTATTATTTAACATGTTTATTATCTTTTAACATTTAAGTAATTTCAGGTGTATAAAATTCAGACTGACAACAAATACAGAAACAGAAGGAGGGTTTTAAGATGCAGATTTCTGGAGAGTAATGGTGTGTTGTATTATTTCTTCTAGATAAACCATCAAATAAAATGAGTCACGTTCCTACTCCACTAGTAAAAATTCAGTGGAGACTTTCTTGTTATCACAAAAGCAAGTTGGGTTCTGACTTTGTTGTTACTCTGACTTAAACATGACAAATGCTTCATTTGAAAACTGTCAGCCATGTACAGCATCTTTCAGCTGAAAATGAAAGGGGACAAAAAAAAAGAAAGAAAGAAGGAAAGAATGTCACTCCTTTTTGTTATGCTATTCTTGCTAAAATAAAGTGGCAGATAGTCGTAAAACTGGAAGAAAACAAGTCTGTGATGTTTGTACGCAGTCAAGTGCAGCCCTCCTTTCATCTGGATAATGAATCACTCGCACATTCACAGTCAAGTTTGTAGTTTCTCTGACATGTAGGTTTTAATCAACAGATTGACATTGTCTACAGAAAATTGCCTATAATCAGGGCTGTCCTAAGCTGGGAAAAGTTATGTCAGTATGCCACAGCTCCAGAAATTTCTGGGTTTGTAGGATTCTGCTAGTAGTTATGGTGATGAATAACTTATCAGCTTCCTTTTCCTAATAGCTCTCATGCAAGTGTCATCCATAGTAGCACCTTTGTTTTGCTGTTCAGGCACCAGTTAGATGGTTAAATTTAGTCTACAGGTGTGGTTGTTTATCACTTGCTTAGCAGGTCTTGATAGTTTGGCACCAGTACATGACCCATATTAAGGGTACTGTTACATTAATTTTGGGTCTTTGTTAGTACAGAAATTCCTGTTGAATTATGTTAATCTAAAGTCTGCATAGAAGAGTATAATTTTATAAAGATAATAGAAAACTTGAAGCTCAGAGGAAATAAATCCCAAGATAAATAAGCATTCAGAAGCATGCACCTTGTTTTACTTGGTAAATCCTCTGGTGGGACAAAAGAGATGTCTACAAGGTGAAATCCATTGTTTCTTTCTTGCACTGCATCTGCCCAAGCTTTCTGTGTTCATGAACATGACCCAGTAGGTTCCCACTTGCAAACATCCTACAGTCCCCACTTGAACTTGACCTCAAGCTGACTTTGACGTGATAATTGCTAGAAGAGAGACAGAGCTTGATACAGTGATTTACTTAACTGTGTACATATTTTACTGTGTGTTGTTTAAACTAGCACACTGCACTGTTTACAACGCTTCACTAATATATTTGGAAAAGTAATTGGATAGTTCTAACTATGTAAAATTGCTTATACGAGTGTGACAATGTGGTACACTGCTGCTAAGCAGGTTTTAATCAACTCAACATTGGGTTCATTTGGTTACTAATCTCAGATGTCTATGCTTCATTTTTATATTATAGGAAGGAAGTTTCCATAAATATTCAAGACATACTAAGTAAAAGTAATTATTTAGGGCTTAGCTGGGAGAGTAAGCAATAGAATGAAAAGCCATATGAGCTGAAATAAACTTGTGGGTTTTTTTTTTTAATTAATTCTTCAAGTGTAAGCTAGATTTACAGGAAAACTGAGGATCATCAACATTCGTATGAAAGTAATACAGTAGACTTGTTTACTTGGAGTATATGTGTGCTCCAAGAGTCACCTTGTACAAAAAAGATGAGCTTTAATTACAATAAAACATCTGTTCCTCTTATAAAATGGAAGTCATCTTCTAACAAATCGTGTTTTCTCTCTTGCGTTCTTTTGATATACTTACAGTTTTACAAATAAGTGTTTTCAGAAAAAGTTTTCAGTTTTCAACAACTTCTTTTTATTGTCACAATCCATGCCCTCCATGATGCTGAGGGATCAGTTTGTGATGGGATTTTCTGCAGCAACCCCCAGCTGGAGGGAGCCTGGCAGCCATCCTGGGCAGGGGCGGGCATCCGGCTGTCCTGGTTTAGGTTGGCTTGGCCATGGTTATTCTCCTCGGTTTCTTGAATGGCATGTGTGGTTTTGGCTTCCCTCATGTGGGTATTCTGTTTTCCATGGGAATAGGTGCTGCTGTATGGCAGGCTTTTAAAACAGCCCCCCCCATTAAGGGGCCAGCTCTGTGTTTGCACAGCTCTGTAGGGTGCTGGTCTCCAGCCCCACTGATCCTGAGCCCTGGGGGTCAACAGCCCACACTGTCCCCACGGCCCTGCCTGGCCATCCCGGGCTGTGGCTGACCCCAGTGCCCCACATCAGGCCTGATCCTGACTCCACCTGTGCAGGGACAGCCCAGCACAGCCTCAGCTTGTCCCCATAGAGGGGTCCCTGTGGATCATGGACCTCAGTGATTCTATATCCCTGGCTCACCCCTGGCTGACATTATTCCCCGTGGACCCTGTTCCCTCGGTCAGGTACTGTGGGATAGGCCCTGCCCTGCAGCCATGTTATGGCTCCCCGCTCCCCTCTCTCAGCCTGCACTGTGGCCTGACAGGAGTTTGATTGCTGCTGCATCTTCTGTTTTTCTTCTTCTTAAATTGCTATCTTAAGGTCTCTTCAAGTTAAAACAAAAACTGCTAGAAAGGAACTGAGAAATGCAAATAAGTTATTTCCCCTGCTTTGTGTGCAGAAAGATTTTACATTGCTCTGATTACTAATAGTGAAGCCATTTACAGTACCAGTTTGGTTTAACACAAGTATAAAGTTTAATTTAGCATGCTCTTATTCTTTTCTTTGTTTGTTTGTTTGCTTTTTGTTTATTCCTCAAGGTGCTTCCAGCAGCCAGCAGTGACACAGCATTACATTCCTGCCCTGAGCACCTGGAGACTGAGGCTGATCTCCCACAGGGTGAGTCAGAGCTTGTGCAGTCTTTTCTGGGAAGCCTTCCTCTTTTCTGGGAGCTCTTCCACCACTTTGATACTTTTGCTGCCTTTGCCTTTTGCTCTGTTCTTGTCTCAAGGATTTTTTTCATCTGGCATCATGGTAATTAAAGGCAAGCAAGTCAAGTCTTACCTTGGATGAGAGAAGATGAGAGCAGGGGAAAAACTTAACTCTTCTTTGTTCTCATTTATCAAAGAAGAGATCACCATATGTTTTCTACTCTTTTGCTGCTTGTTATATTGGTAAATGTGATATCTATTAATTACATGCAGCATTACAAGAGTTTTTGCCTTTTTAAAACTATTCCTATTTTCTTCTGTGCTTCCTTTGCAATGTTACTTTTTGATTTCATAATGCAGACTGGATATTTTCATGTTTTTACATGAAGTCTTGTATGTATATTTTTACCTGAAAGGTATATAGGAGACATACATGACAAGTATATTAACTATATTTGATCCCAGTAATGGAAGTTGAAGTTTCTCCATTAAAGTTAATGGAAATGTAATGATTTATGCCAGCTGTGAAGATCCATTTGGTTATATTTGCTATAGGAAATCCATTTGTTTGGTGGAATGACATGGTTCTTTTTTCTGAATAATTTGAAAATATTTATTGGACTGGTTATTAATTCTTAATATATAAACATTTATATTTGGAGGATTATTCATAGTGAGGCTATTTCGTGACTACAGGGAGACTGCTATTTCTACAGCCTGACAGTTTGTCTAGGTATACCTGGTTTAGGTCTACAATTGGTCCAGTACTGGTACAGTTTATTGAGAGGTAATGGACACTGTCGGGTTCAGGGTCAATCATTTGCTGTGTACGCAGAGGGTGGTGGCAATGGAAAGGAGCTACAAAATGCTGGGTTTGGTTTGGTCACGCTGAGAGCAGGGGTCAGCAAACATGAGCCCACTTTTCCGTGTGTTTCGTTCCAGGACAGCTGTTGTTTGTTATTGTTGGAGATTTGACCTTTTACTGGTAACTCTAACCATATGTACCTGTGAAGATTAGCAACCTCAACTGAACAAAGCAATCCTTTGTTGTGTTGAATGTTGTCATGCTTTGCAATGACCTACTCCTCACATCTTAGTAATCCTTAGTTAAGGCTTCCAGGTGAAAGTGTTTGCCGCCTTTATTACTTTTCTTCCATAGATAAACCTGTTACTGCTGAAATTTCACAAAATGTCACTTATGTCCAGTGTTCTGCTCCATACAAAGAAACAGCGTGTGTATTGCTGTCCATGCTGTCTTAACACTTGATCTTTCATTTCTGCCTTTATAGTACGGTGTGACCTCTCTTCTGTGCTGTATTGTGTCTGTCCTTGTGGACTACTTTCCTTTCACTTTGGTGATATCTCACTTTAATTTCTTCTTAGTCTGTGTCTAATCTGCTGCCTATTTGCAGTGGAATTCAGGTTTCTTATCTGCAAGCCAAGTTCTATTCAAACTATAAATTTAATTTCTCCTGGTATTTTCTGCCAAAGTACTGCATTTTGAGAGTTACTTTTTGCTCTGACTTCCCACAGTTTTATTTTTTAGCCTTTTGAAGAAATGATCTCAATGTTCAGACAAGCAAATTGCTAAGTATTGTCAGGCTTCATTTGAATCTATTGTAACTAGACCTCTTTATTTGATAAAACTGAGTTAGAAAAGTGGATTCCCTTAAGTGTGGAGTTCCCAAAGCATACAAAAACCATCTTTGTTTATGTATGGAGCAAAATTACTGGCTGTTCAGAAAATCAAAGCACTTTAAAGGTAATTCAGTAGCTCTTTAACAGTGATTCTGTTAGTGCCTCCTATTTCTTCCTGGTGTTTTTTTTTTTTTTTTTTTTTTACAGATATTAGTTTAATGGTCAGAAGAAAAAATACTGATTTCCTTAAGATTCTTTTGCTTAATTAGTTTTGTACATTAATATCAAAAAGCACAAATCAGTTATTCTTATCACTTGATTGTAATTCAAAATTTAAGAAAACCTATGCAAAGGGTTGTGTCCTGAAGCTGACTACTCTTAACAGTTAATGACACTTAAAAAATAAGAAATCTAGTGAAGCTTAGGCTTTATTAACATGTAACTACCAATGGAGGACTCAGCACCAGGGTGAATGTGCTTTTTAAATATGCATGAAGAGACCTGGTAGTTAGAAAGGGTCACTGGTACGTGTGTACACAGCTATAGATGTTCTTTTCCCAACACGCTGAAGAGGTTCAAGGGAATATTTGTCATATCTTAAACAGGTATTCTGTCACACACTTTTTTCTAAAAATAGTTCACTGGAGTCTGGAATTAGAAGTAGAAAATGGTACGCAGTTACAAGGACGCTCTTTAAGAATATATTTATGTATTAGTACATGCACGCACATATACCTGCGGAGTTACTCTATATGGAAATTGGAAGAGAAAATTTAGTTCAACAGCCGGCAACTACTATTTCACTGGTCTTTACTTTCATTCAAGGAAAACCACAGATTTACATGTGGAGTGAAAAATTAAACTGATGAGATATGAACACTTCTTTAGTGTTAATTGTTTATGTTTACCTGCCCCCTTAAGCTTCCTCTGATGGTCTCATTTTCTACTTGAGTGAATCAGTTATCCGTGGTCTTTTCAGGTTCTTTTGTCTGCAGAGGCAAATCATCTAGTTAGGGAACAAATGCATTGCTTTGGGATGAAATGACTACTAGTCTCATGGAAGTATAATTAACATCCTCAAATACTGTATAACAGTTATCACCCTTAGACATTTCTGAAGATTATTATTCACTAAATAAACAGCAGCACCAAAGAAATTTACCAATGCCCTTGTATCAGTAGTTTCTAGTGAAAGTACACAACCAGTAAAATGTACTAAGTTTTGTAGTATTTTTTGCTTTTCACTCAGTTAATTCTTAATTTTTACTTTCTTTTCAAAGAAGAACCTAGGGTAGGAAGGCTACGGAAGATTTTTTTTGAAAAGCATTTCAGATCCCTAAATAATGGCTTAGGTTAATCTTCTGTATGATCAGGATGCTTTTTAGTATAGCCTGTTATGTAATCTGTGTGTTATACACATGCTCTTTAGCCAGGATGTGGGATTAAATTAAAACAGATACAATAATTTAGGTCACAAATAATATGAATTCTACATAGGATATGTTTTGATTTAACTAATATAGTTATAGCATGGTTTATAAAGTATTTGGAATGAAACCTGTTTCTCTTGATTAACATTTTACATTCAAATATTAGCTGTTGTTGTTTCCACATGATGATATTTTAACAGTTTTCATGCATTTATAGTGTGTCTACGAAGGTGAGATCCTCCAGGATATATTAAATTAAAAAGAGAAAAGCCTTCGGTTTCCTCAATGGACAGTGTGTGATTACATAAAGAGAATTAATTAATCTTACTGCAGAATTGTTTTCTGTCACAGCGTGGTTTCAGAAGATACTGAAAATCCTGGTCCTCAATAAGGACACTGTGCATGTTTAGGTCTAAGCAGTGTCACTAGCCTCAAATAACAGAAGATTAAAAACTTTGATGTAAAAGAATGCTCATCAGTCTGCAGGATTAAGATCTGTTAGAGGCTTCATAAACCCTGACTTAACATTGCTTATTGAGACTTTGAGTATGAGGGTGATCCTTGGATTCAGTTGAAGTCAGTGAGCTTCTAGACAGAGGTTGTATGGCTCAACAGCCTGCGTTGGTTTCCCAAAAAAGGCTTAATTCTGTGTTGTGGTTTAGCCCCATTCAGCAACTAAATACCACACAGCTGCTCACTCACTCCCCCCACCCCTGTGGGATGGGGGAGAGAATCAGAAGGGCCAAAGTAAGAAAACTTGCGGGTTGAGATAAGAACAGTTTAATAATTAAAATAAAACAGGAATAACAATAATAATAATAGTAATATAATGGAAAAGAAAATAATGACAGAGAGAGAAAGAGATTGATGAACCCTTGGGAGGAAGAAAAAACAAAAATCCAAACAAGTGATGCAACCGCTTACCACCCTCCAACGGACACTTTTGGTCTCCAAGCCATGATTGCTTCCCCCCCCAGCCAGCTCCTCCCAGTTAACATACTGGGCATGATGTCACATGATATGGAATATCACTCTGGCCAATTTGGATCTGCTCTCTTAGCTGTCCCCACTCCCCTCAGGGCTTCTTGTGCACGGGGCAGAGCAAGAGAGGCTGGCAAAGTCCTTGACTAGTACAAGCACTACCCAGCAACAACTAGAACATCAGTGTATTATCAACATTATTTTCATACTAAGTCCAAAGCACAGCACGATGCCAGCTACAGTGAAGAAAATTAACTCCTTCCCAGCTAAAACCATGACATTCTGTCATCTGCCCAATTCAGCCCCTTTTCCAAACAAAGGCTTAGGAAGAAGCTATCAGCACAGATCAGTACAAACCAAAACAATCACTTAGAACTAATTTTTTTCCTCCTTGATGTTTAGAACTTTGTATGCCTAAAAGTAAATCTAAGATTTTCTAAAAAGGCATTTCCTTTCCTCTAGATAAGTCTCTTAAGAAAAATAACCTGTTAAGAGGTCACAAACTTAAAAACCTGCTTGAAGAATAGCTGGGTGATCATCCATAATACATTATATATTTCCCGCTAATGACTGAGATTTGCAGTAAGTGAAGTGTAGTTCTTGGTTCACAGTGCCAGTTTGTTCACTTTTCATTGCATTTGAGAGATACTGCATGTGCAATCATTTTAAAAAATTTATTTGCTCAGAACTGATTACTGATTCTACTGTTAATCATTACATTATTCTTTACTTTTTGTTCTTTTTAAAGTTGAAGTATCACATAATAAGGCAGCTTCCTTTACAAGGAGCAATGATGACCTTTACAAGGTAATGTTGAACTCTTCAGGCATTGGATAAATCCATACATCCTTCTGCCAGAGGGCACTGGTCCTAAGACCAGGAGACTCAAGGAACATCAAAACATAGATGCTGGAAAGCAGAGGTGGAGAGGTTGTTTGGCCATTTCATGTATATGCTGTTATTAAACATCGAGAACATTAATTTTACTGATGAAAGAAACTTTGGCATAAGGAACATAAAATTATTTCCTTGGAATCCCCATATCTGAAATATCTTCTAGAGGCTAGGTATGATCGTATGGTCTTAAGGCCAAAAAGAGTTAATTGCAATGGTCAGAGTGGGTCTAAATATTTGTAGATAGTCATTTACTAGTTAGTTCCTAGGCATGACCTTAGCTGCAGTGCATGTTTGTGCATATGCTCTTAGTACACAGCAAATGTGATATTAAATATATTCACCTAAGAGGTTTAAAATAATTCATCTTACCTCACATTTTATAATGCGCAAGTACATACAAAGCTTGTTACTATGGCTTAGCTGTTCAGCTGCAGTAACATGACCATATTTCTAATCCTTAGAGTGTCAATATCAAGATTTAATACTGTTTAATGAATGCGCTTTAAATTGATACCTCTTGTTAATTTGGATTAACTTTCAAGGTGTCCCTATGACAAACATGGAAAATATTATAATATTTGTTTTACTGTCCTCTAAACTAGCAGGAACCATTATACCTTCGACTTACTGGTCCCTAAAAGCACCATTTGCAAGCATTATTTTCATGGCCTCATAGTCTCTTATGGATCATATAAGCAATGTTAACTGCTGTGTTTTATACAAGCAAGCATATTTTTGGGAGATCAATGAGTATCATCCCTCCTGAGTACCCATCTACATTTTTATACAGGCTTTATTTTCCATTTGGCACAGCCTTTTTTATTAGGTTAGTAATAGGCATGTTTACAAAATCATTAATGTTTTTTAAGACATAAATGTGGAGGACAAAAAGATTATGGTAAAATAATTGAATGCTTAAGTCACTTTTACTTCTCTTCTGAACTTTAATATTTTGAACTTTAATATTTTGAACTTTAATATTTTGAACTTTAATATTCTGAACTTTAGTATTTTGAAACCGCAGTAGTGGGTAGTGATAGGTGGAAAATAGTTTTTTTCTACTTCAATATGTATAGACAGCTGATAGAAAAAAGAGTCAATACTTTTGAAAATGAGTGCTGCAAACCCTATGTAATATCTACATTAGCGCAGAGATTTTGGAGTACCTTTCAAACATTGCCATACGCTTCTGTATGGTAGTTTAGCTAGAATCCCATTGTTCTGTTCTTTGCGAAAATTATTGCAATCTGGTCTGGCTAAATTCACAGGGGTTTCTCAAGTTTACAGCTGGGACGTTGCAGCGTGCGAGCCTGCATTATTGAATGCAGTGATATAACCTGTACAAAGCTGTCACAAAGAGTCACTATGAACATTTCCACATGCATTGGTTTCATTTAAGAATCTATGGAGATGCTCAGAGGTCTTGTTTGTTTACCTAATGCATGGAACTGGATACTGAAATCTTGTGCTGGAGGCACTAGTCCTCATTAATATAGCTAATTTCTCCTAAAGAAAGGGATTTAAGAATAATTTCCCAAAACTGTAGCAAAAATACTTACCCTACTCCCAATATCTGTAGTTATTTTATTGCCATTTATGTATTTTTCTGCCTAGATCTGTCTCTGTGAAATTCTCCTTGAAAGACAAATGCTTTGAACATTTTAGGTAGTTTCATGCTCTAAAGAAAATATTTATAATGGAGTGCAAACCTCTCTTTTCCTTTTTTTTTTTCCTTTCAAAAGAACTATTATGAGGAAAGTTTATTGTTGAAGCTGATCAAAGGGACCAGACTTTTCCAGCTCTTAAGCTGGCTGACACTTGCCAATGTTACAAAACAGGGCTTTTTTATTTTTGTGAGTCTTAATGAACTCACTGGGCTTATTCTGAAGGGCAAAAAGACACAGAAAATGCATGCTGAAATTCCAGTACTTGGACTTCAGAGGATTATCTGTAGCTAAACTTCTAAATTCTGCAGCTGGTCAAGGTGCAGTTCAGAATGAAGTCAGTTTAGTATGACTTAACAGGGAATGTGTTGAAGACAGGAATGTATGTGAGCACCAGGCCAGAAAAATGACTGTCATAGGAAAAAAGGGGGGGCAAAGGGAGGAATTGAAGCAGGAGGGGCTGAGTGAAAAATCTAACAATGATTTATAAACCTACTTTTGGCACACAAAGTAGAAGCAGAGCAAAGAAGAGAAATGGTGACTTTTTGATCTATCTTTTTCAAAGTTCACAACCTCATGGTGTGGGCAGTTGTAGAAAGACCTGGTTATGAAGACATCAGCATTTCAGTTAGGTAAGGCCATTCAGGATGAGTGAAGGCAGAGACTAAAATTATTTATTCTATTTATATTCATGCATTAGAGGCAATCAGACGGTTCCAGTCCTTCAAAATGCTGACTGACTTATAGAAGTGGTTTGGAGAAGCTAAAAGCTGTTCTAAAAGGCTACCTGGAGAATTAACTGGCCAGGGATCCTATTCACTCTGAAAACTTTGGAAAGATTGTGCCCTGCTGTGCTTTCAGTTATGTACAAACCCTGGGGACTTAAAACACAGTGACTGGCAAATCTACACCTTAAGGCTTCTTAAGGGGTAAACTGAAAAACTCTTTCTGGAAAAATAACAGAGGAGCATCAACTGAGATCACCTGGATAGTCAAGCGTGTTTATTCACGCAAGGTCTGCAGATGGAGAGGCTGACCTTTCAGAATCTTCAGAAAAATGGTGAGCAAGGACGCTTCGGAAGTACCATCTTCCGCACAGCAAATCTTTACCATGACTGAAATCACAAAAGGTGAGTAATCTCCAGAGCTTAACTTTTAACATTTGGAAAAGGGTCAATCTGAATGTCATGAAGGGTGGAGAAGAGGAATCTGAGAAAGACAGCTGCCCACAGCCAGCCATTTTCAGCTTTAATGAGAAAATACCACTACCTACTTCTCTGCCCATTTTTAAAAGGACAATGGCACAGAAAATCAAAAAACATTTTAAAAGTTTTCATAATTTCCTTAGTCCTCTCCTGCTAAGCAAAAGGAAATGTTGGTCAGATTTAATTCATACTAATAGAAGAACCTAATGAAGATGGAGGTGTGAATCTTCTTCAGCTATGTTGGAAGGGAAATGATATCATAAATAAAACAATTTCTTGTAGGCATCTTTTCTATAAAATTTGTGAAACATTAGGTTTAATATGGGTTTATATTACATAATCACAATAACATTCTTCTCTGCTAAGGCAAAAAATCATCAGTGCCACTGTTCTTAGATTTTTATTTATTAATAGCTAGAACTTCAAATATCATGAATTTGTCAATAAAACTAAGGAGTATCTCTAAAGCTATAGCAGCATTTTTATGTCACTGGGGAAGAGATTGTCTCAGTATTTCTCTGAAAAACTTATCTTTCAGGTCAATGATCCATGAACTAGGAAGGATTTCCATATAAGCCAATGAACACTTCAAAGGAGCTTTTTGTCTATTGTGTCAACAAACACATCTGAAAAAATGTTGCAGTTTTTAATATGACACATGATATTGAACTGCATGATTTTTTGTGGCAAACCTGGAGTCAGTCTGATCTTTCACAAGGGTAGCTTAAGCAATATTTTATTTTCTACTCTGGCTGACCAACAGCTTCAGCTGCCCAGCTTCAAATGCAAACATGAAGCTCAAAGTTAAATTAAAGAGACTTTTGCAGGATCCATTCAAGATTGTAAAGAAAATGAGGATGTTAACATGCAACACCAAGTCTCTACACAAAATTATTTTGTGCTTTTATCTTTAGTTTCAACAACTGTGATCCTCTAATTTTGATTTGAACAAAAGTTGTAGTGTAAAATCTGAATTAAAATGTGTTATACCTGTCCAATATGTCAGTGTGTTATAAAATGCACCCTGTAAAAGTAACAGCTCTGTAGGTTGCCTTATAACCTCATGTCTGTGAGTCAGCCATGGCTGATCTTATAGCTGGGGCTGTTCTCATTTGTGTTGTGACACAACAACCTAATTTTGTAGTGATACCTTTGTTTTGGCAAGACACTGGCCAATTTGGTTTTATTGATAAACTTCCACTTTTCCGCATATTCTAATAGTTCCAGAACTGTTGAAAGAGGTTAATAAGGCACTATTTTCAAGATCTATTGGATGAGATGAGATATACATTTTGGTGGATGCATTTTCTGGCCTTGGGTTTGATCTACCAAACCATTAAAAAATAAAAATATCCCAACCAAAACCCCACCAGAATGAAAGCTAAGAGCTCAGTATGCTATACCGATTCTCCAATTGTTTTTCATATCATCCCAGCTCTTTTGGGAAGTGTAACCGTGGAAAATAGAAATTACTATCCAAACAGCAATTTGGGAATCATTTGTTGAAAAGGGTGCTCTCTTTAAGGAAAAGATAGGGAGGGGCAGAGGGAATAGATTGTATGAATCCAGATTAATGACTAGAGCTTGACACACTGAAGTGCTGATCTAATGACTGAAAGTGGATGCAAATTGTATCAGTGTCAATGAATCAAAGAGAAAGTGACACACATTAGGGTAAAAATAGTGTGTATGTGGTGTCTTTTTTTAAAAAGTAAACTATTTTGAAAATCTTTTCTGCCTTCAGAATCTTTGCTATTCATAAAAGCACTTGCTGGTTCTAATTGTTTAAAATCTCATCAAGGCTTCCTATATCAATGTGAATGTTCACTCTTCCTGGATATGATTTAATGATTTAATCACTATGGTTTCTTACAGTGAACTCTGCTAATGGGGATCCTACACAGATTACGTAAATTGTTTTCATTCAAGTACTGTAAATGGTGAAGCACTTAATTCCATTTTTTTCCCCTCAATTTAATTGAAATGGAACCATTTAAATAGAGCAATTAGAGAGCTCTCTGGCAGTCCAAGAATAGTTAAGATTATCTTATTTTATTGTGATTGCTTCTAGAGACAGTAATGTAGACAGCTGGTTTGGAGTTGAACTGCATCTCTTACAAATTCCATCCAGCACCCTCTCTTGTGGCCAATGTTTTCCATGAATTGTTTTCCTTGAGGCAGGCTTTCTGTGCACTTTCGGTGCTGTGGCTGCTTGGAATAAGCAGATTTCGCCCTACTACCTTTCTTGCCTTTCCTTCTGAGGCTATTTATGATAATGCCAGATGAGTATTCAGAGCATGTGCATGGTATTGTTGCCTGTCACACAGGCTGTTTGGCATGAAGGCTTTCTCTGATCTGCTTCTCCTGCTAATAGGCTATTTGAGGTGCCATGGAGTCATATTTATTAAAGCTTTTGAGGCTAAGTTTACATGAAGAAAGCTTGCTGTATTTTATATCAATTTACTGTAAAGGAAGCACACAAGGCATTGTGGCTCTGCTTGCACAGTCTATTAATTTCTATCAGACTTGTTAACAATCTAGCTAATGCATGGAGCTTAAAAAGTCTGATTACAAGTTATAGTTTATAAATACAGGAGGTTTTGTGCAGTAACATGCACGTTTAAGCGTACACCATTGTAACAATAAATGTCTAGATACAGTTACAGTATATATTATTGAGATTCCCATTAGCTAGCTCCTTTCTCTTTTGGTGTATCTTCCCTTATAGGTGCATCTATTTAGATTCTAGGGTTGTGCATCCAGGATAGCTTGTAAAACGAGTCAGGATTTGAGACAGTGTTCTGAAGTTCACAAAGTTCATTCAGCCTAATTTTAAAAAGAAATTAAATTTTTTTATCAGATGTCTATTTCTCCAAGGCAGTTTGATCCTCGGTCGTTGATCCTGCCGATGGGGCTGGCAGGAATTTGTGTGGCCAACAGAGATTATCTTCCAATTTCAGTTCCATTAACATTTTAAACTAATTTTTAAGATATGTCTCCATAGTACATCTCTACAAACAAGAGAAGAGATGATGACAGCTAGTTCTAGGGAAATGATTTCTAATGGTTCAGCTACTTCCCCTCCCACCCCTTTTTTTCTTTTCTTCATCCACTGACAATATGTGTGTTAGAGTGAGCTATATCTGAATGTTCTACTTTTGAAATACAACTGTGACTGAACATGTCAGGGTATGCTAACTGTGAAAATCTATGTAGCCTCTGGTGTAAAACTATTTATGACAAAACATGTGACTGTAAGCCTTCCAGGAATCTGATCATCTGTCTTACATATATGTTCATGCACACAAAAACACTCACGTCCCGCTCTGCACTAGCAAATTTTTAGACTTCATTGAGCACACCTGCATTAGTGCTTCTGTTTGGATCAGGAGGGCAGTTCTGAAATGAACCAGGCATTTTATCTTGCCGGCATGGGCTTTTACCTTACCATTCCCCTTCACAGAGCAGTCTCAGAGCAGGGTATGACCCAATCTCCCTTCAGACAAACTGGGAGTTGTGCTCCACAAAAAGCACAGGGCGGTCTTGCCCTACTTGCTAGGATGGGATACAAGCCAGGTTTGTATCATACTGGTCTAACAGACTAGGGTGGATAATTTGGATACCTCAAGATTGGCTGGGTGCAGGTCATCAAACTAACTTTTGATCATTGGATAAAAATATGAAAGACTTGAGATATTCCAACTACAAAGGACTTCCCTTACAGAATTTTTATAGTATTTCTGTGGTTAGAATTGTCTAAATTCTACACTTTTTTTTTTTAAAAGATAATTATAGTTTTGCAAATTATTCCTCATAAAATCCTTTTAGTATGAACAAGGCAGCTGAGGATTCTAATGTTAATGTCTTCAGGATAGTTCCCCATTTTTTGGGGGGAAAAGAGAAGCAACATTCTACAAATAGCTAGACATATTTCACAAAAATCATTTCCCGTAAGCCTTGATAACCAAGTCTTTGTACATGTTTAAACAGATATAAAATTACCAGTATTCTTTTTTCTTAATTCGATCTATCAATTAATATAACTTTCATTCACTTCTGAAATGCAAGCTGCATCAGAAACCAGTTTCTTGTACAAACTAATAACTGAGCATTAGAGTTAATATATCAATTCTCTTGAAGTTTGATAGTTTGAGTCTTATCATTAAAGCGATTGCTAAATTGGAGAACAGGAGGTTTTAGAAAATTCTATGAAAGCAGTTGTATGTTAAGCTATGGTAGTATATTCTCATAGGTCATATATTGAGCAGATTTACTCTGATTTGTATACTCAAGTTTGCAATTGTACAAATGTTTTTTTTTCACATATGGAATTGATACTTCCTATCATTTCTGCATAAAATTACCCATCCTCTTTAGGCAATCCTAAAAGTATTAAGTTGCATCTAAAAGACAGATAAATTGTGGGTGTAACTAGTTGCTCAATCACTGTGATTTAAAATTAAAAGTTCATTGGGACACTATATCTTGAACTTTGTCTTCTAGCTTCATGTTAAATGGTCAAGCCTGGAGGCAAAAGTGTTACTGAAACACATGATGATTATTGAATTATCTATACCGAAAGTCATTAAAATTGTGTTGATTGGGTTAGAAAATTTGTGTTTACCCAGTGAACGGTTTACTCAGTAAAATAATTTGCACAGCACCTGACACTTACCTGTTAATAGAAAGACCAATGACCTTTAAACTTCAAGTTGTTGCGTTTTTTTGTTGTTTGGTTTTTGTTTGTTGTGTTTTGCTTTGTTCCATTTTGTTTTTAAATATTCAGACCTTAAAATACAGTCAGAGGAGTTCTAGAAATTTAATGCCTTCATACTGAAAAAGGAGCTGAATCTCCATAGTTTTCCGGATGATCATCCGCTAAACAGGAGGATTAAGACATCAGCAAATGCCAAGATATTTTTCTATGGGTTGTTTCCTATTTGGCATTTTCTAAATTATTATTTCTTAAACACTGATATAATATTTGCCATTCTGCATGTTTTAAAGAAAGATCATTTTTAACACCATCAGCAACCTACCTAAAATTCTTGGAAACAGAAATAACAAAAATGAAGTTAAATCCAAAAAATGACATTATAATATTGAACTGTGTCTGCTTTAATTAGTCTTTCTGGTCTTGCCACCTACGACACAGAAACAGAGGAAATTCATAACAGATTTGAGATAACACTATCAATATCTCAAAAAGGAGGAAAATCGAGAGACTTTTTATAAATTTCCTCTTGCAAATTCAGATTTTATCAATTAAGAGCAGCCTAGGTCTTAAGATACATGGGCACTGTCTTGTGTTTTTTCTCACAGTGAAAAACAAATCCATAGTTGTAATGTCCTTATCATCACTTAGTCCTTTCCCCCACCGTGCCAACTGCCCCCATTAATGCACTGGTCATGGCGTCACGTGGTATGGGATGAACGTCCCACTGGCCAGTCGGGGTCAGCTGTCTTGGCTGTGGCCCTGCCCCTCCCGACCTCCTGCCCACGTGGCAGAGCGTGGGAAGCTGGAAAGGTCCGCGACCACTACAGGCATTGCAGTGAAGAGAATTAACCCTTTCTCAGACAAAACCAGCACAACTGTTCTTCTAATCTCACTTAACAAAAAGTTGTGTGAATTATATAGGTACTTTTGGGCCCCCATTCCCACACAGGAGAGGTTGGTACAAAGAGTAATTACTCACTTGAAAATAACTTTTGTCCATGTTCTGTAGCAGGTTGTGTTCTCTGCCTTCTCTTTATTTTTTGTTTAATTTTATCTATCAGATTGCCTGACTGCACCTTTTTCTCTCATGCCTAACATGCTGAATGGGGAAAGCTTTTGTTTTAACTTTTGGCTCATGAAGACGCTGATGAGGCTCGCGTTCTCAAGCAGATTAAGTGAACTGCTAGATTGTAAAGGGTTGTTTTGTTCCTATTTCTTACATCTGCTCCTGATTGGTTATATCAATGGAAATATTTCTGCAAGAATTCCTGAATATTTAAAGATAGATATCTTTCCACTTCCCAGTTCTTGCAGTTTATCAGAATGGGTTTAAGACGATCTGGTGTAATACTCTCCCTGCCCCACTCCATAAATGTACTATGTCCTTTGTTCCTGACCTTTGGTTTGTGATTTAAGCATACTGATGTGCCTAACGCTGCCAAGGTGAAAACAAAGAAATACAAGGCCAGATGCTTCCAGGCTTGAACACCTTATAACTGTTCCCTCCCAGTAAGGTTCTGATCCCCACAGAGGGTTCTCCAATTCATTCTCTGGTCTTCTGAGTGTAGAAAATATGCAAACCCATGATTAGCAAAATTCTTATATATAAACTATTCACAGAAGAAGGCATTTTTGTATGGTCTTTTCACTGTGGTATATCCAGGCTATATCCATGTTGAAGCACCTTGTATCAGAATTTAAATAAGCAACAGCAGGACAATCCATATTAGGTCTTCTCATGTCCATCACTGTAGCAATGATGGCAGATACCTACTGCTGATGGTGGCAGTTATAATTTCTCCATTGATCTCGAAAGCACAAGGTGAGGATCAGTGTAAAGCATATGCAGCTGAAAACTGACAAAACAGGGAAGGGACTACATTCTTTGAACCAGCAGTATTTAAATCAATGTAAGGCTGTTTTAGCACACACCCACTGTCTTCTTTCATAGACTTCCTTCATAGATCCCTCCCAATTGCATGGAGGATGTTAAATTTACTTCACCTTAAAGACAAAGGCTTTATTCTGAACAGAAAGTGAGAAGATGGGAAAAGACAGAAGAAAGATCATTAAATATTGTGTTTACCATGTTAAAGAAGAAACAAAACCCTGCCTTCATGTGCAACATTATTCTTATCAGACACTCCAGGCTATTTTCAATTCTATATCCTAATGCTGTGCCTTGTTGTAACTCAGTAATGTTGTTTTAATAATCTTCGGAGAATGAATGCTCACATTTTTATTAAATGTGAAATTAAATCACTGGCACCTTTCTTCTTTTTTCAATTCCTTTATGGATAGCTGTCAAAGTACTTGTACAACAAAGACAACTGCCTGTTTAAATAGACATCTGGGGTGAATTTGGCTATATTGCACAGTATTTCTGTGTTGCAGAAAGTTCTGAAAAACACAATAAATGCATTATGTTACAAACATCTAAGTTCGTGCAGCACCTTGCTTTTGTTTTCTGTTTCCCCACAGACAGGTATCCATATGTTAAGTATCTGGTAAAGTAAGTTCCAAACAAACTGTCTTCTAATTCTTTATAAGGCTTTCACACACTGTAGAATTGTAAGGGAGTGGCATACCATTATAGTATAGGGTTTTTTTGGGGGGAGAGGGGGAGGAAGGCATTGAGGAGCTTGTGGGGCCTCAAAAGCATATAAGACAGAGCAGCGCATTTGGGGTAGAAGTTGGATAAGCTTGTTGCCAGAGCAGGAAGGAAAAGAAGTAGAAGAGATTAATTTGGAAGTTAGCTCACCTTGTGGAAAGCATAGAAACCAAAAACATAGAGTTCACTTTTCAGTTCTTTTAATGATACTTTTTTTAAAGTATGGGCTACATGAATACATATGGAAGAAAGTTGACATTTGGTTCCACATCAGAAAATCTGGGTCTCGCTGCAGAGGTTAAGTATAAGACATGCTTCTACAGAATCTCTGAATTTCATAGCATGTTTTGAAGGGGTTTGTGTGACTATTGAGGTTTATCCAGCAGAGTACAAGGGTCACCGCTTAGAGGTAATATGACTGGCCTTCTCTGGAGTATAATGTCTGTGTTAGACATTACACTTCAAAATGGATATGGATCAGTCTGAGAGAACCAAGAAAAGAACCACAAAAGAATGACCAGAGATCTAGAAAATACAATTTCTATAGACGTTAGAAGGCATTCTATTGATCTGAGTGTATTTCTAATTTAAAGAAGAGGAAAAAACAACCATCAAATATGTAAGAAGGAAATAAACTATTTTGTACAGTGGACTGGAGAAGAATTACACTGTGAAAAGGAAATTTAGGCTATACATTGTGAATAAAATTATTACACGGGTAAGGAAAGTTAGACCTGGAATAGACTAGAAAAATTTCTCTCCTTGAACACTTTTATATCTTAATCTTGTTATATGACAAAGCTGTGTATACATGTGTACTGTGATCATTTTATGTAGCTGGAATTCTCTTGTCTGCATCTAGTTAACATAGAATTCACCTCCGGTAGCAGTAGACATTGCATTATTGAAGCTGGTTTATCTTCAATGAAGGTAAACACTTAGACTGAAACAAACACTTAATAAGCTACACTGTAACGTTTTAAAAAAGCCAGGGTTCACCAGCACACAAGTCTATAGTTTGTCAAAGGAATTCTGTTAGTATTTTGAATGAATCTTAGATTTTGCCTACTAACATCTGGAAATGCACAAGCTAAGAAATTCATGCCAATGTCTCTCACTGATCAACGACAAATGTGCACTGTCTGCATAAATTCTAAGCAGAGAGGTTTCAAGTGAGCGTTAATGTATTTTAGAAACTGCTTTTGGAAATAACTGTTGCTGTGACAGGGAGAAAGTAAATGACAAAAGCACTGAAGAAGATTCTGCTGTTACTTCTGCTGTAATTTAAGCTTAAAAGTGTGATGTGAAGTGATTCAGAGAATTTGCTGTTCTTGTGCTGCAGTGTGTGTGTGCAGTCTGAAATGATAAATTCTGCAAAGGAGTGTTCTGGAGATACCAGAGAGGAGCTCAGAATTTACATCAAAGTCAGTAGGCAGCAGGCCAGGCTGGTCCATCTGTAGATGTAGGTCATTGGTAGATTAGTTGTCATGTACCACCTTTTTATTAAAATGTAGTTTTGTATGAATATGGATTCTGTCAGCCAACTATGGGCTGTTACAAACATCTCCATCTTTGACAATACTGCAGAAAATAAAAATAATTTCCTTTGTTTAACTTCTGAGTGTTTTACAGGCACAAAGAACAGTTTCTCTTCAGCAGCAGCTTTGTAAGAATTCTTTCATAAAGAATCTTCCCAGAGCCTTTTCTCTTTCATGTAAATGTTGATACCAGCAGGTTCAGAAAGTACTTTCCCCAGTATGGAAACCTAAAACACAACAGGAGAAATCTTGTTACTCTTTTATATAAAAAAGAGCCACAAAAATTAAAGCTAATTACTGAGGGATGTAAGCCATCTCTTGGAAAACAATCATTCCTAGATCCTTCATAAGTATAGATATTATTCACAGTGAATCCTTTCCTTGTTATGTGTTTCATGCCTGCTCTGTCTGGTTTATCTGACCTGTGCCGATAAATTCTGAGTTGCACTAGCAACTGGAACATATATTTTCCATGCCACAAGGTACAGAAAAACTAACACCCACCCATTGAGTGTTCCCTGTTCACACCAACTAAAATTCTTCAAACATAATCCCAATGACAGGATTCATAGTCTTTTTTAGGAAAAAGAAATATGAAAGGAAACACTGGCAGCGTATTTGTAACGTGTCATTTAAACACCCTGTATCCTTATGTGCTCTTTCAAATATTAAAGAAGTTCCACAGTAAACTAGGGAGCCAAGCTTAGGACAGATATTCTGTATTGCCTAATTGTTTTTCAGTCATTTCCTGTAGTGAAGCTATACTGTAATTCCCTACCCTACTACCCACTTGTGAATTTGCCCATAAATTAATGTATTCAAAGATATACGTAGATGAGCTTTTTTGTGGAAAACTAAGTAGAGTGCTTTCAAAGATAAGTTGAAAACTCAGACAACCTTTGGTTCTGGCCAGAAATATGACTGAAAGATGAGAGAATTTCCTTTTGAATTATTTTTCATTGCTCAGGCTGAAAGAAAGAAGGTTCTTTCTACACCAGAAAGTGAAAAATGTCATACTCGGAAAGAGGTTATGTTTAAAAATAGACATGAGACCTTAAGGAAAGGGGAGTGCTTGCTCTGTAACCTAGAAACTGAAATCCCTAAAGAAGTATCCACTACAGCAAGACCTGAAAAGAAGGAGAATTCTAAAAATTCAGTGAAACAAGCAGAATAAATCTCAAAATAAAAAAAAAATAATAAAAAAAGAAATGTTATTACAAATGAAGTGGTAATCAGAGGTAGGGACTTTGGTCTATAGCTGTTACTCATACGGTCCTTTGTAGCGAGGCGTTCTGTTTGGAGGTACTGTCTTCATAATTGAAAAGAACCGTGTCTCTGAAAAAACGTCGGAAACAGGATATATAAATGCTTAACGTACAACTAAATTTCTTGTGTACCAGAATTGTGTAAGAATTCTAACTGTATGGTTCTGGGGCTTTCTATATTTTAGAAAATAGGCCATCTTGCTACCGTTCTTTATTTAAAATGTTACAGAGGGCATACGATTTTAGTTAGCAATGTAAAAATCAGATAATCCCTTCCAGTAATGCCAAAGGGAGCTTGGTATGTAGAATTTGTCAGTAGGATTTGGCTGGTGCATCTGGCACTTTACAGAATGTACAGAAGTGTAACGAAGTGAAGAAACGCTCCTTTCCTTTGCACAGCATGTGTAGTGGCCAACTCAAACTTGCAATCTGTGCACTCGCCTCTGAGTGAATGAAGGCTGTTGACAGATGATGCTGAGAAAGTAAAAGTGTTTAGTGCCTCTTTTTTTGCATCAACCTTTACAAAAAAGTAAGCTGAACAGAAGAAAGTAGAGGAGGGAAAAATCAACAACGAGAAAACCTTTCATTCTTGATCAAGGAAAGAACAGAAAACAGAGGGTACTTAACTGCTTTTAAATCAGGTGAGCCTGATGAACTTCATCTGAATACTCCAGATCTGCAGCTGTGGGTTTTGAAAACAAGTGGAGGATTGGCAGGGGGTTCGAAAAATGAAAAATACCTCTGTGATGCCTGCTTGTAAATAGGGGAAAAATGCCGAAGTGAGCAGTGATGTACTGCTCTGTTTAATTTCAGACTGTAGAGTTCACGAAAGCACTGGGCTATTGGATTTAAAACAAGCCTGAAGGGAGAGACCTACCTTGTAAAGACACAAAAGACTTACAAGAGATTTGTTTCAAGCCCTCTTCTTTTAAGGTTTCTCTGTCTAAAGAGTTGTGTTGTTCCAGGCAATAATAGTAACAACCCTTAGAGTAGAAATTGGAAATAATTTTCCAGATGGCATGCTCTCTTTAATGAAAATCAAGACAGTCTGACCTGAAGAGTTTAATTTTGGCTTGGGGCCACTTCATATCAACACTAGAGGTCTTTACAGGCAGGTAGAATAAACATTTATCTGGAACAATATAGATATAGTTAATTCTGTGCTGGGTCAGGGAAAGGACTAAGAAGACTCCTTGATATACTTTCCAAGTCTCTTTTTAGTGGTGCTGTGCTAAAATATGCCTTGAGTTCTTTCAAAAGTATATTAATTTAGTATAATTTTCAGATACGGAACACACAGACTAGGTTGAACAATAACATCTCACAGACAAAGGATTAATTGTTCATATTCATTAGAAAATAATGTCATTTTAAATACATTTGAAGTCGGAAAAATGCATGGGTTGTCCTTAGATCAGTTTTACAAAATGTCCATACATATGCTGAATATGCAATTTTGTGATGAATAAATGTTCTAAGTACCTCTTCTGTGCTGCTAAAACAAGAAGTGATTGCAAGTCTATTTACGGTTAAGCAGTATTCCATCTGACTTGCATTTAGCAACCAAATTACAGGAAGAAGCTAATAGTTGAACCTGTATAGATGGTCTTTATTAGGAAATGAGGTGGTGACTTAGGCAGATCAAAAACTAATCTTACAGTAGCTGGCATCATTGTTGCCAATAATATTTTCTGTAAAGCCTTTAGTATTAGTTTTTCTTCCATATTAGTCCAATACATGGAATTACTTTATATTTTCTGTAAGTTTCTAGTACTCATGCTGACAATCTGTTAGCATCAAGTGAAATAACTCCAGAGACAGTCAGTAATTATTATGGTTCAGTCTAAATCTAGGAAGGTCTATAAATGTATAGCTATTTCTAAAAATTCTCTTGATGTTTTGATTTTTAAGCACTTGATGACTAAGATGTTCATCATAGCAGATAGTAATTGGGATAAGCTTTGTTTCCATTGAGAAAATATCTCTCTTCTGCTTATTGAAATTGGTGCTTTGATTTGGAGAATATTGTGGTATGTTTTATCTGATCATGGCTATTGACATGGCTTGGCTTTCATAATGAAGTATTTGTGAAGGTTCAGTTGGAACCAAAAGTCTTTTTTGTTTGTTCTTTTCCAAATATATTCCTTACTATCATTTTTTTCCCTCTAGTAAGTTTATTTAATTTCTGTAATAGTTAAGACTCAGGAAACTACTTGGACTTTTAATTTAATGTGCTGAGCAGAAGTAGGAATAGGATGCAGCTGAGTTTTAGACATTCGACTTTTATTCCCTTACCTTTTCACTACTCCTTGCCTGCAAATATGCTGTAGTTAACCTACAACTACAATAAAAATAATGTTCTCTACTACTATATCTTTTCTCTAAAAAACTCAATATATACTTCATGTTGTGCACAATTTCTAAATTGTTTAACTTCCTTTTTCTATGTCAAGCTGTTTATTGACAGTACAAATTTACAAAACCAGGTCATATCAATATGCAGCTTTACCTTTCCTAGCGAGAAGGGCTCTAGGAATTTATTTTAGCAATCTACAATGGTTTTTTGCTCGGCTTTTTTGTTTAGCTTTGATTCCACCAAGAAATATTCAATGAAGGTTAAAATCAAGAAATTAAAATTGTGCTGTTCACATGAACTGACTGAGCAACTCTTTGCCACAGTAATAGAGCAATTCCTCAGGTACAGGTTTTCCTGGTATGGGATAAGAAAACTTTTGGACTGTGTCAAACTTTACAAATTGGAAAATGCATTTTTTAAAAGCAAAACAAAAACCCCCAAACAACACTTACAACACAATACCTTTCAGGTATTTGGGCCCTCGGAGGTCAATTACCAACACGTGCGAAACTGAAACAAAATCCACGCTGCCAAACTAGCTCTATTTCTCTTGAATAGGTTGTCAGGTGAATGCCTATTTCATTCAGTGGACACAACTGCAGGGTAAGGACACACTGCAGATGATTCTGGTTCTTTGCCAGAGTTGTAGCTGTTCAAACTTGCACATTGGTTTTCCTGCATTTCCACAAAACACAACTGCAGAGCACAAAAAGTAGATCTCCATATTAAAAGGGGTACTGCTTGCTAGCATTTTTCTTCTGAACTTCAGCACACTTACATTTGCTTTCCTTGTTGAATTAAGTGTGGGGTAAGTGTAGAACCATTGTCAAAAAAAACCCCAACTGCATAGGTCAATAGAAATAAATAAATAAATGCAGGCAAAGAGAAGATCCTAATTTTTATGTCAAGGTAGCAGAAGTCTGAATTCAGGTTCTGTTTAAATGATATTTATCCAATAATGAAGACCAGGCAGAATGATGTATGTGCTTCAGTGTGTCTGTGCTGAAATAGGTTTATAAACAAGCACCTGCCATAAATCACAAAAACGGCTTTGTCAAAAGTAACTAGGGACCAGATGCATCTTTATAATTACCTGTGACACCCTTTGTCCTCCTTTCATATCGTCTGTTCCTTACTTACATAATCTGTTTTATTTTACTTATGCTTTCAATAATTTGCATTCTATTTTGAAACACGGGCTTATGTCTGGGTAGCTTCTCAAGAAAGTCTCTAATAATTGCATTAGGAATAGTAAAATGTGTGAGGTTCAGTGGTTCAATGCTACAAATAGTTTATTCAGGAGAGAAGATGAAACTACTCACTAGTATTTTCACAAGAACTTTGACAAATATTTTCTCAGTTTAAGTGTTTTTATTTGCTCAGTTTCTGGAGTTTGTTCACCAGGTAGGAGAAACTTCATACTTGTTTTTCTTGGCTACATCTCATTCATATTCAGTGTCATGATGATGATCTTGACTCACAAAGTTAATTTTCATCTGTAATCAATAACAAATGGTAGCACTTGTGAAGATTTTAGTTCCTTGTGAGTTAATCTTGCAGTCTGAGACTAATCAGCTGTTTGTGGTTCCACATAAACAGTTATATCTGGTTTAGTTTAGAGAGGGCTAGGGTATGAGTTCTGTATCCCTCTTAGTCTTTGCTAATTTTTCTATCTTATTGTGTTATCAGGCATCTAGAAATAGCATTAATGCAAAAAAACGTCAGGCTTAAAGCAGGCATCATGCAGGAAAAGAGATTAAAAGAAGAGGGAATATAAAAGCTTGGAGGTAAAAGATGATTGAATTTGACTTTTTAAAATGTTCTTGTATTTCCTACTGTGGCTACCACGCTTAGCTGATGCACAATCACAGTAATGTGTTCCTTCATATTGGTTTACAAAAGAACTTTGCAGTAATCATGGAATAGAAAGCACAGAGCTAGACAATAAATGCCTCTGCTCTTAGGTCAGCCCATTTAATTTCCCTTTCAAATCCAATTGTTCACCTGCTGTGCTTATTAAATATTAGCATACTGTCTGTATTTGAATACACTGTCTGTGCCACTTTGGCACTCTGTACCTGTTGCTTTGCCATTACTGATATAAGTTGCCTCTAAGGATTATAGTAAGAATATGAATATGTGGTCTTTTACTTACTCTACTGTCCACAGTTATTTTCTATTTCTCTTTTCGTGTTTTTTACTGCCATGGTCTGTACCAGGCCATTTAATCTGATGGGTTGAACTTCAGGTTCAACCTCACAGAGCCTACCATCCATCATATACTAAAACATACTTTTAATAAACTTCTAACTTCTGGTCACTTTAAAAGTCTATGTAAAGAGATTCATTATTCCCCACGACCCTTTTGAGTGATTACCTATTATATGATGATGAGATTATGGCTATTTCATTCTTCCTCTTCACCACAGGAATGAAGGAATCCCAAACACTGATAATTATAAACATGTTCATATGTAAACTAACAGTGCTGCTGCCACTACCCAGGACAGAGTCCAGATAGGTACAGTGAGTAGCAAAGACCCATGGCCATGGTCTGGCCAGGGTAGAAAGATTCATCCCAGCTGTGAGTGTGAGCCCACATTTACAAATAGAGTACAGGGAAAAAACTGCTTAGTTCCCTGTCTTTTGTGCAAGTTCCCCTCAGATGCCTCACTACCAATAGCAAAATACTGTCTTCTTAGTTTCACTCTTAAAAAAAAAATCTGTAAGTACAGAAGATAAGACAAGTTAGCAGTTAATCCAATCAACAATCAGTATTAGTTCACTTTCACGATGGGCCTCTTGCTGGTATAGTAAAACTACAAGGGCTAGCAGCCCTTTTATTTCCACCCTTCCTGAATTAATGTTCATTTGGAATGGACCTTAACTGAATGTCTATCATAGAGACACATCCAAAGCTTAAAGCTACATTACATTATCTTCTCCTCACCTAAAAATTTCAGTGAGGGAATGCAGGATGGGAATAGGTTAGTAAAATGAATGCTGCTTTACCATTAGCTACAACTCATCCCTGAATGTATCTGAGAAATAATATTAACATGTAATTTTAAAGGTTGAACACTGAGCAGCATTCCATTTTGTTTTTGGCTTAGTCACATGCAGCTTTGTTTTCAAATTTGCATATGCTTCTATTTACAATTATGAATTCTGACTATACCTATCCAATTTAACATGCAGCATGCATACCCTGAACTTTCATTTCCACCCCAATGAAATAAATTACTTGATGATGTCACTCTTAACTTCTATTTAGAGCAAGAGATAAGCTGCTTGGTGAAAGATCCTGTCTTTCCCCAGGATCCATAGTAATCTATTTAGTGCTGATACCAGTCTTGTCACACCAGTTCCAGTGTTACACCAAAAATGCTCTAAAATGGTTTGCAGAACATCTGTGCGTCTAGGCATAAGCTGATATCTCCTGTGTGTCTTCGTATACCATGGTGTGGTATATGTAATTCTGTGTAACCTTTTTTTGGTAAGAGAATAAGATTCCTTGGAAATATATTAAACTTTCTCACCACATAGATGACACCATTCTGGTTTTAATCTGATTAAAACATAAATATGTCTCTTTTTTTCCCCACAGCTGTATATTGGATCTTTTGAGCTCTAGCGCAGCCAGATCATTGTAGCGAGACACCTAGTATTATAGACTTAGGGATATGGAAAGTGTAGGTAAGCTGCTGCTTATGATGAACACATTCCTAAAGCAAATGCGTAAAATTACATTAAATAAGGTGGGGCATTCTTGTGTTTAAACAGAATGTATTAGAAGACAGAGTGCACTTTGCTACTCATGAGTGATGAATTCAGATAAAAAAATATGTGGAAATGATATGTTACTATGCCTTATGCCTCTTCCTGCACTGTCTTGGTTTGCTTTACTATGAAGTTAATCTATCCAAAGCACACTCATTCTATTCCTGAGTTGCCTCCCTGGGATTTTTTCTCTTTCTTTGTTGTTAGTCTTTATGGTAAAGATTCAGCTTCTATTTCGTGAATATTAGTACTTCTGGTCACTAAAATTTTATCCTGTATTTGTGACACTATAACTGAACATGGAATATGGTCATGTTTCTTCATGTGGTTTCTTTAGACTGTGTATTTCTGTTGTTTTAAAAGGAATTATTTTTCTTCTTTCTTGGTGATGAAGAACTCATGATACATATCTTTAAAGTATATATTCATTAGGGACATGACATAACAACATTGACGAAGTCATTCAAATGCAACTGTGCATACAAAATTGTTTTCTCTTGTCTAATTTGAAATACATGTCAATAAAATCATACTAAAGAAAAAATTATTCTATACATATATTATTAACTTTACCTTTGTATTCAGTGATCATCTGCATGTATTTATGTTAGCATTCATTGCAATTTATTCCTGAGAGTAAATCCAATCTATTTTCAATAGATACTTAACAGAAATATAAATAATTTTGCTGTAACTGGTTTATGTGAGAGTGCAGAAATAACACACGTAAATCTAATGCACTTGCAAGCAATTTCTGTAGTGTTGCTAGGTAAGCACCATACAAAATTTTCTGGACAAGATAGGACATTTATCTGAGAGAGTTCTTGGTTGGTTGGTCTTTAAACACGAGGGTTATTGTAAAACAGATGACAAGCTATTCCTGACCAAAGATACTGTTTGTTGCTAGAATTAAACCTTTAATGGACAGTAGAGATGAGACTTTAGTTTATTTAGCTCTTACCTAGGAAAAAATATTGTGCTTAATCTTGTACTTAGTTAATGTACTTAATTTTATACCATGTTTAGCGAATTCCTATCAAAGTTCAACACGATGCCTGTAGTAAATTATTTGTTTTGACTCTCTTATCCATATAGGTCTCCTCATAGCATTGTGTACATGTAACTCCCGTAGCAAGGGTAGTATCTTGGTACAGTTGGTAGTTCTGCCAATTGCTAATGGAAGCATGGATGCAATGTTTTAATTTTGTACCTCAAAACTGTGTGTGTGCGCCATACCCAATTGGTTTTATGGAAATATGTGATGCAAAACTGGACTCATACACATGGAATGAATAAAAGAGAATATAATTTGAAAAACAGGCAAAATACCAAACCGAAGTCCCAGACAACCTCTGGTATTCTTAGAGACCATATTTACATAGTAAATTTTTAGAACTTACAGGTTTTTTTTCATGGTTTTGCTGATGTTGCAGTGAGAGTTTCTGGTTTAATAACTGTGTTCACCAGAAACGTTTCTTGAAAGTTAATACCTTGACCAAACATTTATGAGGATTGGCAGACATTTGGTAAACTGAACTTTGTAAGCTAAGTTATAAACTTACTACACTGTGTGCAAACACACAGGAGCCATGGGAGCCTTGCAGCAACTGTACAAAAGGATAACGATACTTGCAGTATTTTTATGGCATATGAAGAATAAAATAAAAAAGAAACAAAAGTATTTTAGGATTATTATGTTCTTTTATACAACCTCTTGTATATACTGCCTATTCCTGGGAGAGATCACTAGGATAATTCATAATTTGGAATTCTCCTTTGTGTACTGATTGCCAACAACATCAAAATTCTCTGGAATAAACTGCAGTAAATAAGAGCTTTCCAGTGCAAGTTAAAAATTAGGACATGTTGGTAAGTAACATTAGTTTTACTGGTGAAGTTCGAGTTTACAAAGGAATTTTAATGATCACACTGACAGTTTTAAATATGCATAAAACTGAAAATAAATAATCCACCGACAGTTTTTAATAAGAAATATTTCAGCCTCATTGAATATGCAAAGTAGTGGGGGAAGGTACTGATATAAACAAATCTAACAGTGACCTGTAATCAACACAATCCTATGAACTTCCTGATTTTTTTGGAAAGGGAATACAGAGGACAAGTTATTCTCATTGCTGATGAGTTGAGAAGCATATTGGTCTTATGAAAAATCTTATCTGGTGTACATGCTTTTAAAGGAAGAACATGTTTGTGCTAAGAAGGTATGATTTGTGAAATCAGGCATCAGTATCCTCTACCTGGAGAAACAGGTTTACTCTTTAAACTCCTTCTGGCAAGAAAATATAGAGGTTTTGATTCATTTTATATACACACTAAAAAGTCAAAATGTCATAATAGGAGAGACCTTCCTTTGAGTGGCAGCTTTGTCAGTACAGACATCTGCATAGCATCACCTACATTCCAAGAGCATTTGCTTACAACTCTCTGTAATAAGGGTATATATGTTTGTATATATATATAGACACATATATTTATATAGGACAACTAGCATTTGTAAAAAGTCTGTCATCATCAAATCCATAGATTTCCTTTAAAACAATATTTAACTGTCCTTTGTGCCTGCACACCCTTGCACAAACACGTGCTCTGCTAACAAATGATATTGCCATTCCCTTTAACCTTGTTCTATCTTACTTGAGGCAAGAAACCAGTACAATCCCTTGAATTTTGCTGGAGCTGGCACCTCATTCACCTGACCCCAACCGAGCTCAGAACAAGAGAGACCAAAGCAGAAGAGATCTGCAGAAGCCTGACAGATATTTTTGCAAATTGTCAGGCTGGGCTTTGTTCTTTGTAACACCTTGTTCATGTGACAATTTAGCAAAGGCAAGTTTTACAGAAAATACGTTTGAAATATTCAGTTGGAAAATTTCAGTTTATGTCTTTCAATGTACATTGAGAACTCAGGGCAAAAATTTCTCCCACAGGAAAGTTATTTTGAATCTTGCACTACATAAGCTTTACCTTTACTTTAGTGGATAGATTCTGTGCATAGTGCCTTTAGACCCCCAAAAATTGTCTGTGTAGTTTAGCATAAGCCACTAATATTTTCTTCAACCCATTTATATTTATTAAATATTACTGTATTATGAGCAGAAGGTTTTACTATAACCCCCGCTTTTCCCCTTTGGCTTTTCACATTTTAAACAAACACAGATTGGTTTGGCTCTGGATTTTGTTATTGCTTGTATATGTTTAACTTCTGTTTTAACTGTGTTTCAAAGCTTATTTTGAAGTGGGAAAGACTGCCAATTAAGAATTTTCTTGTTGGTCATAAAGGAAGGGTGTTTCTTTGCTAACTCAGTTGCAAACCTTCCACCAGAATTTTAAAGTAGCCTTTAAGCCACTGTTAGATATTCACCTCTGAAGAAAGATTTCAAGTTTTGTCATGCAATTAGTGAGTGTTCAAAAGGCCACAGCATTCACAGGCTGAGCTCTGGCATGGAAGTCTCTGTACAGGCAATTCTCTTTCTTCTAAGCATACCTGCAAACAATCTGCCAAAGATAGGATGACTCAGAATAAATTAGAGAGGAGATACAATAATAAAAATGCTACTTCAAGGGGAACAATCGATGCTTTGAATTAGGAACTCACTTAAATACCCAAATAAGGGACTTAGTTTTAAAATACAGCCTTATATTTATGGGAATGTTCCCAAGTATATATACACACATGCACACACAAACATTCATTTTGGTACTATTCTTTCAGCCTGTCCTGGTTTCAGCTGGGATAGAGTTAATTTTCTTCCTAGTAGCTGGTATAGTGCTGTGTTTTAGATTTAGTATGAGAATTATGTTGATAACACACTGATGTTTTAGTTGTTGCTAAGTAGTGCTTACACCAGGCAAGGACTTTTCAGCTTCTCATGCCCTGCCAGCGAGAACCTGGGATGTGTCACAGCCAGGACAGCTGACCCCAACTGACCAAAGGGATATTCCACACCATATGACATCATACTCAACATATAAATCTGGGGGAAGAAGAAGGAAGGGGAGGACATTTGGAGTGATGGTGTTTGTCTTCCCAAGTAGCTGTTATCCATGATGAACCCTGCTTTCCTGGAGATGGCTGAACGTCTGCCTGCCAATGGGAAGTAGTGAATGAATTCCTTGTTTTGCTTTGCTTGCACGCGTGGCTTTTGTTTTACCTGTTCAACTATTATACCTACAAGTTTTCTCACTTTTAGTCTTCTGATTCTCTCCCCCATCGCACCAGGGATGAGTGAGTGAGCAGCTGGGTGGTGCTTGGTTGGTGGCTGGTGTTAAACTATGACATGTCCATCAACTTCTGCTAACTTACTGTTCCATGAAAAATACATTCAGAAACAAATGAGAGAAAATCTGCTGAACGTTTTTATGGCTGTTAAATTCCTGAGCTTTGGTGTTCTGGTAAAATGTTGTCCCTAGTCATAAGCAAACACTGTCATAGGCTGCAGCAGATGCATTCTAGATGGGAAAAATTCCTGGCATAAAAGGAAGGTAAATATATTGTTTATTCAAGCATGGCAGTTGTCGTGTTTTCAAGCATGAAAACAATAGATGGCTAAGGTTTCAAGCCGGTGTTCTATATCAAGAGTTTTTTAAAATACCCTATCTATTTTGTTGTTATTGTTTCATGTTTTAAGATGTTTATCTAAAATTGGCCTACACATTTGGTACTGTAATATTTGGTTCAAAAATGAGGCAGATTTGTCCTCATTTTAGGGATCTTCAAAAGAAGCGTATTACCTTCCTGATAGGCATCAGAACTCTGTGGTTTACAGTAAATTGGTCTCCTGTAAGAATCTCTTAATTAAGCCATTCAATTATCTTACATAACAGAGATTCATATTAGAGAATTTGGTACTATTTTCCAGGCTGGTGTATCTTTCAGGCATACTCATACAACTTCCCTGTCCTCTGATTTTTCTTTAAGAGCCAGGTACATTCATGCACACACAGACATGTACACGCACACACACACATTTCCATATCCCCCTGCAATCCAGCTCACCATTTTGGAAACTATTTTTTTTCTAATTTTTTTGAGAGATGGAAAGGCTTGATACCTAAATAACACTTCTCTTTGACTTTTTTAAGAACTTAAGGCTTTATATTTTCATAATTTGTGGATTTATAGAGTTGGTTATAATAAGGAAAATAACAACATAAATAGTCTTTGGGATCTCTTATGTCAAATGAATGAATGGGAGGATTTGTATGAATAATTCCCATTATCACTAATAGCCATTTTAATTATATACTTCATAGAGATAAAATGCCTCTATGAAGCTGAAGTATCTGTGATCTTCTAGTGAGTTACCTATATGGAAACTTACTAAATGATTTTTAATTGGTGCATCTTATCATTCAGTTATTTTAACAAGTCTGGTAGCTAATTTTCCTAAAGTCCTGCTGCTGATATTTATCTTTCCCTACAGTAAAGAGAAGTTCATTGACACCAGCATCCTGAATCCTATTTATTATAAATAGCTGCAAATCAAGATTAATTCCCCTGGTAACCTGCAATTTAATTTTATTGTTTGAATATGAATGCATTCATTTTGCATCTGTGAAGAACCTAACTCTGATTAGGAACTCTTCATTGCACTTCTTCTGTATTATGCTGAGGGCTGAGATCATTTAACTATATTGCAGAGTCCATATTATATTGAATAACAACAACAGATGCTATAAATTCAACACAATCTTTTTAAAGAGAGAAACATCAGATTAAAAATTCTCAGATCTCGAGAAATTTACATATATTGTCACTAAGCACTGTCTAGACTGATATTTCTTTATTTTCTGCTGTAAACAGTAGAAATCTAAGAAGTAATCACAGTAGACATAAAGAAGAGAATTCACATTGTTCTTAATTTAAAGTTGCCACAAATTATTACAACTTTTGTCCCAGTCCTCTACTTACAAAATAGAGAGTACCTTCTCTCTACAGAAACTGCATTGTGTAGTTTGAGTGGCAAGATCACATGGGCTTGGCCTGGCTATTTTAGCTGGTTTTGGGATATGAAAAATGTCCATATCCAGTGCTGCTCCGATCCAGGGAGGTGCAAAGGAAGCATGCCAAACTATCATGATTTGTGCTTGGGATTGGAATGGCTCTGAATTTACCCTTCAGCTGTTCATATCCTGTTATAAAGATCTGCTGATGACTAAGATAAAAACCTCCTGTATTCAAACTGTAATGCATACTGGACAGGGGCTTATGCAAATTTGGATTCTTTTCTGTTGCTTCAGTTCAGAAATGAAGCTTCAAATCCTGTAAGGGGCTTACTTTTGTTCATCATTACAAGACGATCTCGAGAGGTCTTTTTCAACCCCTACCATTCTGTGATTCTGTGATTATCAAAGTGGTTTATCAACTACTAATTGTTAAAATTTATAGTAAAACATTTCCAAGCTGTAAGTTTATTTTGAAAGTTAATTCTTTGCCTTTACAACTATTGCTCCTTTTAATTCTTTTTGAAACCTGAAAGCACTTGACGTGCTTTTTGTTCATGTCTCAGTTTGTTCTGCTAAACGCCTTGAAGACTCCATAAGCTAAAAGCCCAGGCTCACTATTTCAGGGTGACAATGAGCCATCACCCATGGTTAAACCGAACCTAATTTGTCTACAAGCTCTCTTGAACGTGTTTCTTCTTCAGAAATAAAGTGCAGTTTCTCTTTTTTAAAAGCGCCTTTTCTGAATAAATATACTATAGTATCTAGAGTAGTAGAAAGATGAGAAAGATAATCTAGATCACAAGACAAAGCTGTTTTCTATTTTCTCTCCTTTAAGTAATCAACCACAAAGACCTGGCTTTTTTAACATACACATTTTATGTTACAGGTCTCAAACTAAAAAAAAACCAACAAACAAAACCAACGAAACAGGCAAGGAAAAAACCCACCATGAAATAAATAAGGTAGTCATGATTCAGGCTTCTATCTGCAAAGTAGACAGATAACATTACAAGGTGTACATGAAAATCATCTTTTTCAAGGTTAGCTTCAGAAATGTGAGGACAAGGGATATGATTAAGAAATATGTAAACTGAGAAAAATATTACTTCAGTAAATTCTCATATTTTCATACTGATGGCTGTACGGTTCAGAGTCTAAAACAACAATGTAGTATTTACATTATATCTGTTCTGTCCTTTAAACTCGCCCTCTTTCCTTCCAGACCATGGTTAAGCAATTGAAGTCTCTTTGTTCTTTCCCAGTTGGAAATGAAAATGAGAGCCTCAGCTCCAGAAGGCCCAACCTTGCTTAAGTATGGATATAGTTAGTAATCATTTTTTCATTTCCTAGAGGTGTCATAATGACATGAAATATTTCCTGTTTTCTGTCATTTCCTCAGTGATAAAAATGCAGATACCTTTATTAGAGTACCTGCTCACCAGGGAGCTTGAGCATCAGAAGAAAGGTCCAGTTAAGGTCCAGCAGTCTATTTCTTGAATGTCTGTGTCAGGCTTGCCTGGAGGCACAGTGCAACATGTGGTTTGGTGAGTTCAGAATCTAGCAAGTATGGATAAACGAACAACATAGTTTCAGACTGTAGACCATATTATTAAGAAATTATAGGGAAAGGGGATGTAAACAGCTTCATTCTTTGGGCAGCATCAGGCCATAGGAAAAAAGCCGATTTGTTGACTAAGAAACCAGAATGAAATTCATTAGGGACGACCCCCCTCTACTGCGTTGGACTTTTTTGCAAGACTGCTGCCACGGAGGCCATAAATCAAAAGGAGAACATGTACGATTGAGCCTAACAAGAAGAGTTTTTGAAAATGATGGATTACACAGCTGTTTAGCATCCCACCTTTAGTTCAGGACTTTCACGTCTTCCTCTGCCTTTTTTTTTTTTTGACAGCAGCACAACGTGAAGTCTTAGAAGTAAAATGTTCTGTGTAAAACTGCTTTACATTAAATCAAAGACCCTTGTTCCTGATTCATGCTCTTAGGATGAGTTAAGGAGCCAATCTACCAATCAAGTCACTGTTGCATTTAATTACATACAGACATGCAGACATATATGCACCCATACACACAACTTGCAAGATTCAGATTTGTGTTCTGCTGCTGATAATGAGATGATATTTGTCATTCTGTGGGTCATCTGGGGCTAGATAAGACAAGCAGGTAGTCTAGAAATGACAACTGAATCCAAATATAGAAGATACCTATCTCTGTTCTATTGGTTCCCCTACACATTTTGCATATGCAACATATAATTTTCTGTTTGTATATACACCCATCCGCGAATGCATAGGGTACTGGCAAAGGTATATGAATTTGAGAAGCTCTAATTTTTAAATTATTGTGTCAGGTTTCTCTTCTTGCTTCATCTTTAAACCTTTAGACATATCTTATGCTTTTAAAGTCTTTTATTAATATACTAGCATAAGAATATTAACTTAAATAGCAAAAGTAACACCTTTTTTCATTATTAGTAGTATTACTAGTATTTGTATTATGATAATGGCTAGAAGTCCTGCTTAGTAACCAAGGTGTTATTAGGCTAGGTGTACTACAAAGTCAAAACAGAAACTAGCCCAGTTCAAACCTAATCAAAATAAAAACTTTTCATTTCTGGAAAATAATGACCAATTTCCCGTCATATATCCTACCATATCTTAGACCTCTACAGATACTTGTTGAAGCTTGAGGTATGTTGATAAAAGGTCCAAAATGCAGGTCTGTTTCTCTTTCCTAGCAAGATAAATGCAACAGTTCTCAATTGGAGGGCTTGAAGAAAGTTGAGGTACCTCAGAAAAACAACACATTTAAGTACAGAGGAATAGACCTGTAAGAAATATTGGGCTTAGCTACTTCAAATTTCTCCTTTTCTAGTACCTCCATATTCTGATCTAATTAATTAGTCTTAAAAAAGACTATTGTTGTTTGGTTATTTCCTAGTGCAGACTTCAGTACAGGCTTCTTGTATCCATATCATGCCAGTGACACAAGGTGCAATTAGCCATTAACGGTCTTATACATAAAAGTTATGTTGACTTCCTAAATTATAACTCTCTGAAATTGCTAGAAATTTTCTCACTCCATACCAGGACTACTGCTTTTGGTGTGGGTGTGCCCAAATCAAGCAGTAAGGATCTCTGTTCCAAACCATTGTTGCATATGGTCAACAAGGAACTAAAAATAGCATCTTTATGTAGAGAAACAATGTAAAGAGGTGAGCAAAAAAAATATAAAATTTTAACATACAAAAAGTTTTTGTGGTATTCACCCAGCACTGTGGAAGCCTAAATTAAAGAATTACCTTGAAATGGCTTAACATAAAACCTAGATTAAAATCTAGGTGACACTGTAGCTGAACCGGTCAAAGCATTCCCAGCATAGCATATTTTAGCAAAACCGTGCTGTATGGTGTATAGTTAATTCCAGCTGTTCCCTCCAGCTTTCCAAGAGGTCTGTAAAGAAGCAAGAAACGTAGCTACAGGGTTTTTCTTCCTGCAGGATAATATTCAGAGCACACCCTTCTGTAGCTCTAACTTGGATATCTAGACCAACAGACCTTTGTATTGTAGACAACAGGTAACTAAGAGCTTCCTAAGAATTCTATCACTGAAACACTTGGGACTTTTTAACCCTTTCTCAAGAAAATATAGGCTTCTTTTTAAAGTAGCTTCAAAGGAATAGGTAATTTGTAACATTCAAATGGACAAGCTCATCCTTTCGAGAGTATGTAAGAGCTTCCTATTGACTTTTCTTCCTTTTGATTTGACAAAAAGGGTCAGTCTTTTCTTCTTTGTCTTTGAAAGAGACCAGCACAGATTGCAGGGGAACCATACTGTCTACATTTTGCCCAATGGGATCTCAGCAAATAAAAGACTGTTACACCAAGCCCAGCTTAACATTCTTATAGCAAACTTTTTCACAGTATTAAAGCCCCTGGATCCATTTTCCTGCTCAAAGCAGAGCTCCAAGAAGCCACTGCTTGTTCTGAGTGCTACGAGCTACGTGCATATTATGAGAGAGAAAGAAGTCATGAGATGTTATGGTACAAAGGAACCTAAGGAACTTTATCTGTGGGGTTGTGGTTTGTTTTTTTTTTTGCTGCTTCTCCAGTACATGGAAAATTAATATTCATAGATAATATTGAGTGTACAGAAGTAACAATGTTGTTAAAAAGAAACTCAAAACATGTCAAAGTGTGTTTTACTCTGCAGCAAACCCCATGTTTTTCATGTTACCCAGAAACAATTTAATGTGAGATATAGGTAGCAAAACATAAGAGCTCTGATTGACCCTTTCCAAGGTTATGGTCCTACCTGATAGAAAAGATTACACAGTCATACTCTTTCTCATATTTTCCCCCCTTTTCCCAATGTATCTTTAATTCTTAGCAACATGAGTGAAAAGAAACTGTGGGGTTTTTTTTTTTTTATATATATACATAAATATATATATATTTCTTTTGTACTACCTTAATGTGCTTTAGCATAAAAATTCAGTGTATACTTCTTTGGACTTGGAATACATGTATAAATTGTGTATTTCCAAGTTACATTAATTGAAACAATATATTCTCCTTAGGGTAATATGTAAGCTACCCTATGCAATGCATAGGGAAATGCACATTTTTTTGTGTGTATTTGAGCAACCATATACATGTGATAAAATGAACAGTGGCATACTTCTAACCGTAACATATCTATACTAAAATATGCTTATTCTTAAATCAGTCTATTATAATTGCTTGAAGACATACAGAAAACTCTTTCAATTACTAATGACATCTCTTGCTCTTTTTTTGTTCACTTGTCATTAATAAATAGGAGTGAACCATAAAAATAAATGGGTTTTTTAGATGCCTAACTAGCCCTTCTTAGCAGGTAAATAAAAACAAGCTGGCACAGGAAAATCACTTTAAGTAATGCATTTTGGAAATGCATTACTACAAATAACTAAAATTAGTTTCTGAATTAGTTTAGCTTCAGCCTACCTATAAAAGACTAGGAACAAGTGCCTGCTTTTACAGATTTTCTAATGACATACATTTCCTTTTCCAGTAAGGGCATATGAGGTTAAATTAATACTTAGAATCTCAGGACTGTGAATAATACGTTTTCAAGTTAGAGGGAATATTTATTTGGGTTTTTTTTCAGATAGAAAATGGTGGATACTTAAAGGTTTGTAAAATTGAGGTGTTGGACTGGTGACTAGAATTTACTTGGTGTATAGAAATGCTTGTTACTTTTCAAGGCTGAATTATATATTCTAGATTGAGCTATTGTACAAGATCATTGGCACAAATATATTCTGTGGTTTTGGCATAAGAATTCATGTTGGTGCCTTGCTACACTTGATTTGCATCAGAGAAAATGAGAAATTGCTCTACAAGCTTAAAAACAAACTGTAGCAAGAACAAAGTAAAATCTTCATTCCTTTAAGCCTCCTGTGATGAATGAAAACATTCTCATGAAAGAAAGACTTGAAGCACCTGCACATTTAGCCCTTCCATTTTAAATTGCATTTGATGCTGTGGTTTCCAATAGGTGTCTTGATAGTCCAAATAATCACTCAGGTGAAAAAGATAATGACAGCAACAGTAACTAATGCAAAACTGGTAATGTACATAATGGAATAATTAGGGATTAACAGACGATCCCTTAATATTTGCAGCCTAATCCTGTAAGAGCATGCCAAACTCACACTTTATCTCCATTTTCCTGATATCACTCATTTTTACCCTTAGGCCTCCATCTTCATTTATCTCCTATAGTTCTACTCCATTAAGTAGATCATCCTGAAATAGCCAGTCCCATTTGTCAGTCTTTTGTTCTGGTCCCCAAGCTATCTGGTACCAGGGTAATGTATTCTCATGCCCTTCTTATTTTGTGTCTTCAATGAAGTTTATCATTCAGTAGCTTACATTAGGTCCAGAATCACGTGTATAATTAAATAGTAAAATGTAACTCATTCTGGGCACTGAATTAGACTACTTGTTTGGTCTTTCTTTCTGGACCAGGTTGGGAGTTATACTCAACCCAGTCAGACTTTTGCTTACAGAAGTTTCTCATTTGTCTTTTGTAGCATATTACATATTTTTTCACAGGCTGATAGATGAAGGATTAGACCTAATAAGGGACCTAAGCACCGCAATGTTTAGTACAAAACTTTCAGACTCCCAATAAAATTTAATCCAGGAATTTTAGGAATCTGGGAACACTGAGATTAGGTTTTATTTTGAGAACAAAGCTGGGAAAAGCACTGGAGAAATGGGAAGTTGCTGCTTTTTCCCCTCTGGAATGCAGCCAGAGAAAGCATTGCTGCTGAAGTGTTTTTGTACAATAACTCATCAGCTGAACACTTCCCCAGGAGGGGTGGAATTTAATTAGCACTTCTCTTTGAGGAGAATCACAGTCAGTTCTTCTACTGTAGAGGAACGTTTAACATCCAGCTTATTCCAGGCTCTGGGGAAAGTAGCTGTTCTGACCAGTCCTTCTGGTGTCTCAGGAAAAGGTCATGGAGAGCTTGTGAGAGACCATCTATTTATTGCCCTGTAATCTCTGAGAAAGAGAAAGTCCCAGGTTCTGCTCCCTACTCAGTGGACTGTTCAATGTGTTTTGGACACATGTAGTTATTAGATAAAATATATAAATAAACATCTCAGAGGATAGGTACCCATGGAGGAAGTTTCCAAATCTCTAATTTTAGCTACCCTTTGGTAAGCTGCGTTGTTTTATTTAGGATATAGATACTGGTCTATTAGAAGACAAATGGGTTGTGACTTTTTTGCTGCCATTTAATTTGCCCTTTAGCCAACATGTTGAGGAGGTATGTACTGCTAATGAAACACTTATGTGGAACTGTCTTTTCAAAAACAGCTCCCGAGGCGTCTTTGAGCTGGTACACTGAGGAGTAGGCTGGTATGACAGCAATAAATTTGTGCTATACTGCTTCACTGATCTACCCTTTGTAGAATACTTCTCTAGGGCTCTCTTAAAAGCCATCACACATGTTTCTGCATCCCCATTACATTCTGAATGATATGCTGCAAATCGGATATGCTGTAGCACATTCGATTAAAGAAGTCATTCAAAATATGGAGATGTAAATGCGAACTCATTGTGTGAGTTTCTGGGAAGACTGTGACACACCTGATACGTATCATTCAATTACAATTACTTTATTAGTCACATTAGCTTTAATTTGAATTACTTCCAGAAAAGAAAAGGGGGAATAATTAATTAATGTAGTCTGTTCTTTTTTCCTGAAGAATGAAGAGATTTTTTATTTTATTTGATTCTGCATATTCTTATAGTCACACTATAAGTCTTAGGAGTTATTCAACACAAGTATTTAGGGGTGGTAAAAATGCAAGTTCTTGGACTGTGCCAGTATTAGCATTAACAATTCCCAGGAGCGTGAACATAATGTTCATTACTGCAAATTCCTAGATAATTTATTATAAATCAGAACTAACCTGGTGCACGTTCATGGCATGTTAGTGGTCTTCATGTGATTTTTCAAAATCATGCTGGCTGCTGAGAGCTAAACGCACAAGGAAACTTCTCGGAGCAAACCGTATTCTCAAAGAATATTTATTTACACAGTTTCTTCTTCAAAGAGATATGAGTGCGCAAGCAGAGTGGTTGCCAGGGGACGAGCTGCTGATTCTGTGAGAGCTACCAATGCCATCCCCCGAGACCTGTTTCCACTGCTCAGGGTCATGGAGATGCGAGTCCTACCGCTTCTGTAGTACCTGCTATGGGAAGGACCCTCCCAGCCCCAGAGCAGCGCTTGGCCCAAACTGCTGGCTCACATGAGAACACACCCGGTCAGTTTGGCAGGGAGTAAGCATTCTTTTCAAACAAAACATGTTCATTCAATCCAGCATTTATTTCCACGATTAAACAGCCATTGCCTGTTTCGGTAATAATAATAAAAGAAAAAAAAAAACAAACACGGTAGTCTTTGGAAAGTATTTCCAAATTAAAAACGCATGTTCAGCACATAGTCCCTTAGCATATTTGTAAAACACATTCTTTGATCTTAAAGTAGGTTAAGGATCATGGGCATTTTTAGGCTCCTGTTTTGAAACTGGTGATAAAAATGGTATGTAATCAGACATTTATCAAAACATTTTAAATCCTTCCTTGAGGCGAGGATACAGACGCAGAGTTAATGTATCACAAGGGCAGAGCACAAAGTCCCACAGATGGTTATGTGCTTTAATATAGGTCTCAGTCTCCTAAGCTCCTCGGTTTCAGTTACATTTGCTAAGACTGCATTAGATGAGCAAGCTGTTGCTTCTTTTATCCCAACTACTATCACTGCTGTTTTGTAGCCAGATTTTGCCAGTATCAGTTTAGTATTTCCTGGGAAAACAACACATTAAAGTATGATTGGTGTATCAATTAAGCAATATTGTATATAATATAGAATTTGCACTAGTTGCTCTCTCTCTCTCTCTTTTCTAATTCATTATGCAAAATTATAAAATGCTAAAAGACTGTTGTCATTGCTTTGGTTTTACAATGGTGAAAGACATTAATCCTGCAACGATGATAAATGGTGCAGTCAGTTTAGTTCATTCTAATTTAGACCAATTTAACTAAAATGAGAATTTGGAATATATAATACAGTTGTTAGTATAATATTTGCAAGAAGGAAATGGTTGACAGGTGTATTTATTCAGATAAGCATAGCATACTGATGGCTGTAACATAGATCACAGTCTAATTTTGTCCAAGATAATATTTTAGTCTCAGATTAAACCATGAAAAAAGATTGATGAGGTTTATTGTTTCTGAAGGACAAAATGGCATCTGGTAGCAACCCATGGGTAAGAGAAAGTTCTTAAAAATTACTGAAGTGCTAGAAAAAGAATAGTAATGTGCATGCATAAGGAAAGAACATTATCTGCTTTATAAGGAATGAAATATCTTTTAATTATTTACCAAAGCAGTCTGCAGTAGTGAAAATGCAGACTGAAAATGGAAGCCAGGTGTGGAATGACATATATATATGAATGCCAAATATGCACTTAAGACTGTCAAACTATGAAATCACAAGGGCTGACAGGGAACATTTAAAAACTTCTCCAAAATATTGAAAGTTTTAAAAAAGATATTAAAAATTATCAGTTTCCTACTAAGATATTGGCCACAATGCAAAAAATAATAACTAAAACAGTAACTTCACAGAAAACATGGTAATACTGCTCTAGCAAATATCATGTGTATCTAGGAGGTCACTGGCTTTTATGTCAGCTGAGGCAGAGAGCTTAAATGGGTCAAAATTTTTGTAAATGGAACTATATTTTTTGTCGGAAGGTTCTGTCAGTCTTCGAGTTATCAGCAGCTAATAGGTTATTCCAGCTATGACCCAAATTTGAACTTTCTGATTTCAGGGTTAAGGAAACTCAGAGATTGGGCTAGCTCTAGAGTTAGTGAACTATGTATGACAAGGAAGGATATTTCTGGCATGATGTCTTAGACTTACTTGTAAAAATGTCCTTGTAAAAAATAGGGCTGCTGTTCACGTTACCATTTTTCTTTGTGCAATCTGGCCACGTAAATCTCCTGAAACAGAATGCTTTTCTGGATTGGATCCCAGAGCATAAAAGACACTAAGGAAACAGTAATAATCACAGTGACGCCTCACAGCAGTAGCAGAAACACTTCTATCAGCAGCAACAGGGTGAGTAGGGAAAAAATGAGATGTTATTAGTGCGATTGAGAGTATATATCATCACAGCCATCTTTTATTCCTCTCAGCCACATCACTGCAGAAGAAGACATATTTTTCACGCTCTAATAAAACTGGATTCACATCCTGGAGAAGGGGGTAAGAGGAGGATACTCTTATAATGGAAAACCCAAATGCATCAGTAAAATATTGCTGATGTATTGCAAATAGTTAATGGTCCAAATTACAGTTCTCCTGAATTTCTTCATTCGGCTAAGCTAGCTGCTTTCTTGTGCCCTTGAGGAACCTTGCAGTTTCCCAGAGCACTGCATTCTCTTAAAGATGAGAAGACAGTCGTTGAAATACATGAGCAAAGTTTCGGTTATATGTAGTAGCAACACCCTATTACAGGTTTTTTAAATTCTCCATATCAGGTTTTATGGCCGTCAGTGCACTTACCAGCCCCTCCTTGGGCCTCCATCTACCCCATGCCCATGGGCCCAGGAGACCCATTTCAGCTCAGCCTGGGATGGTCAATCCCTGCCTGAGCAACACTGTAGGAGTGTCAGTCTCCCACCCTGCCTTCTGGATGGACCAGTGCTTAGCATGGTCTTTAGTCTGTCTCTTGCCATATCTGCTGCTGCCCTTGACTGCTGGGACCCTGGACCTGTTTTATCACTTGCTGTGTCTGTGGCCATTACCTTTTCCCCTCCTGCCTGTCGTGTTCAGACCCTGTAAGACTGTACCCAGTAGGTGAGAGCACAGCCTGCACTGGCTGCAGGCTTGACTCCTGGCTTGTCCCCCACTCATGGAACAGCCCCACTCTTACTGTGTCCTGATAATGTAGAACCCCAAAGGGCATTGTAGGCAAATTACGTTGCTTTTAAAAGATAGTACTATTAGAAGACTTTCCCTTTCCCCTTTTTCCTTCCTCTGTGTTGGTTTCAATGGAAGCAAAAACATTCTGAATATTCTTCATAATCCCATCCTAAATAGCTGCCTAACTTCTAGGCTGGGAGGAAGAAGGCTAGTAGGCTCAGAGTGCTAAAGGATGATAATAATAGTTATCTATTGTCAATGATTTGCCTTTTTTTGCCTTTGAGCAGGACATCCTGTAGTCTTTGAGGTATTTATTGTTGTGGTATTCCATACAGTGAACATACAATGTGGAAACTGATACACTCTTCAGGGAAGGAATTTAATAAAGTCATTGAAAAGAGCAAATTCAAAACTGGGAATAGAAATGCCCTAGTTCTGTCTTCTGAAAAGAAAATTTCATGAAAGAAGTTACAGTTGTTCTTGAAAATGCCTCCTTCAAAAAATTTGTAAAGAAAACTTGCCTTAGCAGGAAATGCACTGTCGCTGTTACTAAAGCTTCCAGTAGGCTAAAGAAACCAACAAGACCTAAGCAAAATGTTAGATAATTTCCTTATTAATTCTGTCCTTCTGTTTCTCTCTTGTGTTCAGCTCTTGTTTTCTCTCTGCTTTTGTACTGAATGACAAGGACATAAGAGCAAAGATACAACACAACATGCAGGCCTATATGTTTGTTATTCAGTGCAGTACAAGAATAATACTGTTTTGCTTTGCTAAAGAATTACAAATTTCTGTATTCTCCATCTTCTAAGTGTTCTCAGATAAATTAAGAAATAGGGGCAGCCTCCTTCTTGAAGTCGTGAATCTGATTGTGGGATGATTAGCAGTACTGTATTATAAATATCATCAAAAGTAAAGTTGAGGGTCTCAGGAAATTGACTACGTAATCCTCCCCAAATTCATCTAAGCAATGTGAATCCTGACAGGTTTAACTTGTAATTTGAAATTTCCTGTGGTTAAAATTTCTGGCTCTTTCTAGGTGATGCTCATATATCCTTACAGGAGAAAACAATTTCCTAAATTCCTGTCTATACTTTCATTTCTTGCCTGACATGCTATGAAGAGTAGATTATTCCACTTTTTCTTAGCAAAAGCAGTTTACATATCTGTGTTCCTTCTTTTCTTCTATTGATGAATCTCATGGTTTTTAATCTCCATAAGCAAACATTTCTAGGCTGATCACTTCTTGCGACTCTCTTCTGAACTTGCCTTTTGATCCATGTCTCTAAATTAGTGTCCCAGATCAACCACAGCACTCCAACTGAGGTCTTACTGGTGCTGTCTGATGATCTTAGCTGCTTTTCATGTGATACTCCTCTCTTCACAACCTTGCTGAAATCACATTGAGATGTTCTTTCTGGATGAGAAGATGGTGACAGGTTATAAGGCAGCATCACTGAATGTATTACCAAACATTATATCAAAGCATAGAAGAAATCAGTTACCTGCTTCAGGCATGGTTCATGCTTCTGAAGAGTATAATAGTTGTCACGGTACCAGCAATGAAATAAAGGTCTCTGTCCAATTTTACTACTGATACTAAACCCATCCTTCTCCAACCTCTGCAGTCAAGCCCATTGAAACCCAATCTTATTATATCAATTGCAAGTCTCAGTGGTTATTCCACTATGTCCCTTCGCACCGTTTGAAAAAATCATGGAGTTCTTTAACCACTGTGTTAACTGGCTGTGTGCAGGTTTGCAGCGAAGGACTACAGATCATTACTAAACACTTAAATGTTTCTGGTAAAAAAAATCATTAGGTTTATAAGCATAAAGTTCTGCCAATGCTCAAAGAGCACGAGAACAAATGTCACACAACTCCTTGGTAAGCTTCTGTTATGATAAAATAAAGGAGTTGATCTTATTTCACTTCTAACAAAAACTTGTCATCTAATGTGACAGCACAAATAGCTAGCAGTGAACGGTCAAAGAGAACAGCTCCCAGATGACTCATAGTATTTAGACAAACAGTTTGGCTGATTCTATAAGTTAAAAGGAAAACTAGAGTTAAGTCACGGGCAGTTTTGTAGACAAAAGTGCTAGCAGAATTTAAAAAGAATCTAAAGGTATTGTTCAACTGTTTCTACTCAGTGGGATCCACTGTATCAAAGAAAGAAATAGCCACCTTGATCTTTCAGAAATCTGATAGTGGACATCACAAAAAAAACCCAAAACCATCTTAAAATAGTGTTCCTGTAAAAGGCTTACCAAATCAATAAGAAGAATTTTGGAAGGAGGAATTTAGAAAATGAATAATCACTTAGTAAGCTTGAGACAACATCTGGACCTATATGATGTTATCAGCCCTACTGCAAAAGCATCCATAAAGCCTGCTGGATTTAGAGTTCTGAACAATGAATATGAATAAAAAGGAACCTGGTAAACTGAGGAACAAGCTCTTTCCAATTAAGAAGCAGAGGTCTTTTTCTCTTCTGACGTGACCCTAAATAAGGCAAGGATTTGGCAAGGGAGATTTGCAAGATGTTCTAGTGGAAAAAGTATGAAATTTTTTTATTCCCTTGTATCTCAAGAGCTAAAAGTAAGGTTGAAGTTATTGGTGTTACTCAAGTTGCTGCAAAGATGTTAATTTAATCATTTAGTTTTACTTTTCTACTTAAAATTACCCTGACTTACAAAGGACTTCTATGTACAACTCCACCCTGCCATATGTAAGCCCTTGTTCCACTTGACTCACTAGCATGTCCAGCTCTGTAAGCAGAATCTGTACACTTTCACATGGTGGTTGAGCAATTACTAAAACCAGGTTTCTCTGACAGCTCTGTTTTACTGCCTTTAAATGACTGGAACAAAAAAAAGAGTGTTGAAAGCAAGATAGTGACCTCAAGCACAGCAGGATCCAATGATAAAGTTGCTCTCATTTCAAGAAAGTAAAAAGGGCAGATTATAAAAAGGGTTAAATCACAATGTTAGCATTGGTTTTGGTGGAATTTGCCAGTTTATACTTAAGTTCCTTTTCCATCTCTCTCTCTCACACTCTGTCCCCCCGCCACCCAATATCTTTAACCTGGTCTGTATGAGAAAAATGATGTGATGGTCTTTTGAACCTTTAAAATAATAATGTGACTGTCTTGCCTGGGTCGTTACTTCAGCATTAGCTGGAAGGGTGGGTCCAATCTTCTCCACCCCTCATGTAGTTCTTGGGACTGTGGTAGGTTTGCTATGTAAAGAACTGAAGCTGTGAAGCAGAAGGGTAGATCAGATAAATCTATCAGGTGTTATGCCTGTTCTTAGATGCTTTATCTCTTTTTGAAGAATTAAACAGATTATTGAGAATCAAATAGATAAATTAAGTGGCCATGTTATCTGTATCTGCAGAAACTATCCAGGGATCACCCAGTAGTTTAGTTGACTCTTGAATGTATGTGCTATATAGCTTGCAATCAAATTATTCTGCTTTGCTTTAACTTTCTTTTACTGCAAATAAAGTCACATACAATTGCAAAGTCACCAAAATTCATATTGTTACCTAAAGCTACTAGAACACAAAACCAGAATACTCCTGGAGTTTTCAGAAGTCTGCCTTTAAGGTACAGAAATAAGCTTGGCTTTAATTCTTTCTTTCTTTTTTTTTTTTTTTTGGTCAATGCCAGCATGAAAATGTGTATTTCTTTTCTTTCTGACATTCCTATAAAGAGCATATAACTCAGCATAAAATGTTTTATCATTTTTCTACATTTGTACCTCCCAAATATTAACATACTACTGTGCAAGATACCAACATGCTAGTTCCAGGTCTACTTTTCATTTTCAGATACACAAAGAGCTGAAGTACTCAGAGAGTCTTAGTGAGTTTAAATCAACATAGCTCCACTGGTTTTAATGAAGTTATGCTAATTTACACTAGCAGAGGATGTACTAAATCTCTCAAGGGCAAATGTTCTCTTTGATTACATTTTTCTGTTAGTTATAGGCATTGTTCCATTCCAACACAATCACTGCCTATTGTTCTTTCTATGTACATATATTCCCTTTAAAGTAAGCAATCATTACATGGTTTTGAATGTTCCTTGCCTGTGTAAGTCCTATAAAAACACTTCTGAAATTACTTACGTTAAATAGCACTTGAAAAGATACAAAGGATCTAAATAAATTCTAAGGTTGCATTAAACTATTTCAGATTTTTCAAATCTTACAGCCGGGCTAAGTCTCTATAAGCACATTAAGCTTGAAAGACCATGGAAACATGCTCCAGTCATACTGGGAGTGACAGTTGGAGCTGAATGTTGAACACCAGAGTACAATTGCTACTTTTCAATGCTGGTTAAAAATGTCTTAGCTAATAAGAGTGACAAAAATAAAGCTACAGTAAATTCCTCAGCAGAATTACAAGCAAGTCTCTAGAAGCTCACATTTCTGTTTATTAGCTATGTTTGGCATCAATTAGGGTAGCAAAAAACATTTAGCTGCATAGTATGTAATGAAGTAAACAGCATGACTAATATTAAAGACACGAGTAGGGAAATAGTCAAGATAAAGAACTGCCAAAATTTAAAGTAATATCTAGCAATAATGACCCATATATCACTTTCCTTATTAAAGTACTGCTATGTAGAGCAAGATCAGATTGAGGAAGATTGAGTTTACTTACACAAAATTTTTGCACTCCAAACTGACAACATAGAAGAGGAACACATTGAAGGAGAGGCAGTAGAGATGCACTGCTTCCCCCAGCTTCTAAACAGGAGAAAGGTGAGGCAGGAGTGTGATGTGCTGAAAGTGGTCCAAGAGGTTTGTGGAAGAAAGAGAAAGTGAAACAAAATTTCAGTGTCAGACCCTCAGCAGAAAGCTGTACCTTGCTTTCTGACGTAATACTCAAGGCACAGTATCTGTTGTCCTTGAGGGCAACCTGAATTAATCTTTATTCTTCATTGATCCTGAAGGATCTAAAACCCAGGCATTGATATAATTCACAATAGCCTCAGGTTTGCTTTGCATTGTGCCTCACTACAGTCGAGGTGGCAAGAAGTTATTGACTAAGCGCAATATTTGGGGCATGCCCCCTTCCTCTATTTTTTGCCCTTGGTACACTATCTAAAATAGGGTTTAAATGCTAGTTGTTAGCAAGAGAATTCTGTGTGCTTGCTTGGAAGTCTTTATGCAAGGAAACTTCTGTCTGCCTATTTTCTCAGAGAAGCAGAAGAAAAAGAAAGGACTATTCCACATAACAAAGGTTTCAAAATCAGGTTCAAAAAATGTCTGCAAGAAAGTAGGGGAGAAAAGAGAAAAAAGCTGGAGTAAAGCTATTGAGTGGTACTTGTATGGCATGTGTTTTCAGAGGATGAAGGAATAAGAACCTGAAAAGCAGAACAGGCATTTTCCTGAAATAGGAGAAGGTGTAATCCTAATGTTTTCCAATTCAATAGCTGGATGTAGAAGCTTATTTAGAATTTTTATCTTCCTCCCAAAGTTTTATTGCAGGCCCACTTTGCTTCAGCAGCTTTTCAACTGTATTGTGCTGTGCAAAAAAAAAAAAATCTAACAAGAAATTAAGATGAAATAACCTAATAATAAGATATTCTTCCACTTTCTTTCTCTAACCTCTGTATGCAGGGATGGTTTCACCCACCAATGAAATGGGCTGAAAGGAAGTGAGCGAGACCGTATCAAATTGAAACCCCAGGGATTTTTAGGTAGCGAAGAGGTAATCACCTTCACTGGAATTCGGCCAGGACAGACAGGCTATTAGACCATCATTTCACAACTGCTATGGGATTGTCAGTGACAAAAGAACCTCTTTTTTTGCATCATCCAAAGAATGACACTGTTAGTAGAACAGTGACTCAACTCTGTCTTGTTCTCTTATTTAAGTAATGACCTAGGTTGACCTCTTCTAACACAGGAGATCTAACAGGCTCGCAGCCTTAGGTGAACTAGTATGGCTGTAGGCTCGCTGCCAGACAAGAGATACTGAATCTTGTAAAGAAATCTAGCTGGAATAATTGGAAGCCACACTTTTAATGGAGAATTATTATCAAGTATTTCGGTCTGCATTTAAGTAGTGTTGTTAGATCAGCATTCCTAAAAGAGAAAAAGACAGAGAAACACAGTTATAATGTACATAACAGTTGTCATCAGAAAAAACCTTCAGAAACCCAGGCTTTGTCTGAAAAGAGTCAATACTTTACCTACAGCATATCATATAATGCTTATTGTGTAGTTATCTAGGTGACTAGTGGAATATTTCAACATATGCAGAACCCTGTGAAATTTGCACTGAAGAGTCCAACTTTCTCATGATATCTCTCCCTTTGTTTCAGAGTGTTTGAGTGCATGAAGAAATGCAAAACAGCTCATTCCAAAGAATTCCACAGAAACAAGGCTACCGATCTTACTGGCTCTCCTGCCAAATGCTGCTGCATCTTACATTGGAATCCAAACCCTTTTTTCTGTTTCTCCTTTACATACCTGAAAAGTTTCCTGTAGCAGCATATTTACAAAACAATGGATTGGGCTGTCAGTGAACTTTCCTAATAGCCTTCTTTAATTTTCCTTTTTACTTTAAAGCCCATGTTTCCTAGTTACAATGCTTTAGACAATCCTAAATAGCACTGGTCTTCTCTTTTTTTGCCATTTCTTTTCCAGAACATTTGTAAATGATAATCAAATTCCCTTATTCAATTTCCTGTACTGTAGTCAGTAATATCAGATTCAAAACTTAACCTATTAATGGATTTTGCTGGTCTTAGGATATATATGAACATCTTATCACTTTCTGAGATTGCAGAGATCAGATCAGATTATATCACATAGACTCATCAGACATGGCCATCATCTTCATTTTTGAAAGATGGACCATGACCTTGGCACCATTTAGTATAATTTGTAGATTATCATTAACTGGATCCTCTATCAGTGTGGAACCTATATCAGTGACAGAACCACGGCATGTCCCTTATTCCTTTTCCTTATTAAAGTGCCCTGAAATTTCTGGTGATAGTTTGCACAGAAAAACCCAGAGGTTTTAACAAGTGGCATTCATTTCATTAAAATACTTGTAGTTCTCCCCATACCTGTCACACCCAGCTTTCCTAGATCTAGCTTAGGTAGCTAAAATAAACAGCATACTTTTCTCAGCACAATAAAGCACTGTGAACAAGCAGGGAAAACAAGTGAAAGGGAAGGAAGTACATGAGCCTGAGGAGAGCGTTCTAGGAAGATGGAAGTGTGCACAGGTGATCTATTTTGCCCAGCTAAAAACCGGTAGACACTGACCAAGGGCATTAGAAGAGTATCTTATGTGTGTAAGGACCTCTACACCAAATACAATGAAAAAAACAGAAACTGTAAAGTATACTAATCCAGAACAAAATAGAGAATGTTGTGCAATAGGGACAGCTTTACCCTGTTAGCAATGGTAATTGGGAAGAGCCTTTAAGATTATAATAATATGAAGATAAAGATCTGTGAAGTGAGAAAAACATGATAAAGCTTCCTCTTCAAAATAATTTCCAAGCATTCATTTTCTTTTACTTTAGTTGATTGATTCCAATCGTAAAATAAAATTATCCAGCTTTGAATATATTGGCCATTTAAAAACTGTACTGCGCATTGTAGTAAGCACATTAACAAGCTAGTTCTGTAGCAACTGAGCTCCAAACAGCTAAAGGTTTAAGTATGTGCTTAATTTTCAGCATGTTAGAAATACTACTGAAACTGAGGTGAATTATTCACCTACTTAGATTTTGTACAACTTTATGTATTTTGCTGAATTAGAGCTAACAAGATATTAAATTCATACTGAAACAGCCTAAAGTGCATTCAGGAAACATAAAGTATATGCATTCAACCCAGTGTAACAAAGGAGAATTTGTGGTGGAATGCAGCTGTTCCTTACTATATTGCTACTCTAACTAGAATGATTGGTGGATTTATTTTTGGTGTGATCCAGCACAACTCAAATCAGAGTTTTTCTTCCTAGGAAATTTAAGCCAGTCTTTAGAAGAAACAGATATTAATACAGGATTCAATAAATTTAAATAGTTATTTAATGATCTTTGAAACGAGGACTTCTTTTTATTACATCTATGTCAGTAGAATGACTAGCACTATGAACCTTTATTTTTTATAACAGTTTCAGGTTCTGTTAATATTGTTAATGAAACATGAATTATTGACATGAAATTATAATTTGTATGAGCAATAGAATAGCAGCACTGTCAGGTTTACAGCCCTCCCTAGGAAAACATTAGGATTTTTGTTTAGCTTCAGCTCTATGGAGAAATATGCTTTATAAAATGCATTCTTTCAGAATTTTGTTTCTTCTTCTAAGCAATGTTAACCATGTCTTAGACCACCAACCTTAAGCCCAGTAGGCTGCAAATGACTTGGCGCCAGCAGGTCTGCACGATAAAAATGAAGCAGGAGTGGCCATTTAAATGTGTACTACAGCATGGCTAGCTAGACTGTCTTTCAAAGAGAAAAATGTAAGGTAATGGAAATGAAATATCATATTCAATCATTTATGAAGAATAAACAGGGCAACATTTCCTTTTGCTCTCCTGTGTGTACTCAGCATGCTCTTGTGAGTTGTAGCATAGCATTTCATTTACAAAAAAATGAAGTGAAATATCAGAATAATTGTTTACCACGTTTGGATGGCCTCAAAGTATGCTGGATATATTTTCAAAACCCTGTACTTCCCAGGAGAAGGGAGCAATTGAGTAAGAGATTTCAAAAGAACATAAAGCAGAAAAATTATTTGTATATGTGTAATGTGATACCTCATTGCACTGCATGTAATAATAATGCATCAGTGTGTGGGCGGCAAGCCCATGTATTCATCATGACTCCATTGTTTGTATATTTGATGAAGTCAACATTCTGGTTTGATTCTGGTGAACTCTTGTGTAGCTGTGAGGTGAAATGTGCTTGAATAATTTTCCTCTGTGAAAAATTAGGTAAATAGAATAGTTAGGTGCACAGATTTGCAGGAAATAAAGTAAGAATCTTAGCTTGTCCTTACAATGAATCCCACCTAATCTTTCCTAAGTCCTGAGGCACTCTGATAAAATTAATTCTGTTTTCTCCTTTCTCACTCATAACTCACCTCATTCTTCAGACTCCCTGCTCCAAGCTTAAAAAGGGTAGCGCCAAGGTGTGGTGAGAAGTAGTTCTGATGGTTTTCAAACTTCAGCAGAAATAGTAAATACCACAAATTTACCTCTTCTCAAAAAAATATGTAATATTGTTGAATCTTGTATCAAAATGTAACATATTAAAAGCTAAATCATTGAAAGGTTTACCTAATAAGAAGAAATTATGTTAATTATACACAACAAATTACTATTGTATAACATGATAATATTGACATACATACTTTTAAGCCTACATTGTGGTAACCAAACTACAGAGAGCATTGCACTGAAATGCAGGAGGCATCACTTTTTGCAGGCTTACGCCCATTACGCTGGTAGACTTACAGGCTTCCGTTGTCAGTATATGTCTTAATGTTGTCAAAAGCAGGGCATGTATTCCAGATTCTTTCTGTGTAAAGAGGTGTGACTTAATGAAATCATCAGTTGTCTTTGGGAAGAGAGGAGTTTGTGTGAATTCTTAACATTTCATAAACCCTGGTGCCCAGACATTCATTGAAGAGGGAGCACATCACTTGACAAGACAACTAGGTCTGGAGTCCAAAGATGTACAGCGGCTTTGCAATTGCAAGGCACCATGAAGCATACTTTTGCTAAAGATTTTGCTTTGTTTATTAACCAGAATATCAGGCAAGTCAGAGGAGGCATGACTTTATTTAGAGCTGTGATAACAACTTATCAACACACCTCTAGTAGATAAGTTATTTATGTCACATAACTGACCATGTTTTCAAAAATTTAGCTAAACTTAGCTCTGAGTACTTTCATAAAAACAGAACTATGTGGATACTTCAAGTGAAAGGTAATAGTCCATAATAATGAGATCATATTCTATTATTTACCATTCCTACAGTCAACAAATAATATCTCAGCTATACTCTGAATCTTCCTAACTTGAGAAAATGTCCATACCCAAAGAGCTTTTACATGCAAGAGGGTAAACCTCAGTTTGTATTAGTTACTGATGCTTTAGGGCAACCCTTGATTTTTTAAATAGGGCCATATTACAGTCAAGTATTTCTAAACTATTACATGAAAGCAATAATGTAGTTAATGGTTATTATCATGCAGATAAGTCTTTGTTAGAGAACTGAGTCTTCAGATCTCCGTAAAGCTGAGATATTTCCGGAAGGATTGTAATATATACTGTTTAAATTTATAATGGGGAACTTCCAGTGACTTTCAGATTAGTTTGTGACAAAATAGTTGCATCTTTTTTTCCTTCTGCTGATTAGAATAAGAAGAGGTTTTATTCTTGACTGAAACAGCTATGACAGAAGAAAGCAATAATAATGTCAGTTACGCTGTGTTTTCAGCAGTTCATTTTCCTTTGCTCCTGGGAAGTGATTCTATTATATTCACTGTTCATATGGCTATTTCCAGACAAGTGTCATTCTTACCATGGAGGAAATAAGGAATAGGGAAAAGTGGAAGGACCAACAGAGAGGAAAACCAGAGATGCAAAGATGAAACATTTTTAGGTGTCACACCACTTTTTAATTAAACTCTTATTTCAAATGGTACCAGAAATGTATGTAATGTATTACATTGGTTCAGATCCAATTCAAGAAAAAATAACATTTTAAACTATTTTTCTGTAAATTACTATTTAGTTCAACTCCTGTATAAAAAATTACAAATTTCAAGATATTTAAATTGATTTTGAAAGTTAGATATACTTTTTTAAAAACATCAAATCCTTCTCTTAAATTGAAGTAAACCTAAGGGCTTGTATTCATACCATGAGGTTCTGGTATAACAAATCACATAAGCCTTTAGAAAACTTTCAATTTATTCTGTAGACTTTGGTTCAAAGTTTTGTGTGAGCCTACAAACACAGAAGAAATTTCTGGGCATGTCATTGATTCTGTTTCCAATACACTGATTTTGCATAAAAGCAATTTCACTGAAGCCATACATTAAAAGGAAAAAAAAATGTTCATTTTTGCAGTGAAAAATGGTTTATCCACAGTAACACAGCAAGTCAGAAGCAAAAGTAGTAGGTGAAAGAGTTGTGAGCTTTTTCTACTGGAAGATTCCATCACAAATGAAATAAATATATAACATCTTAGGCCCTTTGATTTCAGTTACAGTATTAACTTGTATTTCAGTGAACCCAGATTTCATTTCTAACTCCTAAGGCAGTATCTGTTTATTTCGGTATGATGATTTGCTCAGCTATTGGATCACTAGCCTATGGATTGGATTTTTTAGCTATGGAATTTGGTCTTAGTGTTTGTAAGCCCCCAAACAAGCACTTACTGTTGACTAAGTAAAAACCCCACAGCTGGAGACTAATAGCCATTATGCATCTACAGAAGAGGAACCTTCATGGTAACCTCAGTTTAAATTTCCTCGAGCCTTTAGTACTAATCCTGCTAAATTACTGGTCCCCTGTATCCAAGGGGTAAAAGTAGTTTCATTCCTGTGCCCTTGGTCTGAGGTATCCTTGAATAAACTGTCAATAAATAGGGTCACTAATATGAACTGGTGTTTTTCTTGTTAGTGTTTGATCAGGTATCTGGTGGCTACTGACCCCAATATAGGCAGCTTGTTTTAGGGATGGGATTCCTAAAAAAAGAGGATTTATAGGTGATGAACTGATATGGATTTCAGTTTGTGCAAAAGGTGTTAACAGCCCATCACTGAGTCTGATCAGGACCAGAGGTGGTGTTTACATTTGTGAAATTAAACTGCACTGAGATTTCAGTGACTGATAGCTGTGAAAATTTATGGCCGGTAAACAGAACCTCTCATAAAAACCTGGAACTGAGTGCCAGGCAGCTTCAGCTGTTACAAATACAAATTTACTTTGCCCATTTGGAAACATTATATTTCTGTTTCCTCTTTTCATCAGACTTGCACAAAGCAGTTGACTCTTCATGGAAGATAAATTGAGATAGGTCTATAAGGGATTCAAGTTTAGTAATGCCAAAGCTCAGCAGTTAAGAGAGAAGGTAAATCTGATTAAAATGAATGAAAGAGGAGACTGTAGTCATCTCTATCCACAGAAAAAGTTCGTCTGATAGAAGTGAGACTGTAGCTGTATTTCCTTCTTTAGTAAACTGGGTAGGGTATCTTTTTCAGGGCCTTTGAGCCCTCTGTGCAATAGTTGTCTCCAGCCACCTTTTATAATAAAAACGTATTGCTTATGAAATTGGTTAATAACCCTTCCTGGTCAAAGCTTTGGTTGTATAACTTATTCAAAAGATAGATTAATGTAATATAAAAAGTGTGACTTAATTGTGTCTTCAATATTTTAAGAATTAGGACTCTTGGACTTACATGCATCAAGAATTCTTAAAAAGAACAACTCCTGAAAAGGGGCCCTCTCACTTCCTTCCGAGAACTACAAGGGCATAGCCAGAGCATGCAGAGATGCAGTTAGAAAAGCAAAAGCACAATTTGAATTGAAACTGGCTGTAGACGTGAAAAATAACAAAAAAGGTTTCTTCAGACATGTCAACCATAAGCAGAAAAAGAAGGAAAACACAGGCCCACTGTTAAATGGAAAAGGAGAGTCAATTACCAATGATGCTGAAAAGGCAGAGGTCCTCAACACCTTCTTCACCTCTGTCTTTACCAACACTGTTGGGTCCCAGGCTTAGGGAGCAAAATTGCCGATTGATCCAAACACCGACCCACCATCAGTGAAGGAAGAGTTAGTACATGAATTACTACAGGAGCTTGACCCCCACAAATCAACGGGCCCTGACGCCATCCACCCGAGGGTGTTGAGAGAGCTGGCCGACATCCTTGCAAGGCCACTCTCCATAATCTTCGAGAAGCCATGGAGAACGGGGGATGTCCCAGAGGATGGGAAGAAGGCAAATGTTACCCGTATCTACAAGAAGGACTCGAGGGAAGACCCAGGTAACTATAGGCCCATCAGCCTTACCTCAATCCCTGGGAAAGTTATGGAACAAATCCTCCTGGGGGCTATCACAAGTCAATTGAAACACGTGATTGGGAAGAGCCAACATGGCTTCACTAAAGGCGGAATATGCTTGACAAATCTGGTGGCCTTCTATGACAAAGTGCCTTGCCTGGTTGACATGGGGCAGGCAGTGGACATTGTCTACCTGGACTTCTCCAAGGCCTTTGATATGGTCCCCCACAGTCTCCTCCCGGAGAAATTAATGTGTTATGACCTAGACAAGTGGTCTGTGCGGTGGGTGGGGAACTGGCTGACAGGCCGCACCCAGAGGGTGGTGATAAATAGCTCCTTTTCCAAGTGGCAACCTGTCACAAGTGGAGTCCCCCAGGGATCAATATTGGGCCCAATGTTAGTCAACAACTTTATAAGTGATCTGGATAATGGCATCAAGTGTAGCCTGATGAAGTTTGCTGATGACACCAAGTTGAGTGGGGAAGTAGAGACTCCAGAAGGGAGAGCTGCTCTGCAGGAAGATCTGGATAGGCTGGAAGAGTGGGCCAGCAAGAACCATATGAAGTTCAACAAGGACAAGTGTAAGGTCATGCACCTGGGAAAACATAATCCGGGAGTGCAGCACAGACTGGGATCCACCTGGCTGGAGAGCAGCTCTGTGGAAAGGGACCTGGGGGTCCTGGTGGACAGAAAGCTCAACATGAGTGAACAGTGTGCTGCTGTGGCCAAGAAGGCCAACAGGATGCTGGGTTGCATCAAAAAGGGCATCGCCAACAGAGAGAAAGAAGTCATTATCCCGCTCTACTCAGCGCTTGTCAGGCCACACCTGGAGTACTGTGTACAGTTCTGGTCCCCGCTATACAAAAAGGATGTGGACAGGCTGGAAGGGGTCCAGAGAAGGGCCACCAAGATGGTCAAAGGACTGGGAAGCCTGCCATATGAGGATAGGCTGGGAGAACAGGGTTTGTTCAGCCTTGAGAAAAGGAGGCTCAGAGGGGATCTCATCACCATGTACCAGTACTTAAGGGGTAGCTACAAAGAAGATGGAGACTCCCTTTTTACATGGAGTCACATGGAGAGGACAAGGGGGAATGGACAAAGTAGCTCTTGAGGAGATTCCGATTGGACACAAGAGGGAAATTTTTCACAGTGAGGACAGTCACCCATTGGAATAATCTCCCCAGGGAAATGGTTGACTTGGCCACATCAGACACTTTCAAGAGTCGTCTGGACAGGGTGCTGGGCCATCTTGTCTTGACTGTGCTCTTCTCAGAAAGGTTGGACTAGATGATCCCTGAGGTCCCTTCCAACCTGGGATTCTGTGATTCTGAGATTCTGTGATTCCTTTCTCCTGATTATTTATTAGTTATCCATACACAGACTTCAAAATGTTACTTCATTGTCATACTTCTGACTTCTCCAGGCTAGCACGTGCATGAGAGACACACGCTGCAATCAAAGCATTTTGTCACGTTTTTTAACAGGAAATTATCTTCCAGTTATGCAAATTACCCAAATCAAGTGGATAAATGCAAGTGTGAACAACAAGGAAGAACTCTTTGGAACTCATTTGTATTCGGGTTATCATACTCATCATCCTCACTGTTAGCATGTGCTCCACTGGAGCTCCCGCTGGTGTTTGTACTATTTCCCTTATTTTCTGTTTGTTGTTATTTATCTTTTTTTTGTTGTTTTATCTTTGTTACTGTCAGTCAGCCTGACAATAATGTATATAAAATCATTAAAGAAACAAATAGTTGTAAGGACATCTCTTGGCTGATAACTTGCAAAAGAGAGGTTGTTTCTTTTTACAATTTACAGTTTTACTGACAGCATAAATCACTGTAACTTCATGGTTCCTAGCTAGGAGAGAAGAAATAATCTGGCTAACATTACTAGAAATAGAAAGGGAGACCACAGTATTTAGGGAAAATTAAGAAAGGTATAAGAAAAGCAAAATTTATAAGGTTGCCCATGGTGCAAGGTAGATCCCCAGTATATAAACTGTAAGTATGCTGATTTATATTAGGAAAGACGTCCCTGTAAACAGAGCACCAATTATGATAAATTAATTGAGCCCATGATAACTACTAAATCATACAAAAAATTTTATTCATAGTTTTGCCCCAAATGTCTGGAGTTTTAATTAGTTTATTCAAGTCCTTTTTAAGGTCTAATACTTAAGATTGTGAGCTCTTATAACAACAATCATGTGTCTCCATTTCATGGATGTCCAGAAGCTGTTGCACCTCTGACCTCATTTTACATTATGCTCCTTAGCCAGGACCAAGGTAGGACAAAAGTTATTCACATGTCAGCTGCTCTCAAGTTATTTAGGTAGGCTATAACTTTTCTTCCTTTGACATAGGTTTTCCTTATCTAAAACCATATATCCAGAGATACGTGCCAGCCTGCATTCACTTGCGAAAGTAATGCGTACAATCAAAAAACCCATAATTTTGTAGATTTAATCTATCTTTCTGTTCAATATTGACAGAGGTTGCTCAGATAAGTTTATTACTAAAAATTTCTGATAAACACTTTATTGGAAATTTTACATCCGTGGATAGATTGGAATTGTAAATCCTGAACTGACATAGAAGTCATGTCATATACCATCACATACCTTGTGTGTGGAGGCCCTCTTAGCATGAGTTTTTTGTATATGTGAAGATTCAAAGATACACCTTTTTCTTGAATTCTTGTGCAACTTAATGTTTTACATTAAATGATAGTTTGGCACAAAGTAATTTGTGACTTGAATTTGTGTGATTAAAGCTGCTCAACCTACTTGTTTCTTGAAGAAGTAGATTAACTCATTCTATTTCTCTTATGACCTGAGTCTAAATAAAAATCTTCAGACCTTTCAGCTGGTTACACTATAACAGTTTGCAGACCAAATTCAAGTATAATTGTTAGGTTTTCTTGTGTAAAAAGTCCCAATTGTCTCAGAAGAGTTTCCTAAGAATGTATTTTTTCCTGACTAAAAAAGCCTGGATTCTCCATAGTTTCTATAAAACAAATTCAGAAAACTCAAGAAAGCCACACAGATAAAAATTTAAAAATGTGAACGTATGTTTGTGGAAAAATCTTTACAACTGAGTCCTTGGCTCTCTTCTTTTCATCAGCTTTACCACTGCATTATACAATAAAGATCTTTTCTAGATGTTTATTATAGTAACTTCTAGGATGCCTTCCCTTCTGCACACAATGGGGTTCTTTGTGCTGCTGAGGAGTCAGGGCTGTGTAGAATATGTTTGTAAGAAGGTCTGTAACTGTACTGGTCAGAAATACAGAAACAGGTTAGGGTAGGAGAGTTGGTTTGGAGGATGAAAACAATGTTATATGACAAAAGTTCTCTAGAGAGATAATCAGTACCATACAAAATGTTTTATGTGTGAGGAGTAAGGAAGGGCATAAATACCAATTTCTCTGCTTTGACTGTTGAGAGTATCTTCCCGAAAGATGAAAAATAGAGTTGTTTGATAGGATGTTAGTCTAGGATAGTCAGACTGTATTCACAGAAAGCATGTCTGAACAAATGGCACTGCCACTTCAGAGTTACTGTTCTGCATGTTAAGCACTTCTTACATAAGGATTGGAAATATCCATTCTTGGATAGATCTTCCAACTATGCCCACCATGGGAAAACACTAATGAGCAATCAATTCTGCTGCTGTCCAAGGGATCCTTTAAAGAACTTTACAGGCCATTTTAAAATGAAAGCAGACCTGTCTAGCAGCTATATCCTTGCTTTCCATTACCAGTGTTCTCAGATCACAAATTCATGTACAGAAGAAGGCTAAGCATTAGTAAGGTATCAGGGTCCAGCGTAAAAAAAAAACACCTTTTCCACAAATCTTACTGCCAGTGTTCTAGTGGTCCTCCTGAGGCTCTCACCAGAGACTCCTGAGGGACAGTGGGCATGGCTGAACCAGGGGAGGAGTTTGTACAACAGATCAGTGACTTTTATTTTCTGATGCCACCACGGGATACACATCAGGGCCATGGGAAGTCAGTGGCTTTCAGGATTCAGGGCTTCCTAGTGCAGACCATGTTATTGCATGTAAACACCAGTAGAGATCTAGACCAGTACTCTCTACTGTAAAGACCAATAGAGATCAGTCCTGGCTGAATATGAGCCAGCAGTGTGCCTGGGTGGCCAAGAAGGCCAACAGCATCCTGGCTTATATCAGGAATAGTGTGGCCAGCAGGAGCAGGGAAGTGATCGTGCCCCTGTACTCGGCACTGGTGAGGCAGCACCTTGAATACTGTGTTCAGTTTTGGGTCCCTCACTACAACAGGGACATTGAGTTGCTGGAGCATGTCCAAAGAAGGGCGACAAAGCTGATGAAGGGTCTGGACAACAAGTTTTATGAGGAGAGGTTGAGGGAACTGGGGTTGTTTACTCTGGAGAAGAGGAGGCTGAGGGGAGACCTTATCGCTCTCTACAACTACCTGAAAGGAGGTTGTAGTGAGGTGGGTGTTGGTCTCTTCTCCCAAGTTACTAGCAACAGAATGAGAGGAAATGGCTTCAGGCTGCATCAGGGGTGGTTTAGATTGGATATTAGGAACAATTTCTTTACTGAAAGAGTGGCCAGGCATTGGAACAGGCTGCCCAGAGAGGTGGTGGAGTCACCATCCCTGGTGGTATTTAAAAAACATGTAGACGTGGCACTTCAGAGCATAGTTTAGGAGACATGGTAGTGTTGGGCTGATGGTTGGACTTGACAATCCTAGAGGTATTTTCCAACCTTAATAATTCTATGATGTAGCATATCACAGTTATTGATTTTAGAAATTAAAAATATGCTTTTTATGCAAAAGTGCTAGCAGCATCATAACAGAAGTTTAAATTAGCTCACCACTATGAGCTTCTGTTTGTGTACACATATTTTTAAGCAAATGGGAACAAAATCTATAGATATCCTTATAGCTGCCACAGTGGAGATGCACATTCACATGCAGACATATGCTGCTCCAAGGCCCATATGACATTAAAACTGACAAAAAGGGTGACAGGATGCTTTGGGAAAAGCCACATTGGCACTGTCACCTTTGTAACAATGTGCAGTGTCTCCATAAGCTGAGACATGTTAGAAAACCGAGTTCATGAAATGTCTGTAGACATTATTGCTTTGGATCATTGCATCATTGCATTTACTGAAGATTTTAAGGCCTTAGTTGTGTTTAGAAACCCCAGAATGATCTTAAAACAAAGAGGTAATGAACTTGCCCAAGATAGCCAATGAATTTCTCTTAAAAAGTGTCCTTTTATTGCATTATCATTTAGAGAGTTGCATGGGCCAGATTTGAAAAAGCAAATTACTGAAGAATGTGCAATTTATTTTGAACAAACACAGAAAGAGACTGAATAGTCACAGCCACAATGATGTTTAGATTCTGAAACATAATGCACTGCAGCTTCATGTGTCCAGACTTTCAGCTGTGAATGTGTGGCTTACTGATGCATACAGAATATGCACAGATTAATCTACTGCTGTTGAATTTACCACTGATTTTCATGGAATTACCAGAACACTTTACAATAAAAAACCATAAAAACCAAACCAAAACAAAAAAGTTTTCTAGCAGCAATAGAAGCCACCCAGACATACCCAGAAGAGAAGGTTGTAAGAGACAGTATATCCAAGTTTTATCTCACAAAGTTCTTTTCTAATAGCAGCAAAGCCACCTCAGAGTCAGGGAGAAAATACCAAGTTTCCTGGAATTTTAAGTTGTTCCTCCCCAGCCCATGGGTTCAAGAGTCTTCAGTGTGGAAATCAGAGTGCAGGGGAGGGGAGCTTATACACAAAGAGGTGTGGGGAGAAATGCACCTGAACTTGAGAGCTTAGAAGTCATCTTGGGTCACCCAAGCTTTTACGTAACGTTAGATCCTCTGAGCAAAAGCTGAACAAGAGGGTCAGTTCAGTTACTAAACCTTTTGTGGACACCAATCTCTTCACTTAAAATTCCCATATTTTCCCTTTAGAAAGTACAAATGAAAAAGGCCAAATTTAATCTCCTTTTTAGCAATTATGCAGGCTTAAGACTTTAATAGGCACCTGTGTCTACGAGCATGCCATAAACATTCTGCCTAGCTTTCAAAAATGTCTTTTTAGAGGCCACAGTCAGAGAAAGTGCTTAAAGCTACTGTCTCCCCAGCTGCCTCCAGATCAGATCCATGACATCTGATTTTTTGCTGCTCACAGAAGCAGAAAAGATAACTTATGTTTGTTTTTAGCAAATTAATTGTTCCATGTTTTTCTAAAGGTTGAGTCAAGCAAGGAAGGAATAATTTATCAAATGTAGATGGAACATGATTTTTAAAGGGAATTGAAGAACACAGCTGCACAGCAATGAGACAGGGGTTTTGTTGCTACTGCTGTTGTTTTCACATAGAAACAACTTCTTTCAGTTTGTAAGTGTAAGTGCCTTAGTAAACACCGACTGTAATGGACCACAGTTACTGGTGGATAAGCCTTGTGGGTTTGGTTGCCATAGAGACAAGTTTGATCTAGTGCATTAAAATTCCCTAAGACAAGAGTGCATCACAGACTATATTAAATTAAGACTGGTCCTGGTGTGCTTCCTAACCTGTATTATAATTTCTTGGAATGATGAATCAGTAGACCAGCAAAGTTCAAGGTTCACAGGAGAGCTGGACGGTTATATCAAGTTAACATATTAATTACCAGTTTTCTATTCAGTAACACTTTCCCATGAGCACTGTCATACTTCAGCCTTTCATAAAGCTTTAATTGGTACCTCAGGTGATCTTAGTACTGGTTTTTGTTACTGCAAGGTAAGTAGGCAACCCAATAGAAACCTGCTAAAAGAAACCAATAAAATGAATTTATGGAATAAAAATGTAGGATGCTTCAATGGAATTAGTAAATCAGTCTGAAGGAAATCACTGCCAGCAATGCACTCAGAACTAAGGACATATTCCCACAAAAATATTTGAGTCAGATTCATTACATTGGTGTTCTGAGGTACGGCTTTGGTCTGTAAACTCACCCTGTAACACCTTAGTTGCACTTAATGTTGTATGAAGGATGAAGAACACACATACAGGTTTTAGGAACACACAACTGAGCTACATCATGGAAGGAATCTGGTTAAAACCCACATGCACTTACAACAATAATTTTTATGAAAAGGAGAAATTGACTTACTATTTACCTTGCCAGAAGATGTTCCCCTCCCTTCCTTCCCTCCACCCCACCTCCCCCCCAGAAAAACAAACCACAAAAAACAAGCCCAGAGGAAAACCACATTCTTTTTTGAGACCACGGGAGTGAGCAACTGGTGCAGTTATTACGTCAGGACACATACAAACAATACTTGAGACGGTGTAAAGCAAGACCCAAGGGAATGGTGGGAAGATGTGTCAGGGAAGGTTTAGACTGGATTTTAGGAAAAGGTTCTTCACCCAGAGGGTGGTGGAGCACTGGAACAGGCTCCCCAGGGACGCAGTCACAGTGCCAAGCGTGGCTTTATTCAGGAAGCACTTGGACAACGCCCTCAGAGATATGGTGTGAATTCTGGGATTGTCACGTGCAGGGACAGGATTGGGTCCCTTCCAACTCAGGACATGCTGTGATTCTATGATTCTAAAGATAAGTGTGGATACACTACAATTATTGGTATGTTTCTGCATTGTGTGACATTAAAAGGTGAAACGCACCACTCACTCAGGAGACAAATGTGATGGCTTCCCCAGCATGCAGAACTGGGAAAATATGTCAAGTTTTGTTAAATTCCACACATTCTGCTTGAATTCAGTTTTACGATGCCATCTTACACTGGGTGGGAATCTGGGCTTGGATAATTAATGCAGTCTATTCAGACACAATAAAAATGTTTATCTTAGGGTTTTTTCTGTTCATTTTCTTGCAGATGCATGTATGCATAAGTACAAGTGTATATATGTTCCCCTTATGCTTGTAACACCCAATAACCCCGCTGTTAACAGACACGGATCAGAGCTGATGTTGAATGTGGAAAGTTATCACCTGCACAAAGAGATCCTTACCTTTAGTACTGTTTGCCACATACATCACACAGATGTAAATAGCTACAAAATACACTGGAACAATACAGACCAGGTATTTATCACTTTTTTCCCACTCATTTTCTACAAAATCACTAGCAAGTTTACTCCACTCTACTCTGGGCAGAGGTTGACGTGCAGCATTTCTGTTTGTCACATATATGATTTAGATGACAAATAAGATGATTCAGATAGCAAAATTGAATATTCTGGTAAATAATCATGTTTCCATCAGGTTTCCAAGGACTATTACCAGCTGGTGATTTGTCCCTAAACCATCAAAACCATAGTCACAGAGGTCATTTTAAGTGTTTTGGCTGTGTTTAGGCTGCTTCTCGAAGGCTGCCCTGATGTCGGCCTCAAGAGCAGACTCACCGCTGCCTGTCTGTCCTTGCGGCACGGCACTGCCTAGGAACACACTGCAGCTCCGCTTCCTCTCAGCATCGTGCTGAGGGCCATGGGGGTCCGCTCTGTTCAACAGCCTGAGCTGTTGAAGGCTTTTCCACACACCCCTGCTAGAAACCTCCTCGTAGGGGTGCAGCAAGTGTTGCAGCTGGAGCTTCGGCCTTGCAGGACATATCCCGCTCAGTGGTAGCTTAAGCTAACCTTTGGCAGAAGGCCATGAGATGCCAAGGGGTAACATCTTAGACCACCATGAATAAATCCAACATAGGCCTTCTGTAAGACCACAGTAGGACTGTGAGCCTTGCTGGTAGCGCGCCACAGCTCTCACGGAGCAGGTTTTCTACTGACTGCAGCTATTATAGCAGGAGACCATGCTCTTCTGGGAAGCTGTGAGCATAAATGAAAATCAATGGTCATTCTCACAGAAATTCAGATCAAAGCAGAGATTAGGAACTGCTTGGCTTTGTAAACTCCAACAGAAATGAAAGGGAGGAATAAGTTCTGGGAAGAAAATACTTTGAGTAAAAAAGAGATGCAGGCTAACCACAGTATTGAAAGGTAGTGAGCAGAGTTAGCTGTGTCACTGCACTGTCTCTACTTTGATCACAAGGAACCATCTTTCCAAGGATTAGGAGTATTTTGTTTGAGCCAACCTTGTTTCCTGAGCTGTAGTGACACATTGTGTTGGCTACTGTGTAACACTTTCTGTTCAGCAGATGCTGGATGTGTACAGCTCCCAGTATCAGGTTGCAGTGGTAGTTTGTAACAAAAAATACAACAAAGACTTAAAAAATTAGAAATAAGAAGCCACCCTGAAAAGTCCGTCTGGGCTGTGTGCCAGTCCACTTGGTCACTGTGCAAGCAGGGAGGCTGGCTGAGCATTGGGACCCTCATGAATATGTGCAACAAGGACTAGAGTTTTACAATCTGTGTGTTTTGCACCCCGGTCCTTTTAAGCAGTGCCTATGCTGGCTATTGCCCTCTTCTGCCAGGAACTGAAATTTATTGACTTCTACATTGTTTAATACAATAACTTGGGATACTGCACTGTATGCCAGACAAATAAACTGATTCCAGTTCGGAAATAATACTTCCTTTCCTCCTCTCCTTCCATAAAGAAAGGGAGATAAATATTTGGTTTTAACCTGAATCTGTTCAGTGAGCAGTTAGTTCTACATGATGGCCATGTCAATGGTTATGTACATAAAGAAGGGAATTCATTATTTTGTATGTCGCTTTTGCAGCCAAAAAAGAAACCAAAACCAACATTTTCTGCAATATCTACCTAAGACAGCACTGGATTTGGGGTCTGTTGTGGCAGTATCCAGGTACAGGTAGACACTGAAAAAGTTACAGTAGTCTTCGATGTTTGTCTAACAAGCTATAAAGGACAGAAAGTGAAATAATTACAATTCTGTTGCTTTTTGAAGAAATCCGGTGCCATTGGACTACTACAAATTTTGTGGTGGCTCCAGAGCTTTCAGTTACAATTACCTGCTGACAGTCTTGCTTTGATTTTTCTCTAAGAGTGGCTATTAGTGGTACATATCTACTCAGTTGTATAATGCTATGGCTTGGAAATTCAGGTTCAGCAGCAGGTGTTGTATTTAGAAACACAGCTCTTTCAGCATCTGCTGCTCAGTGACTCATAAAGAGCACTGACAACAGCTGGTCTTGTTTGCTTGCCTTTTTATTTCAAGGAAAGCTGCTGTGGTAGATGCAACACAAAGAGGAGAAGGAAGATTTGAGTCAATCCCTGAGCTCTGCAACTTTATTTAATGAGGGTATACCGTGTTCTTCAATTTCTGCCATTTGAGAGGCTTTGGTGGGAAGGGGGAGATGCAGGCAGACTAATATGGCTACTCATTTTATTTATTTGTAAGTTTTCAAATAGTCAGTAGGGATGGCAGCCTACAGAAGATTGGTCTCAGGAAACAAGCAATATTCTATCTTTGCTGAGCAGCAAAAGGGCAGATTTCAGCTATGGCAGTAGCAAGGGAATTTTACTTTAGTTGGTGTCAGGGAGAATAGGAAATGAAGAAGTCTTTTTGTTTCCTTAGATGATAATATAATTTCTACTAATTTCTGTAGGAGAAGAGACACAGAATTATGTTCTTTTACAGAGCCTTGCCTCCTGGTATCATTTTAGCAAATACTTCACAGTTAGTTAAATGCAAGGTGATGCTGGGATTCTCTTTCTTAAACTTTTGAGCTGTGTATTTCCTAAACCTGAAGTGGGTGTCTTAGCACCACCCTGCCTGTGTATTTCTATTCTGTGAGTTCATGAAGATGACGAACATCCGGAAAGGTTTTTTGGGGCACCTCTTTGTTTGTTTATGTTGGGAATACAATAAGTGCAGTTGTGTAAATACATACATACACAGTGGCTATGTTGTTTGTGCTTCACCAGAGTCCTGGCAGGTAGCTGTACATTAGCTGCATCTTAGAGACAGATTGAGACACATATCTGCTACAAAGATAGACTGTGAAGGTTTGTTGTTTTAGCTGCAGCACCATACTGTTAAGAGTGACCATAATCAGTGATCTGGGAAGAGGAGTGACCTGTGAGCATGCTGGGTCTCTCTAGCTGGAGTCAGTCTGTATTTCATGCCTTTTTGTAAAAGAAGTAATTACTGTTGTTTAGAGATGATTCAGCTATGCTGCACACAGCTGAAGAGGTACAACTCTGTCACCTACTAACTGCTCTGCAGAAACCAAGGAGCTTTCCTGCCTGCCTTGCAGCAGTTTGCAAGGGCTCATTCCAGGTGATTAAATCGTGTAAAGCAATGGGGACAGTAGCAACAGTGGTTGCTACTCACAAGTAGTTAAGTATTTCTGTGTCTTAAAGAGCAAGATAATATATTTATAATATATGCTCAACCCAGAGTTATATTCTGAAGCCTAGGGATGTACCATGAAGGGATTCTCTGGCTCTGGGCACCTGGTTTTTCAGTACAATAGTACCACTGGTTAACCAGCTAAGATAGTGGAAAGAGTCCCTCTATTTCAGCTTCATCAGCAGTAGAACACTTAATATGGCAACAAACTCCTTTATATCTAAAGCGTCTGTTCTCTGAGAGTTTTCCTCTAAAAACTGACCTTCCTGTTTTTCCTGAACTCTATGTATGGTGAGAACACTTCCTTTCTTGCACTATTCACAGCAGTTCCAAAATGAATATCGGAAATATCACCCCAGCCTTTGCCCTTTCCCTGTACGCATGTCCAATTGACTGGGATCTTTGTACAAAACACAATTTAGCTGCTTTTATTCATCACAATATTATAAAAATAAAATTAGTTAAAATAGAAGATGTGAAAAATTGAACACTGGCATGGTTTTGACAACATGGTATGGGTACCTGGTTCATACTTTCGTGTTTCAGCTGATCCTTGTGCTCCCAGCTCCTGCTGGGGTGAATAAAGTTCTGGGCATGCACTAACTGCGTCTGAAAACCAATATTTTGATGAAATGTTGACATCCAGTGAATTATTTTCTTAATAGTATTTTTAAAACCTTAATAGAGAAATAGCCTCCAAACACCGGCAAAATTAAAAATTACTTGGCTCAGACAACACAACACAAATAACCAAATGTGTTTAAATGCATGGAGGATTTTTTGTTTGTTTTAATTTTCAAAAGTTTCGCTTGTTTTCAGGCGCTATCAAGATAAGCTGCCAAATGATAACAGCTCACATAAGAAACCAAATAAACAGGAACAAAAGAGGCATAAATCCTTCCTCAACATAAAATATCGCTTCCCCTGCTCTCTGTCTGTTGACTGTAGCACACCTTAATATTCTGCTTCAACCAGGTATTGCTGGGGAAATAACAGTAAATAAGTAGTGCCTTCTGAGTACTCTTACTGTACCTGTACAGAGTGTTTGCATGTATAGTTATATTTATACAAACATATATGCATAAATGTACATGTAGATACACATATATGCAGAAAAGTATAACACCATAGTATTACAGACAACTTCATTGGGCATCAGCTTAAGTAGTAGGCATTTTAATATCTGAAAGTTTTGAAAGGTAATATTTTTCAGCTTTTTTCCTTACTGTCTTGCCCTGATGATGGCCTATGCAAGTTGAAAAAGTGGTGAAGTGGGTCATGAGGATTTATTTGAAAAAGAAATTCAAGAAGTCCAGGTTTAGATTTAGGCATGGATTGAAACCAAAACATCATGAAAGATGGTGGTGCAAAAATATGTCCTGATCTTGATTCCTGCTATCTGAAACTCAGAAGACAAGTCTACCTGACCTCTAGTAGCTTAGTCAATGGAGTTTACACATATTTCTCATAGCTGTATTTGCAATGGACCCAAAAATGCTGCATGCCTTCAGAGGTATTGAAAGGAAAGGAAAACTTTCCAGACCCCAGAATAGGTAAATTTACTACTGCAGCGTATCCCGTAGGATTCTCCACAGAGTATTTTGTGGGATAAGCAATCATCTGATGATATTTTGGAAAAAAACAGACTTGAAAGTCTCCTCTCTGAAGAGAGGGAGGTGTGAATATCACCAGAGGATGGGGGTGGGTGGAGACTGGAACAGCTGTACTGGCCTTTTCTTTTTCTCTCTTCCCACTTTCAGCACTTGTTGGAGGAGGAATCACAGAATGTGTCTGAGAAATTTAGATAATAATGAGGACATTGTGAAAAAGCATGCAGACGTCTAAAAGCTGAGAGGAAAAGCCATAAAAAACGTAGAGGTTTGAGAAGCAGGTGAACAGCAACTTTGAGCAAAGCTCCATGATTGTGAAAAACAAATGAAGTTTTAAAGAATCATATCTGGCACTGCTTGGGACTTGAAAATTGGGAGAAAAGGGGATTTTTCAGGCAAAAATTGGTTGTTTTTATCTAGAGAGGGAAGCCTGAAAAAAAGGCAATACAAAAAAAGCATAGAGGAAATATTTCCAGGGCCCACCTGGAGAGCAAGTGGGAGACAAAGCAGTGAGGTGAGCAAGATGGAGATTAGTGTGGTGCATTTATCATGTTTCTGAAGCAAACCAGATTCCTAAATGTCAAGAGTCAAGATTATTAACTGTTCAGGAAGCTGTTGAAGAAGGGGTGATCTCATCATGGTCTAGAGCTTCCTCACAAGGGGAGGAGGAGGGGCAGGCGCTGATCTCTTCTCTCAGGTGACCAGTGACAGGACTCAAGGGAATGGCAGGAAGATGGGCCAGGGGAGGTTTAGGTGGGGTGGAAAAGGTTCTTCCCCAGAGGCCAGAGGGTGGTGGAGCACTGAAACAGGCTCCTCAGGGAGGCAGTCACGGTGCCAAGCCTAGTGCTATTCAAGGAGCACTCGGACAACGCCCTGAGAGATATGGTGTAAATTTGGGGTTGTCCTGTGCAGGGACAGGAGTTGGACTTGATAATCCCTGTGGGTCCCTTCCAACTCAGGACATTCTGTGATTCTATGCACATAGTCTTCACTATAGACATGCATTTTGAAGCCACAAAAGAGTCCAATTAAATAAGGACAGTTTCACATATGTGTAACTAGGTCTTGCTTTGTGTGAATAACCTTCATTAATATTCTTTCCAGACACCTTAACTGCCTCATTTTCACACCTTGGACGCAGTCTGTACAATATGCATATCTGATTGTTGTAAGAACAGAGTTTTCCTGTTTTCTCTCTTCCAGGCATTTCTATTTACATGTGTGATAGGTCCCTAAATCCTCTTGGACACTACTAAAACCTGTTTAAAAGTTACAGGTGTTCAACGTGATCAGCAACATTCCCCTAGTGTAAGAGCCTTTTCTATGTCACTTAGGTAGTGTCTGGCTATGAAATAGTGCATCATCTCCTTACATTAGCATATCCGTTTCCATGTTGCTACTGGCTGTGAACCAGATCTCTCTTCTCCATCAACACTTGTCTCCCTTGGGTGGCTGCTAATACTTCACATTTCAGTCATTACTGTCTGTTTTCCTAATGGCTTATGGTTTTGAATATTAGCTTTTTCTCCATCCTGTAGAAAGAGCTGACTCATGACATTTTAATTTATGTTGATTTATAATTAATCTTACATGCAGTAGCCAATACGATATTGCCAATGAGTGAGATCAGTGAGAGCCATCCTCATTCTCAGGTAGCAATGTACAGAATAATGTGACGTAATCTGGCATCAGTGTGAGGAAAGAGTGATGGTTTTCTTAACCTACAATTGACAGGACATAACAGGGTATGGCCTGTCACCCTGTACATGTTTCTAGCACATTATGTTTAGTCTTTGGGGATCCGCCCTCAGAGGCAAAGTACAGCTCAGTGTTTAATTCCAGCTGTCTTTTTTCCCAATTTGGGGGTTGTCATTTTTAATCTAAAAAATTACATTTGATTTTAATATCAATGAACACCTCAGAGTAGAATCCTGATGCCCACTAGATTAAGTAACCCTTTTCAATTCATGTAATTAGGTGAGATTGGCCATGGATTGTTCCATTTAAGTTTTACCCTAACGCACTACGCTAGGTTTAAAAACTGCTGTAACTAAAATTTATATTGGCTTCAAGATACTTGCACCACCTTTTTTTTTGAGTGAGGATATAGCTTTAAAATGTTGCCACGTGTCCCTCCCCTGATTTCTCCAGTCACATTGCTGCTCAGTAAATTCTGTGTCACCATTTTCTAACCTTCAGTTCTATACAAGATTACCACTAGTTTTCTGTCTTATTCTATCTGTCCTTTTGCTCCAGCTGAGATATTTAACTCCAGTGTACAGAGGATTTGGCTTCTCACCACCTGCCAGGTTTTCCCCAGGTACCATAGGTGCTTTGCTCTTCCCTGCTGCTCTTCTTGCTTCACAGAAAAACACAAATTTTGAGCCAGCCGTTGGGTTAATGGCCATATTAAAAAATGTCCCTCTATGAAGCATGAAAGACAGCACAAAGCACCAATGCAGTCCCTAGACAGAGATGGAAAAGAAGCTGACTTTCTGAAAATCAGAAACCTGATTAGCAGATAGGCTGTGAGTTGGCCCACCTTATATATATAAACTCAACCTGTGCAGCAAATAACAGTGCAGGAAAGCTTTAAAGCTTGAAATCATGCTGTTCAGCTTGGAGGGGGAGACCCGCAGGTTGAAGCTTTCTGTAAAGTTAAGCCAGAGTCTGTACCATGTTAGGAGCAGGTTCAGCTCCTGCCTGTGCCTTACAAATAGCCTCATGAGTGGGCTTGATCCATGCATATTTTCTGTGTATGTGCCAGACTTTTTGACACCAAATTTTCTGATTCAGATGAGAAAAGTCTAGGCGGGGGGGGGGGGGGGGGGGGGGGGCGAGAAATCCCTCACATCTTTACTATGATTAGCACTAGAAGATTTTCCAACAGTCTGTATGGAAGATATAACTATTTTTAACAGGGACCTTTTTGTGATTCTGTCTGTGTCAATCGGATAAGCGATAAAAAAAAGCCTCAACCAACAAAACAAAACAAAGGCCACCTTAATGATATTGAAATATCTTTTTTTCTTTGCTTTGGTTAATGGTCAGATGAGTACTATGCCTTGCTAGTGGAGTGGCCATTTTGAAGCAGAAATCACTGCTGACTTTATTCAAACCAATAAATTACTGCAAGTTATTTTCTTACTTCTGATATTCGAGCATTCTTTTACAAACCTGAAATTAAATGGATTACAAATGTCCAGATTAATGTGTTTGTACAGCTCATGTAATTAAAAGCTTGTACAGGCTTAGTACAGAAAATGCTATGGACTCCTTACCAGAAAATTGAATTAGTAAATAGCAGAAACAATCTGTATACAGTTTACTTCTAAGCAAACTGAAAACACTGGCCAAAGGAAAACAAACAAAAAGGAATAACAAGGGGGATGGTAGATGTAGGATGCCTTTATAACCTTTTTATTGGTAAATAGTATCATAACTACTACTAGCATAACTTTGCTTTCTGTACCACACTCATTTGTTATCTTCATGGTCTCTCATTCCATTCGTTTGTTTTGTATCTCTCAGGATACCTTGAGACTAATTATTTGAGGAAAATATTAAAATATGTGAGTTTAATCTGTGATAGAAGATTTTCTTTAATATAAGGTTGCACACTGGATTCAGCACAATAGATGCATTTTAAAAATGCCATGGAGAAATGAGTTCAACTGTCAATGTCTTATGAAAATAGTGAATTGTGCGCATAGGTCTTAATGCATTAAGATAATACAGGAATGTGATTTTAAACTATTTAGATATAGGCTGCCTTCTATCAGCTTGTCATCTGGGCAACTTATTGGTAGATTATTCAAAATCTAATGTCAAGGTTTTAAATAAGAATATTTCCCCCATGTATAAAAAAAATCTTATAATAGCATTAGCAGAAGTATTTACATTCCTATCTGTAGATAGAAGGATATCTTCCAGATTGTAGAAAAGGGTGGGAAAAAGGGTAGTAGCAGGCTTAGCAACTGGAGCTGCAGAAATAGCAAGGAACAACATATTAAATTATAACATAGAAGAAAAGCTATTCTCTTTAATCAGTGGTGGGTGACCTTCTGTAATACCTACTGTATACCTACTGTATCTAGTATAATTTCAAACTCAGAAATCAACTTTTGTCTTCAAGACTTTCATTACAGAGAGAAAAAACATATTGTCAGCTACGACAAAAGACTTGCTTTAACATCCTCAGCAACCTGATGAGTGTGTCTGGCAAAATACCAGGGAGTCAGATGATGCTTTGCCTATGAAAGCTGGAGGGAGAGACTAGGGAAACTTAATGCAGAGTACTAAATGGATATGCCAAGGCCAGACTTATACACGTATGGAAGTTTAAGTATGTTTATACAAAATAAAAGGAATTACTGGAATTGCATACATGCTTGAAGTGCTGTATTTTAACTCTTTGCTGGCTTAGGATGCCGGTTTCTTAAGAGTGATTAAGGACTGCAGACTTTTACACCTTTGATCTATCTGGGTCTAAGACGACTGATTCAAAAAGCACTCTCCAGGGGGCAAAAGGATAAAAGCCTGGGTTCTGTGTTCAGCAGCAGATGGAGGCTATAAAAGACTTCTGTATCACCAGGAAGTAGCGTTCCTTTACTTTGTCCAAATGTAACTGCTAGAACAGCTCCTGTGGGTTCTCTGTCACTGGACTTAACTGCAAAGTTTCTTTTCAGTGTGCACAAGCAGCATGGATTTTTGGGGTTTTTTTTGGCAGTAGGAGCATTTGGGACTGTCTTTATGACTCCTAACTTAGGATCCTAACTAAGATTCTGAAATTGGAATTAGTCAAATTACATCTCCTCTAACCCATGCATGGAGGGAAAGGAATCTAGAGTGTGTCATTTGACCTGCCCATGGTACAATTGTAAACAGAGATCCTTTTCTCCAGGGGTTGTATGTATGTTGTACATACCTACTCCCAGAGTAGGTACTGAAGGTGCATGCTTGCTGGGTTTAACCTGAACATTTACACAGGAAAGAATAAAACTAATGCCAAGTGATTTGGGGAAACCCTCCAGAGTATGAAAAGATAGAACTACTTCTGTTAAGACATTTTTATTCCAGATATAGATATTATAATTTCATCTAACGAGGAATACAAGAATGCACCTCGTGGAAAGTCAGTGGCTGCTTAGCAATGCAGCTTGTTACAATCACATCAAAACTGTCTTCCACTCTCTGCACCAGGTCCTCTAGTATAAAATCCTGTACACAGAATGTGCATCAACATTCAAACTGTAGTTTGGGATTGTCCCTTGCTGCTTGTGCTACAATCTTTCAGCTGTGATCATGGTTCTTGACAGGAGACAGAAACACCGGAGGCTGAAAGAGACACTGGGCTTGTCCCCCAGGTGACTGTGGAACAGGCTATTTCTAGGAACAAGGTCAAGTTGGAGAAAAAACATTTCTGTCAGCTCTTTCCATGCCACAGGGAATGCCACATTTCCTCATTCTTTCACACTGCAAATGAGGAGAAAAGAAGCAAAAGCATATCAGCTAATCAAACCGGTTTAGTTGCAGATTGAGAAGGAAATAGATAAGACATATTATAGTTTCTATTTTTATAAAGTTTTGAAGTATTTGCAAGCTGCGAATGTGGGCTCACATCTGGAGAAAGATATCATGGTGTATGTATTTTGTCAGTATTGCAGTAGATGTCATGATCCTATCTGTATTTCCCATACCACTTAGCTGACTGGAAGTAGTCAGTACCACTGAGGATGTCATATTCCATATAAAGATAATTTTAATTTTTTTTTTAATCCCAGTTTTGCTCAGAGAATTTCATATGAAAAAGCATGCTTGGTTGTCAGCTTTAGTATATTAATGTTTTTTACATAAATAACTTTGTTAGTTTTAAACTTAACTATGCCCAAATACTAATTGTCTTCTCTTGTGATATCTGAGAATGTAGTCCTTGTTTTTCACTTCAGTTCGTGACAACGATGCCTCTACAACAATCTGACATGGCACACACCTGCATTTCTATAATATTTATCATGAAAAAACCTCCAAGAAAGCTCTGGAGGGATTTATTTCTGAATAATAATGGCTTCTTAAGACAGAGAGTGGAAGTACAATCAGAAGTGGAAATACTTGAAGCAAGAGCTCTAGAATATAGTGTTTCCCACTGTAATCTCACTTAAGAAAGCATCTGAAGTGTGTGCTTGAATCTTAGTAACTACAAAAGCAATAAACATGCATCTTCTAAGTAAGAAGGATTGGCTCATGTACTTAAAATGTGGTTTATGGTTAATGTTTTGAAGAATCATGGTCTATGTTAGACCAATGTTAGAAATTATGATAGTAATGAGCACTGACAACTGCATATTACAGCTTATTTCCCTGTCAGTCTGTAACTATCCCCAAACTGCTGTATCTTTGTGTTTCACCTGTTTCTTCTAATTGCGTGAATTACCCCTAGGACATAGGAGGATCTTATTGATCAAGTAGGAAAGCCTTGTCAGAAAGAAATATGCACTGCTTTTTTAAGACGTTAGTCTGGAAAAGGATGATATAGACAGGTGGAATGATTTTCTTAGCTCTTTAATTGCTTATTTTATTTATATATACATTATTTATATAGATATTCTTTGTTGGATATTTAGGCTACAATAATTGGTTTTAGACATTCCTTAAAATGGATATAGTAAGAAATGTATATTAAAAGGCTTTTCAAAAGTTAATAGCAAATTATCCAAATAGTCTCTTCACATGAGCAGTAACATATCTAGAGCCATATCATAAATGGTGCATTATAAGTGGACTTTCTTTAAACCTTTTGACATAAGGCTATCACAGCATCCTGCCAGAAACAAATGGAATAATTGATCCTGACTTGAAACATCATAGGAAGCAGACCTGGGTATTGGGTAGAAGTTCTCTCTCCAACCCATTTCCTGTAACTCCTGTATGTGTGACAAAAAGGAGTATTCCGTGGACGAGGTGTATTTGGTAGTGTATGATGAGGTCTAAAGGTCAGCTGCCATAAAATTGTTACTTTTGGCCAGTTTCTGTTTTACTAAATGTTATTAAAGAGTACTAGTCCCTAAGGAAGAATAACCTTGTTATCAATACAAATTTGTTCGATCTGTTGTAGTAACTTTACCAAAATTTTCCTTAATATCCTTTGTGCAGATGGCTTTGGAAAAAAATGCATCACCTTGTATTCAGATTACTAAAACATTTATCTCAGAAACAATTTTACTTATTAAAGGAAAAACATGTTTAGAGTCTTAACTATAGTTTCAAATAAACATCATCTGTATGATAGTATTTGTTAGCACTGTGGGAGAGGTAATTAAGATGAAGTAATTCAGAAACTGAACACAAGACTGTTGCAAAGGAGTGCTTGGTCAGACCCTTGACTCACCCTGTACTTGTATTCAGAACTCCCACTGGCATCTGTCATCACTGACATTGGTATCAGGGTCCAAGATAATTAAAATCAAGCAAAGATTATGTATGATCCCATCTAATACATATGCGTAATGAAATATTCTCAGTTAAAGGAATGGATGTGTATCGGGGGAGAATATTATCACTAGCTAAAGTTTTCACTTCAAACCAATGAAAATTAAAGTTTGCTTTTGTAGGAAAAGAATAGTTCTAGTGCATATGTAAAGTTAAAACTGATAACATCTGAGGCCGGTTCAGGACAACACTGATGTTTCACCAAAGTTATGATTGTATCAAGATCTTCATTAAGGCATTGGTCTCTTGCAAAACAACTGCCTTTCACCTCAGCTCAACATTATTGATAATTAATACTGTCACAATAGTTTCTTCATGCAAAAAACATTCTGAAATGAAACAGGTGTACGGAGAATTTAAATTATGCCTTTGTCCTTTGGCAGGTTGCTGTCCTTTTCAACAAAAGTTCTAGAAACCATTCAAAAAAATGTACCAAGAATTAGAACCTGTCCACCCCTTACAAATTGGGAACGTAGTTCCATGAGGAAGAGTAGAAGTAATATATGACACTAAGCTGTTATTAATTTGCCATAAAACTATATGCAAAACAAATGAAAAAGAATTAAATCCACCCTTCTTTCCCAGAAATACAATAGTGAAAGTTCAACAAAGAAATGGTTTTCTCTCAGCAGTTACATACAACTGATGATGATAAAACAAAATGAGAAGTAAACAAACAAGTAGAGTAAGTTTGTAATGCCTGAGCATAAGGTCTGAGATAAAGCAACTATCACCAGTCTATGGGCTACGGAGAAGAATGTATAAAATGGGAATTAAGGCACTAACTGTTAGTTGACCAACTACTTTCATTAGCAGGTTTACATCTGGCACTATTGGCAGATTCTTTATTAGAAATTGGCTTACTGTGATTTAAAATGAAAATAGTTTTTTGTGTCACCTTGTAGGATCTTGGTCCTAAATTACAAATGCCCTATACTATACATTTGCCCTATTACAAGTTAAAAAGCCAAGCGTTTTGTGAACAAGAGCTACAGCTTCATCACAGCATCAATATACCATATCCCTTGAATGGATAAAATTTACTTTGGTACTAGCCTTACTGAAATTATTTTCCTGCCCACTTCCCACAGTTATGTTGGAATATTCCCATCATCCAGCTGATCTGTTCTGGCATCTCCTCTCAGTCTCTTGCTCTCATGAAGCTGTGGAAGTCTGTTCTCAACTTCAGTCCAGGTCATAGATGTCAAGAAGTCGAATACACCTAACCTACATTCAGGGTTTTCTTTAATTATTATTATTTTATTTAAGAAAATGCTTGTGAAACTTTAGACAGACTGAAATGTTCTATTTTTATCACTACAAAATAAATTGGTTTAGAGTTGTCAATTGCTGGTTGCTTCTTTTGAGCCTATCACCTTTCCTGGTGGACAGGACACCTCAGAGTAGCAAGAGCTAATGTTCACTCCTGGGATGACATAGCTACTCTGTAATTATCCCTTCAGGATTGGGAGCTGAATGTTAAGGGATTCTATCTTCAGTTCTCAGTGGAAACAGTCTGAATATACCTGCCGGCTGTTTGCTTGGCCTTTGCGTTGCTGTGTTGTAATATTACTCTATGCTAACTGTTTTTTCTCCTGTTTAAGAGTTGCTTTTATAGAGTTGAAATTTCTCTTTTAGTGTATAAAATGAGGGCCTTTGGGAAGAAGGTATTTTGGCTTTTCACTAAGAGCTGACAAATCGTGATTTACTAACACCTGTATAGTTGCAAAGTCCAGTGGCAAGACATCCATAAGCAAGTTGTCATCCCCAGCAAGTCTGCAAAGAATAGCTTCCAGCTGCTCTAAAAGGCAGGCAGACGGGTTTCCTATGAGTTAGAGCTCACTGCAGAGTCCTTTCTTCTTCATGACAGCTTTAAGTTTACCCGGTAGTCTTACCAGTTTATTCCAAAGTTCAGGAATTCTAACATAGTAAAAAATAAGACCAGTTAAACATCTTTAGGAAAATCATAGGGAAAAAAAATGTTTCTCACCATAAAAATCCTCAGAATTAATTGCAGAATTTGTGGCCTCTCTACAGGGGCAGGGAGATTTGTCTGACTCAGGTATCCAGCTAGTGCTGAACATATCCTGAGCATATTAATTTGTTTGTGTACAAACAAATTTGTACACAAAGTGTTTGTTTACACTTACAAGAGCAAGTGTAAGGTCCTGCACCTGGGGAGGAACAGCCCCATGCACTGCCACATGTTGGGGGTTGACCTGCTGAAAAACAGCTCTGCTGAGAAGGACCCGAGTGTGCTGGTGGACAACAATTGACCATGAGCCAGCAATGTGCCCTTGTGGCCAAGGAAAAGTGTGGCCAGCAGGTCAAGGGAGGGTATCCTCCCCCTCTATTCTGCCTGAGTGAGACCACATCTGGAGTACTGTGTCCAGTTTTGGGCCCCCAGTTCAGGAAGGATGTGGAACTGCTTGAGCAAGTCCAGTGGAGAGCTACCAAGATGATCAGGGGACTGGAGCATCTCCCTTATGAGGAAAGGCTGAGAGACCTAGGTTTGTTCAGCCTGGAGAAGAGAAGCCTGAGGGGGGATCTTAACAACACTTACAAATATCTAAAGGGTGGGTGTCAGGATGATGGGACTGGACTCTTTTCAGTGGTGCCCGATGACAGGACAAGGGGCAATGGGCACAAGTTGGAACACAGGAAGTTCCAGCTAAACATGAGAAAGACCTTCTTTGCTGTGAGGGTGCCAGGGCAGTGGCACAGGCTGCCCAGGGAGGCTGTGGAGTCTCCTTCTCTGGAGACATTCAAAACCCACCTGGACGCGTTCCTGTGCCCCCTGCTCTAGGTGTGCCTGCTCAAGCAGGGGGGTTGGACAAGATGATCTCTAGAGGTCCTTTCTAACCCCTGCCATTCTGTGATTCTGTGTCCTAACACAGAACTGGATGACCTCTTTTAAGCTGAGACTTGAAGCAGCTCTCCTGGCACCTGAGTTTGATACCACACTTTTCATGAGATTAGGACAGTAATCGCCAATTTTACAGAAGATTTCAATCCGGGAAATTACTTTAGTCTACCAATCTTCCCCCTGCTCCTTTGAAAAGAAACGCTATCTTTCACTTTCTTTTCCAAACTGTCCCAATAAAAGCTTTTGCTATGCATTGGTATAATGCATTTATTCCCTCATGCATCAACATAAATTGAGGTTCTAGCAATAAAAAAATTACTACTGGAAGGATAAAATGCCCAAAAGTACAGGCTGAGAGCCAGACCTGAAATATCTTGAAGACTGAAGGTGCTTCCCAATCTCCCTACTGACTTGTGATCTTGTCTAGTAGGCTAGCATTGCTAAAAGATGTTTGCTTAGTTTTAGCGAGGAAATTCACCTGGAACTTTGCTCTATAAGCTACCAGACCTGGTTATTTTCCTTTGTTTTACTCTTTCTCTTGTAAATAAGAAACATACAATTTTGAATGACTGTTTCTATGTGTCTTAAAATAAGTTAAGGGGGTGGGCATTTTAGGGCCATACAAACACTCCAGAATTTTTGTAAACAACAACATGTGACACCTGTATCTTAATGTGCCATCTTTATTTTCATGTGGTACATTTTCCTTTCCTGTGTGAACTGCAAGTTTCACCATGTTTGCTTCATTCTGAATGTCATGGTGCACCACTAACACTCCTTGGGCATTGCTCTACAGGGGTCATGCAATTAGACTGTAATTGAGCAGCTGCAAATCCATGGGAGGCTGTAGAAATCCTATCTAAAAATGGATCAGAACAAACCAATATACAATTGTTTCCCTTGATTGGAAATTGCTTTTTATTGATTGGAACAATAATCCATGCCATGACACCTACCAAGGACGTTGGAGCTGATGCCAATCACTATTAAGCCCTAGATTCCTGGTAAGATCCTGTATATCATGTGAGACTATAGAAAAATAATATTACTTTGAGATTTGTAGAGTTTAGTTATCAATTAAGTGCTTTTTTGAGACCACTGCACATAATTCTCTCTCCTCCTGAGGTGATAAAACTGAAATATGTCATCCTATGTATTTATGTATGCATATAAACCACACCCACACACACTGCAGAGACTGACAAGGAGGTGCAAGTGTGTGATTTGGATGCTTCCAGATAAAAAGCATGACAAAGGACTCCTGAATCCAGTTGCTGGTAGGCCAGTACAAATTAGAGTTTGCCTGAATGATCCTTTTCTACCTTTTAAATGAGAAAAATACTTGTGTTGAAATTTTGCATGAAAAGCAGAGGGTTTTTTTAAAGAAAGAGGACTAGTTTTGTCAAAATTATTTTTTTCCCCACTTCGAAAAATAATGTCAGTGGAAAGTTTTCAATTATTCATACATATTAATGGTCATACGCTAGATTTGCATGGATTTAAATGAGATCAGAAACTTGCCAAAATAACAACTCATAGACTTTGCTTTCAAAGCTTTCTTTAAGGGTGTTGCCAGTGGCATGTAAGAAAGACGACAATGATTGTTAAATTAATGAAGCCATGATAACTGTTTTAATTTCCCCTGCAGTATTTTTTAATGATCTGAAAGCACCTTATGGATGTTTCTTGAGCCACAAAATACTGATGTGAAATAGAATAGTCAGAATCCCAACCTATAGAAGGAAGCACAGTTATTTCAAAAAATCAACAGCAAATAAGTTTGTACTGTTCATGGCAAACCCGGCCTTGTGTAGTGAAATATTGCTCCAGGATAATTCTAGGTGACTGTAATCAATGGTGAACATGCTCTGGCATTTCCAAAACTAACATCTCAATTATTAAAGTATTTGCCAAGTGTAGCTCAACGTAGAAATTCAACATGGTGAGAAAAATATAGTCCTTGCATCAAATTTTTCAGACTTGGAATAGTTTATTAATTGCTAAATATCTTCTAATTTCTAAATTTAACAGGTTAGCTAGAAATGCAATAATATGATGGTACAAATAGAGAATTTGTATGAGGGCAAACTGCATTTGAATGCAATGAAAGACACCACCTTACCAAAAAATCTAGAAGGTTTAGGATGAATTGGCTAAGATCAGCTAGCGATGAAAATGTCTTATGAATTACCTGGGGAAAAAGGTAATTTTACTTTGATAAAATGAGGGCAATCTGAATTTCAGGCTCCACTTCTTCCAGTTGCCTCAGGCTGTCATTGCAGGGCCTCTCGGTCGAAGTGAATGGTATTTTCCAAAACTAGAATATTTTCTCCGAAAGTGTGTCCACAGTGATGCAGAAGCAATCTAAGGATCTACTTCCATAGCTGTGTCAATTAACTAGGAGAACAAACCGTTACAGGAGAGAATTGCTAAGGCTTGCTATTTCATTACTTGCAGGCACCTACAGTAACAGTAATGTAGGACAGGACACCTGGAATACACTGATCACTACAATACAGAGCCACTATAACAAGAAAATAGCTTGAGTGAACAGGAACAAGTGAAAGGGAGGGCTTGATAATCCTGACCTATCAATTTTAGAAATAATAAAGCTAATTTATGAGAACGGCGTTGTTTTCATTTTAAGACTACAGCATGCAAAATTGCCATAGATAACAATTTACATCTTTGAAAGGTCATCACATGTTATGCAAGCCCTAATTAGAGCTCACTGAAGGAAAGGGTAAAGTTAAAATACCTTCCTCAAAAATTTTTAATTACTATTTTATTTACAGAACTTGTACTTAACAGAATATATTTTGTGTGAAGTCTACAGTGTTGTTTAGGAGGCCAGTCTTCCAGAGTATCTACATACACATACTAAGGGACCATTTTACCAAAGGAATAATCTAAAGTCGTGTTGTCCAAAACATATTTATTTCTTCTGCTGTGGAGCAGCTTGAGATGGGTGAGCCTTTGCCAGTTCAAGGCCCTAGTAAATAAACAAAGGAAGGAAGGAATGGAATAATCCCTTTTTACATAGGAAGATAAGTGGTAACAATAATTATGTGATGTTTTAACCTCTTACCGCAGACAGAGGAAAGTGACACTTATCTCTGGAGTCACAGATCATACTAGGTCATAATTTTACTTCTTGTCTAAAATCTCTGCAGCAATGATCAAGACAAGCCAGTGCTATTCAAACCTTACCAATCACAACAATGTTGAGAACATTCTGCCAGGACTATGCTTCAAAACAGATGTTTCCAAGTTATTTGTGCCTAGCATAGTTTCCTCTGTCCCATTTATCTTTTTAACGTACTCTGTTAATTTCTTTCCCTTCAGATCCTGAGAAGCCTTTACCATTCTTGTGGTAGAAGGATCTGGGCATCAGTTTCCATGCAACTTAAAGATTTTAATAATGATAGTCTGTCCTTTTCTGCAGGCCTGTTCCTACCTTTGGTGCAACACATTATCTGTTATCAGGCCATCTTCTCTTTTTAATTAAGCTTGCAGAGAGGCAATTCCTCTGCCTGTGATGATCTTTGGTGTCCTAAATTTAATCTCTTTTTATAATCCCTACAGTAGCAAGTAGCAAAAAGAAGTTTTAACTAGTGTTAAGTGTTTGAACATTGGAAGCAAACAAGAACTTGGCAGAACTATACATGGAGGAAAGGAAATTAACATATTTAAAACCAACTAAACAGAGACTATAAACCATAGCCCTTAGAAAGCTTGTGAACAGTGGTGGCTTTCTGACACAGAAACTTGCTGGGTTTTAGGAAAAGGCTGAGGGGTGGAAAGGCAGCAGTAAAAGCAGGTGTGGTTTCTTCTGTCTGTTCTCTCTCCTCTTTTCAAGTAATCTAAACCACCAGGTGGTGTTACAGAGATCCCACTGGAGTCAGCCCTTCATTCAGGGGCAGGCGTAGGCCAACAGGACTGTTCCTTCATATTTGGGCTCTAAAATCTGGGGGTTGGGGCCCTGAACTACCTTGTAGAGCCAAGCAGCTATGGAAAAAAGAATGTAGGTTCATCTCAGTTTCTCATTTCAAGCATGATTCTTCCAGCTGCAAACCAGGAGAGAATATAATTTTAAAATATTTAAAGCTGTTGCTTCCAAACTGTGCCCTCACAATCCCATTTGGACTGGGAAACTTAGTAAGCAAATCTGAAGATAGAAATGAAAAACTGGGGTCCCTAATTCAAACACTCTTATCTTTGTCGCTGTGCTTTAACAATGCAAAACACTTAGGAAATATGACTCCTTATTCAGCATGAAATTTATCCTGGTGTTCAGGGATGTAGCAGTTTTTCACAACACTGAGTTTTACTTAAATATTTCTGTTAGTCTTCTATCCCTCTTCTTTTACCCAAACGGGTCCTTTGAATTAAGGTGGTGTTACCTTTTTAGCTTTGCCTTTTAGAAGCTGAATGCACTTTGAAACCAGCTTTTTATTTTCTCACAGAAAAAAAATACTGGCTACATCCTAAAATTTTAAACCACTTAAAATGATTTCATAAAAAAACCCCTTATTTATTATCTTATGTATTGGTTATGGATATCTGTAGAGCTGTACTGTATGATGGGTGTGCTGGGTGAGCATGAACCTAGGGAAAATCTGCATTCCTGTCATAAAAATATTTTTTAAGCTCAGGAAAAGATTCACAGCAGAAGAAAGCTGTTGTGTTTATCAGGTAACACTTCCAAATTTAAAAGCAAACATCACTTTCTCTAGAATTAAGGTGCATGACTACCTTTGAGAAAAAGATCATCCTACACTCACAGCAAGATGTTCTTTTTTTGGTAATTCACAGCAAAAACAAATGCTGAAGCACCTGGTGGCATGAAATAAGGGGCCTGACATTGGTAAGAGGGAACGATGGTTGTTCACTCGGGACGGAAACACTTATATGAGGTGCAAACCTCATCTAACAGTAGGAATACTTGTTACATTAACAAGATTTACTGGCAGACTCCATCTGTGCCTTCCCACCAAACAAGGTCACTCAGTTAGATCCTAAGGAGCCTAATGAGCGAAGTGTGAAGTCTCTGGAGTGATAATGGAGGTTTGCTCTGACTTACGCCTCAGGTACTTCCAATATTTTTAGTACTGTAAAATAAAATAGGATAGAGGGAAAAAGGTCATAATTTTTATCAAACCAATCCACCGTGAGAAATATCAGTGTGTGTGCCTGTGCATGAACATACCTGGATATTTTTTCTCTCTTCCTGGTGATTCACATTTTACATTCCTCTTTTACTTCAGAGTGGCCCTTAAGGGACTTCAATGCCTTCATCTTGGCCATTCATTTCACATCTGCATCTTGGTTACAGAAACTTCAGTGTGATAGCAACATGCCTGTTCCTTTCAAAAAGCTCTAACATCAACAACATGTGTGGTGATTTCAGAGTTGAGGGAGAAGCCTTATCCTTGAATTTTTGCTGTTTATCCATTTTCTGTCTGCAGTTTCTGAGATACAGTCTGGTCAATTTGTAGCAAATATTATAGTAAACGCAAAGGAGAAAGGGGCATGGATAAACTTAGAGCATTGCAGGCTACACAAAAAACCTCTGCTAAGCACCTTCAGTATTTACAATTCTCAGTATTGATTTGTTGCTATAGACTAACTGATAGTTCAACAAAAATATATATATTTAAAATTATTTCCCAACATTTACAGCAGAACTATAGGTTATCTAAAATTATTAAGCTGCAAATTAAAAAAAAAAAAAAAGAGGAAGTGAGTACTTTCCCCACACACCCTGCAGCATGATTAAACTGTGGAACTCATTGCTGTCAGGTATTACTGAATCCCAGTTATAAACTGTTCGTCTTTTAACTTAGTAGCAGAAAGGTCTGAATGTGACCTCAAGTTCCAGTTCCTGTTGTTCTGTACATGCCTTATTTCTTATCCTCTGTCTAGAAGTGTTCTCTGGAGCCACCTGAAGCAGAACCTCAGGTCCTGTAAACCCCTGGTTTGATCTAGTATCTACTAATATTTTTCCACTATTGTTATGAATATCTAGTCTAGTGAGTGTTTACCATTCAAATGCCAATACATTATGAACTGTCTGTGGAAAACTAATGCCCTATTTAACTGCTCAGTGAATAAAAGAATTCTTGTCTAAATCTGTGAGATAGGATTAGGGAGACTGAGACTGCTTTATTTTACATGCTGTAAAATAATATATCATAGCAATCATTAGAAAAACAACATGGTGAAGCAAGAGAATAAAAAAAATTTGGAAGCATCTTCAGTGAAGTTTCTCTCAGTCCAATTCCTTAATGTGCTGGAGTGTTTCTGGAATGAAGTAGTTTTCACGATGAGGAACTTATTGGGTGATATATAGCTATAAACAACATAGTATGAAAAGAAAAAGATGTGGCAGCAGTTTGGTGGAAATTACTCCACTCTGCAGAATCTATTCTGCTCCACCTTCTGATAGGTTTCTTTTCTGTCTCAGTAGAGACTAGCTCAAGTCATAGCATGTTGCACCCAGAATACTTGTTGAGGTGTTCATCCTCCTAGGATGAGGATTTACATTTTCATTTATGTGCCTTCATGCTTACTGTATAAAATAAGACATTATAAAATTGTACACTTGGAGATCAGAATAGAGCATTAATTAAAAAGTTCTTGGGGAGAAGCTTCCAGGAAAATGCACGTGCACAAATGAATACTTCGATATTCTGGAGGAAAATGTTTCTACAATTGTCAAGAGGCTATGCACATTAACACCAGCGCTCAGTTGCCTTTCAAAATACAATTGTAAAAGATGTCTTTATGTAGTGATATAACATCACTGACTGTGGTAGAAATAGAATCTTAATAAGTGTAAATGGCATAAGAATTTTAATTCTGAGCTGAGGAATCCACAAAGATTCAAAATCACATTTTTATTTATCATTTAGTTTATAAAGATGTTATTGTTCAGGCTCTGCAAATATCCATCCAGCAGCAGCCAGTGCAGACCGGAAGTCTGGAACTTGCTGTTAAACCTAGAGCTGTTTTGGGATCTTGATCTGGTCTCTGCCCGTTGCCATAGCACATTGTGGGCATCCTGGATCACACAGGGCTTCTTAAAAATGGCAGCTGAAGACTGGTTTAAAACAGTCCTATGCATGTGCGTAATTTAATTCCACTCTTATTTAAAGAGACCCTTCTGTTTCAGTCATAATAATCAATCAGCAGTAGGTCTCATAAAAAACAAGTGTATTTTGCAGTAGCTGAATCTATCTGGTCCTACTTTGATTACTATCTCTCAGTTTCAAACCCTCACCTTATTTTTGGTGTGTAAATAAAAGTTCTCTGCTACATAAAATACTCCTATAATCACAACGTCCTCATACTGCAAGGCTTTTTTAGTGATACTCAGTTTTTCTAAATTCTCCAGTTACAAGTGGTGGGTAATTAGTTCAGCAATATGAGCTGTATTGAGGTAGAAACTGGTATTTTTCCCCTTATGCACTGTCATTTCCTGTCATCTGACAAATCAAGCTTACATCAAGCTTGCTCATATATTGAAAAACATATCTAATAATATGATAACATATTTAATGTTCCTAAATAGTCCTCTTTATTAGCTGATAAACACAATTAAATGTTCTCAAAGACAGGGGTGAAACATTGCAAAATCTCAAAATTAAGCAGCAAGAATGTCAGTAATTCGCATACTTTACACGGAACAGCACATCACACTGCGTACACACATAAGGAGAGATGGTTTAAATTTCAGTGTCTCTCAACCCTTTACAATACAGAGCAGCTACTTGTTTACTGAAATCCCTATTCTTCCATTCACCAGTTAACTCAGGCATGCTGCACAGTGTCTCACAGCTGATATTCAAAGCAGACTCTGTCCCGGCTGAAACACAGGTTATGAAGTATACTGAGGGTTTTACCATCAGGTCACTGCAGTCAGAATTTCCGAGAACTTGGAGCAATTTGTTTTCTCTCCAGTCACATTACATTTCTGTTAGTAAGGATTTTTATTTTTTTCCTTCTAACCTTCCCCATAGTCATACTTACATCAAGACTGTATGTATCTGTGGTCCTTCCCAGTAAACCTTTCTGTCATTGTTCCCATGCCCTCGTGTGTGGCCTAGGTCATCCCTAAACCCTGTTTTATATCCTGCTCTGTTACAGAAATAAGACACAGCAATTGCACCTTGACTTGCTGTCTGGTCTTTAAAAGCACCCATTTCTTTGTCCTATCTTGAAATGGAAAGATTTTAAAAAAAAAAAAAGAAGGATTAGTTTTGTCTTGCTCTAAACCATAATTTGTGTTGGACATTTCTTGATTTCTCAGGTTTTTTCAGCTTTTGTAGTTTTCGCACAGCAATAAGGAATGCCCTTAGATGGCTGCTCTCATTCTGGATATAGAGAAAAGCATTTTCCTGTAAAATGTGTTTCAGCTCCTAACCTGACCTATATTGTTCAGTTACTCATTAAAATTAAAGCATATGCTTGCATATGTCTCTTTAGAAAATAGGAAAAATAATTTTTGAGAGGAGAACCAATTTAAAAACAACAAAAAAGAAACACACACAGAAAAGGAAATAGTCGATACAATATATTTTTAAAACCTTGTCATAAACTGAAAGGAAAATTAGTGCCTGAAAAAAAGAGTTCAAAACATGTTTTCCTATAGAACTTCTTTACAACAGAAAAGTTGACTTAAAGAGATTATATGTATAATCAACAACAAACCTTTTGTGTGTGTCTTACAATGCTAGCATGCAAAAACCCCAAGATCAGTAGATGAAGCTATTTGGAAGCATGTATGCAGATGTTGTATTGAACAGTCTTGCATAAATGAAAGACAGTAATGGTTACAATAAGCTTTATTCACTGTGAATAAATTGCATTTAGAAAGATTTATGATTGGGTAACAGAAACTCATATGACATAGCTATACATAGAAAAAAAAAATTTCTTGGGATCTTTCCATGTCACTCATTTAATCTTTCAAAAAAAGATGCTGTAAGCTTCTGCAGCTTTAAGTGCAACATTAATATGTGAAAGAAACAAATATGAAACATTTTAAACTTCTTGCAGAGGAAGCAATTTATTGGCTGTTTCCTCTCTCAGACTTTCCCCATGAGGTGCCCCGGTCGGTGTCATGCCCTGACATCTCTCTGCCATGCTCACTGGCAGGTGCATTTTCACCAAGTTTTATCACAGCGTGAATCACTTGCTATTCTTGATAAGTTTCAGCTGGAGATGGCCAAGGAACTGTAGAAAAATGTGTCTAAGAGTGGCCAGGGAAGGGCAAAGACAGGGAATGTTTTTGTACAATAACAGTAGTCATAGGGCAAATACTCCATTTCATGGGAGTTATGCCAACTCACCCCTGCTAAGGTCTGAACAGATGGTGTTTAATGTTTGATTACTTCCATATAGACCTTTCCTAGCAATTAGGGGAACACCTCACCCAACAGTTGAGACCATCACGGCATCTGAGATTGTACTTCCATGAAAAATACTGGAGTATTAAAAACCCCCACCTGTCTGCTTCTTGCACCTTAGTTTGAAAAGTCACCTTCATAAAGCAATAGTCTTCTGTTTGCCAGCTGGGGATCAGACATTACAGAGGATTTAACCAAATAATAGGGCCCTCTATCTGCTGATTTTTGGCTCATTTATGCTTCCTGTCTCCCACCACAAACAAAACACAAACTAAAGCCTCTATCAAGATTAGCGTGTTTGTATCCCTCTAAAAGGCACCGATTGACAATTCTCATGCCTCAAACAGTGTTCGATACCATGCCAGCATGTTGTTTGCATGCAGGGAAAAGCTATAAATTATGAGTTACTCTTTCTGTGAATGGATAATATGTACAACGTTTATGGTCCATTTTTCTAATAACCACTTTCATGTGGTCGCATCTGCAGTGGAACTTATTTTAACTAGTCCTCTAAGGATTCCAGATGTCACCTGATAACTTGAACAAGGGTGCTGTCTTTTCCATCAGTCTTTGTACGAAGTAATCCTTTAACAGCTGCAAAACTGCTCAAGGTGCACAAGCGGTTGTAAGATATTTCTGCAGCCAACCTCTGCCCTAGCATTGTGGAAACAGTTCCCCACATGTATGAGAATTTTTGTGGAGCTTATCTACCTGGAGTAATATGTAAAAAATTACAGCCCTTCTAGAAGTAGTATTGGTTAGGGATATAGCTATAGCTGAAAAACAACCTCAAAACCATTGCATCTAGAATCGTGTCTGTTTTTTGTTCCATCTGCAGTTATTTGTATTATATAAGCTTTACTTACAAGTAAACTTCCACTCTGTGCAGCCTGCCATAACACAGTATCAGGCCCAGTCTTCTCATTAACGGATGATAAATCAAAGAAATTGGGAGGGAATGTGTCAAAGAGAACTGAAAATATTTCTCACCTACTCTATTTCACCCAGTGGCATAGGCTTTTTGGGATAGATTCCTGTATATTTCTGCTCCTGTTCTATATTTCTGAGTGCAGAGTTTTCAAAATAAAAGATTTTCTCAGAGGAAGAGACTCCTAAAGTGCTAAGCTGTGACCTAAGTGACAGCCTCAACTATGCACCATAAAGTCTCAGACTGGTGCCTCCCCTGGCTTTCTGGTGATGTCAAACAAAAAATTCCCAGAGCTACTCTTTTCACATTATAATAGTACAGAAAAGACCAAAAAAAGGGGTTGTGTCCTCTGATGGTGACAACAAATAGAGCTACAAAGCCTCATACTAGCTGAGGTTCTAGCCCTCTGTGGGCAGGGTGAGAGTAGGAGGTAACAGCAAGTATTTGCACTCAGGAAGAAGCCTGCAAAGTCTTGAGAATGTTTGGATGTCTTGTTTTGTATTGTGGATTTCCTAAGCTGTCAAGAAGCAAACCCAATACATATTCATTTACGGTATAAGAATATAAACAAAAATGACACAAATGTCCTTACAAGACTGTAGCTGGCTCCGGAGTTTGGAGATACCTGCATGCAAATCAGTCATTCAATCAGTGTGGCAGAGCCGTGTCAAAGCTGCCTGGGCATTACGGCGTGAAGGGCTAGCAACATGCCGGCAGCCAGCAAATTGCCTCTACCTTCTGTGTGGAAATACTCGCCTTGTTCAGCTTTAATATGTTGTTGCTCAAGCCAGAAACAGTCACACCTGGGAAATCTCTTGAATTATGGGCTATGAGACTATGACTTTGCTCCTATTAAACACAACAGTGGCCCACATTTTTGATGTAACATTAAGGCTTTTAGGCTGAAATCTGTGAACTGGCAGCTTGATATATTTTGAATGACTACCCGACAGAGGCTCCAATATGTCCCAATGTACATTAGATGCAAATTTTACATAGAAATCCCACTATGCGATAATGATTTTTTGCAACCTGGAGCCCAAAGACTCTATTTTCTGTTTTATTTCTGACAATTTTAGACAGCTTGGAGGGGTGGAGGGAGGAATGTCAGCAATCAAAATTATTTTCATTTTAGTGTGACTGTCAAATGAACATAGATCCACTCTTGACAAAAACTGTTTAAGGGTACAGAAAAAAGAATGAAAAGATTGCACGGTTGCTGAACAAGCTGCTTGGCATTTATTTTGTACAACAGAAACCCTAAAAGTGCTTCAAACCCAAGTCTTTTCAAAGTTAACAGTGTTGACACAGACAAAAACATTTCTTCTTTGTTGGATGAATCCTTTCAGAAAAAATTATTGTAGCTCTGAAAGGACAAACCTCAAAGTTCAAAATTTTGTTAGGTGTCTGAAATCTTATTTCAGTTCTAGAACAGACCTAAGTTTGAAAATCAAATTTCCCGTATAATTTAGTTCTCTGTCTTTCCACAGCAATTAAAATAATTGCACTCCATCAAGTTACGTCTTTTACCCTGATTAAAGATACAGCTGTATTGAGCAAACACACCGACTAGTCCATTGAGAGATGAAAGAAAATTGCACAGCATGTCTGAAATCGTTCTGGTAGCTTCACGTTATGTAGTACATAGGCAAAAATTCAGCCAGTATACCTTCTTATACTCATAGAAAAGAAATACTCTATTAAACAGTGATTCATTCTGTATATCACGTTCTTAAACCCAGATAGTTTTTGTTATAAATCAAAGTTAATGAGTGCTTTGGATTCTGCCTCAAAGTTAATTATTGGTGCATTCTCTGGTACCTGGTTGCATTTGAAAGCAAGTGTCTAAAATCACAGGGAATAAAATTAGATGAAAAACATCTTTGATCATTAAAAGTATATACAGCTAAGTTTAAGTTATTACTGCAGATAATTTAGTTGTTTACAACATAATTACTGATTTGACTATGAAAAAAATTGCAAATTGTTTTGCTTCAATTAACCGTACATAAATAATTCTGGCACACATAAATATTTTACTATTGAAAACTGTAGCACATAACTTTTTATGTTGCTCTTAAAACAGGTCTAATGCAAAGTTAATAACAAAAAAACCCCACTCTATCTATGTGGGGAAAAGCCATCTGTCACAAAGAGGACTAGAAAAGATCTTGCACCAGAACCTGCTAAGACACTAACAATTACAAATAATGTAAGTAGTGAAACACTGCAAGACTGTGCAGCATTACAATGCAGCAACATAGCTACAATAAAATATGTGGATTTATACTGACTTTTGTCAGCTCTCGGCTTGATGGCACCTGCAGAAATTTAGGAAGGTTCTCCAAACTAATGCTTTCACTTCTCTGACACAATGCATCTCAAACTGTAAAACTGCAAAATATCAACTAAGATTTTCAAATAAATCTTTCCTTTTAGGTTTTAAAGGTGAATATGAGCAGTAAAGGACTCTCACTTTAGAAAATACTTGGATAGTGTATAAAATTCTGACTAAGATGCGGTTAAATATCAGCCTATTCAGCTAAGCAGTATAAAAATTATTATACCTATAATTTACAGTGGGTGATTAGAAGGTCAACATCAGACAGTAATTCAAACATAGATGTATAAACAAATCCATTAAAAAGTATTGATTTCTTCCAGTGGCCTGGTATCTTTTTAGATCACCTTCTATAAGCTCCAGGGCTGTAAGGACTAACTTTCATGTCTTTGTTCAGACCGCATTTATGTTTTGTTAAGTCTGATAGTTGAAGAAAACACCTGTACATCTTACACCTTACACAGCAGAGTTTACGTCTTTTATACTAGGTGAGCATCTGCTCCTTCATTTTCTTAAAAATTCATAACTTTAACAGCAGAAACTTCTGGAAATATTGGTAGTTTGGTTTAACAAATCTTTGAATTTTGTTTATGCTATGAGGTGCTGACATATAAAATACTTCTGCTTTTCTGAGTCAGGCTAGTAGAGCAGACTGTGTAGGTGATCTATTTGCTACAAGGCCCAGGACCTTGTCTACTCAGTATTTATTTACATGCTTATTTGTTTCTTGTCATGAAGTGAAGCATTCTTCTTTTCTGGAAAGGGCAAGCTGAGGTGGAGTTGCCTGGGCAAGGGACGCATAACAGATATTACCAAATATTTTGCTTTTCTCATTAATTTACTTTACTCCAGACAGAATACTAGTTCCAGATGTGAAAAAAAAGCAAAGTTTTCTATAATGTCTATAAATGTAGTGTTTTTCACCACCTTCTCTTTTCTTAGTTAAAAAGTTTAACTTCAGTTTATGGATACTGCCTTTTGTGTGATTCTTGGGCTTTGATTTTAGGTCATTTACTGTTAGTACAATCCTTAGTATCAGTAGCTCAAATTCCACTGTAAGATGGCGATCTGCATAATTGCCAGGAATTGCAGCCACTGGAAACAGTGGTCTTAGAAGGAAACTCTAAAACATTCCTGTACAGTGAGAAAAGAGAAAATGGTGACAAAATGAAAAAAGGTCAGAAAAATAGCCAAGGAACACTCAGTAACAGTAGTTAATTTTGAGTATTAAGAATATAAAAAATATTCTTTTAGGAAGAGCAAGAAATATTTCATTTAGGTTTGAAATCACTGCCTACCAAATTATTTAGTTGAATTTGACCAAAAGCCTCCTTTCAGTTGCAGCTGATTGTTAAATTCACAGGCTCATTTCCTGATCTCTCTTCAGACACAAGCTGAGACCCACAAGCTGCCGCCCCAAGAAGGCAGCTTCCTCTGAAAAAATACCTCCCCGTATCCCTTCTGCCTGGCTCATTGGCTGAGATTTATTGCTGTACCACTGGCTCTGGCTGCAGAAATAAAGAGGAGGAGGAGAAGGACATGCAAATCCTGTATGACACTGGAGATGTGTTTAAAAATACAATTCTTGTGACTTGGAACAAACATTCAAACCTCCCTGAACTGATTTATTGCTTTTAGGAATTGTGATAATTTTCTAAAAGATATACAATCTTTTGCAAAAAAAAAAAAATGTATCAAGAAAAACACATTCAACTAAAACAGAATTTTAATTTTAACTAGCTCTCATAAGTTTATAGGTATTTGTACATTATATAAAGATCTCATTAAGTAACTGGGGAGAGCTTTTCCTCAGTTGTAAACATGTACACATCTCTTATTAATTCCATAGATTTCCGTAGCATTACACCAGAAGCCCATCAAAGTGCCTCAGAGGAAACTTTGTTCCCTCCTATCAGGCCAAGTGCATCACAGAAAGAAAGAAGAAATACAGCTTTTCAGTTTTCTATGTGAAAACTGAAATGTCAGAACTAGCAGCCAGATCTTCCAGACCTGTGTCCCCGGATCTTGTAGCACAAAGATCGGATGTTTACAATACACTTCATTAACTTTGGTAAAATCACTTTTCCATACCTTTTATACAGCCACATCTGGAGTTCTAAATTCAAAGTAATGACTTAGGAAAAAAAAATTTAGGAAAAATTAGGAAAAATCCTGACTATTGCTGCAAGTAGGATAGTCAATCTAAGAGAAGACAGAAAGAGAAATAAAAATATTATGATATAGCAGACAAAGAACAACCTAGAAAACGTCTGTGCTGAAAGGGATTCTAATAAATAGCTTTTCTCGGGATGACATGCTCATTTCTGATCTACCTGTTTCAAAGATAGGTCAGAGAAAGTGGGATTAAGAAACTAGCGTTTGATTAAGAAACTGTCATGGTGAGTTTGGGGCTATTTCAAGCATACCCAGGAAAGGAAAAAAACATGAGATAAATGTATGAATTGCATACTGTAGAGCTATGCTTCTGTATAGGTTTTCCTACAGTTGAACAAGAAAAGGGTATTCAAAAGTATTAAAAAGTAATAGTTTTAAAACGTTTTAGGACATTTTTACAAAGCATATAATTAACGTGTGGGACTTGTTGCCATAGGGTAGCACCGAGGCTAAGAATTTAGTGGGATTTAGAAAGACTGGACATTTTTATGTATAATCAGAAGCTACCATGTTACATTAGAGAGCATAAAATGCTTTTATAGAGGACATGAAGTCCAATACTTAAGGCCATAAGGCAACCGCTCACACATGGGGGCTAGGAGGAAATGTTTTCAGCTGGTAGGTTGTTCTATAGTGGCCACTCCAGGGCTCCTTGGAGCTACTGCCATGCTTTGGCTACAGTCAAGGGAAGACAAGGTAGGCTGCCAGTCCGATGTGGCACTGTAGGTCTATGTATTGCATCTTTGCTCTTACTCTTGCTGTTATTTTTGTTCATTTACTTCTCTGTGATAATATTTTGTTAAGAACACTCTCTTTTTACAGGTAAAACCTATCTGTCAATTTTGTGTATCTTTCTGCTCAGTAAAGGGAAACAACTGTGATTTCCTACGTAAAATGTCTGCAGAATATTCCTCTTTTTGAAGTAAACGAGCTGTTAATACAAGGCAGATGTTAGTGTTTGTTTCACTCTTTGCTGAAGCAGCCAGCATATTTCCTTTTAGGGAAATACTTTGAAATCACCCCATTCTTCTATTAATTCAACATAACTGATTGTAAGAACTATGTTAGTAAAATTAATATTTCAGAGCAGCACTGCGAGGGATATTTTTAACATGCAGCACCATAGCCCCTGTCTCTTGTCACTTTTGTCATCCTGTCATCATGTACGCCTTCAGACATAGGCAGGCTGATACTAATGAGCTCACCACTCCATGTTCCTCTCTCGTGAAGTTCAGTACTAATGAGAAAAATTCCCAGACTGAACTCACACTCTAAATCAATTTGGCAAGATTGATCAAAATATTCATTAAAACAGTTTGTTCTTCAACTCAGCCTGAACCCTGCAGGCATATCTGTCTTACTTCTATATAGTTTTGTGTGTGTGTGTGTGTGTGAAATTAAAAAAAAATGTGAGTTGTATTTCCGCCTGTCCTGGTTTCGGCTGGGATAGAGTTAGTTTTCTTCCCCGTAGCTGGTACAGTGATGTGTTTTGGATTTAGTACGAGAATTATGTTGATAACATACTGATGTTTTAGTTGTTGCTAAGTAGTGCTTACACTAGTCAAGAACTTTTTCAGCTCCCCATGCTCTGCCAGGTGCACAAGGAGCTGGGAGGGGGCACAGCCAGGACAGCTGACCAAAACTGGCCAAAGGGATATTCCATATCATATGACGTCATGCTCAGCATATAAACTATGTAGCTCACTGGGGGGCAGCAATAGCTCCTCGGGGACAGGATGGGCATCGGTCGGCAGGTGGTAAGCGGTTCCATCGCTTGTTTTCCCTGGGTTTTATTTCTCTCTCTCTCTCTCATGTTGTTTTCATTTCCATTACTATTTTTTATTTTTATTGTTGTTGTTGTTGTTATTATTTGTGGCTGTACGCTTCTACGGGAGAACTTATCTTGGGCCCCATATCTCCGGGACACAGGGCTCTACCCACCCTGGGGACAGTGATGCACAGATATCAATATGATGGATACAAAATGTCCGTTTATTTAGCTGCGTCACACGCTTATATAGCTCTTGTGCTTCCTGTTCCTGCCACTCTTATGGGGAGGAGTCTATCTTTCCGTCACATCCCGTGATCTTCTGGTCGCCGATCCCTGTCTATTCCCCTACAATTATTTTACTTAAATTATTAAACTGTTCTTATCTCAACCCACAAGTCTTCTTAGTTTTGCTCTTCAGACTCTCTCCCCCATCCCACTGGGGGCAGGGAGGGTGAGAAAATATCTGTGTGGTACTTGGTTGTTGACTAGAGCTAAACCACGACACCTCCTCATGTGATTCCAACAGTACTTTCAGAAGAAAAAAAACAAGGCTGAATTCTCATTCCTCTTTTCTCCTGGGGAAGCACCTAGGAGTCTAGAAATGCTAAGAAAAATATTCTGTACCTCTCTTCTCATGTGCCTGTCAGCAGAAGACCCAAGAATGACCGACGTGAAGCTGCAAATTACCGTCAAAAGGGCAACAAGCAAAACAACAAATGGGAATCTGTCAGAGAGAGAGAGAGACATCACTGGCCACACAACCCTGGGAATTTAATATATCTTTTGTCTGTCATCTGCATGCTAAATGTCCATATCTTCCTTCAGCAGAATTTCCTCTTGCCATGTCAGCCTTGATAAGTACAGGTTAGCTCACACTTTCCACTTTTTCACACACATTTCAAGATAAAACACAGCCCACAGAGCCAAGAATGACATTAGCTGACTAATGCTCAACCAGCTGGACTTTATGCTCAGAAGGGTCTAGACACAAAATCAGAGCAGCACAAATTGCAGTGAGGGATGAGCAGGGGATAGATTTACAAATCTCAGCTATGATGTTATCTGTCCCTCCAAAGGGACAAGAAAAATTCATGTTGGTAGCAGTTTAAAAGCCAGACACCCTGACTAGTCATATATTATGTACTTCTGGTTCATTTCAGGAATAGAGAATGTTGCTGTTGATCATCTGACTTCATTATTCATTGCCTAGAAACTATGAGATTTTTCAGAGGGCTAAGGGGAAAACTCAGGAAAACTTAAGCCAGACATGGTTTTAAAATATTTTATGTCTTATTGTTCACAACACTGCAAACCCACTTTAGTTTACAATGTTAAATACATAAACTTCATTCCTAACAGCCTATTTCTTAGATATACTATGTGCTATAAAATGAAACAATGTGTTATTCCAGGAAGTTTTCAGTGGGGTTATGAGCCCGATCATTCAGAAACTCCAGAATAAATTCCACAGACAATGTCCTGCTGTGTTGAAGCAGCAGGCTTTCAATGGGGCTCCCACACTGGGGGGGTTCGGGGCGGCAGAAGGGACTCTGCCCTGGCTCAGGGTACAGACTCTCAGCAGTTCAAACTAAAACAGACATTAAGTATTCCTCTAAAAATTGGCAGTGGCACACAAAGGCAGTGGTCCACACTTCTTTGGATAAGGCATTTCCATTGCTTTGTATTCAAAAGGTGCCAAATTAAAAATAGCTGCATAACTGGCAGGGTGATAGGTAGCTCTCTGACCATGCGTAGAGTGGTATGAGATTTTTTTCCCATTTAAAAATTGTTGGCTATTCAGAAATCACTGGTGTGGTCTGCCTCCATTGCTGAAGATCGCTGTGTGCCTCAGCACCACTGGATTTCCAGAGTGGCATACCAGCATCCAGCTAGGCTTCAGACAGCAAGTACACATCAAAGTTGGGTGAGTTTGCCTGAAGAAGCAGTAACTTCCATACATGCAAGCCCTTAGAAATGAAACCACTCTTTAAATGCAATAATGCATACCTCCATCTCAACAGTAGCCCAAGCTCTGCCAATGCAGAAAAGTGTATTTTTCTTTACAACATAACACTGCTGTGAAGCAAAAAAAAAGCCCAATCATATTGTCCAGACAGGTTCTCTGGAGATTAGATAAGGTGTTATTAACCAAATGCTCGTTTACAGGCATATCATCTGCCATAGAAAGCGAAGATCAGCTCATATCACTTCCCTTTCACAGTGCAAGATGCTGGTTTTAATGTGCTTCCTGCTTGCCCACTTTTATCTGGCTGGTGAGGTTTATTACTCTTGACAGAAGTTGTCCCCAGGCATCTATTTCCACAGATAGAGGGAAAAGCAGATACTGGAACTGTTTGACTCTGTTCAGTGGCCCTCTACTGAGGGCCATTGAAATTTTCATTAAAAGAGAAGTTTTAGGGAATCCAGATACTAACATGCTCTATACACTTTTTCCAAATCTATGCAAGACAATGGCTTTCAGGAATGAGTTAAAATTTCATTTATTCAGTTATTCAAAATGTTTCTGCTAAAATCTTTAATCGAAAGTTTTTAAAAAAGTCAAAACATAGTGTTGCCTAATAAGCGGTGTATCTCAGGTAGATTATGTGAAGATTTTATTTTGTACACTGGATTAATAATCACATAAACAGCAGAGAAAGTTAAACATACAGTGCCTTTTTTCCCTTGTTTGATCTTAATAGGCTGACTCATTCATTTTAAAATCATGTAGGAGAAAAATTAAAGTAGTCTATTCAGAAGAGTAAGACCTTTGATTTGCAAGAGACTTCTGAAACCCTCCATACTCCTTTTGTAGCATGTTTTAAATTACCGTGTTTCTTTTTCTGTAGGTTTTCAGCATCAGTTGAAGATTCTTTTGCATAGTACGGGTTTTTATTTATAACTTTTTTTCCTCAGAGTCTTAGGCAAAAGTTTGGTACAATGACAGAAAATGCCATGGGATTCTTTGCCATAGGTATGGAGATGCTTTGCAGGGTTCTCTCTCATTTTTCCTCTCTTACCTCCTACCAGTGCCAGACTGTTCTAGGACAGCTGTTGCTGCAGCTCATGACAGAAGGAAAATGCCTCCCCCTACCCAAAGAAAGAAAGGAAAAAAAGGCATTGTAGCATGTGGTGCATTTTCAGCTGCCTTCACCTCAAGTTATGTGCATAAACTGAAATAAGGCAGTTATTCTCTTTGGAGGCCGAACAGATGTTTCCAGTCAGGTTTGTGTCTGCTATTATTACTGGGGTTTTCCAAGATTTCTGTCTTCATGCAACATTTGGATTCAACAATAGCTATGGTATGACAGGAGTTATTTTATAATTTCTTGGTCAACACACAAAATGAATGAGTTGCCACTGGACAAGCATTTGGTTTGACATCGTAGGTGTTAACCTATGACATCATGCAGGGCTGACTAGTTGAAAGATTGCCTAACTGCCAGCTCCCAGAATAGGCGGTCCAACTCCCATATCTTCAGTTGCCTCTTTCTCTTGTGCCAGCGCCAGGGTTTTTCTGAGGCTGTGTGAGACAGATCCGCAAGTCTTCTTCCACTCCTGAAATCTCGTGGTAGGGTCAGGAGAACTGCAGTGCAAAGGAAGGGACAAGAACTCATGTGTAGAGACAAGAAAAGTTAAACTACATTTCAGGTTGCAGCAAGTGGCACTTGAATGTTTTTTTCTGTAAAATTTTTCTGTGGCTCCCCAGCTGTTTGAAATTGAAAACCCTTCTATCACTCAGAGAACTCAGAACTTTAATTCATTGACATTTGTGAAATGCTTTGAATTTACAATACAGGACATCGCTGTTGTCGGTACAGGTGATGTATTTACCAAAATAAATCCTTATTAAAAAGAAACCAGTATACTAAGATTGTACTTCCTTTTCTTATTTGCTCTTTGAGGGATAACTGTTGGTCCAAAGTTTTTCAATGGATATCTTAACATGCTAAAGAAAAGCACAGTTGTTATTGAAATATATTGTAAGGCTGTGACTGCATTCAATTAAAGTAGTTTTCAGCAAAGTATGTTCTCCTTGTCCAAAGGAAGACAAACCACAAGATGAAAATAACAAAACCAGTCATGTTAGTTTGGAAAAGCCTAAAAAATCATCAGACCAATCCCAGTAAGCGATAACCTGGTCATGTCTTATGGTTCATTCTTCTGATCAGTAATGTGTGCTGCTCAGTCCTGATGTTAGGGAATGTTTATGGGGCTGGGAACTGTTAGGGAATGATTTGTGTTTCCTCTGTGTGAGACAGATAAATTCATGGAACTCAGTATATGGAAAAACACCATTGATTGCTCAAATAATTATAGTCATACCTCTGAAAAATTAATTCTAGTACCATAAATTTCATATCTCTATGCCCTGGAAAGTGGTGGCACATTTTCCAAAGGCAGGAAGTGTGGGCTTTCACCTGATTTCTGAACTCCATGCTCAGCATGATGTGGAGCTGTGCAGGGCTTGCACGAGCTCTTGGGTGAAGCAGGGTTTCTAGATTAGGTCTGCACTTCTGAGCTAGCCAGTGATTCTTTTCTTTAAACACTTCATTTTGTGTAGGCTAACAAGAGGACACATTAGTGATTGGTTTATTCATAGACAATGTTTTCCACTGCTCTTTGTTTCCAAGAGCCTGTTCTGTAGTTTGTTACAACTATATATTTTGAATCTTTCAAGATGAAGATGCTACATAGTCTAAGACATTGTTACTCTTAAGAGCTGTCATGGCAGTATAATTGTGCTTATAATTGTGTGATGTATTAATGTATAGTCGTAACAATAATTAAGAGCAAATATAGCCCATCTTACTTACTTGTTATTGGTCTTATTTCAAGCAGCATCTCCCTTTTCAGCAGCTTCTCCATATAGTAGACTTGATAAATCCTCCTCTCAATATTTAGCTTGAACTACCACAGGCAAGCTCATTTGCTAATTAAATATAACACTTTCAATTGGATGCTTTTTTGATATAAACACACAACAGAGGTAGGAGAGAATATTGGGTTTGAATGACAATGATGAATAATATTAATATTTACATGCTATTGGAATCTGAAGCTGCTCAAATGAGCTAGAGTCTCAAAATCTTAATTAAAGGTTAATAAAAGAAAATATTGAAAAATCTACTTAAGGAACAAGAAGTGAGGGAACAGGGTATTCTAACTCACCCACAGTACTGCCATTCTCAAGCACAGAAATTACATGAATCAGGCTTCCATGAGACACACACACAATGTGTGTAGCTTTGAATTTACCTTTTGGCTTTCAGACCTCCTAGGTTACAGGTATGGTCCAATATTCAACTTGCCGTTTGCTAAAACATCCTTCTGCTAAAGGCAAAGATGGGTTTGTGATATATTCATGCATCTCTAGGATCACAGTCAGAAAATGCTAGAGACTCACAAGAAAGATTGGCAACATTATGATCAGATCTACAAAACAAAATATTCGCGAAGTATTGATTCTATTCCTTTTGAACTCTTAAGAACATTCAGGCAAATTTTGCAGCATAAAATAGTGGAATGATATAATTGATTTAAAGTCAGAGACTACTTCTTCATTACATTCTTAATATATGATACTTATTAGATATTCATAACACCTTATTATCTCTTGTCATGTATAATAAATATAGCACCTGAATATTAACTTAGTGTTTTATGCCAGCTCATAAGGTTTGAAAACAGAAGCTCTGATTTTTGCACAGCTCAGATGTTCTTTCAGGGTTAGATACCACTCTTAGGGAATAGTAAATTTATAGGCCTCAGTGTATGTAAGCTTGGACACATATAGAAATACTAGTTTATCATTAAATGCTTTGTTATTAAAACTGAATTTAGGATAAAGTTTATGTTTGTGTACATTTTAGAGGAATGTACATTTACTGCTTTGGTTTGTGTTAGACTCTCAACTTTAATGCTGCTGCTGCATTTGAAATAACTCAAGAATAACCATCTGTATCTGCAGAAATACCACTAATGCTGCAGAAGTAAAGCACTTGGGAAGTTCATCCTTATAACCATACATTTTTCCATCTGACTTTCATATCATGACTTGTCAGCTGCAAAAAGTGAGTCATTATCAATTTGGTATTATACATGAATATGTACACAGCAAAATTAAACAGTAAAATTTACAGTGTGTCTGCTTCTTACCTTGCAGACTTTTCAAGAGGCTCAAGAACTTCATATTCATAGCACGTTGTTAGCTGTGATGTTATCTACCCAGCAGACACATGTGGGTCAAGATTTTTTTTTTTTTAAAGAGTAACAATTATGAGTCCTTCTTTGGATGCTCAATTTAGTAATTTTTCATACAGTCCTGCTTCTCAAGAGTTAAATATTAACCCTCTGGAGGACAGACCTGTTTAAGACTTTTTGAAACCACAAAATGTACTTTACCAATCACTTTGGAAGACCTTGGTTTATCCCCTAATTGTAGAAGGAATGCTAGATATGATCATTACAGTGATGCCATCGATACTAATATCAGTAAACATTAAATTATCAATTTACATATATATGAGAGGCAAAGGTCAGGGGAAATTTATGCTGACAACACAGATATGTGATTGGAAATTAATCTGTATAGGGGAGTCCTTCAAAATACTTTTCCCAGCTTCTTCTTAAAGTATATTCCCTGGTATATTGGGAATGTATCTGTGAGTCAAATATAATTCCTTCTAGACAGGTACTGGATTCTTTCAGCATCCCAGAAACACATGCTGTATAAGCTCACTAACAGAAATATGCTACGGTATCCAGCACTAGTAAGTGCAACTAGCTTAGGCATGATCTCATGGGTATAACTACTGACAAATAAAAAGTAATTCACTCACCATTAGTTCCTTTTCTTTCTCTTGAAAGGAAGTCACTGGGGTTCATAAAAGATGTATCTTCCACTTTTATGCTGAAAACTGTTCTTATCTGAAGAATGGTCCAGTGGAAATTCAATTAGTTAAGGACACAATTACTTAATTACTTGAGAACTTTGATATAAAGGTATAATTAGCCAAATTATTCAATACTATACATTTCACAGGCAAAGGGCTTGGCCTAAGGCAGTCCTTGTCAAATATGGCATAGTTAGTTGTCATCAAGTGTTATCACCCTTTAAAACTTGCAGTGGTATTGGAGAGATATTTATTGATTTATCTTGGAGGATATTGCACCAGAGGCCATTTCGATCATGATAAACATTTGTTATAAGATTCTTGCCAGGTCTACTTATTTTAAATTGTGATATTATGATGAGAAGAAAGGTGTGCACTGCTGAAAGAGGCCAAGAGTATCTTCAGATTATCCCAGTAATGTTCACTACCTGGCCATAACACCAAGGAAATGCTTCTACCTCTGTAATGATAATTCTTCAGAGGAGGCATACCTCACAGATCCTCTCTGACACATTAGTCAGATTTCAAATCCGTGACTCACCTGAGGCAGAAACTTTCTCTATATCAAAACAACTGGCCTGAAAATAGCATGTCATATACTTTTGGGAATAGCCTCTGTTTCTAATAAATTCTGAATGTCTCTGAGCATTGCTGGTCATACACGAGTCAGAAATACAACGGCAAACTGCCTTTCCAGTGATTTTCCTTGGTGGGATAAGCTGAATGGACCCAGTTTATGTGGAAATTCTGGGGTGTTTTTCTGAGTTTGGTAGATTTTTAAAATTATTATGCATGATGTTTCTGTTTAAAAGGTTGACTGGATCTAGTTGACTGTCTTGAATTTCTTGAACTTATTTATTAGAAGAGAAACTGACTTTCAGCCTCATGGTAAATTGCTGTGTGATCTTTAATCTTAACAAATGTAAGACAAAAAGTGCAAAACATTTCTTTCTGTCATTACAGTAGATAAAAATATTACAATAACATGAGATCAGACCTTGACCAAAAAAACCCCAAACCATCAACACTATGGATATTATTGAAAACTCTTCAATCTTTGAACTTAAAATCACTAAAAGGGGTTCCCCGCCCACTAAAAAATGGAAAAGAATCTAATAACTACCAAATTCCAAAGGGTGGTTATATTAAAATACCTTAATTAGTTGTATTTTTTCTTTAACCTATCTCCTCCTCCAGTAGGGGCAATGAGAGAAGATTAAACTGCGAAGCGGATATCACCCATTATATGAATGTCTGGGAAGTGACAACTTTACATCTTAAGTAGATAGATAACAAAGCTGTCCTTAGTATGTAAGTGGCATACACTGATGGCAGATGTAACAAACTCAACCCGTAACATGGAACATCTCATTTTAGCTGGCCAATTTGTGTTCTTTAACAATTCACTTCCCAGTTAGAGGGGAACAGAAAAGGTCAGCTGGAATTCAGAGAAGTGTATGTAGTGGGTACAAGTTCTAGCTGAATACATCACATGACACTGCTGTGGTCTACACATAATGGGATGGCAGATTATCTCATGAGAAGCAAACAGCTCACCTATCCCAAAGGACATATGGCATTCCTGTCCATTATGGACAATCAACTTTATACATTATTACACTTACTGGTCTACACACATCTATTCAAATCCACAGTGATTTGCTTCAGCTGTAAAATATCGTCCACCAGAAATATTATTCAATAAAGCCTTGCCTTGAAGTATGTTCGCAGACTACAAAAACCAACCACATGAGTACCACCAGCTTAGACCCAGCAGATCTCAGTGCTGTATAGGCAGTTCACAGGGCATACACACATCAGATGAGTGGAGTAGTAGTACGACAGTGGTAAAAGTAAATCTTAAAGTCAGCAACACATTTCTCTCTTCACTATTTCTAACTTGTTAGTCTGCCTACTGTGAAAAAGCTAGGTATGTTTTTTTTATTTGTGAAAACCTGTCCCCATTTTGAGATAAGAAACAGAAATGTAATAGAAAACTAAGAACTCTACAACAGCAGATACAGAATATTTCGGAATTTTTCAGTGGTAGTAGTAGTAATAAAAATGGATTTTATAATATCTCTGGAAGCCCCCAGCTATGGGATAGGTAAACCATTATGATTATCTTGTAATTAATATGTTAAATCTGTACAACATAATTATATGATCCTGTTATCCTGGAGCATCCTTTTCAGCTTGTTTCAGAACTACACTAATCACAGTAGCATTTGAATATTCTTGCTATTGGAGATTTATCATATTTACCAAAATATTTACAGTAGACTCATACTTCTGCAAAGTTCGGGTGAACTCCTATCCTAGTTGAGGAGCAAGCTAATGATCCAGATGTTGAATCATGCCTGTATCTTTTTGTCTTACTTTTTATTCATGCTACTAAACACCTAAAATATTTGTGCTGTGTGTCTCTTAAACTAACAAAAAATCTCCCAAAGCAAACCTACGTGGGTCTTGTTTTTGTAGAAAACTGGTCAACAGTCCATTAAGATAAAGTGATCAGGACCCTAATAAAGCATTCATACACTCTTCTAAGTTAATTCTACATCCTTCAATATATGTTTTCATCAACTTTTTTTTTCTTCTTTTGATATGGGCTTAAGTAGTGTGGAAATTAAAACCCACACAAAAATAGAATTACATTTCCTTGAAAAATAACCTAAGCAGGTTTAACTGCGATTTTATCACTGCTTGTGTTCTTAAGTTCCCATCAGTAAGTATATAACACTGTATATAATTTTTCATAAATTGGTATATCTTTATAGACAGAAGAGACCCTTTTGATTGTCCTATTTCCTCATATATCCCCTCAGATAAAGATATTGCTGCATGCACTTAGCAGACTTAAAAAAATTCATTTTATGCAAATTCATTTTTCATTTTCTTGGCATTATCGGACATTTGTTTAAAAGCAACTCACTATGAAAACAAGATCTATGTAGGCTGATGTATTCTAAATTAGTTTTTGTGAGCCCCATTATAATATAACTATTCATTGAAAAGGACTCTGATAAATATCCACTTTGATCAGCAAGGGTGTTGTGATACTCTAAATGGAAATGGGAATCCATTGGAAGGGACCTGATTGAACCAGATATACCAGAAGAAAATTAAGATGCAAGAGATGTGGTTTAATCAGGCTGCAATTGTACTAATTCAACTCATCTGGGAAGCATAGGGCCATAACTTGGACAGTGCAGATCATGATTATTCCTTTAATCATTTCCACCTGGTAGGAGGTAACGACTATCTACCCTCTGCAGCTGGTCCTGTGCCTGTTTGCAGAAGAGAAATTTAGGCTGTAGCCGTAGAAGATGCTCCTCTTCTTAAATGCGTGGGCTGCCAAAGGGTATGACTGCCCTTCGACAGGCATGTGTCATATCAGTGCCAGAAAGCGTACTGGAGAGAGCAAAATGTGGAAGCATATAGGAGTATAAAACGTGAAGTTCCTAAGCCACCATGCTAAATCCACAACTTGGAAAAGGGATTATCTGCTTGCTATTGCAGCTCGGCTATCTAGCCTCTTGAAGGTGTGCCTCCCCCCAAGGCTAATTTCAAGCATGATTTATCAGGGACCCAAAACCCAGTGGGTGAAGAACTCCACTAGACACCTGACACCTGCCAACTGCAGCAGCATGAACCCAACTCTATTCCAATAACTCTCTAAAACTCTGTGGTAAAAATAATAAAACACCTTGCTATTTTAAAAAATTTCTTATCTTTTATAGGATAACTTTTGAAAAAGAAAAAAAGAAAAAGAAAAAAAAATGGTGCTGTATTAATTCTAGGACAGGGATGTTGAGAGCTGCTATTCTGAGTGTGAGGGAACTCACACTTCAGGACTCATGTTTCATTGTAATTAATAAAATTTATATACACTATATGAGTCAATGATGTACACATAAATGATTTTTCTCTCTGTACTTTAAAGTATGTCTTAATGAATAAATCTGCTTTAGGTATTTTCTATCTTCTCTGGTATCTTAGAAGTTCCTTTTTGTTCCCTCCTCTGAGTGACACTGTACCATAACAACCCCACAAACAAGCATACCAGCACAACTGAGGGAAACATGAACTGTGACATGGGCCAAAACAGGGTTAGAACTTGGGTGCCAGCTCTGTTGTGGGAAAAACATATGTCATTGCAACCCCAGCCTCCAAATTTTCCACTCTTTAAAGTAGGTACTAAGGTATTTTCCACACCAGTCCCATTGAACATCCCCCCACCAGTTTTGTGATGATGGGAAGTGCACTGTATGCGTCAGTCTTGCATCTTTTCCTTTTTCATGTCTGATATGGAAGAATTAATTTTCCTACTGATGATGTTCTTTATCCACATCACAGTAGGGTTATTGTTTATAAATTCTTTCCTTCTGTGGTAAAGGAAGTAAGTGCATACAGAACTCAAGGTATTATAAATATAGTATTATTGTTCTCTGAAAAAGGGGGGAAACAAGGTACTGAAACCTACTTTCCATAAATCTGTCAGTTTTCTGGAATGAATTCTGGGACATGCCGAAGCCAGTAGCAAAATTCCCATAATATTTTGGAATGCATAGTAAAAAAAATGAATGTACCTCTGTGAAATAGTTTCATTTCATTTGGCAATTATCTAATTTCAAATTACAAACCTAAGCGTTATGAAAGTAGGTGTCTTTTCCATATACGATACTGAAAAAGTTTGAAACTGAAGCCTGTTTAGCAAAATGCAAGGCATCTTTGACTCCCAATGTCTCTCCATGAATACTCATCGTCTTTCAGCAGTGTCTAGGTATTAGCAATTTATCTGATATGAGTACAATAAAAGCTTGTTCTTTAAAGCTTTATCCTGTGCTATTTGAAGTCAATAGCAGTTTTGTCATTGGCTTTAAAGAAGTGTGGTCAAAATCCTAATTAACAGTGTCAGCTCCACCTATCAATCAAAGGTGGACTATTCATAATGAAACATAATTACCAGAACAGGTTAAAATGCAAAGTTAAGTATTAAAAGAGAATATGTGCAGATAAAGTGTAAGATCTACACTTTTGAGATGCTCAATACTTTCTGACCCTGTATGCCTTTTTGTTATTTAGTTATTTCATATCTTGGCAAGGTTGCCTAGGCTTCTGCACAGAAGGTGTTTGTAAGCTCACACCCCTGGGTAGCCCTGAAACCAGCTCCCAGGCTCCCAGGCACTGCACAGAGCTCCCCTGAGGCTCTGTTCTCTTTGGCCATGTGATAGTGCCGTTACAGGGGTCCTTCTTTGGTTTCTCTACACGATTCTGTACTGAAAGTTTTCAGCTAACAAGTAAAAAGGACTTCTCCCTCCCAGCTCATTTAGCCCTACATACTCAACTTGGGAAGGCTATCTGTGCAGATTTCTTCTTGCAGTTATGAGGAATTTTTTGTATTAAAAAGAGTGAATAAAACGTGAATAAAAACAGTGGAAAGAATTTGTAGTAGTGTAGTGCATACTGTGTGAGAATGTATGTAAATGTAAGCGTAAGTAATTTTGAATGGAAACACCCTCTTTTGGATTGAATTTTTATTGTCTCCCTAGAGTTAAAGCGCATGCATAGCCACCACCTAACTACAGTAACATCAGTTTCTCTATTTCATACAGCCCGACTTTCTTTTATTTTACATATGATCACTATTTAAATTGTTTTGATCTGTAATATGTTCACATCTTATCCTCAAAACATTTGGCATCTCAAAAGGAGAAACAAAATGAATGGTATATAATGATGTCCCTATAAAAATCTAAGTGTAATTCCTCAAAACTTTATGAAGAATTAAATAAACAAAGGAATCCCAACATGGGTTTTAGGATTATTTAGTGACATGAAATTTAAGAGCATTAAACAAAAGCCACAGGAGATAATCCTAAGAAATGTACAAAAAACCTCTTTGGACCTTGCAGTACAAAATCTTTCATAGGAATTTGGTTGAAGCATTATCAGCTCTAAATGAATGAGGTGTGTAGCAGTAGATCAGCATACACAATGTAACAAGAGGTATGCATAACTTTTCTTCAGAATAGCTGGTTTCAGCATACGTATGCCCAAGCAATTAAGTGAAAACCTGATATTTAAGGCTGAAAATAGGCAATCCTGTGGGAATAATATTTTGTAGTTAACAAGAAAGGTCTGACCTTACCTTTTATTTAAAAGAGATTAACATCTATATGCCAATAACTGTCAGTGTCATTTGCTTTCCTTGTTTCTACATATAATGAAAGGAATCCTTAAAAAATTCTCAGGGAAAAAAACTGAAAAAATATTTTGTATAAACAATTATGTTTCTGAATAACAGCCAAGAGAAAATGGATGTCTGGCTCACTATACATCACTCTTCATGACCAAAAAATCTCTGGAAAATCTCTGGAAAACAAACTACATTGGTAGGGTGTTCAAAATAACCTAACAATTAGGACACTGTGTCTTACTGAAAACCAAAGTAAAAAAAACAATACCCTAAGGCCGTACAGGTTTCGTTGAACATGCCACATGTCTGCAGCCACCTTGGCTTTGTGAAATGAAGAGAGAAAATGGCCCAGCCAGGGTCTCAAAGGTGACACAGTCCCCAGGCGGCCACCCCTATGCAGAAGTGCAGGAGGGCAGGCTTTGCACTTCCCTGGTGTGCAGAGCTTTTGGGGAGTTTCTTCAGCAGGAGGGAGAGAATTCACAGAAATTTTACACTCCTTTTTGCTACCAGGAAAGTGACTCTAACTGAACGGCAGTGTTTCCCTGTGGGTCTTGTATTCGTCGTTGGGAAGCTGCTCTTCTCAGAAAGGTTTCTACTGCTGAGGCAAAGGTAAGAAGTTTTGTGGCTTTTTACCATAGTCCACTGTAAATCCTGATGATTAGACTCCCAGCTTCCAAAAATTTAAAATAGGTATATGTAAAACTGCTAACATTTCCTCATAATTTTAGATTTCCTTTGTCTTCTTCCACAATATGATTTCCCAAAATTTAATTAATTGGTGAGTAATTTTTACAAAAATTAGCCTTGTTCAATTTAAGCTTCAGAAACATTTTTGGAATGGAAAAAGGCTTTGGCCTCAAAGAACCAGAAGTTTAAAATTACCTAGGAAATGTGGAACAAAGATAAATTTTAAGTTCCCAACTGGTTTATGAGGAGCCCATTAAATTGAGATACTGCCCATTGAAGACCTAAGACAACAGCAATGGCATTTGCAAAAACAGTTAAACAGTACCACTTTAATAATATATTAGACTAAAATTCTAATTATGATTTATTATTTCTCATAATAATGTACCTGGAAAAGCAAATCCAGCCTCCTGAGTATTTAACATTTGAAGGAGACGCTGAGCATTTATAAGGCAGTTTTAAAAAAACAATAACATTTCTGATGCACAAAACTGAAATGCATTAAAGATCTCTTGATAATGTTAACACGTCAACATGGAAACCAAACAAAACTCTTTACAAAGTAAATCAGATGTAGTAAATAAAATCAATGCAAAAACCTAATTAATCACTAGAATATAATTTAAAGTAGGATTTAATATACAATACTAATTTATGAAAAGTAATAATTATGTTAGTAGAGGGTAAAAAGATACTTGAAACATAATCAAATTCAAAGAATAGCTAGTTATCTTCTTATTTGGTTGTTTTTAAAATGCTAGCAGACCTTCTAAAGTCCTCCAGAAAGTGCACTCATTTCTAGGACTTCCTTTATGGTCATTAATAACTTCTGTATTTTCTTCACTTGACATGAGCCCTAGAGATGAATGAAAAGTGTCTGAAAGTAGGCTTTGCCCAGTATTTCTTCTGAAAAAAAATGACATGAACATCTTCCAGAGATTAAGCTGAGGTTTTGAGGATGGTGGTTCTGGAGTTCAGCACCTAATTCATACCTGTGCCACACTTTGGGCACCTATCCCTTCTGTAGATCATGCTATAAGCAGAAGTAGTCAGCAAACCGAACGTAGGTCTCTTAAAGGCTTAAATTAGTCCACTCTTCCCTTCATACAAATGTATAAACATATATTTAAACACAGACCACTCTAAAATTTATTCTCTGTATATAGGATCATTGCAGGTAAAATAAAATATGCCAGTTTCTTGCCTTAGAAAATAAAGCGTTTTTCAACAATGGAGGCAGAACCAATGTTGCCTAGGGCAATGGCAAAATGAGTTAACAACAATCCTACCAAGCAACTGTCTTCATTAAAGCATATTATTTAATATAAATCTTGTGTAAATTAATCCAAATCATATATAGGAAAAGAAGGATGGCTAGTTTGTACTTTTAAAGGAAAAATTTGACCTTTCTATTCAGAACTCTTATGTTTCTAAGAGTCCTTGACTTATAATGATAGGTTGCATTTTGAATAAATCAGCTGCAGTGTACTCCATCGTGAATATATAGTCCATCTCAAATCTCAGGTTTCATTGCATACCACTGGCATATTCATGTCTTCTGTACAATTGCAATTATTTAAAGAAAATGGAAGAAACAAAACTAACTCTGTTTTCAGGATTATGTCTGGACGTGTAAAATAACTGAGGGTAATATCATTTCAACAGAAAATATCTTGGAATTTTGCCTAGCTTTTGCATGCCCATACTTCATTTTTGTTCTGTTTCATAGTTGTCGAGTGTGCATTCAGCCTAAAATTCTACTCCTTAAATGGGCAAGGCCAATAAACATCTCCTGGTCTACTTGATATGATGAGTTAAGAGATGAGGCTGACCTGAGGATTAAGAGATGGAGAATAACTAAGACAGCAGGAGTTAGCTTTTGCTGGGTCACAACTTCATATTATTTGAAATAGCAAACATTTTTTGATCACCGTTTTATTTTCTCAGTAAATCCCCCAATGCCTCCCAGGAGCTTGTGTAAGCCAAATTAAAGGTGTTACAGTAGAAGACAGGTTTTAGAGGAGAAAGTGTTTGTGTTTTAAATCACCTTCCTTTTGATTTTACATGTCTTACAGCAAAAGAAGGAAAAAGCATTTCTCTCACTCTCCCCAGTGAATGCCTCATATGTGCTTTTCTCACTGAGAATTAGGGATTTTGTAAGGGGAGGTTTGAAGTCAATTGAACAAATTACTCTTTTGTTGGGGGTTTAGGCCAATGATGCATGTTGGCTTTTGGGGTCTGTTTTGTTCTGATGACTTTTGCCTTTCTGCTTGTTGACCTCTCATTAAAACTCTGCTTCAGTTATGTTTTTGCAATTGCTGTTCCTCCTCTTCCAATCTTGAGAAGATGTAGATTTATATCAACTGAAAATTAGAAAATATAATTGAATGATCTTATTATTAAGTGCTTTTCTCATGTTCTGAATTTCTCTTACCTCTTGCTTTTGTGTTCAGTCTCTGTTTCCTACTTGCTCTTGTTTTTTTCTAGTGCTCTGTATTTCATAGAAACAATAGCAAGGGAGTAAATACAAGATCTTTACGTAGGCATTAGTGTGACAGCTGAACTTCTTAACGGGTCTCTTTGCCCAGCACTACCCCTGTATCAGCCAGACTCGCTATCAGGTTTTACCAACTGTGTCTTATTTACTGAATCATACAGATGAAACAGAACATTTTCACCTTTTTTCCCACTACTTGCAATGTGCAATCAGTGTGAAATTTTACCAATAGTAAGCTTTTTGCAGTAACGTTCTGTTTCTCTCTTGTGCTTTGAGTACTAGGCTCTCAAAATACCTTGTAAAAAGCAAGGGCTGGATTTCGGTGCACTCATAGGTTGATGCCCAGAACGTATCTGAAGGAGTGCAGAAAGGCCAGGAGGCTGTGCACAGCCTCCATAAAGGTTGGCCATAGCAGACAGTCCTGAAGCTGATGACAAGAAGCAGCTTCTCTCTCCCAAAACAAGTGAAGCAGAAGCCCAGCCTGGTCCAGCAGATCCCTGTGTTCTCAGGAGCCCTCCCAGCAGGCACACTTCCCACCTGCAGCCTCGCATCAGGGTGAAATAAAAGGCACTAAACAGCCAGCTAATCTTACATCCAGCATGGGTTAAAGTGCAATGCAGAGCAAACCAGGAGTAAATTAATATTAGCGTGAAGCTTTGGTTGCAAACACAGGAATGTTGACCCTATCATAAATTAGTAAAAACATTTGAAAACATTTCTAAAATACCCACACAGCCCTCTGTAAATTGTGCTCTAAGGTGATAATGTTATGCTCTACAGAGGTCCTTCTTGTGATTCATTTTCTCTTGTGATATAGGAAAAATGATAACCGCTCTTCACAGAGAAAAATTCAGTTCTTCTGACCAAGCACAACAGCTTCAATGCTTATACTGAAAGACTTATTCAAACTTTATCCAAAGTGGAGAGAAATAGACCTTCTAGGTCCTGATATGTATCACCCTAATGGAGCTGTATAAATCAGGTCATATATAACACTCTGTAGAAGTGCTATTAGGTGTAAAAGGAGCCCAGGATGACTCACTGCACTGTGGGCACTGAGTGTTAGAAGACCTGTTTCCTAGAAGGATCCCTGGCTGCCTCCCCTGCTGCCTTGATCAGCAGCCCAGGACAGAAGAAATAATTCTCTTATTATTAAGATTAGGTCCATCTCCCCTTTCAGTTCCTTTAATTTTAATATTTTATATTTAGATCAAATAGCAGTGTCTTATTTTTAAAGGGGGAATTTATATATGATATCAGTGCTCAATAGACAAGTATCCTGAGCTACACCAAGCAAATGTCCTTGAACACAGCTCCCTGTTTGTGAATTCCCAACAGTACTGGAACATGGCAAGGCACGTCTTGTCTGAGCGTCTGGCTTTGGATTTAAACTGCACTAATTGCTTTCACCTCCTCCCAAACATAGATAGATAGATAGGGTACTGTGTTCACTGAAAAAAATGCCATTTCCAGCATGTGGTTGGCATTATGTTTCATAAAATCTGTTTTAAAAATGTATTTCTGACCAGAAACAGAACACCAAAATACTTCAAGCATCTCTCCCTGCCCTCCATATGAATCATTCCTGCACTTAGAGATTGGAAGATATTTTAGATAAATAGGATGAAGAGAAAAGAACTACCAGATCACGATAATTTCGCATATGGATGTTTGTACGTAACTACATTCCTAGTCTGACTTTGTGATGTGAGCAGATCCATTAGCTTCAAAGTGAACTGCACCTGTAACTATATTTACAAGAATATAATATTAATTAAAAATGCACATATGCTATGGGGTGTTCTGCATGAAAAAAGCCTTTCCACCTCTCCAATTTTGTTTTAACAGTTATAAATTATGTGCAAAATAATTAAGAGGTTTGCACTAAAATGGCACTGAAGAAATCTCTTTCATGGCAAGCTAAGGTACTCATAGAGAACGTACTGCAGTTTTGTCTCCAGTAATGGCAGATCACAGGTTTTAAAGAGATCTCTTTCACTTGATCAGGTAATCACATAAATTAGGCCATGTTTGCAGTTCATTGTGAGGCTAATCATGAAAATACATGAACCATGATGGTTTTTTTTCTCTTTTTGAACCTTAATATAAGACCTTGCCACTGACTTTATTTGTAGAAGAAAAAAGCTGTTAGATTATATTATGAGTTATTGCTGTTTATTACTTGTATTACAGTGGCACCAGGCTGCCTCACATTATATGACATTTCCATTATATAATAACACATTACAAACTTCAGGTAGATTACAGTCCAAGGTAGAAAGACAGATCAGGGAATTACTCAGACTTCTTCATTTCCAGTGGAAAGGAAAACAAAAATCCTGATTGATAATACGCACTCAGGAACTGAAGCAATATAACTAATTGTAGGCATAGAAAGAGTCTCCTTCCTGGTCAGAAAACATAGAGGCTCTAGTTTAATATTAAGCACGCATTACTCCTTTTGAATAAACAAGGACATATTTTTTAAGATTAAGCGTGTTCTCCAGGGCTTTCTTAATTGGCAAACAAACGGGCTTGTACACAGTCACGCACAGAGTTCATGACATACAGGATTTCTTAAATCACAGTGAAGTATATCAGCTCTAAGATTTCTCTATCCTCCCTGAAAATAATTGAAAAATAATGTTTTTAGATATTAGAAACTCCTGATAATTTCCATAATAACTAAGCACACGGGTACATGTAACATGGTATCTAACATAATCCCTTCCATTTTTTTTTGCTACCATCAGATAGAAATTGCATTTTCCAGAATCCAATATCCAAAAATATATAGCTGAGCATTACTGAGAGGATGCCTAGAGCTGAGAATCTTACAGCTTGACTGGGACATGAAAGATGTCAGCTAAGGCAGACGGCAACAGATGAAAAGATAGCGTTTGCTGTTAGTTTGATAATAAGAGGGTAAGTACTCCAAAGTTCATTCATAATTCTCCAGTACCTTGCAATAACTAAAAAGGCTTTTCACAGAAACAAAATAACATATTTACATAAAAGTCACAATTTAGTAACCTTCCACAATTTCACTGCCTCCATTTGATTGCATAGGACCATGAAGGGGTTCCTTTGAAATGCTGAGAGATAAGAGACCAAAAAAAGAAAAAAGAAGGACAGAAGTGTAGGAGGGGAAAAAAGGTAAAAGGTTGCTGCTCAGGAACCTAAATTAATACATTATTGATCAAAACTTGAATTAGCAAAGTTCAGTGATTTGGTCACAACCAGCCTGTATTCCTTCCATCAATTCATATACAGTCAATATCCTATTATATTGCTACTTTGAAAAGATGTCTAGAGGAATAATGTTCTTGAACAATGCATTCCAGTTAACATATCTGACTGTAACTAAGGGATTCATTATTTTCCAGTTATCAAAGAAGTAAATAAGACCTATAAAACACACAAATGGCACAGGTACTACTGCGGCAGTTTGGACACTAATATGTAGCTGACGTTGGTGAAATCTGTACCAATTTCTAGCTTGAAGCATGAAAGAATATTACTTTGTTTTTTTAATATATATTACTGGAGTCAATGCTTCCACTTTTTATTGATTCCCAAGGAAATTACTTAAGCCAGAGCTAACATGCTATGTAACTTCATTCACCATATCATGTTGAAATTAACATTAGGCGACTGTAGCTCCATGTAATTAGCTGTGTATCTTAGATGCACAGAAATGTACCCTGCAGTTGATTATACCAATTTTCAGCCAGAAGTGTCTGGCATGTCTACATTTACACAGTGTTCTGTGCACTGATATTGGCTAAGCTCTCTGCATCTGTGGTATTGCCCCTCCGGGGCAGGCAGTGCCAGGGGGGCACAAGCATGCTGCAGGTGAGGTGCACCCCACAGCCCTGCTCAGTTTAATGGGAGCACTCCACATTCGTCACTGGGGCTCAAAGTCCACACAGGATCTATAGGATCACTGCCAGGGGAAGTGACAGTGTACTGAGTGCTTCTGTGATTCAGAGTAGTTTGCCCAATAAGATACAAAACAATGGCCAAAATGAAGGTGTTAGTGATGACACAATGGAGAAAAATGTGTCAGAAAAGGGGACTTTTCAGTTAGAAACCAATTATCGATACTAGTTAAGGATATGTAATATCTATAACATAGAAATAATCTGTATATTATATAGATGGCAGTTAATAGCATAATGCTGAGCGTTAGATGTGTTGTTTGTCTCTTCATTTACAAGAAAAAGATACTTAATCTTTTGATCCCTTATAAAATGCTTATTTGAAGACAGCTGGATTGGGAACAAAGTGGTAGGCAAGCTACTTCATTTTGCATTTTCTATTCTATGTGCAATTAAATAAAAAAGATAGTTGTGCTATTGATTAGCTGTGGAGTTGTGCAACACTTTCTGCTAACTTGCAGGAGATCTGACTGTACAGAGAAATGGAAGTGTTCAGAGACACATATTTCCTTTTCCTTTTCCTTTTCCCTTTTTAAATTTTCCTTTCTTTTTCTTTTTCTTTTTCCTTTCTTATTCTCTTTTTATTTTCCCTCTTTCTTTTTCTCTTTTTATTTTCTTCTTCCTCTTTTTTTTTTTTTTTAAATAGCTAGAAATGCAAGAGACGCTGCGAGACAATGAGGCCAATACCAAACAATAAGGCAGCATTCCCATCCCCAGTGAAGCTTTGCTAGCTAGCCAGACTTAATGTCAAAAGCCCTGTTAGTGTAATGTGACATGTATGAGTGAGCCAAGCAGTCTAACTCTGGACTACTCCCTACCTCCTTCCCCTCTCTCTGCATTTCTCATAAAGAGAAGGAAAAGGAGTGCCTGCCTGGAAGTGCTCCTGAGGCGGGGATGTAATGGGGGTGGGGTTATTATGGAAGGACAGCAGCATCCCGACCCTGATTTCAGCAAGGGGAGAATCTGTGTTCTGATGGCCCATAAGCTTGAACTGTAAATGCTGAGATGGTTGGCTGTGTTACACTAATTGCCATTTAAATTATTTCTTGGCATCTACTACGTGGATGATAACTCTCTGCTGCCAGTGCCAGGCTTTTAAAAGCTGACTTCCCAGCTTCCTTCCGCCACCCTTACACTGTTAGTGGCGAATATGAGTGCTGATGAATATGAAAGTGGAACTTCTGCATGTTGTAGCAATAGCCCATTAGAAATTCAGTTTACAGCCTGACCTCTGTTCTCTAAGGAGGTTCTAAAGAACTTATTACCGGTTTGGTTTTGCTGCTTGCTGGTGCTTGTGAGCATGTATGTACAAGAAATTACATTAAAATGATATATTAATCTAGTAATAGAGTAATCTTCCATCCTGGGAAAGTTCTGCTAAAGAACCACTGGGGTATAAGAAAAAAAATGAATTATAAAGAATAGTACTGAACAGAAAGAGAGGACTATTAAAAATGGAGCATTTTAATTGACCATTCCAGCCTTCTTTAGTTCAAGGGAAAGGCAATAAAAAATATCTATTTCCTAAAATGAAAGCTACGTTATCCATTGCTTTATAGTCATAAATAATTCCTGTATATGTTTCCTTACCTGCTTCCAGTGATAAAACTGTAAGTGTGAATCCTTTGTTTAGTTACAGGGTTTTTTTTAATTAAATGTAATAATTCACATTACAACATGTTCGTTTCTCCTAACATTAGAGCAGTAGCTATGGAATACAAGACTAAGCAGAGGTTAAGCAATTTCCTGTCACACAGTGTATTTTACAGCAGTTGTGAGAGATGCCATGCATAGTTGTTGTGATAGCTTCCTTTTAGACCTCAATCTTATTTGAGGCATCTTTTCTCAAACAGCTGGGCTGTCTTTTACGCAATTTCTTTTTTTCTTTATTTGTAGCGGACCTTCCGAATATTTTAATTATGACCATGAGCCCAGTGAGAAATGGTGTGTTGGATTTTATGTTTATCTGCTACAGTTTGTTACTTGTTGTTCATAACTGAAGTGCTGCTTAGAAAATGAATTGCAAAAGCATAATTTTGGTAGCTGTATTGTTCTACACATGCCCAAGGATACTGCTGGTTTCATCCACACCCCAAAGGACCAAGTTTCACATCCAGCCAGAAGTTTGAATGGAAGTGTTTCTTCCAGATTGTGTGTCTACTGCAAATTTCTTGGTCCAAGGCAGAATGCACAAAATTTTATCAGACAGCTTGCTCTGCAGGCCAGAGAAAATAGTCAGTAAAACTCAGTGTGTGTTTGTAGGGCACACTATAAGATAAGGAAATAGGGCATAGATCCCCATGTTCAGTAGCTTTGCTTTATAACCAAACATATATGCCAAATCACGTGGAAATGTGCAAACTCCTCAAACACTGTATAAGATTTCCTCTAAACTTTTCTGGCAACAGAAGATTTCTGAACTGAAATTATTTTAAAACATTAGAGATCCTTTAAATAAAGGCTGTGAGGCTTCAGAAGTTCAGTCTGGAAGAGTACAATATGTTTTCAGTGTTTCATGTTATTGATAAACTCAAATACCAGGTCGTCACACAATGGGGTATGTAGTGAGTCTCTGAGGCAGTGGAAGGGATGGAAGCAGGATGACAGGAGAAACACAGCAGAGCCATGTGTCTAAGGTTACTGTGGTGAGAATGATGGTAGCTGTTATCATGTCTTATGTAGACAGACTCCAAAGCCTTACTATGTCCAACAGTCCAAATAATCATGTGGGGTGTGATTTACTTAGGCTATCACTCTTATTGCTTCACAGGATGTTTCATCCCAGCTCTTACAACCAGCATCACTCGTATTGCAGGTGGTGCAGCAGTTTGGTTGCCACCAGCAGTGATGCCCCTGTGTATTGATTCGTGTCAAGCCACGTGCATATGTAGAAGCAGTGACCATTTCTCTCCTACTGTGATAACTGGCATCCTTACCCTTCTCAGACACACACCTCCAAAAAGCCGTGCTGTCTGCAGACCTTGCTGCTCCCCTGCACGTGCCCAGCTGCACTCCCTGCCACCAGCTTCTCTACATTTCATCAACCCTCTTCTCCTACCTTATCCTAATTTGCCTCTTTTCCAGTCCTGAGCAGGAAATCAATATTCTGGCACTTCTGGGCTCTGAACACATCACTTGGCAACATTGATCTGGAAACATTTTCTGGGGAAAAAAGGTTTGTATCTCTGTGATTAAAAGCTCTCTTAGGAATGTCTGCTAAGTGTCTAGGCAGAAAGCACTTCAGTGCCTCTAACAGAACCTATAGGACCAGCCTAAAAATGTCAGATGGAAAAGGAAAAGCAATATACACCATTAAAAGTAGACCGTGAATTTGATATCTAGTTTCTATGGGAATTGAGTAATTTTCTTCTTTTTTGGGGTGGACTGATTTACATGTGAAATTTTCCTTTAAGACATTTAAGATTGTGTATTTGAATTAATTTATTTCCAGTGATTTATTTCCAAAGCAAAGTTTCTGTTGGTGTCTAATGTTATTGGTCTTGTAGATGTTTATTGGTGTCTTTAAAGGTGATAAATTAGTACTCCGAACTATTAAGAGAACACTCATTATCTTTGCAGCTTATAAAGGTGAAATATAAAAACACTGATATGCAGAGATGTCCTTCAAACACATTTTTTTGCCTTTATTAAAATACAACTAAAAGGTATTGCATAAAACAATAACCACAAATTTAAATATACACCGTTAATATCTCACCATAACTATTTACACTCTTGCTATGAACATTTCCCCTCCTAGCACAAAATTAGAGCTCTCTGGAATCACTTGAATCTTGATCTCTGAAAACCATTCAGAAACCCAAGGACAAATACGTTGGAGTTATTCTGGTTCTCATTGACAGCTGGAAAAACCCTTCTCTGACCTTTTTAAAGATAATAATGATTATTTCATCTGTTAATGTCAGTGGCAGAAACACAGTGTTATATTCTGTTGCCTTTCAAGGTGTTTGGAATAGTAAATGAGTTACTTTTCTCCAGAGATTTGAAAATAAATGTCCTTTGGAAAGCTGGCAAGATAAAAGAGCTCCAGACAATACCAAATTAAAGCCCAGCATATACAGTTTTTACTTTGCTGATGTGAAACAAATCCTGTACTTCAAAGCATTTAATTTTTCAAAGTCAAATTGAGGATCTAGTTGCATTTTCCTGTACACTTCAACGACTAAACAAGCAGCTCAACTCACTTGCTGCTTTTGAAAATCTCAGTGAAGGACTTTCCCAAGCAGACGTCCAACAATAGAACAAAGAAAGTTTCAGTGTGTCCCCGAGCCATCGAATGGTGTGTCTTTATTACAGGTCCACATTCACCAGTGAAGAGAAAAAGTCTTGCATGTGTCTCTTTGGCACAGCCATCTATTTCTTATCTTTTCATTTTCTGTACTTAAAAGAAAGGAAGTGTTCAAAGCGTACCTTGCTAAAGGGAAGTGTTTCTGGTTACCTAGCTACTGGAAACATGTACTCACCTGTAACAATAAGAAGTACGTATGGACAGAGACATTCTCCTTCAGATGTTTCCAACCTTAGCATCTGTTGGCAGCTGAAAGCTTGTTTTAAAAGTAGTAGAGTTAAAACATGCATTCTCTAATGCATTTGTAGACCTTCCTTTAATTTAAGTTGCCTTTAAAAAATATATACATGTTACATTTGATTTTACGATAAGACCCTACAATGCATTTCAGCTTTCACTCTGTTTACTGTAAGAAAGTGCTGTACTGCACTGGTATTATCAGTCCTTGTAGGATGTATTCTCTCCCTCCACAGGATGACTTACCTCTTCTTTGCTAGAATGTGTTTCTTTAATCCATTACTGAGGATGCGATGTTGCTCTGTTGTTGCTGGCTTATTCTGAGTTTGGTAAACATGAAAAGTGGGCTTTGGCACTTGAAATCTTAAAAGCATTTGTGAGACTGGCCTGCTTACTGTGCTGGACACATAAAAGCTCCTGAGTCTGATTTTTTGCAAGTGTCTATGATCACTATCAGCATTGAATTTCTATCCTCTGTTCAGTGGTTGAATAATTCCAAGATATTGCTTGGTGAGGAAACAATGGTGTTAGGACAATCCTCAGATTGCATAGCAAAGTCAGTGTCCCAGCAGCTGAGAGTCCACGCAAAGACAAAGTACTTTCTTGCCTTTCTGGGAGGCTCTTGTCTGAACTCCATCTTTCACTTGATCTATACACTTATTTTTATTACCATCATTTTCTTTCTTTTACAGTACTATTAATTTTCCACAGACAGCAGTGTTCATTTTATACCTATGTGTATATTATGCCTGCTTTAAAAAATGGCAAAAATAGAAATTTTAAATGTTTTATGAATGCCTGAAGGCCCCCTATTAATATCCACAGTGTGGTATAGAGCAGGGCTGCCAAATAAACTTACACCATTAGCAACTATTGAGTTGTCTTGGCAACAGAAGACGGAACCTCACCCGACAGCAAGACCGTGCTGAATGCCCTAACTGTTTGGGACTGATTACAGTTACTTACCTGCTACAATGTATGAAATGTATGACAGTTTCAGGATGGGATTTTCATTCTGGCTATGTAGAATTTGCAGTCTTCAATCTTTTTGGAATGCTACGTATAAACTAATTGTTTTGCTGGACTCTGGCCATGCTCAGCTCTTTTTTTTCAAGTTTTACCACTGATGGCTCCTCAGAGTTCTACTAGTATAAAACCTCTCAGAGGCCTCCTAGAGCCATTTTCATATTTTGCCCTTTCTATATTTCTAGCCTTTTTCCTTTCTATAGCCTGCAAACGCACACTGCAAATAAAACAGTTCAGCTAAATGTGAAGGGATCAAATACATAGGTTTTTTCCTTGCTTGTCCTTCCCTGTTACGATTATTAAAGCTGCTCCAAGTCAGAGCCTTTAACAGAGTATTTTAAAAAAATATTTGGTGAAGTAGCATGTGAAAACTTATAGGAGAGAGAGATATCTGTCTGTAAGTAGTTTCTTGCAGCAGCACCTCTTTCAAACTGTAATGTTTCACTATCTAAGAGCACTTCTCATCATGTTGTATTGCTCCTTCTTGCAGCTCTTGTTGCAGAGTTATTTTTTTTTTCTTTCCTATGGTCCCAGATGCCCAGTGCTTTATTGAATAAAGAAGCTGATAAGTAAACATAAGTAAGTTATAGAGCTTCTTGAAACAACAGGCCTCCCTTCCTTCTTTCCCTTGAAAAAAAATAATTATTCTTATTTTTTCTTGCTTTTTATCCACTTTTGACAGAGATAAGACTGGTGGCATTCAGATAGCAATGGCAAGGAAAACATACATCTTTCAGAAACATTGGCAATTATCATAACATCAGTCCCTCTCCTGGCATTGTCTAAAAGATTGTAGTCCAGAAGTCAAAATTTAACTCACTCTGAATGCTAACATGAAGGAACAACATATCAGGAGCTCTCTGGTACTTAAGGGTCACTACTCTGAGGTAGAGATCACAGAAATTGTCAAATATGACTATGTCTTTCTTAAAAAGAGAGGATGTGTAGTAAGAATTTTGACAGGTTCTCCAGATTTCATCCCTAAAGAGTTACCAGGTAAAGCTGCTCCTCAGAAATATGAGTTGGTGCTCAGTACTGATATTCCCTGACCATGACAAGGTTTCAGGATTCTTGGAAACACATTTCTGAACAACTGGCCCAACATAAACCCTACTGGAAGTCTGTACTTTTGACAGACCCTAAGAAAGCTTATTCATTTTAAGCCCTAAAGAAGACTAACTTTTCTTTCTGAACAACACCCTGAAGACATCACATCTCGGTGACCATGCTAAATAAATGAGCCGTCTGAAAAAAAATAGTATCTCTTGTGCATATTCCTACTTTCTACATAAATTACATCCTGTGGAAGGAAAAGGTGTTTGAAGAACTGATTCATCAATGTCTTTGATGTCCATGACAACTTCAAATAAAAAAGCTCCAAAGGAGAACTTGATATTCAGTGCTTTACCACTTCTTTTTTCATTCGTTTAAAGAGGTCTCAGTGCAAACACTTTCCAACATTCGATCAAAGCACAGGATAGTCTCTCAAAATGTGTTAGCGTTAGAAGAAAGGGCATTGCCACTCAGATACAGTCTTGCAATCAAAGAGATGAAAATATACAGTAGCTCACCCATTGTAGTACATGTGAAATAAAGAAACTGTTGATTTAGCTTACCCTCTGCAACTTGCTTCCTTTAGGAAACATAGCATGTGTAGAAAAATAGATCTTTTCTTACCTCTAATGAGGACTAAGATTTTTTTGTCATAGTTAAAATGAAAAGCACCAGTCAGTATAGCCTATCCAATCCAGATCTTTCCTCCAGTCTCTTTCTGTTCCTTTCCCTGAGTCTGAGGTCAGAAGTCACTTTTTAATTTGTGGCTGGGGTTTTTTTTCTCCCTATTTATCTGGAACTCCCTTTTTCTTTATTCACTCCGAGACAATAAATCACTTTTTCTCTTAAACTCTCTCCATAAAAATCTTTCTTTTCTCCTTAACTTATAATTGGCTCTCTTGCTGTATAGTGTTCTGTGATACTTATCTAAAAGCAAGTTATATAATGAAGAGCATGGAAAAGACATCCTTACTTCTTAAAAACTTTTCTAAGCCTGTACTTGGCTTGGCAGTGTGTCAGAAAAGTGACTCTTGCGTTTATGTTTCCAAAACAGTGTCAGGAAAAAAATCAGTCATCTCATGTCTGAATTGTTTAAAAAGGATGCTGTGTTCCTAACTCCTATACTATCCACCCATGTCATGAAGGATTGTCATTAGAACAATTCCTATGGAAAAAGACCGAGTCTCTTGTGCTTATTCTTTGAGTTTCACATAACAAACCAATAAATCACTGTTCTGGCAACGGTGTTCATAGGAAGCAAGTGAGCACAGCCAGTCCCATTTGCTGCAGAGATGTTCTTTCCTAAAAGCTGCGTCACATCTTCCTTGGACACTTTGGAGTGCTTATTTGTAGTGTTTCAGGTATGGCTACCTTCCTCTGGGGAGGCCTCCTCTATTATCCCCAGAGGTCTTTTGCTAGGAAACAGGGCCATCCAGCTGCTGCGCTGGGAGCAAAGCCTGTGGAATCTGCTATGAGATTCTTACTGGCATCAGGGGGTTTGGGAACTCACTCGTCATCCGTGCCAGGCCCTGGTTTCCTCACCAAAATGAGTAATCTGTATCACACATTACTTTTTTCATGTACCCTAAGCATGAACTTGGAAGGCTGTACAGGGGTGTGTGGCAGTGGCAGACAGCTCACTTTGGTGGCAAAAGCCCTTGGTCACTCATTTCCACCCACAACTTGTGCCTTTAACAGTGGTGTTGTGACGCAGATAAAGGGATGCTTGTGGTCAAAAAATAATTTTGAAAAAGAAAGGTTTCTGTGTAGCCTGATCAGTTCCCATGGCTATACAAATGCTTTTGCTAGCACAGTGCCAGAAAGCTTGAATGAGTATGAGGGCGAGTGAGGCAGGTGTCAGCCCCTTAAGCCAGGTTAGGCAGTTCTGATGCAGTATGTCCTGCAACACGACATGGTAAGGATCTATAAATTTTTACAGAGAAGAGAACCAGAAATCATTACAGTTCTTTCTTAATTCATGCCTAGGTCATATTTACAGCAAAAAAATTTTCAGAGTTTTCTGGTTTAGTGCATCTACAGACAGCTACTGAAATTGTCAGTGCACTAATTCACTGGTTGTCATCAATCTCTAGCCTACATATCCATCAGTATCCTTCAGATGTACCTATGTGATAAGTATTTATAGCTACCTTTTAGAGCTGTAAAATGGCAATGGTAGAGGACGTGATCCATGGAAAGTATCCAAAAGGATGTTCCAGTCGCACTGCTCTTTGGCGCTCAGTGGGCAGGCGAAGCGTAACGCTGGATCTGTGAAAGGCTACTAATGTTAAGGGGCAGGATCCAGGAGTTTACCAAGGCTGAAGTCAGCTCATAATTATTACTCATACCCACAGTAAGGTGTAAAAGCTGATCTCTCTTACATGAGGGTGAATGAATTTCTTCAGGCAGCAGAGATCATTCCCTTAGCTGCACTGCAGCACACCTTAATAACAATTGTTCTGGCTTGTCTGTTGCCTACTAACAATAAATAGCAATAGCAAATTTTCAGTATGTTTACACAGTCTAAGGTCTGGGGAGGTCAAAACACCTAAAGCTATTATCAAACCCTGAAGCAACACTGTAGATCCTATACATTATTCTAGAAACACTGAAGAAATCCTGAAGATTTTTTCCTTCTTGTTTAACAAAAAAAAAAATTCTAAATAAAATCTTAGCAAATTTTCCATAGAAAATATTTGCATATTTTAATTATGACCCAAGGTTAAGAGGTTGGATTTTGACTAGGAAGACAATACACTTTTAGGGTCCTTGCAGTCCTCATTTTTTACACTCGCATCAAACTCAAAACAGACTACTTTACAGTGGAAAAGACTGCTTCATTCATATGTAATATGTACTAAGGAGAAGCCTTAAGTTCATGTTTCTTATAATGTGTGCATATATTTGATCTAATTTGGTTTTCTATCATCTTCTGCCTTACAATTAATCTACTTTATAACATCAAAGGTCAAAAAGGGCTGTGGTTATTGCCTGTTCATAGTCTAGTCAGAAATGCCTACAACATCAATGAGCTACACTTCACTAGCTTTCACTGTACAAGTCAAATGTTCCCTTGTAATGGACATATTTGGTCTGCAAGGACAGAACATTCTCAGAGTGTAAATGGTTTATTTTTCACCTCATTTGCACCGATTTCTAAGTGGTCACTGTCACTCAGGAACTAGAAAGCTAAACTAAAGAGTGTCAAAACGAGTGAAGATCATACAGTCATTGGTATCCAGGCAATGCCTGAAGACAGGCCATTACAAAATATGATCACTCATAACAGATTCTATGAGGAAAATAGTCAACTTAAAATACTCTAGAAAAAAATATCAAAGCTTGTTAAGAAATTAACTTTCAGTTTATGTTCTTGCATGTCTTTTGATGTCTATGCTCTACTTAAGCCAAAGTGCTGTAAGATAAAAGTGTCACAGAAATACGGTTCTAGACAGTACTGATTCTACTGTTCTAGGTCTGCTTTGTACATTTCTCATCCTGCAAAAGTAGGTAGATCAAGTTGCAGATTCTACATGCATTTGAGAGTGAATGAGTGTGTCCTACATTTTAAAGTATAATAGACGACACAAACACATGATATTTTCCTCACCTGTTAATATATTCTGTGAATTGAACTGTCTGCACAGACCACAGGTTTTTCCTATCTCTGGGAACCAAAGGCATGTTAGCAGTCAATCAAGGTAACGATCTCCACTTCTCCTCTAAAATTATCTCTTTCCCCTCTAGCTCCCCATGGTCATTCAGTCTGAAGCTGAAAAAAAAACCTATAAGTGAGTTCATCTACCTGTTCTAACCAGAACTCTATTCCAAAGTCTCTCTGGGTCCAACAGTCCTTGGGGCAATGGGGTGTCTGGACAAATAAACATGTAAAAACTCTTTGGAAAAGCAAACCAGCCGTTTTGCTACAGCTCTCTTCTCAGCTCTGACCATGGGTGTCTAAATGGGCATATCAGGAATGCAGGAGGTAATTACACACTTGGAGAAGATGCTCAGGGACAGCAGAGCAAGAGCCATTGTCAAGAGGGCATAAACAGTGACACTGTCGAGCTCTTTCCCTAAGGAAATCTTGGCAGGTGCCCATCCTAAATACCCAGGGCCCAAAGGTTCAAGTCATGTCTGACATGCCCTTGCTCATCACTGTCCCCATGGCGTGAAGTAGAACACGGTATGTTTCTGATAAGCATTACTCAGGAAGTGTAAGTGACTGTACAAGGAGCAGTGCAAAGGAGAGATGGGGGATTAGTTGGTAGTGTGGAGTCCATGTATGCGTGTGCATGTGTACATACCATATGGCTGAAATATGAACACTGAAACTGGACATGAAATGCATGTCCAGTGCATGTGTTGTTATTAGCAGTCTCATTAACGACAGAGTCTCACCAAGAGCGGGTACCAGACCTCAGAAAGACCTCAGCTAACAGGAGAGAGGCGAGAAGTCATCTTCCCCGAAATGCAGAAGAGCTAGCCCAGCAGTGAGCTCTGCAACCATCCATCTACTGTCATTCTGCATTGGACAAAGGAACTAGAAAAGAGCAGATAAACCACCCCAAAGCAGTGACTGGGACCAGTTTACCCCTGTGTGCCTAAACAAGCTGCTTTCTCTCCTTCCTCTCTGAAACAGTCCTACAAGTTTTGAAAAAGTCTCCTCATACGTTCAGATCCTACACCAAGGAGTAATGAACAATGACCAACCTCATTTTAGCCATTTCACTTTCTAAAAGGTCTTTCGTCACAGTTTCCATCCATTTGTCCTTCTGAAGAATTTCCATAGGACAAAGTGGGGACTTTTCATCCAGCAGCTCCAGAGTGGGAGGACAGAAGAAAAGTTCATTTCCACAGAGGTCTTAAGATTATTATTGATAATCAGTTAAAAGTCTTTTTCTGCTCTAGACTTCATTATGATCTTGAATATTATATAATATATTCATGTTATAAGAGGGAACACCAATATTTAGCTTCTTCACATAATGTTTGAGAAAGAAAATGTAAAAAGATATATTCCTAGAGCTAAGAAGCCAAGCAAGTACCGTGTATAAAATGAGTATATGGTTTCATGCATTTAGAAAAACAAGAAACAGTGCTGTAAAGAAAAATATATTCTATTTCTGTTGTGTGCATCTTGTTTAATGCTTGTACATAAATACTGAATATGTCCGCTCAAGTTCTCTTTTTTGTTTATCATTACTTTAATCATGTTGCATTTGTACAACTCTTCTCCAGCAAAGGGCTTAATACAGTCAGTTTGAGAAAAGTAATTTCAACATCAGTAGAACATGTTTCTATTATAAGCTTTTTCAACAAAGAACAACATAACATTTGTGAATTGAAAAAAAAAGGCTAATGTTTATTCACTACATGGTATTTGCTGGATGTTCTGGAAATTCAGCAATCGAGTGTCTCCCTAGGAGTATGATAAGCATAATGCCAAAATCATCCCATTGCAGCATTCAGGTTGTTCTTTACAGTAACTCTTTCATTGAAAATTGAATTTCTTCTTATCCCAATGCTTAGGAAAATACACAGAAAAATACCAAAAATGTACAAAAGATACTCTGTGCGCACAGAAAACTGTGCACCAAGATTAGTGTAAACAAGGCAAATATATGATTGTGTGTGTATACATTTATACATATGCATACTTGCATATAGGCACATATGTGTGAGTAAATACAATAGAATTAATGTTTAGTTACAGTTTATTCAAAGAAGCACTTTTATTTATGAAGGTTTGTTATAGTTCTTTATGCAGTCCACATGTTATTGCTGTTTTATATAGTACTTGATGCATTTTTAATGTTAACTTGCTTTGAAGATATTGGCTACAATAATATGCCATTAAAATACACTCGTTTATATGAAAACAGCGTCTCTGTGTGGGGATGTATGTGTGTGCATGTGTGTGCATGTATGAGCCGCTCTTTTGTGACTGCATGTACTGCTTCGTTCTGCTTTGGGTTTGGATTTAGTACAATATTTTAATTGCTTGCAAAACAATGGAACAAGCTTATAAGGGTTATTTTACTGGTTGTCATGGATAGTTCAAGGAAGACAGAAACATCCGGTATCAGGACATTTTTATCTACTATGTTTACCTGTTTCTTGGGGAAAATAAGCCAATATTACACTCAAAATCAACATAAATTTGGAATGAAAAGACACTAGAAATACCAACAATACATTAAATGTCAGGTCTTTGGTTATTGTTTGATGTATTGATTCCATTTGAATTTATTATGTTTCCTTTTGAATTTATTTTCGGTGCAGGATCCGATAGCTAGTATCCATTTCCTAACAATTTTACCCAATGACGTGAATGTTTGTGACTTTCAGATGTGTTTACCATGTATTCAGCAAGCCAAGAATGTGCCCCAGTGCAGACCAGTAAAGACTGGTAAGGATTAGTGTGAAGTTACTATTGAACCTCCAGTGGCAACCTCAAGTTGTTGGTATTTAGTGACATAATCCAGAGCCCTTTGCTGTAGCCATTTCTTGCAGGGCCATTCACTACCCATTTCTGCTTTCACTTGCAGACATTAATGGGTGTCCCGGTGGTTCAATGGCATTTACAAGGCCAAGACATTACTCACATTTAAAAGTATACTTTGTGATTCCTTATTTAGGACTCACATTTTACAAGAAATGAAAAATATGTGAATATGCAGAATCACAGAAAGGTAGGGGTTGGAAGGGACCTCTGGAGATCATCTTGTCCAACCCCCCTGCTTGAGCAGGGACACCTAGAGCAGGGGGCACAGGAACATGTCCAGGTGGGTTTTGAATGTCTCCAGGGAAGGAGGCTCCCCAACCTCCCCAGGCAGCCTGTGCCACTACTCTGGCACCCTCACAGGAAAGGAGTTTTTTCTCATGTTTAGCTGGAACTTCCTGTGTTCCAACTTGTGCCCATTGCCCCTTGTCCTGTCATTGGGCACCACTGAAAAGAGTCCAGCGCCATCCTCTTGACACACACCCTTTAGATATTTATAAGTATTGATGAGATCAAGTATAGATAGATATTTGAATATATCTATCAGTATAGAGCAGTATGATAATGAATATCTAGCTAAAGGTTGGGATTAGTATATCAAGTGATTGTTACTGATCTATTTCATAACCAGATATAAACCCAGATCTAACTTTTTTGTAACAATTTCTTGCAGTTTCTTATAAAATGGTAAATAGTGAAACTACCATGAAACTCTTCTACCATTTCAAATATAAACCAAAAATGCATTAAAAACAAAAAAGTGATGTTTGATATAGTAACAATCTACACTGATGACTCCAATCAAGTAAACGACAAAAAATGTCAATCAGTCAGCACTCCGCAATGCAAGACCAATGTAAATCAGGCATTAACAACAACAAAATATGTGATTAACAAGTGCAGAATTATTATCTTCCAATCAGATAGCCAACAGCTAAGTAATTATTTGCTTTTGTGCAAAATACTTCAACTCTTTCCATAATTAGAATACATTATTTTTCATTTTTAGTAGAGAGTCTGGTCATTGATTTTCTTTTTTTTTCTTTTATTTTTCTTCTTTTTTCTTTTTTAATAACATAAATGGAGTCCTGATAGCCAATTCTAGTTTTCACTCAATGGTGCAAATAATCTTGATCCCAAATGAACAGTTGGGAAAAATATCAATGCTGCCAAAGACAGTAGAAGAAATGCCATTGGCGTTACAAGTCACGTTCTCACACACCACTTTGAAAAGTGTTAAGTGGTGTATAATGTGTCATTATGTTTTATAGGTTCACCTTTTATATGCAACTATATATTTCACACTTTCTGTGTAAGACATTATTCTAAATATATAATTTATTCTTTGGCTTCCAGAATTTCCAGTACAAACAATAAACACTAGTTAATATCTGTACTTCCTCCTAACTTGAACAGCTCAGATTATCAAAGATAGATGACTTGGATTAAAATTATCACACTAATATTCAGAGTTCATCAGAAGAAGTTAAATTAAAAAGTAATATATATTTTGTTTATTTTTTCACTATTTAGAAGTAAAAGAATAAAAAAGCGGGCTAGATATTCTGCTGCTCTGCAGATGTTCTGAGAAATCTTAATATTGAAACCAAAACAAATGATGCACAGTGAATAAAGACATCCACTAATTTTCACGGTATCAAAGTAAAAGCAATAAAAGGAAATAGGTTTGGAAGAAATGAAAGAACAAACCTTTTCATGCAACATGCACATAAACTCTGGAACTTGTTATCATAAATAATAGAAGCTAAAAATGTCTACGAAAAGGCAACTTAGACAAATTCATGGAGGACAGTTCCATTGATACCTGTTTCAGCTGACGATCCAGATGGAAGTTGTTTAAATTGCTGCTTTCTGGACTGTTGAATGGATGTATAAGAGAAAAACACTGAATATATGCTATGGGCTCCATCAGTCTTGCTGAATCTACTTTATGTTCGTAGGACAAAGCTAACATCAAACAATCATTTTCTGTACTTTATAACTAAGACAAGTTATTTAGGGAAAATAAGCCAATTTCTAGAAATGCAGAAAAAGCAAAACTTGAGTTCTTTGGGTGCTTCTGAAGCAGTGCTAAGTAGCATAATTCATGATTTTATAATCCAGGCATAAGCGTCTTCCTGTAATACATGCACAGTGTGTTTGTCTTAGAGGGAGAAAAAGCTGCAGTGATGCGTTCAGATGTACGACGGCAGAGAGATGTACAGCAGTGAGAAAGCTCTGAAAAGATAACAAGTTCTTGATAACTTCTATAATTAAAAGATCATCAAAGTGTTTATGAAATATCCAAGAAGAAAGAAAGAATGTTTGTCAGCTCTAGTGGCTTTTAGCTCATGGAGATTTCAACAGAAAATTTTGCAGTAGAGGGGGGTGTGTGTGTTTATGTGTTTAAGAGAACAATATTGTACAAACCAAGACAAGTGTAGCTTACTCATTATCAGGATAATATGGTGGAAACCAGAAAATAAAAAAGAGTTATCTTTTAAGGGACCTCATAACAGTTCCCCACACACACAGCGCTCAGCCCCAGTTTCTGTATGTCCATCTCTGTGAGCTTGGTGTTAGGAAGCAAAATCCCCACTGAGGACTTCAGTGCAGGTGGACAGCTATACCAGTACTGTGTCAAGCAACTAAGCATCAGTAAAAAAGTGCTACGGAAACATTACGTGTTGCCTCCACTGCATTGAGTTAACACTGCACATCACCATTACGACAGAAGAACAGAGGGACGTTTTAACAAGGTGTGTATCATTCTGGTGGGGTTGTGTAAGGGACTAGAAACTTGTCTCAACATTGTCGGCAAGAATGGCTTGACTACCAAGGCTTCACCACAACGGCAACTGAGGAAGTTCTACCCAACAGGCTATATCTTGTTGTCTCAGAGCACATAGGCCCAGTCCTCTGCACATGTGCCTGGCCCGAGGGTCATTTTACAACATATGGAAGGGGGCTCGGACCCCCTGGAACCCTCTGGAACCGTCGAGCACCCTCTAGTGACGATACTGCGCGTGCGCCCCACTGCCGAGTGGGAGGTGGGGCCATGCAAACAGAACAATGCTATAAAAGGCAGAATCAGCAGAGACCAGTTGTAACGTTCCCCCACCGGACTGAAGATACATCGGACTGATGGGATGCCGCAGATCCGTGGTGGTAGCTATTATAACTCTCTGTCTCTCTTTTTCCTTTTTTTTCCTCTTTCTCTCCTTTTCTCTTGCGTACTTGTTGGCGGCCAAATAAAGTGACTTGGCACTTGACTCTGTTTTGAGTCTTAATTCTGTTCCCGAGAATACAACAAACCTGGTCACGATAACACATCCAATTGACCATCACTCAGAAGTTAAGCCCAGCCGCCCCTAGCCACCCAGAATTATCTGAGGTTGGTTAGAAAGCAAGGGGGCTCAACTTCTGCCAAATTGTGCAACCCAACAGTGGATCGTGACAAGTTGGATGAATATTCCCAGGAGGAGTGGTGCCTCATTCCTGAGCGTCTCCTCAGCTCACAAAACGAAGTATTGTGTCAGGAATGGCACTGACAGGCAAACAGGCACAAAATGAACTGAATTCAGCCTCTTGCTTTGAGACACAGAGTGAAATTATGATTTCCAAACCTCATCAGCACAAAGCACATCTTCGGCCAGTGGAGAAAATAAAACAGATGAGATGGATTTCTCAACATCAAAACCAGCTCTGAGCCTAAAATATCGTAAAGGTGACTTTTTTTATTATGGTTTCCACATCAGAAGGAATTATTTTGTGGGATGGATACTACTATCAAAAATATGTTAAAGTCTTTGCTGAAGACTTTCCTTTTTCCATTCACTAACAATATGTCAATAAAAATGTACAGCACAACAAAATGTAGATGGGAGCCAGTTCAAGATTAAAATATATAGCAAGATAAAACAAGAATTGATCGGAGACACAAAATACAGAGGACAGTGTGAATCATTCCAAGTTTAAAAATACATCTGTCTTCAGTGTCTGTCTCCTCTTTTTCACATCATTAGAGACTAGAAAGGAAAATAAAAGAGACTTGTATGGCATTAAAATCTCTTCTTGTTATATTTCCAAACTCCTCTCAAATATTCTTAAAAATGCTTGACCTGATACTGTTTGACACTGTTTCAATCAATGGCCAAAGTCCATCCGAATGATGCAAGTGGACAAAAGAGAGGAAACGCTCTTAAGAAAAACATTGCTCTGAATAAGCCCAGTTCAGAAAAGGAAGTTACATGAGTTGATGTCTTTGCAAGTGGAAAAACATCCAAACCTCTGCAACTTTGTAAACTTCTTTCAGGATGTCTTACTCAAAAGATTGGAGTCTGGGGCTAACTGAACTTTGCATGGGGGAGTGCTGCAGGTATTCATAGTTTAGCTGCTTTTTTTATGGTTTCCTGTTCTACTTTTTTTTTTTTTTTTTTTTTTGCTACCTTTTAATGCAAGTTGAACACGTTTGCTTTACAAAAAAAAAAAACAACACCAATTCTGTCAATTTAGTTTCACAGATGTTTCCATTTACAAGCAGAAGCCCTTGACGGTGCTGAAAGTTACCCAGTACTGTTGTAATTTGCATAACATTAGCCATGATGTTTTTATTTTGAAAAGTTGAAATGTTTGTAGCTCATCATAACCCAGTCCTAATGACGTTCAGTACATCTGCTTAAAAAGTTGTGTCTAGGCAAAGCACTACACCACAAACATTTTTAATGACTTTTACTGACTTTCAAGTTTTTCAGTTCAGATATACTTAAAGACTCTGCTTTATGTAGACACAAAACAAATTGGGAAATAACATCTGAGTAACGAAGTTGGGTTGTATGCTGTATACTACATCTGTATTCTTGCATCTGTCGCAAGAGCTTCATGTAGCATTATGCAGACACCTCACGGTTTTTGTTTGGGTACACGCATAAAATTAATGTCTCTTTTTGTAGATGGCATCGTGAGTTAAACAGGTGTAACAGAAAATTAAAATAGGAAGGAGTAGAAACAATGATGGCAAGTAAAAGACATCAGAAAAGGAATAATTTCTTCAACTTTCTATTCTTTCTGTTTCCATCCCTTAACGTCTCTGCAAAAAGGTGACTACTCTCGATCCAATATTAAACCAAATCCTAGTTAAAAGCAACAAGAAGAAAAGAGTAAACCATATTTCAGAGATGTGATTTTGTTAGCAGAGACTGAATATAAAGTTCACCTGCAGCTTCCTCCCCTGGCTTGGTTGCTCCTCTGCTTTCTAATTTGGGACCTCTCAAAAGAAACTTAAATCCTCTGTATCTGTCAAGGTGCATCAACCTCCCTTTTAACTAAGCAAAAAGCAAGCAATCCATTTCTGTGAACAAGAAGGAAGTTCAACACTTGATATGATACTGGGGTTTTCCTGACAAACATCTTTGTACACTTGCCTTCAAAACCCTGATCAAATTCACCCCATCTTCATTTCTGGTCTCCTTTCTTCCAATTTTTCATTTTTCCCAGTCCACTTTTTTAATTGTTCTCTTCATCTCCTTGCCCTGCACTTGACATGGCACCTTCTTTAGTGCTTCTTCCTACACTTAAAACAGCCTTTCATTTCTCACTTGCCAATCTCCTCAACTCACCTCCAAGTTCCTACTTGAAACACACAGCACCAGCCTTTGTAGTACATTACTGTGTCCAGTTGCATTTGGTTATGAGCTCCTAAAGCAGAAAACTACTCTGTGCTTTCAATATGCACACTTGAAGTGCTATACAAGTAAAATTCAAAATGCAAAATAAGCATATCTATCTCCTTAAAAAGCCACGCTTCTATGTATGTTTAAAAGGAGACAGTAATCAGAAGGGCATCAGTGTAGTGTCTGTGCACACATTTTTATGCTCATGATGAAATGATTAGATAAATAACAGATGATTGATCCAATCTAAGTTTGAATAATTGTTTTCAAAATTTAAATTCACTCCCATTAACCCAGAAGAATTTCATTCACAGCTCCCCTCAAATGAGGAGTGAATACAAAAATGTACTAGTCCCACTTTTTATTATATCAGCTATATATTTTAATATTTTCTAGATTTTCAGGCTCTCCATGCTAGTAAAAGTATAAGCAGAGCTATACAAAAAACAGCTCTCTCTTTTTTAATGATGGCATTTGCTCGCAGCTAGATACCAATTAGCCAGTCCCCGAACATTCAAACTCCAACTAACTGTCAAGGAAGTGCTGTCTGACCGTCAGGCAGTCTAAAATGAAGATGTACCTGTAAGATCCGAGGCAATACTGAACACATAACCCAACAGTTTTCAACTATTCCTCAGTACATGCTTACTAACAGCATGCTGATAACAGAATGTGAGTTTGTAGGCAGTTGAATAAGGGACGTACTATATGGGAAACTAAAAACTGTTGGAAAAAGACAATTAAAAAGAAATTGATTAGGTGGTATTGTTGCTGGTTTAATGCATCTACTACAGAAAATTTTGCTAGGGGAGGTGGTTGAAGGGTAAATATTGAAGTAACCAAGTGAAAGAAAAAGTGCTTGACCAGAACAGCTGATGTTAAGGAGCTGCTTTCCATGTTACCCCATGAGAGGCAGTCTGCCGAGCAAGGACATACAACACTTTTTGGTATGCAGATGTTAATGCACTGCTCAGCAGGACCATGTCACTCATGCTAATATTCACTTTGAATCCAGTTGCAACACTGTGTGGCTGCGGCTAATTAAGGCCTTTAGCAGCTTTTAAGAGTAAATGTTGTCCCAAGGCCAGTACGTGAAAGAAGATTAAATTGGCCCTTTTTACAGATGTAACCACTTTATTACAGATATCGTATTGTCCAGTGGTTGGATGTTGTAAAGTCTGGAGGATAAAAAAATCTGCTTTTTTGCCTACTGATGCGTTTTTATATCCTGCTTGGTAGATAAGAGTTATTGTGTGAAACATGAGATGCACAAACAATAACAGTGCCTAATAATGTTGGCTATGATGAGAAAAATAGGTAGCTCAGTGAGTAGCTTCATTTCCTATGGATCTGTATTATATTTTTCTGAAGACACAAGGCTTCTATAATCTTTCTCTAACTTGAATTAATTCACTCTTCCTCAATAACAGTACTAATAGGTTCTGGCTACTCTATTTTCATTAAGCTAATAGGAATTTGATATGCTTGAAAATGCTCTCTCTTTGCCAAATTTAACTGAAATTATCCAAGTAGTTCAAAAGTTATTAGGGCAGAACACACAATATGCAAATGCCAAAAAAATAAAAGTCCACAGTCACAGCAAGTTAAGTATTCTGGAAAAACTATTTAGTGATCAGTATCAACAAAATGGAAAATCATAACTTCTCTGCATATATCATAATCAGTTGAGGAGACTGAAAATTAGCAGCACAGAAAAATAAAAGCTAACAACGGTGCCATAGTATTGGCAATTAAAAAAAAAAAGAAAAGTAGATGTCCAAGCCGAGGGACATTAGGAGGAACACAATGGCTACACAGTCATGGAGCAAGCACCCAACCATGTCAAATAAGAAATCAACTAAAATTTAAAATATTCTAAAAATTAAGCCTGGGACTTTTTAGGAGGAATGTTATTTGTAAATGAATGCAAAACCTATGATCCAGATAAGGTGCTCAGTTAACCAAGCTGACCACACAGTTGTGCCTAGGAAAGATACCTGGTTGTCCATGGACCACTTTTCAGAGAGGTTTGTTTTTCACACAGACCCATTCAGTATTGCCTAGCTGCTGACTGGGGACCTTTTTGTAAGAAAGACGGGGAGAAAGGAATGGTGGGTTAGTACACATTTGAAAATTAGATCAGACAACTGTGCAAACCTCCTGGGTATGTGGGTTCGGGATTTTTTTAAGTCAAGTTGGGTTTCAAATCACAGATTTCACTCTGAGAAAACAGAGTTTAGTGTGTGAAGATTAATTTCTTTCCATTCCGCTGTATCTGCCAGCATCAGCACTAAAGAAAAGCAAAGGAAAGATAAAGAAGCAACAGATGGGAGTGAGAGAATAGAAGGGTCATTTTTTGTCTGAGGGTTTCATTCTTGTGTTTTTTTCTTGTGTTTACTTTGAGCAGGGAAGAAGTTTATTCTGCTGAGCAGCATGACCCATAACACTGGGTCCAAGGCATGGTGTCTCTGCCATCCCTTTGTCCCTACTGGCACAGGGTCTCATGCATCCGCACTCCCATGGATATCTTTCAATAAGTCAATAACGAAACATATTTATTTCCTCCCATGCTGAAACACTAACAGCCCAAGGGATAATCTACTCACATAATAGAGCTTTAATTGCCCAGATGTGTGCAAATTTAAAAAAAAAAAAAAAAAAAAGGAAAAAGCACAACCACTAGGAAGGGGGCTACAAATATTACTAACTTTTAGAAGTCCTATCGCTTTTACTAATCATAGTATAGGGCTCTTGCCAAGAATCTAAAAGGGGCGGGAGGGAACAGGAAAGGCCAGATTCTCCACTGATGTAGATTTTCTCCATATTCCTTATTTCTTCCTCCATTCAGTCTCCATTCTCTCTTCCTCAGGCTTGGCATTTCTGCTTTCATAATTAGTCCTTTCCATTTAGTGAAAGCTTTGTCTCTCCCAGTTTTTTTCACAGTGCATTGAACTGCACTACAGCAATACTTTAGAGATTATTAAGATTAATAATCTTAGTTTTGTGAAGATTAAACATCAAGAAAGGTTAAATAAGTAAGAAGGCTGTGCTGACTGATAGTACTTGCGTAAGCAACGTGACCCAGATATGGGAGAAGACCCAATACACTGAGTCTAACCAAGGAAGTAAAATAGCACCCTACCATCCACCTTTTGTGCTTGCTCTAAATTTTTCATATATGAAGTGTGGGGAAGTTCTAGATCTATCAAAATAACTTCAATCCACCAGGAGCCAAGTTTTTTTCCAAAACTGGGTCTTGTCAAAAATGGTGAAAAGTTACCTGCTGGTCTTTAGTCTGTTGGTAGTGATCCAGATTGCGGGAGCTGAATAGCACTGGAACCTGATCAGCAGGATGCCTGATACTTTATGAATTCATTTGGCTTCTTTCCTGTCAGGCTGGCACCAGCTTTTATTTTAAACAGAATTCTCCCTAACAGGAGAAGATACCAAGGGAAATATCAGGTAATTAAAGATAAAAAATACAGATCTGTTGATCTGCTCACTATATTACTTATATTAGCAGACAACTTGTCCAAGCCTGCACAGCAGCTTGAAGCTGAGGGAGAAACTTCTAGTAAGTTAGCATAAACCCCGGAAACTGTGTTGCGTAGGTGAATGCAGTGCCAGCAACACAGAAGGTGTAGCTGAGCAGTTCCTGCCCTTCTCTCCCCAGCCTCCTGAGGGAATTTTTGGCTCCAGCCTTCCCTGTCAAAACAATGGAAAACCCACAATAGCATTTGCCTCTTGTTCAAACCCACCTACCATGTCTCACAGAAAGTCATGTTGGAGATGGGCTGTTTACAGACACTGTGGGAAATCAAGTTCCCCATTCCCATCCATTTTTAACCCATAAACATAGAATTAAAACCTTTCTGAATTTGAATTGTTCCTTTTGCTTGCTGAACTTCAGGGGAGGCAGATTTATCTTCTGTGCTTCACAGTAAGGCACCAAGCCTCTCAATGCAGCTGAACTTCCATAGTCTCATAATGCAATTCCTCAGGACAAACCCTGACTGCGAAGCCAGTCTGCCCACACCACAGCCAGGTCTGATAAACCACATGCACGTACCTTGTAAATCCCACCTCTCCAGATTATGTACAAAGACTTTCACTGCTCTGCTGGTGGCCATCTCAGCCAAGGAGCTGCTGTTTAGATAGGAGTCCACATGAGAGAAAAGATGACTAAGGAAAGATTTATGCAGCTCAGTAAAGAGCTTAGCAAGGTGACTTATAAGAAAAGAGAGCAGCTTAGAGAAAATTAAAAATGGGAAGCAGAATTGAAAAGGTATACAAAGATAGAAGCTAAACCCATGTAAAAACCTGATAAGGAACTAAGGTAGAAAAAGTGCACAAATACAGCAAAGGAAATACAAAAGGCAAGCTACTAGTAGCATGTTAGCAGCATAAGTAGCAAAGGTTCAGGCCCACATCAGTGAGGATGGGGGGCCAAGAGGTCATGAAAAACACATTAATGACAGAGATAAGGTTGATATCACTGTAAGCCTGGGATCATTTCTTTGTTTCATACTTCACAGAAGAAGCTGAGGGGGTCGTGACTCAGGGACAGATTACTAGAGGGGCTGGTGGCAGGGACAGGGAGTAAAATGAAGAGGTAGTGTTAAAAGGCTTTGAAATTACTCCTGAGTAGATAAGCTGTCAAAGAAAGAATTAAAATTCACCTGGTGCCAATGGATTTACCACAGAATCGTTAAGTGGAAGCAGCAAGGTAAAATAGTAAGGAGTCTTTGGAAAATATAATTAAATGTTCAATATGGGCCTGCAAAGGAGGAGAAAGTATATAATCCAGGAGGATTCAGGAAGCTACATAACCATAACTTCCTTTGGTTATTGCTAACACTGGCTAGGTTTGGAGTCAATAGATTTAGCCCATTTATAGTGTAAACTGGTACGAGGTCACTAAACTAGTCTGATGGCATTAGTATTATAAAGAAATTATATCCACTTGTAGAAGTGCAAAATATTAGAGTAAAAGGTTTTTCTTAAATATTTTGACATTGCGGTCAAAAATAATACATGTGTGGATTTTTTTAAAAAAGGTCTAAGTATCAGAAATCTATAGTGGCAATGTCAGACCAGTGTGAAGTGTTTCTGAAAATCTTACTCTTCATACATATTAATGAGGAATGCCTTTAGATCACAAAACAAAACTCAGAAAAATATGTGGCAGAACTCCCTCTTATTTAGGGTGAAATGGGAAAAAATCAGCTTAAAAAAATTAGCCCATAAGTATAAATAGACTGAACTTTAACTTTCCAGAAACAAACAAGCAAAAACCCGCAAAGAAACCTAAATGCCTTTTTTTAAAAATCACCAGTAGAAAACATAGAAGTAAAATGAGAAATGTCAACAGTTGTTTTCATATAGACTGTTTGCCATGTGCTACAGCATATCAAGATGGATGTAGAGATGAGTGAAGGAAGTCAACATTTACTGTGGTCCAAATGTATCTTGAGTTTTTCTGAGGCCTTTAGGGCTAATGTTCTGATACAGAGAATCCATATTCAGACTCTGCCAAGTGAAGGTTTTGGTGGTAAAATTTTTGTATTGTGAGAAAAGAAACACAATAATGCAAATGCACTTATCGTTAGACCTGCAGGTACATTTAAATATTCCTAGCGTATATTAATATTTCTATCATCCCTTGCAGGTTCTCATATAGCTTAACAAATGGAACAAATTTATAAAGCTACACTTGAAAGTAATAATAATTTTCTCTTTAGAAAAATAACAGAAACCGAATGGGCAGGGATATTTTGTGTGACAAATATAAAGAAGGAAAATTTCCTCCAAGTCTCAAATGTGAGATTATTTCAGGAAAAGAAGACTGTTATTAGGTACAGACTGAAGTTCAAAGACTTTGAATCTATTCTCAGCTCTACTTTGACTCAGGGTATGACCTCTGAAAAATGTTTTAAAGGGAGCCTGTAAAGCAGAAGGAAAGGGATCATTGATACTGCGATGAACAACAGATTGGCACTCCACCTGACATAGGAATGGCCATCCTGGGCCATCTGGCCCAGTATCTTTTCTTTTAAGTGGCCCTACAGAAGAATCAGTGGGTGCCTCAAGAAGGGCGAAAGAGCATGTTAAGTATATAGTGCACTTCTCTTTGAATCCTCTACAGCTTCCTGAAATCTGCGGTTTAGGGATTTCCTACACCTACTATATTGGACTGCATCCCATGGGAAAACAACAGTTATATGCAAATAACAGTGGTACAAAAATCAACCTGCTAAGTGTACTTAGAGGTCTGTGGGAATAAATTTCCCCTGCTGAGAAGCTGGCTTTAAGCTAACTCGTTTAAGGTTAGTTCAGGTTAGTTCCATTAAATTACACTGCATCCTATATACATGCAGAAAACATGGCAAAAGATACACTGAGGCATTGGAAACTGTTTTGCCGGATGTAGAGGCTGAAGAGGGATTCTAAGTGCAGCCTTTATCAGATTCAAACAACATGCATGGGAGCAGGTTGTATATGCAAGGCTTAATGAGACTTTAGTTTCTGACTAGAGGCTAATCCTTCACTGAGAGGTCCCAATCCAGCAGAATCTTATTGCTGCACACTCCATAATTTGGTATGCAGTGGCCCTGCCCCTATCGCTCCTTGCTGCACCTTCTCACTCCATCACACCATCTGTGCCAAGTGGCATGGACCGGTTCAGACAACAACCTCTCACTGCTCTGCTCAGTGCTGCTTGAAGGGCATCCTCTCCATTGGGGGCTGGCATTTTTAGAGTGGTTGTACGTTATATTGGCTTCTAACTGAAGAAAAGTGGTCAGACAAACACAGATGTCTTGTTCAATACAATTAAAAGAGCAAGGGATCTTGGGTTCTGTTTTGTGATAAGATAAAGTTGCTAGTACAGTGGTATCCAGACAGGCACACCCATCTGCTGCCCTCTGGGTACTGGAGTTAGTAACAGAAATAAATTGTCAGGTATAGCCTGATGTTATTAATTGCAAGATTTTGTGAGCCATTGGCTGAGGCAAAGGGACATAAAGCGCACAGAGTTGGGGAGATTTTAATAACTAATATAAAAAGTGTAAATTACATGTTGTGATCCTCAGGATCTTGAGAGGACAAAAAATAAAAGGAAACCTAGTACGCTCCTCACCTTGCAGTATTGGTGTCAGTGAGAAAAACATATCTCAAAACAAATTCTATCCACTTCTGAATCACAGAAAAACAACACTACAGAAACCCACAGCGTCTTTTTCATTTGAACAATTTATTGGACCTCACAGAAGTGCACTTATGTTACTTTCTGTGAAGGAAGCCACTATACCACAAAGGAACTTACACCTTCTCCCATTGGTAATTAGCAGTGAAAATCATTGGCTTGGAGAATCGTTCACAGAAGAGTAAGCTAAAGTCCATTTCTCACTCATCCCTGGTTATTAATGGCAATTTTAGCAAAATGTATGGAGAGTATATCTGATCTCTGCTGTCGCAAACCAGACAGATTTTAACTCAATTACTCCCCTCTCACCTTATCTGAATGCATTTATTTTCCTGTATGAAATTAGATCAGCCGTTATCTCTGAACACACACCCTCTGAATTGTGGATGGAAATATCCACAAGGAAAAGCAGATGCTCTTGTGATTGACAGAAAACCCTGAAACACTGTCTGTTCCACAGAAACAAAGCCAGAGTTGTCATAGGGATGATTTACTAGGCTATATTTCACTGGCAGAGAGAGATTTTTGTATGACTAAGGGTCTGGTCTTATTGCAGAATAAGTAAATATACTTGCCTCAAATTCAATCTAATCTAATTTGCTGCAGAAAATTAGAAATATTAGTATAGCAACTATTAAATCAAGTGATTTAAACACAGTGTAAGATCGAATGAAAAAGTATTGCTGCCATTTCATAGTAGGAAATCCCATACTGCATGTTTTGGATAAAATCAGTGAGAGAAATAAAACTAAATAACACCTAGATGACTACAACCACTGGAGAGATGATATTTTGCTGTATGTAGAGATTATTCTAAATCCTGTATTCCTCTATTCTTATATCTCCTCTCTACCATTTATTCATAACTCTTAATATCAGTGATGCAAAGTAAAGCAGTAAAAACAGAAAAGGCTGCCATTTTCCAGGATTTTGGTTTCAGTTTTCTTAAAAAGACAAATAAAAGACCCTGCAGGCTTTAGGAAACTATGGACGCTTTTTTGATAAATCAATAGGATTTTGTTCCTAGCTGTAGTGAGTACTAATGAAACTCTTGTCTTTTAATACTGGCCTGTGGGACATCATTTTGTCTGTGATAGTAACGCCCGAAGAAGAGGGGCTGATCATGTGTGGTGAATTCCCAGTTACTTGCAGCCTGCTGGACCTGAAAGGTCAAATTTCTTATCAGTTCATTAGCAGTTCTGTGCAAAGAGAGATCTTTGCACTTGTTACAGCGAGTTAAAATTAATAGGAAAGTCTTGGAGTACTTAGACATCTTCCTTTGGAGACTTGCTTCTTCCCCAAGGAAGCTTACAAGGGCAGAAGTGGTACCAGAAATATGAGAGACCAAGACCTCAGAAGGGTTTGAGCAGCAGAGGATGAAAAGTCAGCAGTAGCAAAAGAAGAACCTAAGCAGGCAGGAGAAAGGAAAGGGAAGTGTAAGATTTGGATTTGGATTCATTCTCTCTCTCATCTCCCCAAAACAGTCAGCTGAAAGCAACAGGTCTCCACAAAATCTTTTTGCTTCAGCAAAAGAGCCTATTTCCAGAAAAGGTAATTTAATCACTGGATTTACACCATCCTTCATATTAAGTGTAAGTACTCCAAATGACAGCAAGTGCTATCGCTTCCTGCAATGGCAGCTGCTTGAGAACTAGGTATACTCTATTTCTCTGTTCTGAAATGGGAAGTTTTGTGGCCCCTTCAGCCTCAGTCTACAACACACAAATGAGTACATGACATTTTCTTTTTTTGCTTGGGTAGCACAAGGACATCACAATGGTGTCTATGCTAGTAAATATGCAAGGTATATCACTGAATTGTTCCTTCCAGAAATATAAGCTGTTATGAAGGGGATAAAGAACTTCATGGAATTATATATTTGAAACAGCTATGTGTGCTGCCATGGAAAACAAAGAATGAATTGAGGAAAAGTGATGGGCGAATTTTAGTGAGCTGGAAGATGGTTAAAATGGGAACAGAAATCTATGTATAATGGTTGGTTACAAAAGCCCCAAGGACTGGGGAGGTCCATCAGGAACCTGCTTTAGCATTTATTTTTTTCAAATCCAAAGCTCTCAGAAGTGTTCTCTCACAGGTGGTCATGATGCCTCTTCCAAGGCAGAAAGTTTCCATGCAATGCATGAAGTCTGCACAACCATCTTTCCTTTTATTTAGAGATCTTTCAGTGTGTGTGCCAAATAAAATGCCAATGTGCTTCTTTTCAGTCATTTGCCTATCCACCTTTGATCCATCCATGTGAAAGCAGGCAGGACATCTCCAACTCTGTTTTTTATGAAGGCAAAACCAAATTTTCAGCAAATCTTTAAATAAAACCTTGTCAAAGTGTGGCAGCAGGAGTTTCTTGGAAATCACCTGCAAAGTTTGAAGCAAAATAATTGCTTGATCATACAGCAAACTCTGTATTATGTAGAGAGTAGCATTTTCATTACACTGGATTATTCTCAAAAGCCTTTTCATTAAATGACTTCACAGATTTGATCATTTGTATAAATGTATCCAAAGCTGCCTGGGGTGAGCTAGCTCAGCTTGCAGTCCCACAATGAGAATTGAATATCATATCATGGAAAAGGAACAGAAGAGCAGCTTTAGGAGATAAGCTTCCTTCCAAGGGTCACATTTGGGAAGCAGTAGCTCTCCCAAAGATTCTTCTGTCCCTCAGGAGTGATTTACTATGCACCAAGTGCTAGAAGGAAAAAGTCAGATTTCTACAGAAGGCTGAATTCCATTGCAGAAAAATAAAACAAATTTGAAATACAGGAAAATACACAATGGTGATACAGTCATTACGTAGTAGTACAGTTCTAGTTAAATCAATAAACCCTGCCTGGCCATATACATTGTAATAATTCTCACCACTATTATGATAAATAATACAACCTGTACATTTACACACTAGTGTAATCCACTTGGCAGGTGATTGGAGACCAATATACTCAAGGTATTTAAATGATCTAATGTTCTCAAGTTTCGTGTAAGAATTAATGACAAGAACCATGAGGCTGAGAAAAACATATACTGTGTGCGTAGATATTTTATCATTTCATATACAAATGCTCTTTTTTTGAGATTAACTGATGAAGTCGATTTTATTTTGAAGGCCTAGTGAAAGTGAAAAGCATAGGCAGAAAATAAATTTTTTATGTTCTTGACCACATGGGAATTATTAAAATTAACACAGAGTGTTAAAAAAACCAAACAGTTGCCATCACCTTACAGGCACTGGATAGAAGATACAACAGCATGCAAAGTGCTTCTTTCATTGTAACTCCAACATCTTGTCAGGAACCATTTAGTCAAGTCAAAATGCTGAGTTGTGTTTGGTTGGATTCATCAAATAAATGGAGCTGTGGATATAGTGTTTTCTTTTAGCAAGCAGAACTCATTAATTTAATTCTGTAAAAACTCTGCAGGGAAATCCAGGAAATTACATTGTGGGGACAAAACGTATTTTAACTGATGAGGTATAAAGACTGATAGTCAAATGACTGATAGTACAATTGTTGAACAGTTGCAACAAAGCCTGGTCTAGCAGTAATCAAGAACATTTGTCTTGATAAGCATGAGAAGTGAAAACAAGAAATGGTACTATTCAAGGATTTCTTAAGAATTTAGCAAAGGGAAAAGAACTTACTTCTAAGACAGTGATTTGCGTCGTAAAAAAATTCAGACATCTCTGGCAAGTCTTGCAAAATGAGTGAGGGAAGTATTTATAACTCTTCTAACTTCAGAAAGAGGAGATAGAAAATAGATTTGAAATTTAAAAAAAAAAAAATCAGGAGTAAAAACCTCTGTAAAACAATGATACGCCACTTCCTGTTCCCAGATTTTTAAAAAATTTCATCTTTCTTCACACCTCTAGGCTATTAGTACAGGCTACTTACTGTCCACTGTTGTTTTCAAGTGACAGTCTAAGCTGCTTTCATTTTTATCCTGCATTGTTATCCTATCCATAAAAAACAAAGGGAAAGACATTATTCTTACTTAATTAATATTTTTAACAATAAGAATAATTCAGGATGTCAGTAATTGGGAATATCAGAAATTATTTTGCTGTAATTTAATCTCTTCGATTCCTTATAGAGCCTTCCTAAAACAACTACATTTTCTAGCCATCTTTTGGAAACACATTAAGCCAGATAAACATTGTAGATCTTTCTTCCATCTTCATCACATAAATAAAATCATGTGGTATGTGCTGTTCTTTCATATATAAAGACATTTTCATACAAAATTCTACAGTGTTATTTGTGATGGCTGTTAAAAGGAAGGGCACAAAAGTATATATTCCTTTTAAAAAAGAAACTAGCAAAGGTTGTGGCTTTAATTTGTACTTAGTCTACATGGTATTTTATTCCTCAGCCTTGGGCCAGTCCTTCAACCATCCGGTTTTAAATTATCTCCAAAGTTTACATTAACTTCACTTCTGTTTTGGCATATCTACAGACCTTGTGTCTACAGTGTATTCATTCTTAAAAAAAAAACAAAACTGGTGAGATTTGAGAAAGAGGAAGATGATTGGTCAGTATCTGAAATGATTATAAAGGAGAAAGTATTTATTTCTCAAATTGTCTGAAGTTGTTTAGTTGTGAAAGCCTTCTCGCTTACCTGGCAAATACAGCAGGGGAAACCTGACCGTAGGAGGGCCAGGCCAAGGGGGAGCTGAGCGAGGGGGAGCCACCCCTGCTCACAGCAGGGACCTCCCTGATGATCCTGAGAGCTGGCACTGGCCATGCGAAATGTCCTCCAAGGGTCTTTCCCATCAGCAAGCATAACTGGATGGACAAACATCATCTGGGATGAGGGGCAAAAAAAGACAAGAATGCAATACCAGATAATCGGTATTCAAAATAACAAAAGTACCTGTAAGGTTCCAGACTGCCAGTCCCTTGACACCAAAGAGAGACAACTGTAAGTGCCCTGCCTGTTTGTGCATGCTGACCCTTTGAAAAATAAGGCCCCCTTCAAAAGCAAGCATGGCTCGCTGCTCCTCTTTCCCCCACACTTCTTGCACGTGCTTTTGGCCCTCCATTTTGCCCAAGTTTTTGAGAAGCTGTGCCTTGGCTGTGTTTAATTGGCACTGACTTCATGACAGAAAACATGCCACAAGGTCTTGAGCCCTTAAGACTGTCAGAATATTCTGGTGTATTATACGGACTGGATTGAGTTGCAAACAATTTTTGTAACCGGGCATTGTCTTTCAAGGCCTACTTTCTCCTCAGAATTTCTGAAGTTTAAAAAGGGGCTTTCTGAAGCTTCTTTTTGAGCATCTACAAGGGGAACATCTTTGAGAAGGACTACAGCGAGTTATCTATCAACTTCACCTGTAATATGAAGCTTTGATATATCATAGCCCATGAACTTGGGACTTTTTATTCTCTTTTTTTTCCAGCAGCACAAGCTTATTTGGAAATAATTTTGCATGTCATGAAAGCTTAGCAGACAAGTGACAGCACTGCTTGTAGAGCTTGTAAATTTGAAAAAGTTAAGCCTTACAATTGAAGGATAATTTATTTTTCAAAGAGAAATTCCATATTACAAATCAAAGAGCACTCACGTGAGATATTAAAGACAAAGAATCAACACAGAAAAATGGATACTTGATGTGACTACACTCATAATTCACCAGTGCTTGGCTTTTAGTAAGTAATATAAACTTTCTTAACAGTCTACTAGAAATTAAAAAAAAACCAACAAAACCAAAGCACCAACAATAAAAAAGATCCATCTCTGCAGATAAGAAAGCTTTCAAAAAAGCTTTTTAGCAATGTACTTTCCTGAATGGCTTCCATTTGCATTAGAAATACATAGATTGGGTTGGACTGAATCATAAAGCACCTTTTGTCATTCTTCCTTTTTGTTCAGTCATGGTTAAATGCAGCCATTCCAGGTACCCTGACACACTGTGACTTTCAGAAGAAAAGCATAAGAAGTCTTTCAGCACACATGCCCATTTATGAAAATTACAATCCTTAGAGAAAGAAACATTTTCTAGTTTGTGAAATGATGCCACTAATTTGTTCCCACATACTTCTCTGCCCTGATCAATTAACAGGAGCAGCATTTTTAAAAGTTTAAACAATGTTAAATATTTTTGTCAGACCATAGTGTCTTTAATATATCTATTACTTCATCTGAGCAATTAGAACTCAAAAACAAGAGCACGGGAGACATAAGGAGAACAGAAAGTGTAAGCTCAGATCAACAAAAAAGTACATTTATAACTCTCATTAATTTCTTAAATGTCATGCTTTTTAATCTGTGCTCATAATGAGGTACAGGGGCAATAAGCAGACAAGCAAATACCCTATCTTCCATCATGAATTCATAGCTGTTTCTTTCCTCTGGAAATTTGAGGTTAAACTTTTCCTACAGGGTATAGGAAGAAGTCAGTGTCTCTTCAGACCACTTCCAGGTAAGTAGGTGTTGACTTTATTCTGTGCTTTAGAAGGAATCAGAAAATAATTATCACAGTTCTAAGGGTATAACTTAGTCTTTTGTGATATTTCATATATACAGAAAATGAGGATCTAAAAGTGCCTGCATAGTGTTTACATCCTGGCTTTGTGCCAGACATAAAACTGGAATGTTTGGCAATAAACGGGCGTAAATCTCAAATGCAGCAACAGACCCAATGAAACTCCTACTGAAAGAAGAGGGGGAAACAGTGAGGGGATTAAAAATGCCCGGTTTAGAGGGAAAATGGACCTGCCTGATAGGTCAATAGCATACAGGTGAAAAGCCTGAACCATCTCTAATAGCTTTGCTGGTGAGATAAAGGTGGTATTTTTCCTGAGTGCAACGGGGCAAAAAACCTACAACTTGTTGTGCAGACCAAAAGCTTTTGTTAAACCAGCAGACAAAACATTTACTGATAATGTGGAAAAAACACTGCAAAATCACCTGTCCCCAAAGTCACTGGTGATTTGAAGAACATTTCTGTTTTTATAAGCAGAATAAAAGGAAGATGAACATTTCTGAGTATGCGGCTGAATTAGGAAAATTAACAGGGCATTGCCAGCTTGGAGAGAGTTTAAATGATGCATGAAGAACCTCAATAGTGTGTTGTACGCAGAAGGAAGTGATCCAAAAATGCCTGTTTACTGGGGCCTTTTATACCCTAAAGCGGTCCCTAGAATTTTATATTTAAGTGAAGACAGCTTTTTATCATGCTATAGAGATGCAACAACATCACATGATCTGCTCAGCAAATTAACCAGAGGTCAAGCCAAAAGCACAATATGGGTGCTATTTGGAGACTCCATGCTATACTCTGGAGATGCAGAAATTTGAATAAGTAAAGCCTTCTTCTGAAATTTTCCACAGAGCCACTCTTTCTTGCAGTATTTTAGTCCTTGCTTTTCTCTCCCAGACAGAATAAAATATAGCCACTCAAATAAAATTAAAAGCAGTTTCATTAACCAACTGTGTGTTTAATTTGGACTTAAAAACTTTTTTTTCTTCATGTTGATAACTTGCTAAGAACCAGATCATTTTGTGCAGGGATATGCAATTGATTTAATTGACAGCTGTGCTTCTGTAAGGCCTCAGACAGCAAGCTCTTTATCTGAAAAAGTTTCACTGTACCTTTTATGTGCAGCAGATCCAGAAACAGGTTTGAACGCAGTTGTACCTTGGCGTTAGGACAGCAGTTAACAAAATTGATCTTTTCAGCTGGGTCCAATGTTCTTGAGAATGTTTAATTAGTACACTGCTGAAGGATTACCAGCTTGTTTTGCTTATCAGAGCATCTTCTACTCATTAATTGCATCAGAGGGAGGGTTGACAGTGAGGAGGAATAAAAGCACAAAGCCACCTATTATTAGTATTAGTAGTAGTATTCAAAAATAACTAAAAGTAATCTTACTAAAAATATGTTTTCCGTAACAAGAGTTGCTGCAAAGCCCCAAATTATCAGTTCAGTGCTCCATCAATATCTCAGTGAGAAATCTGGAAAGCATCCATCTTCGTATTTGCATGTTTGGCCCTTTCCATAGCGCTGGCTGCCCAGGTGACAGCCAGCTACCAAGCCAGACCATGCACGCTCCCACTCCAGCAAGCGCCACTTCTTGCCCCTGCGGCCAGCAGCCACTTGGTTCCCTTTAATCTGCACATTTGCCTTGAGACCCTGAGGTCCGTCAGCCTGTGGTCACTCTAAAATCAGATGTTACTCATTTGATATCATAACCTTACTCAAGAAACTGTCCCCTACATGTATTCTAAGAGCTTTCTAGATGCAATTACCTATCCTACCCACCCTTACCATCCTCACTACTTGTGAACTTTCTTCTGGCACACTCTAGCATCCAACCCAACAGGGAAGTGTAATAGATGACTTCTTAGGGTCTATGTCCTCTGCATCTGATACCATTTGTGTTTTAGAGGTCTGCCAGAGCCATGGCTGTACACAGACAGAGTTGCATATAGAGGAAGGACATATAAATAGGCCTAAAACATAACTGCAGAGGAAGGAATAATTCACCTCCTCAGTCCTTCCAGTGAATGCGCTCACACACTGTAGCAGGAAACCCCTGCTGTTGCTCCTCAGGAGAAGATTGTGTCCCTCACATTGTGATCCCACTTGTATTCCTTTCCTCTGATGTTTATTGTCACAAGAACAAAAGTGCACGGGGGAGTTAAGTATGGACCTGAACTGAACTCCATACTGTATAGACTGTACACATTATCTGTATTATTATATGTGTGTATATCTCCATCTGCATATATAAATATATATACGTACATGAGTAATTATATGTAGGAGAGAACATGTATTTATATATTTTATGTATTATATAGAGAGACTATATATGTCCTAGTTCACTGAAGTAGAACAATGTGAATAAGAATTGCCTAATGACACCTAACTTTTCTTCTGGAATTGATTCAAAATACAATATTTTGCATTAATTTGTTACTTAAACTTCTACCTATCATTTTCTTTTACATTTAGCTTTCTGTTTAGCTCTGCCTCTGATTAATCTTCCTATAGACACAGAGATGACAAGCTTTTTTTTTTTAAACAGAATTTATTTGCCAGATTGGCTTTCTTCCACAAAGCCTAGCAACTCCAATGCTCAGAGCTTGTTAGGACTGATTCTTTTCTCACTATATCCATGCATTCAGGGATGTGATTAATTCTCCTAGAAGAAAAATCTATGCAGTTGATAGCTTTAAAAAATGTATAACATGGATAAGTGTCACACAGCTGGCTATGAAAAAATAAGGGTATTAATCACAACATTTAGATTAGATTGAACTTTTTTTCTCCTTTGCTGCAACCATTCTTCTTGGAACAGTCACTGCTCTGCTTTTCTAACAAGGAGAAAAACATATTTAATTTATACAGCTGAAAAGCCTTGGCCTTACTTTCAAGATCATCTCATGAATTTGATAAACATGGCTTATTGAAAAATATAGGCTCAAAGACAAGAATTATTCTTAGCTAAGGGTTCAACAAACCTCTAGAAGAAGAAAAAATCTGAGAGGCAAAAGACAGTAAACATGTTTGATGGAGGCAACTCTATTATGTTAATTAAAATCTCAGACTGCCTTTATGAAGCATGGAATTTGTGACCCTTAAAAACTTCACTTTGAAGTTGGTGCTTCGAGTTTTGGCTCAAGCCTACCCCAACTCCCTTAGCAGTCAAAGGTAACGCTTCTGATGTCTTCAAAAGAAGTTAGAGCAGTCCTACATTTCTGCTTTTGGTTCTCAATTTCTAACAGCCTATCAGTCACTATGAAGAAGGGCAACAAGGCTTTCTTTTCCAACTGTCTGTATTGCCATGAGTTCTTCCTCTTCCCAAAGCAAGCATATGTTTATACTGATTCTGAGAATAGGCTTTCCAAACATTCTTACTCAGTAGCAGGGAATTCCATCTTCAGCAGAGGTTGTTGGGTGGTTCTTTTAATGGTCTTTTATCTGAAAATGCTGATTTGCTAAAATGGCCATTGGCTTACATTGTGTTTCAGATCAAACAGGAGAAAGAAACCAGCATAAGAATCTCATAACTAGGACACTTACCTGACACAGCAAAGTTGCAGCAATGCAGAAGCTAATATAGTGCTTTACACACCAAGCTATATGTCACCAGGCTGTACAGCAGCCATTCTTCATACCTAATACAGAAGTAATTATTTACACAAAGTGAAATAGGTCTTTCAGACTGAAGGTGGGAAACACAACAGATCCAGAGCAGGGCATGCGCCTAAACCACACAGACCTGCTTCTCTCTCTTTTGTTTTCTGTCATGAAACCCTCAAGAGGTTCATTTCCTTAGGAAGCATAAAAACAACCATTGATAATACTCAGGAGAATTTTCTAAGACAAGAAAACAATTTAACTCCTAAGTCTCATCTATGCCATCATGGACGCAGGTAAAAAACCTTTTTGCCAAACAAATTCTTTGCTGTGGAAATACGTACCTAAGGAAGAGCAAGTCTGTCAATAAAAGGTTCTTCAGAGGATTTCAGCATCCTTCAGCAAAGGCAGGACATTTGTATCACTGCTATCAGCTTGTTTAGCTGTTCAATTTATTTTGTGTTGTTCAAAGAAAGAATGATAAGAAATGCTTGGGGAGCAATCACATGTCTTTGTGTTAACTCCAGGTGTTAAAGCTACAGGTTTCACCTGAAAACCATCTTCAGGATGATAATAGGTCAGTTCTGGTTGTAAACTTCTGTCTTATTAGCCTGGGCTGAGTGATGCCAGGAACCTGTAATTCTTTTTAACCAACTGTTTCTTTTTAGATTTCATCACATTTTTATGTTAAACAGTCTCAGAAAGGCATAGGGAATAAGTCAGCTTTAAGTCCCTAACTCTCATTCCAGGCACAACAGTGTAGTTTTCCAGTCTGAAAGATGTTTTTAGTTTGATAAAAGTTAATTTTGGAGGGCTGAATTTCATGCTTTACTTTGGAACTGTACACATTGGAGCAGGCCATGACCAGAAAATGAATAGAATTAGACAACTTTTTCTTCAATATATAGCTTGGTGGTGGACTATTTTTTCAACTTAAATGTAGCAAATTGCTTTTCCCCCACTTCAAGCATGAATTTTTTATGATGATTTTTGTCACATGATTTCTACCTTACCAGTTAGCACATATTATTTGCTCTCCACTAGCTTTCTTAATGGCCATCCGATGGGGTCATATATCACCCTATTTGTTATATCTGCATCTGGTAAAACTGTTCCTTAAATAATCATTTATTAAAATAATTTAGCCTTTTTTCCAGTTCTACAAAATATCCGTAAGAAGAATATGACTTTTATTACTTCATTCGTTATTCATAATTGTTTGTCAGATCACTTATGTGAACAAATTATTGCCTGTGGATTCTTCTGAAAGCTTCCAATCACTCCTCGCCATCTGGACAACAAGGCTGACTTCATTAGTCACACAGTCTTCTTTATATCCTTTGATATGCAATAACCATCCTCTTGGAGACCGTACTGGGGATGTCCAAGTTAAAAGCACAATACATTTTAGCCTGAGTTAACTGTCACTAGAGCAGCAATGGGCTCAAACACTCCTATGAGTACACAGAGTAAGAAAGATCTACCAAAGGAAAACTTGAATAAACTGAGTTTAAGGAAATTGCCTGGCATTTACTTGAAAATGTTCTTAAATATTTTTCCTTTTTTTCTTTTTTTACTTTCTGCACAAGAAAATGTTACAGTTTTCCTACATCTCTACACTCTGTGTGTTCAGTTACTTCCTGAACAAATCAGCAAGATAGATAACTGTCTGCTGGTTGCCTAGAATGCTTCTGGTTTGTTTTACATGTCATATATACATATGTAGATGTGTTTGTGTGCTGGCATGTGTTGACATAAGTGTATACTTGACCATGAATTCTTTGTATTTCTTGTCTGATTTATGTAGCAGCTGAGGCAGTAAGTCTCTAGCCAGGAACACTCATAAAAATAAACACATATATGTTATATATTTATAAATATACCTCTTGACACACTTCACATAGTGTTTTTACGGAGACATTACTTCACCCTTCTCGCAGTAGTCTCCACTTCAACCCACTGGTCTCTCTTTTGTAACAGCATTATTTATGGATCATTTCTGATAAGCTTTGACATGAGGGGAGGAAGCAGCAGCTCCTTCAGGTCTCCTGCCCATGCAGATTTGTCCTACTAGGGTTGCAGGGCTGCTCACAGACTGTGTCCTCGCTCCTTGCCTTTCCTTAGCCAACTCTGTCCCTGTTAATCTTTTACTGCTTTATTGACTGTCCTGTCCATCATTCAGATGGATTATTAAGTTAATGCACTTCTGGCTGAACTTGCCAGAGGTAATGTCACTTTACCTCATTCTCTGGCTTAGATTTTAAAAAATTTCCACCACCTAATTCTTTCAATATTATTAATAGACGATAATTTCTTGGTATATATGTTTTGCTATTAAACACTTTCATTTGGAATTCACACCTGGAGGTTTTCATTTACTTTTCTAACGACTCATTAAAAAATTAATATCACAGTTTAGGAAATGATTTGGGAACATAATTTGGCATGTGAGCTAGGTCTAGTTACTAATTATCATGTGTTAGTGCTTGAAGAGTCTGGCTGCTTTCTGAGCAACCCAAATTAGAGGAGATATGCCACAGAGGATTTCATTCCCTGTGCGTATCCTAAGTTATGCAGGGTGTGTGCTGGGAGCCTGGATGTCCTGCACAGTTGGTAAATGCAAATGACTTCCAGGTATAGCACCAGGGCTAGAAAGTCAGGAGTTACCTCTTAGTGAATACTTCTGGAAAAAGACAAATAGCAGCATTTAGTAAATAATAGTAAGTAGTATTGAGTAAATAGTAGATGGTATTTAGTAAATGCTAAATAGTATTTAGTAGATACTGGTACTTGAAAATGAAAACACCAAAATTCTAAATGTTGTACATGTCAATGACAGAGTCCATGTTAGAATGTCCTGGGTTTTGTACTCCTTTCCAAAGTTGCTACACTGGTTCATGGACTCTTGGATTTCAAAGGAAGGGAACAGGCACTTGGATCTTTGGAAGTGAAGGGCTGGGCTGTGATGCTACTTAAATTCAAGGAAAACCTTGGAGCACATCTCTCAGTGGTGTACCAGAGGCAAGTGCTCTTGGTAAGCACAATCTTTAAGTCTCCTCACAGGGATCAGCAAGGGCTCCTGCTCTGAAACACTTGTGACCCCCCACCAGCATTTGGGCAGCTCTTTTTATTCTATTCTACATGTAGTGCATTTTTTCATATTTGTTATCTTATAAAACAGGATCTTCTACCATTTTTATTTTGGGTTAATGCATAAAAAGTTATTAATATATTAATTCCTTATACTAAGATGATTCCCTGTAAAAATAAGCCTCCATCCTCCCAGTTATGCACCCATGCAAAAGCATGAATGCCTTTCCTGGATCCAGCTAATCTATTCATTCATGGTTTTGCATCGGAAAGAACCCATAGTGTGCACTTTGTACACATATTCGAGCAGTTTGTTAGTTTGAGAGAAGAATACTCTTTGAAATTTCATTTCAAATACATTTTGCTACTCAGGAACAAATAAAAAAATGCTGGGGGCAGAGTTTAGCCGGGAAGTAAGAGATGTCAATGGGAAGGAGCGAGGCCTAAGAGGGGATAAGAAAGAGGAGAGAAAGGCTGTATAGCATGCATGCTGTAGCAATGCGATAGATGGATTCTTGACCAGGGGCTTAACAACCAGTGGTCCAAATCCAATAAATCTTATCCACAGGGTTAGCAGAAAAATCTTCCTAGTGAGAAATAATTGACTCTGCCTCAGGGCAAAGGCAAAAAAAAATTCATCACAGACACAGCTGCAACATAGGACTCTAGTGATTCTTCTGTCACAATTTAGCTGAAGACTTTGATGTATCTTCCAATGCTCTAACCTCTGTCCTAATGAATTAATAATTAAAAAACATATAATGGGAATACTGAGTTAGTTATCAGGTTACCAGAAGGAATAGGAGGGGCCTGAGTAATATTGTCTTGGAAGCAGTCATAGATGTTCAACAGGTGTTCATCCCCTCTGTGGTCCTTCACATCCTCTTTCAGAGGTTGCTGTCCATATATAATCAGGTCACATCAACACTCTTAAGCTAGTCCTGGGCAAAGTGAGCCAGGCTGGCGTGAACCCTGCTAGGAGGTATCTGGGTCACTGCATCTGAGTTACTGTGGTCACCTGGCTGCACTCATGGCTGAGCCTCACATCAGTGACCTGAAAGTGAGGGATAATACCTAACTACAGGCATTTTAAACCAAAGAACCAGCTCTCCCTCTCTCCAGAAATGCTACTCTTTTTCCCCATGTAGGGGCTTTTGCACTTTGGAATAGCATCAGGCTTGTAGTAGCAAGTATAACTCAAGTATCACCCCATGGGATTTATGCTTTTTGGGATGGACACAGTCTCTTGTTGATCATCGGGCAGCATAAGAACCCAATCAAATCTTCTCATTAATTCATTATGTATAGAAGCAGTTAACTCATTTAACTGCTCTCTGAGAATAGCAAGGCTCCTGTTGTTTTCATTTTCATAGCTAACTTCTGTTCTAGAATAATTTCCATACTGTTTCTTACTTCTGCAACTAGTTTAACATACACTTTTTAATGAAAATCATCAAGTTAATAGAGGTGTATTCAGTTTTCTTGGATGTTCACCACAGCTTTCTGTGCTCCCTGCTAAGCTCAAGGAGTGCCTTAGTACCAGTGCGGAACAATGGCAATGGTCAGCCTTTAGTGGCCATCTAATGTCACAGATTTATCTCTTCTGCTTCTAACAAGTCCTTTCAGCCAGGAGAGCCCTACCTCCACATCTCTTTTTTATTTCCTCAGATACCAGAAACTGAGGCAATTAAGTGTCACTGAAAAATTCTGGAGGTTATAAGATAACACCCATGTTTATGTGGTTTTGTGTATTGATCCCATTTTCACAAGAAGACGTATAAACACACTGTGTGGTAAGATTTTCTCTCTGTCTCCCTCCTTTGAAAGACAATGCCATACCTATTACACACAAAACTAATTCTGCCAAAACTATGTATGTCTGGTGAAACAGAAAAATTAACACAAATCATAGAATCATTAAGGTTGGAAAAGACCCTTAAGATCATTGAGTCCAAACGCTAACCTATCACTGCCAGTCCACCACTAAATCATATCCTCAAGCACCACATCTACCCTTCTTTTAAGTACCTCCAGGGATGGAGACTCAACCACCTCCCTGGGCAGCCTGTTCCAATGTTTGACAACCCCTTCAGTGAAGAAGTTTTTCCTAATATCCAACCTAACTTCCCCTGGTGCAGCTTGAGGCCATTTCCTCTCATCCTATTGCTTCTTACTAGGGAGAAGAGACCAATCCCCACCTCGCTACAACCTCCTTTCAGGTAGCTGTAGAGAAAAATAAGGTCTCCCCTCAGCCTCCTCTTCTCCAGACTAAACAAACCCAATTCCCTCAGCCACTCCTCATAAGGCTTGTTCTCTAGACCCTTCACCAACTTTGTTGCCCTTCTCTGGACATGCTCCAGCACCTCAATGGCCTTCTTGCACTGAGGGGAACAAAACTGAACACAATACTCGAGGTGCAGCCTCACCAGTGCTGAGTACAGGGGCATGATCACTTCCTTACTCCTGCTGGCCACACTATTCCTGATACAAGCCAGGATGCTGTTGGCCTTCTTGGCCACCTGAGCACACTGCTGGCTCATGTTCAGCCAGCTGTCAACCAACACCCCCAGGTCCGTTTCCTCCAGGCAGCTCTCCAGCCACTCCTCCCCAAGCCTGTAGCGTTGCATGGGGTTGTTGTGACCCAAGTGCAGGACCCAGCACTTGGCCATGTTAAATCTCATACAGTTGGCCATGGCCCATCGATCCAGCCTGTCCAGATCACTCTGTAGGGCCTTCCTGCCCTCCAGCAGATCGACACTCCCACCCAGCTTTGTGTCATCTGCAAACTTACTGAGGGTGCACTCAATCCCCTCATCCAGATAATCAATGAAGATACTGAACAGGACTGGCCCCAACACTGAGCCCTGGGGAATGCCACTCCTGACTGGCCACCAACCAGATTTGACTCCATTCACTACCACTCTCTGGCCTCGGCCGTCCAGCCAGTTTTCAACCCAGCACAGAGTGCACTTGTCCAAGCCATGAGCAGCCAGCTTCTCCAGGAGAATGCTGTGGGAGACAGTGCCAAAGGCCTTACTAAAGTCTAAGTAGACAATATCCACAGCCTTCCCCTCATCCACTAAGCGGGTCACCTTATCATAGAAGGAGACCAGGTTAGTGAGGCAGGACCTCCCTTTCATAAATCCATGCTGGCTGAGCCCGATCCCCTGGGTGTCCCACATGTGCTGCGTAATTGTGTTCAAGATGATCTGCTCCATGACCTTTCCCGGCACCGAGGTCAGGCTGACAGGCCTGTAGTTCCCCGGATCCTCCTTCCAACCCTCCTTGTAGAGGGGTGTCACATTCTCTAACTTCTATGTAAAATAAATCACCCTTTTTTATTTTTATTTAAGCAAGTCCTGGCTTTTGTTTTTCATAGCTTGGAACTAGGCAGTTATTTTCTGTGGGAGATTTTTGTCTTTTGTTGCTTTGACATTTTATTTGTTAGCTCAATAGTCAACACAGTTTACGTATTGCTAGTTGCAAGAGTTAGACTGATAACAACCACCAGAGAAATCCTAGACCCATAGCTTAGGCAGAAAGTCAACCTTATTCAGAAATTCATAAGTTTTAACCTTTACAGTGATATTTCTCTCTTTTTTTTTTTAATATTTCACTGCTTTGTTTTATTTTCCAGTGGGGCATTAGAAAAGCTCTGGTAAGGAATTAAATCAGTACATTGAACTAGAATTACATAAAATATTAACTGTATATTTTTAAGAAAATCAGAAATTACATTAAAAAGCTGAATAAGGTGTACCATGTGGAACAAGCCTGTCAGGAGAGTTTCCTTATCTAGCTTTTATAGAACATTTCTGTAGTGTTAAAAATCCTTTCTCATTATGGAGAGGTCAGGTGGATTAAGCAAAGTTGGACGACATAAAGTCTCTTCAAGCTTGAAGGCTGAATTGATTACAGTGTATCCATCTGGAAGAGATAATAGTCCTGATAATTGAATTAATTTAATTTCTGCTTTAAAAATAGATAGATAGACAGACAGAGGAGGGAGGATGTGTAATTCTGCCATGATTCAGTCCTCCAGTTAGAAAAAGTTGCTTGGCTTTCACTGGAATGGCACTATTTTACAGCCAAACATTAGATCTATCACATATGAGCTAAGCAAGTGCATTGTCAGGTTGTGGAGCAGGTTTGTTTGCTGGGTTTTTTAAATGTTTGATTTTATTTTATATAAATACATATTTATAATTATGTATAGTTAAATCTAATCCTGTAATTTTGAGCAAGATGTTCCTCCTAATCCTTCAAACTCAAAAGCCTCAAAGAATATATTGGCAAATATACATATACAAAATCAGTTCTTTTCCAACAAATTAATTATCAATTCTTATTCTTTAAAGATACTAAGAGGAAAATAATCAGTTGCAGTCCACCTCTGCAATTTTATCAAAACCACTATTTCATGGACTGAATTTGTTAGAAGTTGTCTAGAATAAATGAATTTGGCCATACTTATCTGACAAAAGTGCCTGCAACTAGAAATTTTATATTAAGTTTTAGGCTGAAGTAAATTTAAATGACTGAGCTATATATGTCTACATAAGAGGGTTTGGAGAAAATGCCAATAGGCTCCTATCTCCAGTGACGCTGCCAGGTGCTGTTATAATTAGTTCTTTGAGAGCAAAGAAATGTTCATTTCTGCAAGCAGAGTAAAACCTTGTCTGCAGACCACGTCTATTAATTTGAGACTGAACATTATTTCAGTGCTTGGTCTACTTAAGAATAATAATGAACTTTTGGTAGAAGTTTTTGGTGCTGAATAAACAGCCTCAGGTCTAGATTTTGGGTTCCCTTAGTCAGCAGAAACTAGCAGGGGCTAGAAAGATTTGAGTGTTTTCAGATCATTTACAATATAATTTATGAAATAAACCTATGGACAGACATTTAAACCAGCAAACTGCTGAGAAAAAATGGTTTCTCATTCAGCAGTGCAGCTGACAGTGTGTTAGCAAGAAACATAGGTACCAGAAAGAAAGCCCAACACTGGAAAAGGTAGCATTAAGAAAAAAGAAAGAGCACTACATGTATCTTAATACCAGAGATCCAGTAATATTTTGTAAGAAGATGCAATTCAGTCTAATATAAAGAAGTCACAGTATAGAGCTATCCTATCACAGCAAGAAATGGGTTGTTAGTATTCTTATCCCAGTCTCTCCTAGTCTTACTCTCCTTACAGGCTGAGCTGGACCTTAATTTATCTATTAATGAAACATATGCAAATATTTTTGACACCTCAGGGTGTATTAAGAGGCTGAATTAGTGCTATTCATCACTATCCAAAAATTGCAGTATACATTCTCTTTTCAGACTTACTGAGAAATGAAAAGGTCCAAATGTAATGGTGGTATGAATGAAGAAGGACAGCAGGTCTAGTAGAGTTAAATTATTCTAAAAAAAATATGAAATCAAAAGGTAGTTTTGTACTCAGGGCAAAAATTTCCATGTCTCCTACAGCAGAGACACCATGCTTAAATTAGCAAATGGCTGCCACCCTGTCCCCGAGAAAAGCAAGGGAAAACTCACCTTATAAATAATCCACAGTGGAGAGATTAGATGTATAATTATAGAAATAGATACTGGGAGAAAGAAGCTAAATTTGGTGGTTAGACAATAGCTGCAGCTATGAAACTCTGCATCTCATTTTAATGGTTGTACATTACCCTCCACAAATGACATTATTAACTGTATGTCCTTGCTGTAAAAGCATTCTCTCTGTCTCATTAAAAATGGCTTCCTCTAAACTATGAGTAACAGACAGCCTCAAGGACCTTTTGTGTCCAGTGCTAATAAATTCTGAACAAAGTTGTGATGTCGCATGGGGAAGAGTACTTTTATTGGCTTTCACATAAACCAAATCAGGCTACTTTGAGGCTACCGTGCTAGTTAACAGCTTAAATTCCTGAATCTGCAAGAGCTGAAGACATCTCAGCTGTGAAATCATGGTAATTATTACCCTCAGGTATCTCACCAGCCCCTTGAGAGCAGCTGGTGCCTTCTGAGAACCAGTTGGAAAAGCAGCTACGAACATCTACGTCAAAAATTTATTGCTGACACCACCAAATAAGGGCAGTTGCTCACTGTGAGTGGTCTGATAGCAACAAATACAAATTTAAATTTGGCATCCATTGCCCTCAGTGCTAATCTGGAACAGAATGTACAACACAAACTGCAAAACTGGCAGTGACAGATTTACAACCTTAACAGAGAGAGAAATACTAAGATGAAGCTAATACTTATCCAGCCCTTGCAGTCCAGAGGCAGTCATCCGGATGTTGAAACAACATCCTTCTGCCTTTATGCATATGAAAGAGCTAAAATTCAATGAAGTAACAAGTTTATCAGTGGAGGAAGGGGAGACTATGGCCCACAGGCTGTCTCTGATCATGGTACTCTCCTGCTGTGGAGTCCCATCTCCCCTTCCCAAATGCACGTGTAACCATTTACCCTATTTACCCCTTTCTTTGTTGATTCTTCTGATTGCAAGCTGCAAGTCAGACCTGCCTTCTCGTTTAATCTGAACAGTAAACTATCTACAGCTGCTGTCAAAAACCAAAATCTTTCCTATGTCCCTTAGCTGTAGGACTTGACAAATCACATTCAAGCAACAAAAGCACCAGCTCTTATAGTATTTCCTAGAAGAGTCAAGAGCTAGCAAAGACCTAGGCATGCTGCCCAGTCTTCTGTAGTCTTATATTGAAAAGCACATCTGTTGTCTTCTAAAGGTATTTTTGCACAATTATTTTATGGATTCCTGGTTTTGAGTTTGATGTTGCTCTTTCATGAATTAGTCCTTTTGTAGTTTCTAGCTTTTGCAGGATAATGTTGAAAAAAATATGAAAGAGCTGTATTAAGTTCCAAGGAAAGAGTGGGCTTTCTTGTCTTTGCTGAGCTGCTTTTATGTTTAATTGTGAACCAGAAAGGTTTTCTGTTGTGATTGTGCACCCTGGAGTTTAGCCTAGATCTAAACTGAGTGTCAGGTAAATGAACTGCAGGGTGGGTGACGCAGACTACCGTTATGCCTGTTGCAGAATTTCCTGGCTGTCTCATGAAGTTATCTCTGTGATAACAACTCCCAGTCTGCCTCCCTAGTGCTGCTTCTTTCCTTACTTCTGCAACTTTGCCCCACCCCTCCGAGGGTCAATTATTAGAAGTAAGTTAGAAGCAAATTTGTGGAGTAAAGTGGGTGTAGGAAGAACTTTCTGTATAGCCTCCATGCTTGCTAGCACCAGCTGGGCTTTGGGGAAGGGGGAGATCAGAGGAGGGCTCTCGTGGTTGTGTCTTACTCACCATTGTAGGTGAAATTGAGGTATTAACTTAGGAGGGGTGACATAACTTTCAAAGACCATCAACAGACTGTAAAATTGGTACAATTCTGGTGTCTACTCCTTTCTGTGGAATAACATATTTTACCTCACAGTTGTTTATATGAATGAAACCTATATCTGCTTCAGTTGAATCTGTTAATATTTGCTGTGACTTTTTTTTTCTATTTCTGCTCTTGTCTGCATATAAATCACTTGGGTGATGCTGCTGACACATCCTTTGGCTAAATTTAATAATAAAAGCATGTGTTTTCTTAAGCTAATTATCTCTGTCACCTTTGAAATTCAGATTAAATTTCTGCTTCCAAAGAAAAATATATTTTAAGTATGTGTTTTGGGGCTTTGTGTGTGTTTTTCAGTTCTGTCAGCTTTCTGCATATAGCTACATAAGCGTAGATTCTAATGAAGTCCGGTTTTGTGAGGCAGAAGTGAGGGTCACAGTGATTATAGCTAGTCAAATAAAAGGACTGTAATTTAAGATATATGATATAGACAAGCATGCTGAGAGGCAGTAAGAGAATCTCGTAAACAAAGCTGCCTATAAGTTGCATCCTGAACATTTTAACAAGGAAGCTGATTATTTTTTTCTCTCTGTCTGACAACACTCGCAAGGGTTCATGATTCTTCACTGATAAAGCTCCTGCAACCTTTTATTTTTATTTTTGTGAAAATACAGAATAAAGGCGCACCCAAGACAGCAGTTCACAGAATAGATGAGCTCCCAGGGGGCTTAGTTTCTTAGGGTTGGCAGATGATAAAGGGAGCAGCTTGTTTTGATGAAAGAATTTGGGGAATCTGAATGAATAATGACAACTAGTATGTATAGAAACAGGAATATTTTTCTCTGGCTTTTAACCATAGATGAATATCTTAAAGCTTGCCATCAAGATAAGTAGTTTGAAACTATATTAATGATTAAAGTGAAAGGAGACTGTGGGAAGCAGAAGAAGAAACAGGGAATTCATACAGTGCTGTAGGTGGCTTTTTTCTTTTTGAGAGCTTCATAAAACATAAAGGTGATAAATACAGGGTAAGGACAGAGTAGTTGAAAGTCTCTGGCACAAGGAAGGAAACATGGTTCAGCATTTACAGAACATCTCCAAAACTAGGTTGGAGAGTAGGAGTATAGAGTGTATCTGAACGGCAAGGGTGACAATCTGTCTTAATTTGGAGCCTAGAGCCATGTAAAGTGGTACTAAGGATTAGGCCTCAAATATGGAAATAAAAGGAGCCATAACTGAAAGAAAAATGATATGAAGAAATAGATATTAAAGGCAGCTCAGGATGCAAGCTATAAAGTAATAAGAAAGGATAGTGGAGGCAGATAATAGGCAAGTTAGAAACAGAGAAATAAAAAAAGAGAAGTTATGACACCAAGTTGAGTGGGGAAGTAGACACTCCAGAAGGGAGAGCTGCTCTGCAGGAAGATCTGGATAGGTTGGAAGAGTGGGACAGCAAGAACCATATGAAGTTCAACAAGGACAAGTGTAAGGTCATGCACCTGGGAAAACATAATCCGGGAGTGCAGCACAGGCTGGGATCCACCTGGCTGGAGAGCAGCTCTGTGGAAAGGGACCTGGGGGTCCTGGTGGACAGAAAGCTCAACATGAGCGAACAGTGTGCTGCTGCGGCCAAGAAGGCCAACAGGATGCTGGGTTGCATCAAAAAGGGCATCACCAGCAGAGAGAAAGAAGTCATTATCCCGCTCTACTCAGCGCTTGTCAGGCCACACCTGGAGTACTGTGTACAGTTCTGGTCCCCGCTATACAAAAAGGCTGTGGACAGGCTGGAAGGGGTCCAGAGAAGGGCCACCAAGATGGTCAAAGGACTGGGAAGCCTGCCATATGAGGATAGGCTGGGAGAACAGGGTTTGTTCAGCCTTGAGAAAAGGAGGCTCAGAGGGGATCTCATCACCATGTACCAGTACTTAAGGGGTAGCTACAAAGAAGATGGAGGTTCCCTTTTTACGCGGAGTCACATGGAGAGGACAAGGGGGAATGGACACAAGTTGCTCTTGGGAAGATTCTGATTGGACATAGAGGGAAATTTTTCACAGTGAGGACAGTCAACCATTGGAATAATCTCCCCAGGGAAGTGGATGACTTGGCCACGTTGGACATGTTCAAGAGTCGTCTGGACAGGGTGCTGGGCCATCTTTTCTTGACTCTGCTCTTCCCAGAAATGTTGGACTAGATGATCCCTGAGGTCCCTTCCAACCTGGGATTCTGTGATTCTGTGAAGTTCCATCAAATACAACCTTCTGTCATTGAGTTCTTTCACAGGGTGAATCATAAAGGGACGAACCTTTTCTTCCTTTACACCACTAGGCAATAACAGAACTCCAGTAAGCAACCCCCCTTCTTCACCAGTGCCACAAGGGAGAGAATCAACCCTGACATAACTAATCTATTTGATTTTCATACCTCTTATTTTTCCAGTAGATTTTCTTTGTGGACTTGAACAAAACTAAAAGAGAGGTAAAGATTATTGATATCAGGATTGTTGTGAAAGAAATAGGAAAAGTGGTTTTGAGCAATTTCTACATTTAATTGTGTAGAAGTCAGCACTGTATTTGGCTTATTGTGATGTTATCCTTTTTAATGTTAATTGTGTGTGATTTGTTCAATTTATTGCAAATTTTTTTCTGTTTCCATACTTACTCAGACTTTCCTGTACATCATTCCCCAGGTTCTCTTCTTTCTTGCTTAATGAAACTCTACCAGCTTGTATTGGTGGTTAAACAGAGTATCAGAAGCTAGATATCATCTTTAACCTTAGTTTCTATTCTGAAGTGTAATTTTAACAATTAACCTTTTTAAGCAATGAAAAGAAAGTAATGCAGCAGAAGTGACATTAAGAGGAAAAACTGTGCTGTTATTAAAACTACTAGCAGGATAAATTAGTATCTTCACAGATAACTGCTTTCGTCTTTTGAGCCTCCTCATGCTAAAGAGCGAACCCTCACCTCCCCCATATGCCAGAAATCTTTTCATTAACTCCTTTGGGGAGTATCAGTAAGGATGTTGGTGGTTTTCCTTGCTTTAGCAATATTGTACAGGGGATTATCTACCAAGTACTAGTGTCTTGTCCGAATGCAGTTAGGCTAAAGCATATGCTGGTGTGAAAACCACAAACAGTATCTTTGCAGTCGTGGAATGGTGATGATCTCTTATGGTTTTGTTTTGAACACATACATCAAGTTCTGCTGTGGTAAGGTTAGAGCCCAGTTTGCTCATAAGCTAATGTGTAAAACACTTTGGTTTTAGCTCTAAAGTGATGTATCAAAGCTAGTGTTCATGGAGATGGAGAAAATTACACAAGCACAGTGTTATACTTGTGCCAAACATGTCAAATAATATTGAGTTAATGATTCTGCTTATGGGCTACCCCTAAACACTGGAGGGCAGTGGACTTGAGCATACATCCTAGGCAAATAAGCACCCTGTGCATTGCTTTACTGTACTTCTGCTGCGAGTGCAAGTGATCCAAATCACACCAACAGAGGTTTTTTTAGCTTAAGGAAAGTACTCGTGTACCAAAACCAACACTACCATCAAAATACAAACTAAGATACTTAGATTTCTAAACTGCTGACCAAGATGAGGGGTCAGGGGAGAGAAAGAAGAGGGCCATGCCTCAGGGGAACATTTGAAAGAAATGGGGGGGCAGGGAATCCCCATTCTGTTTGCTTTAGCCTCTGAATAAATTGCAAGGGTGGTTTCTGAACAAAAGCTCTGTGCAAGCCATGATGGTTTAAATCACCTTCTGCAGTCAAGGGGCTGCTTCAGCCTATCCTGCTCTACTCCATCGCCTGCTTTAGCACAAGCTGCTTTGGTCCCCTGCTTGGATGGGGATTACTGGCCAAGACAGTCTCTTGATGGGCTTGCTTTAGTGCCAGGACACGTTTGTGGCAATTCCTAATGGTGCAAGCTGTTCCAAGGGATTGAGAGGAATGAAAAGCAAACTGCTTAAAGCTATTCTGAAAATAACTCCTGAAGATGAGGGATGATGAGAACTTTTATACTTGGAATTAAGTGTTACATCAGCTTTTCCTCAGGGGTGTGACTCAGTGCCATGATATTGCAAAATATCACCTCAGGAGTTAACCCTTTCATCAGCCTGACAATACCCAATTTTTCCAAAAAAAGGCCATTGAGGAAGGTTGAATGCACCTGGGATGGAAATCTGAAACCTGGTAACAAAATACATGTTACTCAAGCACTCATGTAATGAGTTTAGAGATGCTACTGGATTTGAGGCCAGGATATACTATTAATATACGCTGCCCAGACTTTCTGCTTTATATGTGCCATAGAAATTTCACCTAGCAATTCCTATGTGAGGCCCATCATGTCTAATTAAGCTACAATACAATCTTTAGATGGTTAAATAGATTCAAAACTTAATGTGATGAAAAATCCAGATCATCACTTGTTAAATTTAATAGGGAAGATAATTTACCTGTGTAACTAATGCAGCATACATTTATTTAAATTTGACATATGATGCTTCAGCCTTCATAAGGAGGAACCATCTGAAGTAGTGATAGAGCAGAGCCTGAATGGTTCTAGTGTGGCGTCTCATCTGCTCCCCACATTTAAGTATTTAGTGTGCTGTTTTTTAGTTCAGCACCTATGTGTTGTCCACCAGCTCTGCCTAAAAAGAGCTGCATAATTTGAATGTGATCACTTTGCTTAAAGAGGCTATATCACCCAGGGCCTTAACAAAACCTGCTCAGACTTCTTTTAAGGTAATGTTGCCTGTGGCTGGATGTAGCAAAACAGAGCTTTCAATGGAGCCTCTAATACTCACTGCTTAAAAAGCTTGCTCTGTAGGTGCTTCCAGGTAGATTGGACAGTCAGCTGATTTTCCCTTCCTATGTAGGCTGCCTTTCAGCATGATGAAGTTTGGCTCTAATTGTGCTTACTGAGATTGTATTTGATTCAGTATCATCACAGTAGGAGTATTGACAATCTTATTTGTTATGCTTGTAGACAACTATTCCTTGATTTTATTCTTTTTTAAAAAAAAAAAAAAAAAAAACCAAACAAAAAACTCTTCAAAACTTGTCTTGGCTTACCCTGAAGAGCAAAATCACAAAAACAGAACCCCTTTCAGCTGGCAAAACTTTAAGCAAGTAGATGTATAAAAATGAAGAGTATCATATCTAGTATTGCTTCCTGAGAAAGTGATTCTATATTACACAATTGGGTAAAGCAGACATTTTCAGTAAAGTAATGACACATTTGGATCTTATGTGCATATTAAGTGTTTAAACTTCTAGCTGAACCCTACTGATGTCTGAGTATATGACTGTTAATTCCTTACATTTGACTATCAAAAAGGATTTGCTTAAAGTCTTTTTATCAGAACTGACTAATGTTGCTGTGATGGAAGGAGAGTTCAAAACTCCCATTGACTTTACACAGCAGCTTTTAAACTGTCCTAATCATTATAACTTCCCTGAAGGGTCACTAATGTTTAGTTTGTTGTCTAATTCTGCACATCTCCTGGCTTCATTTGCTGAAGCTGTTTAGCTTGCAATCATAGATATTTTACACCTGTGAATTTTTGAAAAATATTATTCAAAACAAATTTTGGCACAAATGGGTGAATTGGAAACAGCTGAACAACGAAAGGATATATTACAAGAAGACTTGAAGTCATTTTAAATCTGGATCAAAATCTTTCCTCCAAATGAACTCCAAAGTATCAAACTGAAGCATGTTCTAGGTATGAAAATGGAGTATGAGCCCTCAGAAGGAAGCAGGTTCTATTGATCCAAGAATGTGACTGGATTATCCTTGTCTTCACAAAAGTCTTCGATTGCAGGGGATTGCTATATGTTAATGATTTGTCTTTTATTGTGATATTTTCTCTCTTTAAAATGGCTAAAGATTTTCTTACAATAATGAAATTGTGTTCCCATTACAACCAGCTTTGCAAGCCAGCTGTAGGCTCTGATCTACACTACAGATCTTGTGTCAAAGTTCAGCTTATAGAACAGGTTTGTAGTCCAAACTTTGCACACACCACTAAGGATATTGCATCTGACACATACTTATTGTAGTGAAAAAATTTTCTAGGTCTTCAGAAGATTTCAGACAGGTATATGATAACTTATTTGATAGCTTCATCATCCCAACACTAAACTCTTCTGGAGTTTTATTTAATGATAGCAGTGGCCCTGATTTAATGTGCACAGGTAAACAAATTTATCATGCATTCTGAAATCTATTGTTAATCACCTGCTAAAATACATGAAGTTTAGGGGAACAAATTATATGCCATATACTTTATCTAAAACAGTTGCATTATATTTCTAACATCTTAATGACTTATATTTATTGAACAAGATGAGCTTTTTGAGTAGGAGGACCACATGCTATGGTGTTTTTTTCTTTACTCTGATTTCTTTTTACCTAGCATGGTAGGGGTTACTAATGTTACCGCTGTGTTTGTTAATTTAAATAGAAGTTAGAAGTGCAGTCACTCAGGCAACAATATATAATAACCAGTAAGATCGTAATAAACACATTGCCCTGTTAGACATACAAGGAAGAAAATGTGCAAATAACAATGCAGTGGGTGTATCTCTCTCAGGCTGTGGAGTTTTTTGTCACAGCAATTTAAAAAAAAATCAATGGCAGACAGAATGAAAACAGGTGAACAAGGAAACATCATCAGTGACAATCAGCATGTGTGGGAGCATGCTGGAGCCAGGCTGGGAGGTGTTTTCATAGGGAAGATGCAGCTGGTTTTAGAGGAAGAACTTTAGTGCTTTTAAAATGAATGCCTGTGGGGAGATGTGAAAGGGGCCAGCCTGCACCTGCTGCATGGACTGTGCTTGTATACAACCAGCTAGCTTTTGGGTACATGTGGAAGTTTCTTTGGGAAAGCACAGTCTCTCCTATGATATTTAGCCATGAGCTTAGCCTGGTCCCAGGCATCCTGCCTTTGTGCCAGCACTTGCTGTGAGAGCCTGTGAGCTGTGCTGTCTGCTGCTGAAGGCAAGAGCAATGTGTGCCCTTCATACAACACAGGGGATGCTACCTGCCTTGCACAACACACAGATGTTCTGCTTTGTAGTTGCAACTTGGGAAGTGGTGGTCGGGAAGCAGCTAAATAGTAGCTAAACTCTGCTATTGTTATCCTGGCAACTTGGAATAGCCCTAACTGTTACTGGGGCAAAGATGGATTACTTATTGGGGGGGAGGAAGGTGAAAGAGATATCAGATTGGGAAGTGATAAAGACCTAAATAAAGGTGTGTTTTCCCATTTCTAGGGTTGGAACCTTTATTCTTAAACATCTATATCAATAGGAATATTTAAAAACAGACCACTTGATGTTGACAGACACAGTCTTCCAGAGAGTGTGTGTCCTGATGAGGCACAGCAATGCTTGGCAATGCCATCCCCTCCAGAGCTCTAGATTCACACAGGGGGCTTTGTGCTCTTTGTGAACTCAAGCCTTACATCCTCCTGAGAAGTAAAGTGCGCTGTTGGTGTACAGTGAGAGTAGAAGACAGATGACTGCTAATAATTTCTAATGGATGCAAAAACCTTTGTGTGTTTTCATAATCTTAACGTTTGGATATGAAGATATTTTTAGTCTGTGAACAGAATATTTTTCAGTATCACCTACTTCAGTGTGTTTTACTCTTTTAAATGCTGAAGAAATGTGGCTAGTGGACTGATTCTCCATTAAAAGAACCCAGTCCATTATTTATTTTTGTTCTGTAAAAGTAGAGTCTGTCATATTGCTATGTGTGGGTGACTTGATTGAGCTATTTACTATTTTGATATGTAATCTTGTATTGATCTAATGTTAGCACTGAGCAGATTGCTTATAGTGACATGGATGGACCTAGGCATAAAAATTCAGCATCGCTGCCTAAGCCCCTTCCTGGCTGAGGAGCAAAGCTCAGATTTGCTCTCAAAAGTGATCATTAGGTATTTGCCTTAAAGCCAGGGTACAGTGTGAAACCTTTGCGCTGCAACAGGTAATGTCATGACCATCACACTGAACTCTGACTCCAATGGCAACGGAAACAGCTTTCTCCAAAACTGCTGCCCCTGGGTTACAACTATGCCTTGCTGCCTTTCCTTACAACCTTGGCAGGTTTAGTACCAGTGAGTGGGTTTTTACAGGCTTTACAGTAAAGTGTTGACCCAGTAGCTGAACCCACCGTACAGTGTTACAGGCCGTCACTGGCTGAGTTGCACAAGGGTTTTCTGACTGCACAGCCCCATGGGTTCGTTAGCCCTTGCTGAATAAGTGTGGGAGCATGCTGTATGAGTTGCTGCTGATCAGAGCCCTCTTTGGAGTTTTTCATGTTTAGAGTATGTAATGATAAATGAAGCCTACCAGAGGAAAAAGCTTGTAAGGAAAATTATGCAAAAAGGGCCATTGGTATAACTTAATAAAAGAAGATAAAATCTGTGATGGTTTACATCAGTATAATTCTTGATGAACTGTCTCATGTCTGTCTTAGTTTATGCTGTGCTTCCATGGGGGGGGGATAAAAAAACGCAACTCACCCAAATGTTATTTTAAATTACCATGTATCTAATTTCAGTGAAAAAGGAAAAAACTGAGGTGAATTCTCAGTGTTGCCTCAGAGGAGGTGTGGGTGTGAGCGACAGCCTCGTGCCGTGCCCCAAGCTGCTGCTGGCTTGAAATGTTGTGTAACAATAAATGAGTGCAGGATCAAATCCCCAGCAAAGAACAAGCTGTCCCAAATCAATGTTGTCACTTCAGACAAATACCCAGGAGGCCTGTTCCTTTCTACATAGCACTCACTTAGCATGTCACACTAGTAAAATCTCATTGTGTTGTATTCAGTTGGGATGTATTTCAGTTACTGGTTATAAGAAGCTCTGGAAAGATGTCTAGATCCTCAAAATGTTTAGAGATTTAACTTTTTATCTGGAGACTTGCTAAAAGTTTAACGGCAGAAAACACAAGCTGGAGATATAAAGCAGCTTGCTGCTTCCCTGGTCTAAAAAACAGTGTTTGGAGAATGATAGGAGGGGGGTGGGAGGGAAAGGAAGTATTGGCTAAAGGACAAGCAGAAGGGAAAAAGATGCTCTTCCAAACATGCCCACTATGTTTTTCTAGCCATTACAGAAGAAGAGAAAATACAACTTTACTCAAAGTTGTTTGGTGTTTTTTTTCATTGCATATGCTAGTACTTGCTCTGTATCCAACGAGTTCAAGGAGGACTAGTTTCTTATGAACCAGTCAGCAGTGCATCAGTGTCCTTGCATAGCAAGCCTTTAGATTTTTCTGGGTAAACATGAATGTGATTCTTCTATCAAAGCAGGTAATGTGTATGTCATCCACACAAATAGCACAAATGCATCTTTGCTAAGCAACGCTTAACAAGTTTCCTGTTTCATCCTTCTTTTATTTAGTACCTTTTACATTTGTTTTTCTTTCATCTCTGAAAGCACAGATCATTATATGCCATTTCTTAGATGTTGATATGAGCGCATCACTGTCACTTAAACTTTATATCTTAGAATCAGTGAAATACTTTGCTAGCTAGACATATCTGTTTTTCTTATTGGTGCTGCTCTTCTGAATTTTTGTGAGACTTCATGAGAAAAGATTTTTAATGTTCCTGACAGTGTTACACTGACAAATTCAGCTGAAAAAAACCACATATAATTTTATTTATCTACTGAGGAAGTGCAAAGTTTCTAGAAGAGCAGAAAAATCTGCTAATCAGGCTATGAAAATGCCTTTCAAACTAGGCTGTATCTTTTAACTTTAATTATATGAGGGGAATTCTATCTTGGCCTCACCTATTTATCTAGTTGTCTTACTTTTGGTCCTTTACTCTTTTCCTTGTTTTAGTAAGACTAGATGAAAGTACAACCATCAAATGGCAAAAGCATTGTAAAAAGAATTTGACTTTCTGATTGTAACTTAGAATTCTGTAAGTTAATGTATTTCAATATATGTTTTAAGGGCTTTGTTCTGAAACCCAGCATAAGCTATTTAAAAAAAAAATCTACTAGTCAACTGTTACATTTACCAGACATTCAGTTAAAAACAATTATGGGTCACTCTGAAATTTTCTTGGCTACTTGTTTCATAGAGGCTGTAGGAGTGGTCTGTCTCCCCAGCAAAGAGACCAGACGTATTAGCTCAGCTCTTAAAGCTTGTGTGTGTTCTAGATGTCTTGACTTAAAATGCAAGACATCTTGAAGTTTAATGTCACTATAATCAATAACTTCAGAAAAGCACAGTAAAATGTTAAAAGGATGCATGTCATTAGTTAGGTGCATTCTGAAAATATATAGGGAAATACATTGCTACTCAGTCACTTGGTACTTAATTTTTTTCCTTGGAAAATGGCTTTTCAAGAAAGAAAATTGTTTCCATAAAGTAATACTTGACAGACATATCTGCCTTTTTGTCAAAGACTCTGGAATAAGTGATTGTTTTGTTCTGTCATTAGTTTTAAATCAAGTTAGGTCTATCACTGACTGGCAGATATGCTATCTAATGACATGACAGATTTCCAGGAAAGTTTAAAAAGATGATATCTGTTAATATGGCAGCTTTTTAGACTGGAGAACTACTGGAAATTAGTTTCATATTTTTGTGACATTAATGTTTTTCTTTGTTTTAACATCTTTGTTTAAATTACATTAAAACCTCAAGTAAATACATTACTTTCCAGTCCAGGTCACTTACAAGCTTTCTCAACCTTCTTTTGGCTAGAAGATACAACGAGAAGTACTATTTACCTTTCAACATAAAGCAAATTGGTTTTATACTGAAGTGTTTTGAAACCTGTGAGAGGCTGGCATGTGCCCATAGCTGGAAGGCAGCTGTGCCCAGTACCTCCTCTGTCTGTTAACAGGAAAGATGACACTGGCTTTCATTTCAGAGACAAACGTCACAGCTCTCACTGGTGCTTCCTTTGGCCATGCCTGCTCTTGCTTCCCCCAGTTGGTAGGCAAGATTTGTTATTTTAACAAAGCAAACCATACTTCAGGGCCTTCTTATGCCTCTGTTAGCACACTGCCTTCTTATCCTGATGCCTCTCTATTTTGAGGGAGCTGTGAATCTTCTATTTCAACTAGAGGACATGTTAACAGAATCCTAAGACTGAGATCTGTCACTAATCTTCCTCTTTAAACTAAATTTTGCACTATGATCATTTTTGTCCTCTTCCAGGGGAAGGACTTGACTTGTCTTCCTGCACACCCCATTCTTCTAATGTAACTATGAAAGCTGAGGGCATTTATTCAGCTGCCCAAGGAAAAGACATTTACCTCTGTGTGCTCTGTGTCAGTGTTGATTCAACAGCGTAGCTCAACCTACTGATCCTCTTAACTCTTGTTCTCTGGTGACATCTGATTCTTTACTGTCCCAGTCACAAGACCTTCTTAAGGAGAGGAATCCTCTTTTTCTCAAGACAGTAATAAGTATGTAGACTCTTCCTGTCTTGTTTTGAGGACTTCTTGTTTTTAAGTGTTGGAAACCCTGCTTATGATTCAGATTCCTCGTACATCTGAAAAAAGATGGATATGAAACCCTAGCACCAATTTATAGACTATTAAACATCAATTTATTATGACAGTGTGGTGTTCTGTCTACATTACTTGTTATTAGATATTAATTCAGAATGAAAGAAGGTGACCTGGCAAGATGAAAATAAGCAGATTTGGTACAAGCACAGTAGAAAATTTAACAAAACACAATTTACAATTCACTAAAGCAGAGCCCATGTCTTCTTGAAATGTATGTTATAATAATAAGGATTACTGTCCTCAAGAATTTCACATTAGAGGGTTTTTTGAAGAGAAAATAACTAATGGGATGCTAATAATTTGTAATGTTACCTAAAATATGCTATTACCTTATCACTACAAAGACTACTCTTTTTTTTCTTTTTTTTTCCCCCACACACATTAAACTACTTTTCAGTAACAATAATTACACTTCCAATAAATGCTTATCTAAAACCTTTGAAAGGATGAAGGTAACATTCAGGAAGCAAGAAGGTAGCACAAAACAAAAGCAAGCTGTAATCTTTTTTTTGTGTGTGTATGTCATCTGATAAGCTGGCTGAGCAGTGTGGCAGCTGGGTGGCTGGTGCAAATGAATCTCCTGGTATATGTCACCACCAGGTCCCTTTGTACCCGAAGTCACAACTGCTTAGCAGTTACAGAAGCTCAGACAGCTCTTTATCACCCCTTCATCATGGTAGGATGAAAAAAACCCTCCTGTTGAACAGGGAACTTGAACTGGGTATTATACTGTAAGAAATCTTACCACTGTATAAATATGTTCCCCATATTAATGTGTCATAGACTTGCCATTCAACTTGTTGTGACTTTTCTCTTACGTGGACACCCCCATGCTCTGAGTAAAGCCTTCCTCCCCAAGCAGCCGAGTTAATCCTATGGGACACTCCTGCAATAAAGCTGTAATTGGGAGTTTATGGTATCACAAGAAGTTGGAAAAACAATTGCCATCACCGGCTCTGCTTCGAAGAAAGACATAATGTGAGGCTGAACTGTTCAAGTCCAACAAAATATTTAAGAGTAGAATCTATTTAAAGTGCAGAATGCTATGTTCTTCCCTAGGTGCGAACGTCTGGGACAGTTCTCCAGCTGGCGGGAGCTGGTGTTTCACTTGCTTTGGCAGGGATGTGCAGATTTACTGCAGCTGAGGATGAAAACAGCTTAGCAGTTTGAGTGTACTTTTTCATGTACAGACGTAGTTTATTCTAATCCCAAGTTATGAGTGAAATTTGAAGTGTGGGAAGATATTTCTTTTATCCTTTCAACAAGGATTTGTGCCCTTTTTAAAGTTGTGAAGAAAACAGATCGGCAATTTATTCTGATTTCTGTAAATTAAGTGTTTCCTGACCAAGAAGTTTGAGTACCTAAAGCCTCTTAGGCAGAGTTCATGCTGTATCAGTTGGCAGTCTTAGTAAACTCTGTTTTGACCTCTTCACTTTCCACTTTGACTTTTTCATTGTCTGACTTCACTTTCTGGTCTAGCAATATTTGCATGTGTATTTCAGCATTCAAACCAGATGCATTTAAAGCACAATATCTTCACTACCATATATGATGCTCGCTTCATCTGGCTGCTTCCACTTTTCAGCAGGCCACAAAGCTCAGTGGTGGCCCATAGTTGGAGCACTCTGGTACATTTACACAGTACAAAACCTAAATGGGGAGGTGATGATTGGAAGGGCTTGGTGCTAGGATGGGTATAGGGTGTGAGCAACAGTCTTGTCTGACTGCAGGTGCTGGGGTGGGGGAACAGCTTCTTTACCAAGTTTGGGAGCAGTCCAGGAGTACCACAGTGGCAGGCTGAGAGCCATAAGGCTCAGAGCTGGCTCTACTGGGCTGACAGTAAGTCCTGCCAGGAACAGGGCACCTGCTCTCCAGCAGCCTTGCCTAGCTATCTCCAGGCAGAAAGTTTCTAAGCTCAGTGGACAGAGTAAGATTAATTAATTGCCCTGTTTCTGCTTAAATATGAACTTCTTTTTGTTGTCCTCCTTTTAATCTTATGTGTGAAATGAAGCTTAAAATTAATCACTTAAAGATAAAATAAGGGGGGGGGGGGGGGGGGGAAGGTTATAATCTCCCTGCAGGTAGGTGGAAGCTGACTTTATTAGATGATTTGATGAGTGACGCTGCTACAGCCACTAGACCCCCTGCAGTAAATTGCCTGTTGACTGCTTGCTGTTTTTCCACCTTGTCACCTTTCATAGGTTTTCATCTGCTGTATTGCCAATGGCAGCCTCCTTCCGTGACTTACTGGGAGAGGGAAAGCTAATAACTTTCTTGACCAATATATCTTGGCTATCTTACTGAGAATCCCTTTCATTTCACTTATCGGTAATAGAAGCCACCAGTTGTCTTTGGAAATGCTCAAACCTACTTTATTTATATACAGCTGCCATTTATTGATAAATAACTAAGTTATAAATAACAAGAACATTTTAAGCACTATTTTCCCTTCACTTTTATTACTTCTGGTGACTTGTATACCCTTCAGCAGGTGTGCTAGTCCCGTATGATATTAAGGAATAGTTAAATTTGTGACTAATGGAAAACTAAAATAAAAGTAGGAAAATTCATCATGTTTTCCTCATGTTAAAGTAACACAACCATCTAGGACCTAACTTAATGGCGAGCAGGAAGTGTTACACTGGTTTTTGAATGGAGTTGTTATGGCTTAACTACACTCCATAGTCTTTGATGCTGCTTGTCAGACAGGAAATAAAAAGGGTCATTAATGATAAAGGTCTTCAGGAAGGCATAAACTTAGCATGAAATCTATAATTCTTTCTGGAATTCTGATCCTAAACTAGAAGGCAATTTTTCAGTCTGAGAAATAAGTGGGGCAGATGGGGTTGATGTGGAACATTTGAAACAATAATAAGATTCAGGTGAAACTTTTGTTCAGCTGTATAGACAAATCTAGTGAAATCAGGAGTTCGGGACTGGCTCTTAAAACTGAACTGGTGTGCTACTTGAGCATTATTAAATGCATTGTTGAGCCCTCTTTCTTTTATGCTGCTTAATCTTGCATCTTACCTTATTTGGGAAAGGCTGTTAAAAAGGCTCTGATGTTGGATATTAGAAAGCAGTGCAAGCAGAAACAGTTGCAGAATATCACCTCCAGCTTCATAATCCAGTAGTTAGTTTTTATGCGCTGCACTATAAGTAAAAATATTTTATTTAATGCTCAAAACAGTGTATTCAACTTATTCCTGCCAAACCATAGTTTGTCTAGTTTCTCTTATTAGTCTCTCCTCTCCCCTCTCTCCAAAGGGAAAACAAGCTAGCTTCCTTCTCATTCCAACTTCATAACAAGAACGTTTTCCAAATGTTTCTAAGTCATACTGGAAATTCATTGCGGCTGGAGATACAGTGCATCTATCATTGCTCCCTTTCCCCTCTATGCAAGCCACCTGCACTGCTTAGGAATGTACATTCCTATGACTTATTGTCTATACTTTGAAATTATTCACAAATATTGCCTAAGGTACACTATGTAGGAAGTTGTTCTTGTGCATTATGTCTGTTTTAGAGGTCACTTACTGCAGCCTGAACTTCAGTTCCGAGTTAAAAGAAGGCTGGGGGGAAGGTGATGTTCATGTACAAATGACCTGGTGAGTTAATTACAAGGGAGGTAAAAACTAGGCACATTATAGGGTGATTCTGGATTTCAGTAAATTCTTAGGAGCTCCCAGGAGCACTTGTGGGAGAAAAAAATGCCAGGTAACTCCTTAGGATGGAGCCTGAGAAAAAAACTATGTTACGTATTGGCACTGCGACTTTTACACAGAGGGCTAACACAGGATAATACTTCCTGATAGTGTAGCATAATTAAAACAAGGTGTAAACCCACCTCCTGTGCTCAACTGGTTGAATCGAAGCTGACCTTTGATGTACCTGGCAAAGTACAGACAAGACACAAAACTGTCTTGTCTAGAAGGTGACGGTTACCCCATCCAAGGAACCCCTGAGCAGACGGTGCTGCAGTAGCACAACCCACCCAAGCACCCTGCAGGAGGGGGACTGTGCTGTTGCTTTCTGGCACAGAGGGGAGAATAAAGCTTGATAGCTTGCTACCATCGGAAAGACACAATAACGCAGTTACCAGGGAGATGCAGACCCTGAGCCTCTGCTGAAAGCAGTTTTCACTTGGTGCTATTTCCAGTGTTGGAAATGCAAAGGTTTGTTTTGTGTATTTTATGCAAAACAAATTGAAATCAACATCACACTTCATTTGGCTCCCAGCAGTTGAAGAGAGAAAACATATAGAACTATAAACATATTTATTTCAGAGTATTTTTCAAACGGAAAAATCAAGCACCTGAGCCAAGCTGTTGGTTTGGACACTGGACAGACTAAGGATGAAAAAGTCACTATTATTCCAGGCTGAAATTGTTGCAGAGTTGCACCAGTTACCTACCTCTGAAGTCTTTGACACCCTTGGGGTTCAAAAAAGGGACATTGCAATTACTCCTTGCCATAGAGAGGCTACTACAGTTGTGTGGTCACCAAAACTTCTCCAGAGTAAAATACCTGATCCCCATGGTTCAGAGGCAGAAAGGAGGAGGATTTCTTCAATGTGCTCTACAATAAAGAAAAGAACTAATTGCAGGAATTTCACATGTTTGTGCTGTTGAAAATCTCACTGACAAGGTAACTGCTTCACTGCCTGTATTTTAGGGTAGGGCTTCTCAGTCCCTGGCACCCTGCGGTATGGTAGATGCTTCTGTAGCTTGTGTGCGGTAAATGTTGCGTGTTACGAATGAAAGACGATTTTATGGGCAACAAAAGCAAATGAGCGTATGCAGTAAGACTCAGTAGAAACAGAGAGAAAAGGTTTGCTGTGTTGCTTTATCTTTAAAGGTTAGTTCTAAAGGTGTTTAATGATGACTATTAGGAAACATTATCTGAGTTCTGAATTGTGCTGCTTTTTTTTTTTTTTTTTTTTTGCGCCCTGTGAAACTCCATTTCATAAGAAAATGGCTTTTCCCCTGTAAAGAGCTGAGAGCTCCTGCTCTGGGGATTTCTGTTGGATACAAATTTTTCCAGTCTGTAGGATTCTTACCATTGTTGAATAAGTATGTGATACCCCACAAATATCCACGCTGCTGCCTGCAGCCCAGCAGTACCTGTGAAGTGTTCTGTGACAAGAATCAAATATCCCAGGCTCTCATTTGACAGCGGCTGGTAGGGCTGGAGCCGTTCTGCTCCAGTGTCATCCCTGCTCTCCTATCTGTGCATTTTTACAGCTGACTTCACATTTACTCAGTTAAGTCACAGGAGAGACACCTTTCTTCTGAAAAGCATCTGTCACCAAGCTTTGTCCTTTTTTTTTTTCTTTTTTTCTTTCCTCTCTCAGTAGGTTCTTTGACTGTTTTCTTGGTGAAATGCATATGATTTCTGATAGCCCCTGTAATAATGGGGATCTCGTATCTCCTTTAATGTCTTCCAGAGACAAATGATATCAGCACTGTGCAAGTTCTTTCACCTCTTTCCTTACTGCATTAGTTTGATTATTTGAGGGTACTGCATGTGCTGAGTGCGCTGTAAATTATTGTGAGTGTGGTGTGTTCGTATCTCCAAGCACGGAACAAATACTGAGTGCAGAAGGCAGGTGGCAGGCTGCTGTTGTTTAATTTCAGTCTGGTATTTTCATTGCATGAGAAATTTCATCCTTGGATTTTTATAGCTATTAAGAGCTTTAGGTAATCAAAAGCAATTGTTAAATGGAACTTGTTTGATTCTGACAGATGACTTTCCCTTTCTCAAGGATTTTCTATCACCCCTATCTGTATAAAAAGAAAAGCGCAGCTGTCCCTTGCTGGCTCTATTCACCATGCCTGTTTCCTCCAGCCTGAGAAAGTGTGGCCATGTCTCAGTTTTCTGAGATACAACCGACCTCTAGCAAACCACACCCTTGGCTAAACCTCCCATCTGCAGAGCAAAAACCACTTGGCACAGAGAATGCCTCTGTTCTATACTTCAGAGTATATGCTGTCCTTTCTGTCACATACAGGTATGGCTGTTTAGCCATAAATGTACATTTTGCCTGTTATTAGAAGACCAGCAATAGTCACTAGCAGCGCTTGCTAAAAGCTGCAGAGATGCTTAAAGTCTTCCTCTTTCTATTTTTGTCACCTCCAGCTGAGCTCCCCTCAGCATGTTGTTATGACACCTCGCTCCCACCCTCTCACACATCTGGCAGGTAGTAGTAAAAAATTTAATGCCAAATTGTGAAATTATAACTTTCCTCTTTCTTGACTGCATAAACTAAGCTACCATCTTACAGGATAAGTAACTCCCTACCCACAGCATGTCAGCTCACAATGGTGCCTTACCAGCAAATAATTTTAACATAAAGCAATCTTTGCAAATGGGACCTGTAGATTATTTTCACAGTGAAAATCATTAGCAAGGATAATTAACTAAGACTGTGGTGATGAATAGCGCTGCACTACTGATCAGTGTAATATAAAGAACAGAAGCCACTAATTACAGATAGCAAGCCTTGAAGCCAATGAGAAATTTAATTTAACATTGCTACACAGACTCCACACAGTCTAATATAACTTTGCAATTATCATAATAAAGTCTTGCCACAGACAAAGCTTCTGGGAATGTTCCAGGTACAAGGGCGTGTGTCCATCAGAATAAAAGGATTTGTGATCTATCAATTACAGCATCTTGAGAGAACCAGTCCAAACCCCTGTATCTGAGCATGTGCTTGCTTTCTGCAGCCCCCAAATGGGTCCAGAGCTCAGACCCATTTCCATGAGCTGCAGAGGTCCCAGTGTCTATGAGCAGTTTTCAAAGCAATACCCCAACATTGTTGTTAGAGATGTTAGATGCACGTTTTACCTAAAGGCATCTCAAAATATCTAGTCCACTGTGTCAAGTGAAAAGTGCTTGACATGTGCCACTGTCTATCATGTTAAAGCAATAAATCCTGGGCAACATGAAGTGATGGGAACCAACCTTGTTATCCCCACATGCATATAGAGCAAACCACATTTGACACTGACTATGAAATGGCCTTCAGCTGCAGTGTGTTGTATTTCAAACTCTGAAAGAGGCTGTGCAAATTAAATGCTTGTGCAAGTAACCAAAGCTATGACATAACTACTTCCACAAATTAAGGCAAACTATATCCCCTGTCAGCTCTCCAGCCTCCCTTTCATATGCACTTGACTAACACGCTGAGTGAAGAAGAAAGAAGTGGGAGTTGCTGGTTCTGCATGTATTTGATTGTGGCTTTTTTTTTTTTTCCAAAGTTCTTTTAACACACTGCATACTATCTTTGATTACAGAATGCAATGTTTGAGTGGTATCCTGATATGTACTGTCTTGTGTACAGGTTAGCTTTGCTTTAGTGACTGCAGGATTTGGAGCTGTATTACCTGAGCAAAGGTGGAATAAGCAAAGCTTTCAATAGCATAGCTGGCTTTTGATGGGAGTATTGATTGCTCTGCTGCAAGGTCCTCCTGTAAGGTAAGAATATATAAAGAGAAACAAGGAGAATAAAATACAAAAGTGCTCAAAACACTTAAAGGTTGGCTAAAAACAGGTAGATAATATTAGTATCCTTAAATTACACAGATTTAAGGAAAGCTATCCATCTGAAAGGTGGTGGAATAGTAATTTGCATAGCTATCAGTTCAGAAGGCTTTTTGATGAGGTTTTTAAATTAAGGTAGACAAATACCTCTCAGCAGTTGTCTGAGTTAAAATGTTCCTGCCTTGAGGTAGAGGAATGGACCACGTGGCTCTGAGGCCCCTTCTAGGCCTATTTCATGTGTTTTCCTGTAACTATTGTTCAGATGAACAATAACCCTTGTTGTACTTGTCATGTAAAGCTCCATCTTGTTTCACGATTTCTATTCCAATTTCTGCAATCTCCAAGTTAGCTAGGAATAACTATAATGCTGAAGGGGGTGCAAAAAGTCTTAAAGTACAGGCTAAAGCAAAACTGGGGCAAGTTAGATGAGAAGAAAAACCTATGAGAGCTTACGTAGCCAAACGGACATGGGCAGTCAAGCTGGATTCTGGTCAGGTGCTGCATGACCCTCATGCCACTTCTGAGTGCCTCTGTTTGCACTGAACACTTTGATTTTATGCACTTCAATGCAGAGATTGGGAGTCAGGGCTCAGGAGCTGTCTATCATGATATTTTTTTTTTTTTTCAGAGCTATGTGCAGAGGAACAAAACCTGTGATGGCCCCTATCTGATCCTGAGGATCAGAAACAAATCCAGGGTCAAGTCAGTGTCTCACCACTTGTGTTTGCTTCCTGATTTAATCCATATAACAAGTCAACAATCCTGACTGAGTGGGTACAGTAAAGGAAACAAGTGCAGTGCTTGCATAACACACCCCAGTTGTGTTTTTTTTTCGGTATGATCTCATTGGTCTGGAATTGAGTGCAGCTGACTTTCCAGAAACTTTACCTTTTTGTTAATCTGAAAACACTGTTTCTACTGGCTTTCACTTGCAGTGGCATTTTTGGAAAGGCAGTTTCAGGAGGGAGTCTATAGGAGAAATAAAAATAGAAGGCTAATAAAAAGCTCCATTAAAAACTGATAATTTAATTAAAATACCAGAATGGGAAAGAGTTAGTGTGACCAGTCAAGAAAAGGTACAGATTGATTAAACTATTACCATTGACATAATATGATATTAACGCAATAATAAAAATGAGTTTAGCACTTATTAGAGCGTGAAGAGAGCAAAAGGTTGTGGTCTACTGCTATGGAGAATGTATCATGATCAAAGGGAGAGTTACAGTGCAAAAGTAGGTTAGTCCCCTACTGAATCTAAGATGTCAGCACAGTGCTTATACTTAACAAAACTACCACTCTTTGTGGTATTTGTTACTTCCACAGCAGGAGAGCTATAGGAGAAGTAACTTTGCCATCATGATAATAGAAATGGGATCAAGACTCATGTTTTATTACTAATAATGGTAAAAATAAATAATTACAGCATGAAAAGTTTTTCATGGATCAAAAATCTTATGAACTCTACTTTTCTGTATCTGTAGCTATGTGAAAGAGGGAACTGAGATACCTTTAAACACTCAATTTATCCAGAACAGGTAATTAGGCTCACTCAGCTAAAATAAGCCTTCTTTCAGAAACGTTTTCAGATATTTAATGTTGCTGGAATAAGCTCAATTAATTGCAGCTAATTGTCAATCATGTTGTTTCACTGAAGCAAAAATTCCTTGTAGACTTCAGTCACTTCTGTTCTTTTTCAATGGCGATTTTTACACCTGTCATCAAAACCTGGATGATAGTGAAATACATGTTTTCAGTTCAGACGTAGATATTTCTGCCTGAAAAGGAAAGGGGAGGAGAGAGGAAGTGTTTAGTGTGTATGAAGCCTGGGAACTATTGAACTGTCTGTTTAATTCAGTGTAAACTGGAATGAAGAGTCAGGTAGATACCAAGCTTATCTGGATCTCTTGCATCCTCAGATAATTTCCTGATCATAGGACTATTTGCAAATCCCCTCCTACAGTTAGAAAGCTCAGATGTCATGGTTATGTGTAAATACTGTCAACATCCTGCTTTTGTTCTATTATTCTAACTCAGAATGAAAATGACTGTCTTGAAATTTCTAAAGGTCCTACAAAACAAAATTGTCCTTTTCAGGTCTGTAACTGAAGACCACCTCACCCTCCCTGTGTTCATCTCAATTCATCTCAAGCAAGGACCCTCTCTCTCTTATGTGGCCACTAACTGGATTTAGAGTGGCTTTTACCTGGTGCTGCTCAAAGCAGTACAAAGAAGGAGCATGCGACTTTTCTCACCCATCCTGTTGGTTGTACCTTCCTCTTCCACAGTGTTCCAGTGGTGGACAAAATAGGGATGTGTCTCTCTCAACAGTATTTCATGTCTGTAATTCTGTGCAAAGGAAGAGCAAATGTTTATATAGGGCCTCTCTTCTCCTCTAAGTTGTGCCTTATTTTGATGGGCAGATGTCTTAACAGTCTCATTGCTGAAAGTTAGACTGTCATGGCTAAAATGAGTCAAGACCAAACACCGCACTGTCATGATATAGTGTGCTGTCAGAGCACATGCGCTTAGAAAAGCCTCAGGGCAGCCTGAGATGTTGTCTTCCAGCTGTCCTGAGACAAACTATAAGCAAGATTAATGTGCAAATCTCTGCTAGCCAGTGCCAGTCAGTGGCATGTCTTTTCTGCAAATCCAGGTTTCAGACTCTCCTTGTTGCAGCAAGCCGAGTTGGCCTTTGCTGGCCTGCTGCTGCAACACACTAATTCAAATGGCTTTCTGCTACAGCTTAATAGGATAGCTATGTCTCCTGCTCAGTGCATGCCAGGAAGAAACACCTCAGTTGAGAGGAAGCAGAAAACCATCATTACTCTGTATATTCTGTGGATAAGGACATATGAAAAAGAGCATGCTTGAAAAACTAACCACCCATGTTTGAAATCTGTATTAGGCTCATATATGTGTTCTAGGCTCATATACCTTGATGGTTTGTGAAGGTTGGAAGGGTAACATAGATTTCATGGTAACCGATTGGTTACAGGTTTATGATTATTTACTGTCTTCTTTCTGGATACTGATAAAGATGCATATTTAAAGAAATCCTAAGAAATACTAACATGGATGGTGGAAAAAAAAAAACCTGTGTGAGATACCACTTTACAGAAGAAAGCCACATCATTTGAATTTCCATTTGGAAGAAGCTTAAAAAATGGGTACAGGAAGTGTGACCTGGTCCACAAAACTCCCTAACCCAAAGAACTCTGGCACTATCAGGAGCTCTTACTGTGTGTTTGGTATGGGGGATTGGGACAAGAAAAATAAACTGCTTTGGTTTTGTCTTGGATGGGTAGATAATCCCCAGAACACAATCAAGAAGGGGAAGCATGCAGTACCTCCTCAACAAACATCAAACAGAGCTGTGATGAAACATGTAGATGTTACCTTGTTAATACAGAAGGATGCAAATAGGATAGCCTGGTTTAAAAATAAATGGGTAAATAAACTCATGCAAGACAAATGGGTATTGTGTTTGCATAGATCAATCTGTGCACACAGTACCTTTAACAGCAACCTTCAACCCCCTCATAATGGAGTGCAGCCAGGCAGCAAGTATAAATAAATTGTGTCAATCGTCTTTATTATCAGAATGTCATTTGAGATAATTGAGAGAGATGTGGAAGAATTCCACAAGTTCAATTAAGGAATGGTTTTAAATATCTGTGGAAAAAACGTGTGTTAGCTTTTCATCTATACCTAGCATCTACTGTCATCTTTTTTGAAAAGAATAGCGCTTCATGGGAAATAATGAAATAAAGTATTATCTTCCTTGGTACCTTTTTATTTTAATAAGAAGTGTTTCACTAAATTCAACTGAATAGATAAAGGAATTGCCACATCTTTGAAGAATCCATGTTGGTTCTAAGAAACATCTAGATTATGACATACTATTTAATTTTCTCTGATTCTTTAAAAGAACTTTAAAAGTGGAAATGCTGTGGGTTTTGTGCTCTGGGTTTAAACTGCAATTATATTCCAGCTGGAGACTGCAAAACAGAGCAGAACCCTTACAGGGAGAGTATTTGCCTTGGCTTCTATTTTGAGACTCCTTAGCAATATCACCTTGTCACAACAGCTGTTCTGAGAGCTGGGATGGGTGTGAATTTCTCCTCCACTGCCTGGCAAGCTTGAAAGTTGTAATACATTTTTGGTTCATTTTAGGTTCAGGTATTGCTAGGAGCAGTCGTCTTCATGTTCGTCAAAAGGAATGAGATGTGAAGACTGCAAAGCAGAGATTCAGAAACTTTTATGCAAACTGCTCTAAGTTGGAAGCCTTAACTGGGGCTTTATTGCAAAAGCACCAGGCAATAGAAGATCAGTCGCTAAATTTGCCAGAATAAACATCCAGAGGTACAAAACTGCTGCCAAGCCACTCCTTTGACAAGATGGGTAGGCTGGCAGTAGGCCTGAGAAGAGGTCTGAGTAAACAAGAACAAACTCAGTACCTGTACCATAACAATGATTTGCTAATCCGTGATCTTGTTTGGCAGCAAAACCTACTGTAGCTACCAGCTCTTTAGCTGTGCTCTTGGAAATCTAATATTCTTCAGTTACAAAATGGTAAGTCACAGTAAACAGGCTGGACTAAGTAGGTAGAAAAGCTTTCTTTTGAAACTCAAGTGGCTGAAGTGGTGAATAATGGGGACATTTGAGATCATTCTTCTAAGAAACATACCTACAGTCTTCTGCCACTGCTGTTCTCGGGTCCCTGCTCTCAATTATCCATTTAGTTTCGTGACAGTCTTAACAGGGAACTTTTTGATGTAGGGATGGTCACCAGGGTGTTCTTCCACGTGGTGCTTCTAACCATAACCTCTAGAAGCTTTCTTAGTTACGCAGCTGAAATATTAAGATCCAGCAAAAATATTCTTAGTGTCGTTATTCTAAGTAGTCTGCCAAATCCTAAGACACTTGAGAAGAATGGGTCAAGTTTCCATGTGATTTCGGGGAAACTCTTCTGGCATCTCAGTACTGTCTGAAAGTATGATAGGTGGTAGTGGCTGCAAAGCTGCCAAGGATGGCTGCAAGCTGCTCAGCTCCTGGGGCAAAGACCATGTGTGAGTGCCTGAGACAGAGGTTTTCCAGGAACATCAAGATAAACAGAAGATGGTTAAAAAAGAAAGCAAGGCTTGCTTAAAAAAAAAAAAAAACAAGTTCCAATTAAATATAGATTTCTCCTTTGGCTGTGAAGAGGTCTGACTTCCAGTCACCTTTTTCTGAAAAATGTAGACAAGCATTTCCCTGCTTGCAGAACATAGCTGTCTGTCATGAATTCAAGTTTCCTCCTCTAAGCATCCCTCCTGAGGTGAAACAGCAGTCTTGCAACAGGCGGCAGGGCGTCTTGAGGCTTATGTGCTACAATTAATTCGTTGGGCGCTCAGCGCTGCAGTCCACTTGGTGCAGGGTTCAGATTAAATATCAGTACATGTAGAGGAAAGGAAACATGCTTTCCTCATTGTTATAAGCCTTGACATCAGTTGTCTTATTCCTGCAAACATTTACAGATGTGAATAGAGCAAATCCCTGTGTCCTGGTACCCACACACCTTTTATCACTTTCTCTGAAAACTGTCTCAGTAGCACACCAAAAATCCTGTTTGAGAAGAAGAGACTGCCATTATGTTACTGATAAAGTAAATCCCAGAGTCACCATTCTTATAAGAAAGTTAGGATGTCATTTATTGCTGCCTGGCACAGTGGCAAACAGAGAATCAGAAACAGATCTGGGTTGTAGTCTTCATTTGTTTTCACCTTAGACTTTTCTTTGGCAGATCTGTAGCACTACTGAAGTCAGTGTAGACTCTGATTTAAAATACAAGTTGTGACTGTGCATGTATCAAAATTAAGCCTGTTTTTGGAGAACATCTATGTAGCACCACTTAGAGCAGGTAAGTATCCATTATTTATAATGAGCAGAAACTATTTGGTTTGTTATCATTAGCATTTATTTTGCTATTGCTGTAAGAGTAAAGCAAATAATTCAAACAGATGGGTAATCTGTTCTGAAAAGTGGAACTGAATAGTCATGGTCAGACTAAAACCAGATTATTTGCATCTTTGCCGTTTTGCGGATTGTTTATTTCCAAAGTTTTCCCCTGACCCAAGTGCTCGTTTATCTATTGGTATAAGGGAGCTAAACAACTCTTCCAAACATCTTATCACAGATAGTGTTGAAAATAGTTCCAGTGATAAACCCTTTATAAGCTGAGAGAGATGCAGACAAATAATGTATTATTTTTATTCATGAGCAAAGAAACAAACCGAACAGGTTTGTCATCTCTTTCTGCAGAGCTGTGAGGGACTCCGGGTCCCCTCTGCAAAACTGCACAGGAAAAGTTTGTTGCAGTGCAATTTTTGCAAGCTTTAAACATGGTCTCCCTACCTTGGACCTGGCCTGGAGGCAGGTGCTAGAGAGCCCTTTAGCCACCCCCAATCATTGGGGCTCTCTGCACCCATGGGACCTGCAACTGCTGTCAGCTTCACTGCTGGCAAGGGTGCAGGCAGCCACATGCTAGTCTGGAAATTTAACTGCTGCTGCAGGTCCCCACCAGCCCTTCCCTCAACTTTCTGCTTAGATCTGGTAATATGGAAGGCTGAAAAGCAAATGTTCTAAAAAGGCACAGCTATGGACCATGGTCCCTACTAGAGCAGCAACACCCATGCTGAAAGCACGTGGCAACAGGAAAAACAGTGGCAAAGAAAATTAAAGCCAATGATGGGGTCATCTTTCAGTCTACAGAGTTCACACCTACAGTAAAAAGCTTTGATACCAAGGGAAGCTGCTCATTTTGAAGTACTAACGCACAAAGTAGAAAGGAACTTGCAACCCCTATATTCATATTTTACTTAGCGCTGGTTTTCTTCAGCTCAGTTTCTAAGTCATTTATCTTATCTCACTAATGATTAAGTGTATCTGTGCAAATATTTTGCTCTAACTTTTTTGGGATGTTTTTTTCATTCTGCACCAAAATACTTCTTCCCCCCCCACCCCCCCGAGACCAAAGAAAATAGATTTTTCTGACCATATGGCTGCTGCAAAGTGGTTTCCCTGGCAACTGTAACCTACATAACTTCTTAAAACTTTTTCCCCTCTGGATTTTTTTTTTTAGCAGTTTGATTTCAGGATCTTGTCATCTTTTCCAAAACCATTACAGCAGGTGGAACAGAGGTTAACCATGAAGGCCCTGGAGTGTACTAGTGCCCTGGTGTGTCTCAAACAGTCTGGATTCATTTGTAGTGTTAAAATATTTTTAGCTCTGCAGAATTTTGGCTCGATTTGCTGGACATTTAACTAATTCCTCTTGGAATTAGTGCGGTGTTCTTCACATAAACACTACTGGAAGGTATCCGGTATGGTTTAGAAAAACAAAGACAACCTGAAAGATGAAACATGAGGCTGATGGGGCTTCATATAAGCACAAGCATCCTGTTGCTTGCAAGCGGTTGGCTGGATCCCACTCTCTTGTGGTACAAGACCTGGGACCATTCTGTACTTTCTCCCTACGTACCCCTAGTGCCCTATGGTTGCTGTACCCACAGGGAGAAAAGGGGAAGGAAAAGAAAAGCAGCTCCTGCCGCCACCTTCATCAGGAAGGCACACCTCTGAAGAACACAAAGCACCCTGTCACCCTTTTGTTCTGAGGGGTAAAATGACATAAAACTGTAATTTTCTGAAAGCCTGACCTTTGTTTTGGCTTCAGTGAAAAATCAAAAATCTGCTCCGAACCAATGTGTGAGAGACCATTTATAATAGTAAATAGTCTTGTCATAAATACCCACATGCATACATACATAGAGACTCCTTCCTTTTAAGTAGGCTTGCTGAAAAAATGAGCTTAATGAATAAAATAGTCTGTTTTGTGCTGTCTTCCTAGTAATATGACTCTATCCTATTTAGAAGAGTTAGTGAAATGAACGAGTAGGCCTAACATTTTTCCTTAATCTTGGAGTCACATTTATGGGGCTTTGGACTCTACAAATGCGGTGAATAGTATGAGAAAGGTGTTCATGGTCACCTCTTTCTAGTATCGTTTCCCACAGTATACTGTAATCTATATTATTTTACAGCTTTCTTCCACTCTTTTTCTTCTGCACCCTTTCATACATATGTCCTGCAACTAGTTCCTAATGAAGGGGGGAGACATGGACCCTAAATAAAAACGCCTTGATTATCCAGTGGAAATTACAACACTTTCCGGCTGTTTTTGAAGTAAAGCAACAAACTGGCATATATCCACACTAAAATCTGTCCCCTTGCTATGTGTCAGTGACCCTAAGACAGATTTCCCAAATAGCGATAGCATAAGTGTTATTGCCAGGACCCTGAATTCAACAGAAGCACATGTGGTTGAGCTTCCTGCTTGTGGCAAGTATTGAAGATAAGACCCAGAATGTTTCAACGCTCTGTGATGTAGATAGAGCTATTGTCTATCAGACACATGACGTACAACCATCACGCTGATTTTATTTTTTTTTCTCCCCGGTGTTTTTACATTCTTCTGCATATTGTTTGGAAGATAATTAATAGTCTGAGTTGTAACTGAGCAAATGATCAACAGAAAGACTTTGTAATAAGAGTAAGGAATTCATTTCAAGAATAAATAAGAATTTGTTACAGTCCTCTGACAAGACAGTGAGAAGAGCCAAAGTCATCTAAAAAATGTGAGAACCGAAATGGAAAATTATGGGGTACTTAATACTTGAAAGCACAATATGAGAAGAATAAAAAGGCATTTCTGTAGTCCTTTTTAGCTACTTCTAAAATCCACAGTGGTATCCCGAGCATTGTCCACTTTATTTTGACAATTGTAGAGAAAAGCAGGTATGGAAAGACTTCTATGGAGAGAAGGGCTTAGTATATCCCTGCATCCAGTACTTTTTTCTGAGCATGAATACTTGCTACCAGTTGGGAATAGCTCATGTTCTGGCCTGTTCCAGCCCCGCTCTCCTCTAAGGCCAAGACTAGCCTGGGGGGCAGCCCTGGCTTGCTTCCTTCCTTCTGAGCAATTACCACCACCCTTCTTAATTGAGGGAGCTTTGAAAAGTGGCATGTGGACAGATCATTTCTGATGCAACTAAATACTGTAGCTTGGTCCTAGACTGCAGACCTGCTGGGGGCAGGTTGTTTCTGTCGTGCCAAGCCATCTGCTCTCAAAAGAAACTCTCATACCTCCTGGTTTTAGAAGAAGGGGCATAAGGAAAATCAATTCTTCTCCTTTGTATATGCTGTATTCATTCTTGAAGCTAGCATTTCATTCCTGTGAAGTACAGCTTCCACTTATTTCTTCTGTGGATTTAGTCTTTCTTATATTTTCCCTAGACAAGAGCTAGAAAGATAAAATGCTTCAGGAAGTGGGCCAGGACTCCAGTCCCAAAGCAGTCAAACTACACAATAATATTACAGACAGCTTGGAAACAAATTTTTTTTCCTCACTTCCTTAACTTTTGTTTTGTAATACTGCAACTCTCTTAAGGAGGGCGATTTGGAAACCACCTGAATTAATCAGTAAGTTGTCAAATTCATAAGTTGTTCCATTCAAATATTAATAATGTTTTTCAATTTCTTATTTTCTTTCTGAGTGCAATAAACAAAATATCCAGAAAGCCCTGCTGTAAACAAATCCCACAGGCGCTCTCATCATTAGACAGTAAAACACACAGGACAACAGATGCTGGATCTGAATTTTTCCAGGATAATAAATGCATTCAGGCTCCCCAAGAAGAAGACTTTAAAGCACATATTTTGCAGAGCGCTAAATAATTCATCCTCAAAACCTGTGTTTTACATAGTGTTAAAAAGGAAAAACACAAAAGAACACTGAAATAAATAGTCATCATGTGCTGCTAAACTAGGGACAACACTTTAGAAGTAACCAAACTCAGTGTTTAGAGTAATTAATTATACAGGAATAAGAATCATTGCTTCAGTATTTAACCCTTTATAACTTCTGCTCAGAGTGCTGTTGGGAACAACAGAAGGAGATTTACGTGGGAAAAACCGCAAAAGCAGTTCTACACAGGGTTTTAGTAGCATACTTCATTTTATGGTTAGTGTTCGGGTATTTGCTCAAGTATTTACTTTGGGGGCCTTTCTAAGTAAAAGACTGGGTTGCCCCTGGAGCTTTTACACTTATTTCTAGACTTCTGGGATGCTATCCATCTATTTCTTCCTTAGATCTAAGCCATTCAGTGTTTTCTGATGAGTCAGTGGATCATGATTTCTGCCTTTATCCCCATGCACACCGATATAGAAGTTGGAACTATATTTCCCTGCTTTACCCTGCTGCTCACCTATATAATGTCTCTTTAGACGCCAGACGCAGTTGTCATCCTGCTTTTGAATTCTAAGCTAACATAAGTTGCTGCTGTCCACCATGAAGAAAGCAACTGGAATATCCCAAGAGCTATAAAAGAGCAGTCATTTGATTTAACCTCAATTATTTAGTATGGAAAAAATCTTATCTTGGGGTATAGTTTAATATTGGATTGACTTTCAGCCAACATAAAAAACCACCCACAGAGACAGAAAGAGGATTGTGTCAGCCCATATGTTTTTATAAGGTTCACCTCACTGTGAGCTCAAGGAGTTAATTAATTATTCAGGCATCTTCAAACACCAGGCAACTTTACAGAGTTCACACAGAGTGAAACTTCTGGTCAAGGCTCTTTGGCAATAATCTGTTATTGCCAAGCATCAGCTGGGTCAGAGCAGGGGCTTGCAGAAGTCACTGGTAGCCTGAAAATACCTGATGCCAAGTGACCAGTCAGCCACAGGAGAATTGCTGATGGGGGAAACAGGACCAGCTCTGTGTGCTCAGCTCCTTTGCAATTACTCTCCCAGAAAAAGGCAAGAGGAGAGAAATAGCAGTCGAGGACACTGTAGCATGCTGTCAGCGCATATTTTTTGCATTTATACTATGTATATGTATCATCTATTGCAATTTCATGAAATAAAGCGTTTTTTAGGAGCGTATTAGGCTTGCATGGCAAGGTTTTGGTAGCTGGGGTGGGGTGGGGGAGTGTTGCTACAGGGATGGTGTCTGTGAGAAGCTGCTAGAAGCTTCCCCTATGTCTAATAGATCCAGTGATCCAGTATCAGCCAGCTCCAAGACAGACCTGCCCCTGGCCAAGGCTGAGCTCATCAGCGATGGGTGGATGTGCATGAAGGAGGCTGTGACCCCATGGGAAGCCTGTGCTGAAGCAGGCTCCTGGCAGGACCCATGGCCCCATGGAGAGAGGAGCCCACGCAGGAGCAGGTTTGTTGTCAGGGCTCGTGACCCTGTGGGGGACCCACGCTGGAGCAGTCTGTTCCTGAAGGACTGCGCCCCATGGAAGGGACCCACGCTGGAGCAGTTCATGAAGAACTGCAGCCTCTGGGAAGGATTCATGTTTGTGGAGGACTGTCTCCCGTGGGAGGGACCCCACGCTGGAGCAGGGGAAGAGTGTGAGGAGTCCTCCCCCTGAGGAGGAAGGAGAAGCAGAGACAGCATGTGATGAGCTGACAGCAACCCCCATTCCCCATCCCCCTGTGCCATTGTGTGGGGAAGAGGTAGAGAAAATCAGGAGTAAATTTGAGCGTGTGAAGAAGGGTGGGGGGGGGGGGGAGGAAGGTGTTTTAAGCTTTGGTTTTATTTCTCATTACCCTACTCTAATTTGACTGTTAATAGATTAAGCTAGTTTCCCAAAGTTGAGTCTGTTTTGCCCATAACGGTAATCAGTGAGCGCTCTCTCCCTGTCCGTATCTCGACCCACAAGCCTTTTGTTATATTTTCTCTCCCCTGTCCAGCTGAGGAGGGGAGTGATAGAGCAGCTTTGGTGGGCACCTGGCATCCAGCCAGGGTCAACCCACCACAGTCAGGATGACTTGAGAGCAATTACTTGTTTATCCATTAACAGCTCCTAGATGAGATATATTAAAATTATTTGAACTCAAATCATTTAGGAAGGAAAAAGAAAAATCTAAGCTGCTTCCAGGAGTTGTGAGGCTTGTTGAACAATATACTCAATGCAAGACTTTTCTGGAAAAATGGGCTGAGGTATTAGTCCTGAAATTTTGCTTGTTTATGGCAAGATGTAAAGTGATTTTTGGAGACAACAGTACTTCTCACTTGTAGAGAAGGTGTTCCTATGAAGAAAGCTGAAAAATAAACGTATTACAACTTGGACCTTGCAAGGGTGTATTTATGCCTTCTGCAGACAGTCACAGAACAGTTCAGATGCACTGTGCCAAACTCTTGTTGGCTGCATAGTGCAGGCTGTATAACACAAGTGTATTTTTTCCCTAACAAATAAATTGAATTAATAACATTTTGCAGGTTCCATTAGTATGTGCCCATCTTAGGTAGCCAACTGCTATCCTGATAATTTTTTTTTTATGTTTCTTTTCTTGTGTTTGCTAAACAATGTCTTATTCCCTCTTTTGCTGTTATTCATGGACTCTGGTCTGAACTGCTGTTTGGCCATGCAAGATTACTGGAGCTCATTCTTGCTTAATCTAAGTCAAGTGGTATTTCTGCAGTGTGAAATTAACTGTGGAGCTCTTTGTCACATGGTGCAGTGGCTGTTAAAAGCATTTCTCCATTCCTTGAGTTACTGGGCAAAGAGATGGATGTGGTCCTTTAATACAAGGATACTGTTCTTGGCTCAGAAGTGCCCATATTAAGTATCTGCAGATAGAGATACTAGAAGAGGAGAAGATATTAGAGAGATACTACAAGAGGGGAAGTGACTCTTGTTTGACTTTTTCCTAAGATGTGTTACTTAAACTTCCTTAGAGCTCAGTTAGCATGGCTATTTTAATGGTTTTTAAAATGATTTTGCATAATATGTATCTTTATGATCACAAAAAATTATACAAATTTTTAAAGTTTTCCTCTATTCTTTTTCACCTTTAAGGCTGTTTGATTTTTATTTTTTTTTTAATTATTAGTTTCCTAAGAAGGAAAGGGGAGGACTTTGCAGAATTTGAGCATGTGACTTGACATACAGATTCAGTGTGAAGATTTAGCTTTCTTTCATCTTTTTAGTGCATCATTAAAGCATTGCCTTTGCTTCCTCCCCAGGAAAGGAAGAATCAAAGAAAACACGTGAAGCCTGGGTGTAAGCTTTGGTGCAGGGCTGGAGACATTAGTGCAGCAGGTTACCAGAAGTGGGGAAAAGCCTTGGACCCAGGCAAGAGCGCTGACAGAGCAGAACTGCTCCCAGCTGCCAAAGCTTCAGAAGAGGCATTACACAAAGGGCTCAGTCTGCTTCTATAAATGACATGGCTTCAAACTGTTGAGAGCATTTGACTAGGGGGTGCCCTTAAGCACAGGAGTAAACTTCAGACTTCTTTTGGCAAAAAATTCTGCTTCTGCAGTGAGAAATGTCTATCTTAATGGCAAGTCTCATTCCACTCTTCAACTAGTGCTGAAATTAGTTTTTTAAAAAATGGAATTGGACTGGTATCTGCCTGGAGCTGTGATATTTGTGTTCTCTGTTAGCCATTGCTTACCAGAAACTACCTGCCAATACAGAGGGCAGGGTGCACCTGTGATGTCCTACACCAGGCTGTGACATTCAACAACAAGGCTGTTGTGGTTTGTATCCTGAGCATACTCTGAGCCAAAGAATCAAATGAAGTTTTTATAACATATGTGGGCACATCAGTGCCTGTGAGGCTGTGAGAAATAAGAGGAAATAATTCACTTGCTGGCTGTAGAAGGCTCTGGGGTCTGGCAGGTCATCTCTTGAATTATCAGATGGTTAAATAGATACTGGAGATTCAAGCCCAGATATTCACCCAGCATTTGGCACAGGCTGTTTCAAAGCTGAAGAAATAATGAGGCATCCTTAGCAAATCGATGGCACTTCTTTCCCCACTGAATCTTTTTCTTCCACTCTGACTCTTAAGCAATTGCATGGTTGAGACCAAAAAGTGAAGCCCTTGTTCTAAATGGTGGCAGTGGGTGGTTGCTTAAAAAAAATGAAAGGGAGACAGTGTTCTTTTCACTGGCAAATGGCACATCCACAATTAATTTCGAAATCTACTGAACTATCCAGCAACCTCAGCATAAATATGTGACCAATGGGCCCATTGGCTGAAGGGGTTTGATTGCTGCTGTTAGTGATGCATCATTAAGCAGCTTTGCTGGCTGAATTAAAAGGCCCCAGCAGATGGTGGCAGGTGTTGTAGGTAGGTCTGTCCCTGGCTTTGATGCATGCTAGGAGAGAGATGCAGCACTTGTGACAGTGATGCTGGCCACCAGAGTTAACTGCCTGAGCCTCTTACAGAGGCAGTTCAGAAGGAGACATGGTTCAGTTTCAACAGACAAAAGTCTTCTATTGTTTATAACCTGCAAGACAGAGAAGTTGTAGAGCGTTTGGCTGATGTAGGACAAGATCGTTACATGGAAGTATCTTCAGTGATAAGGTCTCTCCCTTTGTATCCATTACACTAATAGCTATTCCAAAAAACCATGGTAGACATCTCTAACCAGCAGTATTTTGTGCAATACCTTGAAGGTTTTCAGTAAAAGGATTTCTGGTGGAGCTGGTTTTGACACCCTTTATTGAGCTCCACCCGAGCAAAGTCACCTGCCTCTTTCACAAAAATTCTTAATTTTTTAAATAATGCAAATAACATATTCTTTCAGATATTCTTCCCTCCCCATTCACACAGTTTCTTTTAAACTGTCAGTGATTTATTTTTTGCTGTTTCTCAACTGAATATTGATGCTCTGATAAAGAGGTCTACATTGTACTAATGTGCCAGTGCCCAATTGTTACATCAAATTGTGATCTTAGAATAAGTTTGTAGTTACAGCATATTTCTGAAACCTATACCATAGTCAGTAGCCTAAAAGACATACTGAGGTTACTTAAATAAGTGCTTTTAGCATAGTCTATTTGAAAATACTTTCTTAGAATAATTTATCATATGAATATTTGCATGCTTGTATATAAGCTATTTTGATAAAGTAGCTGAATACTAAACATTATTAAACTCTTCTTGTCCTTCATCTCATTACTGATAACATTGACAAAATCTCGCTGCTTTTTCCATTGGTAAAGAGTGCTAGAGCATTGGATCTGCATAATCTGGAAAGAAGCCTTTACACTTTAAAGAATGCTTATCTGGGAGCTCAGGTTCAGTCTCAACTGACTGTATCTACAGGGAGAAGTCAGTTTTTAGTGAAGTCACGTGCTGTACCTCACTTTCAGTTACACTATTTGTTCTAATAGTTGTAATTTTTATTGTGGACATGAGCCCAGAAATTATGAATACAAGGTTCAACACTGAAGTGGAAACAAATGCATGTGAAATGGGAGGCAGTATGTCTCGTTGTTTTTGATATTTGACTTGAAAGTCTCAACACCTAGAGGAGAGGAAACTTCAAATACTACTTGGAGTTTGCTAGAATTTAGTCCCCAGCTGCTTTCACTAATGGAAAATTCAGTTATTACATCTTGAAAGTGGGGAAAGTGGAGGGACTTCACAGCTCTATACTTGAAAATGCAGCTTATGATTCTATGGAAAAGGCAACTAAGGATCACCTCATTGCTTCATGTAGGCAGCAATTTAATATCTACCTACCTATCTATCTATCTGTCTACCTACCTACCTACCTAACACAGTGCTATTGAATATCTGTGAAGATAAATTCAAAACAACTACCAAGTATTTTATCCCCTTTCACCTCAGTAAAGCTGCATGCCTTCTGTATTTGATCCAAAGTCTTTTGGGTTCTTTGCACTTACGCCCTAACATGTAGACTAACAGCAAGGTTTCAGAAAAGGTCTTTAGGCTTTCAAGCAGTCTGTACATTGTGCTTGACAAAAAGAATTCAAATGTGCAAAATCACATGATTCTGTATGCGTCACAATGCAGAACTGCCTGGCTTGGGTTTTTTGTTTGTTTGTTTGGCTGGCGCTTGTTTGTTTGTGGTTTTTTTTTAGTTTGTTTTTTAAAAAAACAGATCTTCTGAAAACTAAAGCTTCCAGGGGGAAGTTAAGATGGTGTTTGAGCAGACTTGGCTTTCAGGATAGAAGGTTCAAAACCAAACCAAAACAAAGAATTTTATAATGAGTTTCCTGCAGCATCATTTTCTAGAATCACTGTTCAATAATAATATTCATCTCTTAATCTTTGTGCTCAGGGATTAAGTCAATATTAAGGATATGGTAACTCTGTTGGAGATAAGCTGTTGCATTTAACTGTGGTGTTGAAATCGAGCTTTTTTTAAAAAAATAAAATTGTTAAATGGCCCTTGACTAAACGAGGCTGATTCAACTGCATGAAATTTCATTTTTGTGTCATCTGGCAGAATATCAACAATATGATCAATATGCCTTCTCTAATTCAGCAACTTTTGGCAGACGAGTGCTGCTGAAAAGGAAGCATTAAGTACTCTGGTCTCTGTGTATGGTACTGAAGGGAAGGTTTTTACTTTAGAGCAGTTCAGTAGCATTTGTGGACCTGTTCTTGTAGGAGCGGTCTGTAACACTATGGAGAGATGCTGATCCTCTCTTTGTTGCTCAATGTTGAATTATTCAGGACAAACACCCTTACTGAAGGAAAGATAAAATGCCACAGAATATTTTAGTGGGTGGAGGAATGTCCCAATCTGAAGTGAGGGAGTGGGGAATGTTTGGTCCATAGATGTAACACAGACACGTGCTGCTCTTTACAGCTAGTCCCACAGGCTGATCTCTGTAACTCTATCAGTGACACAAAGCCACATACACAGGACAAAGTCGGAGGCCTGCCACATTAAGTGCATTGTTTTGCTCACATTGAAATGGAAGCCTTTTTTGCCTCTAGATGCTAGGGTGGGTTTTTTTGGTTTTTTTTGTGTTTTTTTGGTTTTGTTTTGGTTTGGGTTTTTTTGTTTTTTTGTTTTCTATAGGTATCAATTAAAATATGTAACACAAGGCTGCAGCAAATCGTAGCACAGCGCAACACAACTTTGATCTGCAACTTTCTTATTTGTTACAGAAAATGTCTTGATTCTAATATAGTTAAGATTGGAATTGTTTCTCTGCTATCCTTTACTTCTGTAGAGGCTCTCCATCACAATAATCTAAAACATATTCCATATATTGAGAATTTTTTCTGTTATAAGTTTAAAATGTGACTTGAAAACAGAATGAAAAGGCAGAGAGCTAATAAAGTGAATTTAAGGAAAAATAAATAATATGAAAAAGAAAGATTTCCCATCTCACCATCCATTTTATTTGCTGCCAGCCTCTTTGACAGTTTGTCACCACAGATGATGTTTTCTCCTTTTCCATTTATTCGCATATTTAAGTTGATCAATTTTTGTATTGTGCTTGCTGGCATCATGTTATCATTTGTACGCTTACACAAGTGTAAGTTCCATTTCTGTTTATTGATCCTTACCCTGCTCTGAAAAGCAGATGTTAGTTGTTCTGTCTGCCAAGGCTGACCTTTAGTGTAATTTAAATATAATCTCTGAAAACTCATGGCAACATCGGGGAAAAAGAAAACAGGAGATGTTTTTACTGTTTGAGTGTTTCAAAGAAATGCCAGTGTCCCACTGTGGAAGAGGTACCTCTGTATCAGCCTTTGTCTTCAGTATGTAGATGGTATTTATTCTCATTGAAAGTTTCCCATGAGAAAGAAACCCAACATGCCTGACTAGTCCTGTCAATCCGACTTGCCGTGTTCTTCTCCACCTTCGGTTTTCTGATTTAGACTATTCATTACTACATGTTTTAATCCTACTGTGCAATGCAGTGCATTGAAAGTTGCGCACAGACGGTGATACTCAGTTTGTTCTATTTTTTTTTTCTTCTGTTCATCTTGTATGGTAACTTTTATCGATTGTAAAGTTTGTCACACAAAACCCAGTCCTGCTATGATTAGTCAATATTTCTGTGGTTGCCTTTGCAAAGTGAGGACCTCACTTGGGATCCTGTGTGGAATATGATTTATACAGAAATGTAGATGTAAATTATTTAATTTCTGATCATTGAGGAAATTAAAAAAAACCCCAATGGGTCTGTGTGAGTGATGCATTTTTCCTTAAAGATTTCTTTGACTCCACTGTCCCCTGCAGTTTCTCTACTAACAACATACAAAAAAAAAAATAATTCAGAAAATTAAGGTAAGATATTTCATACGCATTTTTTGCTTCTTCCAGCAGACATTCACTTAGCTGAGTTAACGAACAGCTCAGCAGCCACACAAGACTTGTTTATGTTGTTATGGGCTGTCTCTGTAATCGTTTCCAGAGCCAACAGAAACTTAAAGAAAAAATTTTCCAAGCTGCAGCTGGAGCACTGCAAACAGTCTATGACATTTGGTGAAAGTTTAAATTAACATATGTTATAGCAAGCAACAAGGAAACAGCTGGGAAATATGCCAGCTGTTATCCATAAATAATGTTACATTATCAACACCTATATTTATATGGAATTTTAATGGGTAAAGATGCAAATAACTATTTTATTACTTAACAATGTGCCTGCACTGTAGGAAGAATCCTGGCTATCTTCCGTGTGCTCCACGTGCTGTACAAACAGCCTCAGGTCCTCCCAGGTTGCCATCTGAAAACTCAAATTTTATGAGCAGTGACTGAAGCTCAGCTTTTAAGCAGTGAAGCGCTCCCAGAGTTTCAGAAAGGTTTTCACTCTGCTGATGCAAAAGGGTTGAAACTATATTTTTTGTTCTACGGAGTTTACATTTTTGGATTCCAAATTGGTGTATGGTTGAGGTTTTTTGGTAGAGCCACCTAAAATTGGGAAGGAAACACCTGTTACTCTTTAGACAGATTATTTTCTAGTTATTGGTGTTATGTCTTACTTTCTGTGGTTCTTTCTCCCTTCCTATAGAGCAAGATACAGGCTTCACAATTTTCCTCACAATATCTCTTAAACGTATAACAGAAAATTCACTCCTGAGGTAATTTTATTAACCAAGTGAGAAAATAGACTTCTCCGTGCTTCAGAACTTTGTCTGGTTTGTTATTTCAGATCATCCCTGGGCATATCAGTGGCAAACTTAAGTGTAGTAAGAAAAGTTAATATTCCCACAACTTTAACTCATGACACGCTATCTTGATATGGATTCTCAGCTACCTGGAGATCCTTAGGTTTAGACTCTACGTAAATACATATAGCAGTAATGGTATTAATTATGGTATAGCATAATACTTTCAGTATAGCCAAGCTGGATTATTTGGGATTTATTTTTAAAATCCTGAGCATTTTTCTTCTTAGCAGAAATTTAATTAAGTTTTGAAATAAAAGTAGTAGTAGTGGTTACTTGGTTCAAACAGGAGAAACTGATAACAGAAGGTGCAGAGTTCCGGTTAAGATATCCACAAGAGGTTAGATTCAGGACCTGACTGTATTCAAATCTGTCTTCTTATTACAGGCCTGTAATAAATGAACTTAGTCATTGATTATAGATCATCTAAAATAAGAAGAATGGTTACTGACTACTGTTGTCTGATTTTACAGTGAATATTAACTTAATGCAAAGGTTTCATATTAATTTATTCCACGTTTTCTAGCTAACATCTGTTCAGTTAAAAAAATATATTTCTTCTGGGTAACTAAATAAATAATAATTGATCTTTTCAAAAAACGATTAGATGCGTAGAAGCAATGCAGAGGAAAACTTCTGTTGCATTGGTTGTCCACCGGGTATTTTTCACTAGATTGTGGAGATAAGCACTGCTTTCATAAATATTTATCCTGGAATTTTAGCATCTAAAGGAAGAGAGTTGATAATTTTGCTTAGGAAAATAGTAGTTTCTTTTGTAAAGGTAGAGAGCAATTCATGTATTGTAAATACAAATGCTCCTATTGGCAACTGCTTATCCTAAGAAAAATGTTCACGGAGAATATATGGACCTTAAAAACAAACAAATGAGTGAAAAAGGGTCTTTTTATCATCAGTACACTCAGCATATACTGCTTTTAAATAGCTCTAATACAGATAGAAAATACATTAAGAGACCTATTTAATTCAGGCAGATTGCCAAGAATAGGCAAAGATGTTGTTTACAGTTTATTAGTACTGAATAAAGTGAAATTATATTCAATTTTAGCATCTGGAGAAAACATGGCTTACTGAAAGGTCAAACAGTTGAAAGGCTGCCCAGGTTCTACAAAGTACTGAAGCTGAGGGTCTGGTCTCAAGAACCACAGTTCTCAGCAGAGAATTGAACTGAAAGGAATTAGATCCAAAATGTTTATCCTCTCTCAAATTGCTGTATCACATTCCTTGCAATGCAAATTATTATATATGCTGACTCTCTTTAAACTGAGCAAAGGCTACGTGAGAGTAAGGGGAAGCTGGAAAAAATAATTGCAGCTTTAAACCAAAAATTCGTGTACCTGACCCAAAATTGCTTAGAGGTAATTTGCCGTGCCTTGTGCTAAGAAAAGTGAGGATCCATTTAAAGTAACCAATTCGTAGCAGCGGTGACATAGATTTGCAAAGCTGTACCACGTTGCTGCAGTTACTGGGGAGGAACAAATTGGGTCATTTGTTGTTGAAGAGAGGTTTTTCTACTTGTGATATTTCCTTTCCCTGTTCCCTGTGCAATGAAAACCTGTTACCGCTCATCCTCATAGCCTTCAAATATGCTCTGGAAAAACTGGCAGTTTGAGTTGGTATAGCTGGGAAACAAAATATTCAGAAGAATCCATCACCTCTCTCCTGTTTTTGATTTACACACACACACACACCCCCCCTTAAGTCCCTTAGTGTCCTGGTGACAGGAAGTGATAAACCCTAATTAAATAACATCTTCATTTGGTGACAGAGAAGGCTTCCCGCACTGCCTTGTCCCAGAGAACCTTAAAAAAAAAAAAAAAAAAAATCCTTCACCTTGAGGATTTTCTGTGGGAATTGGGAAGCACAAGGAGACAACACACAACTCTGGGTCTAAGCAGTTTCCATCTGAGGGGAAAAGGGATGGTGTGCCTAGGAGTGTGGAAGCGAAGTTAATGCTGTAATGTTTGTAAATATATACTGTATTAGTAATGCTAGTTTAAGCCCTGCTAATACAGCCCATCAAAAGATTCTGGACAAAGACTCAAACTGTTCTACCATTCTCTGAAATATATAGCTGAAAGAGATTCTTATTTTGTTTAGAATCTAAACTGCATACTTTCTTTGATTCGAAGATCTCTTCTACTTTCAACTTATTATCACCTACTCCCATGCCAGATGTAGCACTGTTATTCTAAAGTTTAGAGTCAGAAAGAGACAAAGAGAAACAGTTAACAATCTAGTTATATAATTTCTTGAATCAAAGATGATGGATTTACATTCTTGAGATAGGTCTTTAGCTTCAACTCATGTTGATGCCAAACTCTTCTTGTCTCAGTTATTCTCATACATAATTTCTAGTAGGAACCTGATGGGAAAATGTGTGTCTCTGCTTTTCTGACCTGTGGGACTCATTATTGGCTGCAGTGACTATGCTGAATTTTGACAAACAGTTCACCTCTAAACAAAATAAACACATGAACTATTCAGCCAGAAAGAAATCTGCATGAAACAGTTAAGAACAGTTGAAAGGGAGAGCATGTAACTGAAGCTGGAGCTTGATCTCACAGCTATGGAGGTGTGAGCAAAGTTCTCCAACTAAAATAAACAGGCATGTACAGTGGACTGCTCTGGGAAAAAATTGGCTTTGTTCTGGGCTGTAGAAAGAGTCACAGGAGCACCCATTAGTAAAGCTGTGGAGTAGTGTTATTTTTGACTGTGCAGCCCAAAGAAATATTCCATTTTATTTTTTTCTAAAGATTCCAACAATGTAAAAGTCTCAGTATCACAAAAACAGTCATAAGTACATCTGTCCTACGAATACCTGCATAGTCTGCAAACATGGTGAACCCTTTCCACACATGTGTGAGGCTGCATTTCAGTCCTGCCTTAGATTTCCCCCACTTCATCTCTATCTCTCCATGTTCTGCTTTTCAGTGTGGGTTAATAACACTGACTTAGAGGACATGTAAAATAACGTACTCCAAAATGCCCTGTATTTATTTTCAAATGAGAAGAGATGGTGTAATTGTTCCCATTCTCTAGAGCAACAAAAGGATGTAAGCATTTTGGTTTTAACCTGACTGTGAATGCAAAGTTACAATCAAATGTTTTCTTCAGGGTTTATGTATAATCCTGAAGTGGTCTAAACAAAGAGAAATCAAGAACATAATTTATGTGCCTAGCAGCACATTATGAAAACTTACTACTCTGAGACCCTCAGGCATGTCAGAAGAACCCAAGTCATTATTGCAGTGCAAAGAACTTGTCACAGAGAAGTTTGAAAGCAGAGAAACCATTTAGAATGGTACGACAGAATATCACTAACTAAACCTGACCAAATGTGAGTAAATGTGACCTTTAAAGTGTTATGCTTTAAGAAGTTCAACTAGGAATTTGTAATCAACTTGCAGTAAGAAATTATGAGAATGTATTGGGTTTCATCATGTGAAGCTCCGGGGTGGAAAGCATGTGTTTCGGGTGAAAAAGAGGATGTTACCAGTTAGTGATATTGGTCAGTAGGAAATTGCTACCAAAAGTAAGGACTCCTGCACTGCATGAGAGGAGACCAAGCACATCTGCCAGGAAAAATCTTCACAATAGGATTAGGAATATAGTGTAGGAAGGGAGCAGTTGCTGCCAGTTCAGGCTGACTGTAAAAAGCAGTTACTAGGTAACATGGTCTTTCTGATGCTCGTGGTTTCTGTTTCCTAAAGACAACAGAATGAGGAGCATGAAGATTTAGACAGAATACATTGATGCTTGTAAGGAAAGCCAAGCACAGGCTAGGAAATCAGGGGCCATCTACAATCATTTAACTTTACTGATCAGAGATGTCAAGTACTGAACAAAAAATTGTATAGTATAATAATATGGTTGGTGGTGAGCATGGAGACAACTGTGGCGATTATAAAAATGCTGGCATAATGCTAAATATGAACAAACGTAACTGGATTTCCTTCTGTCAAAGTGAGTAACTGTATGATTAGTGGAAACGTGTTTTGAAGTTAAAAGAAAATTAATAACCACAAGAAAATATAGTCAATGGAAAATAAAAATATTTCTTTTAGAAGAAAAATTAATTGCAGCTGGCTACTAAAAATTATGTAATTGTGTGAGCCATGACGTGAAGAGCAAGGTTTTTCTTGCTGTGCTGTAATCTGTAGGTAGTGAGATCTCTGATCTGAAGGTTATGTTACTTGTCACACACTAATTCACAGTGCCCATCTCTGATGCTTTTTTGTTCTTGGGTCTGGCTAGACCATTATATCATCTACAAAGAGAGTATGGGGGTTTTTTAACACAGACTTTGAATAAAGACTGACAGACCCAAGAATTCAAACAGATTAAAAGTCTTTTGTTCTCCTTTACAACTCTTTCACAAATCAGAAACTCATGCAGTACTGTCTTGGATAGACACTTACCAACTGTACCCTTAGGATATTAGCTCTCTAGCTTAAATATTTGTAAACACAAAGTGAAAAAGTGCTACTATTCACTCACACATACATATTCCAGGGGCAACATACCTCTTGAATTGAACGTATTTTTAAATACTGCGATGTTCTGATAATTGTTTTGCCACAGGTCTATATCCTCCAAGTAGATTTTTAAAAAGTGAGATAATACGATGTCAGTTCTCTATCCATAATTCGCCTAAGCATCTATTACCATATCTAGTTCATCTTCTTTAACTGTTTAAGTAACTAGCTAAATTAGAACAGTATAGGATCCAAAAAAAAAGAAAGCCCAAATGTGCCAGCCCTTCCCATTCTCCACACCCCCAACAAAAAAAAAATCCAAAACAAACAAACAAAAAAAAAACCAACCCAAAAAACCCCGAATGACAAAAAAACAATCCCAAGTGTACTGTAGGCAAGTGGAAGGAGGTAGGAGTATGGAGGTTGCAACACTGGGGGTCTCTGATTTACAGCTCTGGTAAAGAGGCTCATATAATTTACATTGTCTGAAGATCTTACCCTCAAGATTTATGCTTTTCACTTCAGCAAGCTGAAAAATTTCCCCATCTTCTATGTTTTAAATTTTAAGTCAGAAGAGAATGAACACAGAGAATAATGAGGAGAAAAGAAGGCCCAGAGGCAAGAAAAGATATTAAGGAGAATATCCAACAAAGAAAGGCAAAGTGTCTTGTACGGTTGGTTTGGTATTTTTGTTGTTTTTTATTAGTTGTTTGAATTACCCTGTGAGTGTACAAGAAATAGCCTTGACAGGATGGATATATCAATGAAAAGGTGAAGATTTTTCCCGATTCTGAAGCTTCTCTAGCTTTTTCAATTCTCCAAGGAAATACTGGCATGTTTTCTTGGAGGAGCTGAATTTCTACGTGCACAAGTAGTGCCTAGTGTTTTGGCAAGGAGGCAGTCATGCCCTATTTTTCTCTCATAATTATGCCCTTCCAGAGATATGAACACATCTAGGTATTTTCCTAACTAGGCTAGTGTCATGGCCATGGCTTCAGATTTGAGAGTTCTCCTTGGTTTCTGATATTTCTTTTCTTAGAGATGAGCACCATTTGAAATGTTAATAGAGAAGGAGAAGCAGATAGTGCAAGCTATCATTCTGAGCAGTGAAACAGATTACAGATCAAGGACTTGGTATGTAAAGCAAGTTTGCTGCTAGCCTTTGGGATGAATATCATTACAGATGATGTAAAGATGTTCCATGAGTATTAATAGTGTTGTCCTATTCCTGTGTACTTTTCTGCTGTTAAGTCTCGAAACACAAACTTTACGCTGTTGTGTGGGTTACTTGAGTATAGCAGTCTACCTTACCCATACTCTATTCTTTTTATAATCCTTTCATAACCTATGAAAGTGAAACTTTGAATGAAATTCAAAAACTTCTGTGAGCATGTCACCTTGCTGGACAATATTCTCATGTCCTGAGCTGTTTGTGATGGGGATCATACTTGATGTTTTAATGCATATAGTATGGCTGAAAAATGAAGTGTGGTGTATATGCCTTGAAGACTGACAGGGCTGTAGGATCGGATCCATCTCATTCACTATCAAGCCAAATCAAAACTTCATCCCATTTTGTAGTGGATTTGGTCTTTGTTTGCAAAGAGAAAAGGGAATAAGGAGATCCAGATTATTTTACTGTGGAGAGATCTTATTAGAATTGTTTTTGCAGTGTGTTGGCATCTTTGGAGGGCACATACGTGTACATAAAGAAACCTTCAGCTTTGAAATTTGGAGAAGGCAGGCAGCCCAGGATTGCACAGGAGGCTGTATGAGAAGCTGATTTTACTAATGGAGTCTTCTAAGGCTAGTAAGTAGTTTGCATTTTTGAAAACCAACAGTTGCACATATGGATTTTGGATTTATGTAGATTTTTATTTTTTACATTATTCCAAATGTACACTATGATTTAATAAAAATTTGTATGGATTTTTAGTGAGTTTCTCAACTGTAGCAAAAATTAGACCAAAGGAAAAAAATGATTCATATTTCTTCCAACAATATCATCCACTACCATAGCCTATTTTGTTTTTCTTATTTCCTCCTCCCACTTAAGGACACAGTTTCCAAAAGTAAGGCTTTGATACTGAATCCTATCTTTAAGATTTTGTTTTATACAGTGACTACATTACAGCATTAATTCCAGTGTGTAAGTATTACGTTATTGAAGGATAAGCCCAAATGAGTAGAAAACATAGTGAAAAAAACCCATAAAAATACATAAAATGGTTTTGATTTTTTTTATATTTAAGGGATATGTAGCTATAATACTGCATTTATTCACAACATAACAAGGTATTATTTTGTTGCATGTAATCAACTGTATTCTGGTTGAGTAACAGTTATGATTCTCAATCTAGATAGAAATACCTTTCTATTTATCAAACCTGATATCACTGCGGAGGAACAGGAATGATTCAAATGAGGTTGAACTATCAAGGTTGACGAGTGTCTCAGAGAATAAAAGGTGCTGGTGGAGCATGTTTCTCTGAAGTCTGTTTAATGCCAGCACACACAGATCTTAAATGTGAGGATGAACTTAACACACAGGCAATTCTGATGAGCTCCTTTTTCGTGGTTATTTTGTGCCTAAAAGTTGCAGCATCCGTGCTTTCTGTGTGAATACGTGTTTCTTTCTTAATATAGCTGCAGAAGAGTGTGGTTTGTCCTCTGGGGCAGAAAGGGACCCTGCCTGTGAGGAAGAGTGAGAGGGGCATGTTGAAGAAAACTGTATCAGAGCCTGTCAAACATGGAACAGGTTCTCTTGTTAAACTGAGCTTATCCCACTGTAGGCTGTGGTGCTAATGGGCCACTAACACAGTGCCAGCGAGTTCACTTTTCTACTCAGCAATCCATTCTGTGACTGTCCAAAGCACAGCCTTAATTAGGCAGACTCTGTTTGGTTATGGCACAGGTTTTTTTCCACTAGGAAGTTAATGGAACCTCCAGTCTGTCTTTCTGAGTTTAGCATCCTGAATAAAGGTTCTCCTTTCTCAGAAATAAATGTTAGGAATAATCTCAGACTCACATCTGCTGTGAAGGAAGATATGAAACTTAGTTTCTCATCATGCCATTAAATATATTTTAACTGCTACTTATTGCCTCCAGGTGAGTAAATGAAAAAGGGAGCAATTAAAATTGTGGGTGATCATAATTTGAAATTTGTTTCCTTTTCTACACATTTAAGCATGTGTTTTCCTTTTAGCTCTCACCATCTTTGATTTACTTAATTATTGCACCGTTAGTATCCATTCTTTGTTCCAAAACCCTCCTTGTTAAATTTTTAATGGTTTTTCTTTAAGAACACAATTTCCCATGTCTTTCAGAATTACTAGATGAAACTGTTTCAATAACAAACAGATCAAAAGACCACAGTGGCCTGCATGTTACTTATGATACTGTACTTGCTATGGCAACTGCTAATGATGTTTAAGATATTTATTAATTTCTAGGACTATTTGTCCTTTCCCAACCACACTTTTCCTTACTGAAGGCTGTGTGACCAAAAAGGACATAATGTGAAATACATGGCCCTTAATCTGTTTTGGGTTCTTCTTGAAGAAAGACTCTTCCTCCCAAATGCCATTTTTTTTCCTGTACTGCTCTGGAGGACTTCCTCCTTTCCTCCCAAGCTGGATCTGTCCCAGGAGGAACTTCTTGAATTTTGCTTATGAAGAAGTTAGAAAAGTGCTTTTATTTCTCCTTTGCCCTGAATGAGTTATACTGGAAAACTGTTAGCAGTTGTAGGAAGCCAAGAAATGTCTGTTCTGTTCCTATGAATGTTCTGAAGAGAAGCAAATCTAAACTATGGAAAAATGAAATTGCAATGAACGGTATTTGTCTGTACCCCATAGGAAGTACTTGCTGAACTCATTTTCAACCAACCAGGCCATCATAGACTCCTCTGCATGGTATGTGAGCAGCTGTCCATGTTAAAGTGTAGGTTACAAGTTAGGCTTGCTTATGCTTTCTCCTATGTCACAATTTTACTGCAAAGACGAGAACAGAGTTTCTACATAACCTTGCACTGGCTGACTCTTTATTTTACACAGAAAAGAAACACAAGAAATTATTCTGTGCTTATGTTTTAGGTTTAAGGCAAGAAAATAATAAACTTTAGATCAGTTTTGAGCTGAGGCAAATAATGTAGTTTCTAGAAGGGTGACATTCTACGAAAGGCCAAATCTCAGCCCCTGCTAACTAATGCAGCTCCACCTGCAGAAGAGCAAGAAGTAAAGAATGGGGCAACTGAAATGCCACATGCCTTCAGGTACTGCATGAGCATGGGCCTTACATTTGGCACACTTAACTACTCTAAAATCATCTTGGCGTTGTTAACTTGGCCAGGTGGCATAAGAAACGTGTAGAATAATACTGTCTCCAACCACGTGTACTGTGAGGAAGGACTGAGATTCCCAAACAAAATAATAACAAAAAAATTAAAAGGCTGCAGGAACTGACAGCCCATTATATAGAGACCAGCATAAACTGAAGTCGGGTGCCTCAGCCTTGTGAGAACAACTGTAACAAGAGAAAAAATGACACTACAGTGGTTCATCTTTTTTTTTTACTGACTGTAATGAGAAAAGGAAATGATGCTAATTGAACCAATTGTTTCTTCTGAAATATGCCTAGTGGATCTCTTCAGATGCTCTTCTCCACAGCTATTGGTGCCAATCCTCTCCCATGGTGGGAGAGCTCCTGGAAGGGCACACACATACTTGTGGAGGAGTTCGTATGTAGCACTTCACTAACATAGTGCAACTGACAGATTTGTTAGCAAAAAAACCTTTTTGCTGTCAGGCTGCGACAATAGGCTACCTTAATTCACTGAATATGTCAAGGATTATAATTTGATGAGAGCTCTTTCTCCTGATACAGATTCTGACTACATGGTTCCTATAAGTGGATTCTTATTCAGTTCTTCCTGCATGTTACGGTATGGTGCAAAGGCAGGTATTCTCCTGTTCTTTCTTCGAAACACTGACTCACACCTTCTATTTCAAAGTATTTTCAAGGAGAACTCATAAAAGATGAACTAATGTACCACACTCTAATTACTTTTTTTTAAAAAAAATATAAACACTGCTTTGTGAGCAGAACCTGGTTTTAAAAATCATTCTTCCAGTGGATTTGTGCCTTATGCCCCCTAATTGCATCCTACTGCCAGTTACAACCAGTTTCCTCCAGTTCTTTCGTTGTACCTTGACAATCTCCCTTTTGCAGCAAGCCTATCTCCCTCTAGCATCCCCAGTTTATTTGGCTGGACAAATTGCTGCAGCTCGTTCAGAGCACATATGTGCTGATTTGCTGGCTATCTCTGTGAGTGGGAAAAAAATCTTTCACTCAGCTGAACCAATAATTTGGATCTCTTTTCAATAGTCAACTGGTTTCATTATATTTGCAGCTGTTTCACACCTCTGAAAGCTATGCCTCTTTTTCAAAGTGACCAAGAAAAGTTCAAGGGTTATTATGGGAGATAGCCATATGGACAGACTGCATAGATTTCTTCTTATCAGAAACTGTTGAAAATAATGTGACTTCAAATGAATTTAGGGCAGGGGAGAATTGGTAATGTTAATCTAAGAAATTTTTTTGTTGTTTTGAAAATCAAATGAGTTTTAGAATTGCATGAGGACACTATAAATTTTTTTTGTTATTCATTGGTAAGGATAAATGTAAAATCTTTTGTTGATGAAAGAACTGTCAAATCTATTTTGAGTGAATAACAATTAAGATTTTTCACCTTGCTTTTATTTATGAATATTAACTAGTGGCTTTTTGATAGCCCTGTGAAAAGTATGTATAATGTCCTTATCTCTGGTATAGGGGAAAAAACCCTACCCTGTAAAGGAAATGAGAGCATCATTTTGGAGAAATTATTAAAATTCCATTATCTGACCAAGTCCATCTCAACTAGTGCTTTCACCACTACAACATGAGGGACAGCAGGTCTCTTTTCTTTGTCATAGAAGAGAGAGGAATCCTTCCTGAAGGCTGCTAAAGATGTCTGAGGAAGACGGTATGGAATAGTATTTTCCCCACCAGTGAAATAATCAGAGAACGAATCTGCTTTCCCCTAACAGGGGGCTGTCTTCTGGTGTGTTTCACACAGAGAACGTCAGTCTGAAAACCTTGCCCTGATTTGGCTTTTCCTCTTGGTACACCCTGTCCCTTGGTTTTCTGTTGTTCTCTTTCTATCTGCTAATGCCTCCGAGCTGTATTTTCTTCAGCTTTGATATGCATAAGTCCTGATTTATTTTCTTTGCATATATAAATTTTAGTTTTATTTTCTATATGTTTTCTTACTGGTTTGCCTCTCTATATCAGTTGAGTCAAGGGAGCATCTTTGCAATAGTTTACTTATTAACTTCTGTCACGTCAGAAATGTGGCACATACTGTATAGGTTTTTGGCCATAAAAATATTGGCATAATAAAATAAAATAAAATATGTGTGCCAATAGGATTTATATTCCTAATTGTCTAGATGGAAAAGAAATATTAAGTTCAGATGAACATACAATACTTCGGTGCTGAGAAATAGGAAACCTTAACCTTTATGACTTTCTGAAAACCAAAGCAGAGCAATTCACAATACCAGAGATTAACGTAGGAAACAGGCACTGGTGCTACTTAACCTTCTTCAAAAGCAGTTGCTGGGTGTAATTTCCAATAGGGACTGATAGGCGAACCCATACAAGAAGGGCATGGCTCAAAATAAATGTTTCCAACCAGATAAAACAACTGGCAATGCCCCACAATCTCATTAGCTCTAGTGATAGCACTCAGAGTCCTTTCAAGAAAAAAAAGGCCTATTGCCAGAATGTATTATCAAATGGAATGGATCTCTTTTATTACATGGAAAAGATGAAGTAACCTTCTGAATATAGAGTATTAAAAAAAAAAAGGTTGAAATTCATAGAGTGAAAAATTATGAGCTTGGGTTTTTATAAGATTTGAAAGGTCAGGAGGGTAAGCAGATGGCTAGCTGTAGAATTTATTGCACTTTTAGCAATTGTTTTGATGTTCCAGGTGAAACCTTGCAAGCTTATGAGACTGTAAAATTCTATGACCCTGCATTAGAGTGAGGATTATGCTCATAATGTGCGTGTGATTTTAGAGATCAATCTATCACCCATTTATTATCTGCCAAAAACTCACGGGATTCAGCATGATTAATATCTTGAACTACAATTTTTACTATTCTGCAATCATGCGTCCCTTTTTTTGTACATTTTGCATTTGTATCCTTTATGAAAGTAATACAAATAAGCTTATCATAATGAAGTGATACCCTGATAATGCTGAGTGACTTTCCAGCAACCTTTCAGTACTCAAAAGTGACATGATTTTACAATGCATGTAAAAAAATTATGTATTTGGTGGTGATTATTGCTCACACTTTCTCACGTATAACACGCCATCCTTAGCAAATTCAGTATTATCAGGGTCTCAGTGCAGTACCTTTAGGGAAGGTTAACAACTTCAGTACAGAAGAGTCTGCACGGGGCTCAGGGTTCACCAGTGCCTATACAGCAGACAGCAACAGTGATGCCAAGCTGTTACTTCTGTTCTTACAGTAGCCCTGTAAAAAGCAGTCCCCTCTTTTTAGATGCATTGTGTTCCAGTGGGTGACATTTCACGTCTCTTTAGGAATATTTGTAAAGAGATGTCTAACCATGTAAACAGCATCTGAGACTATGCACCAGGAACTAAGCCACTCTCCTGGGCTTCCAGCAATAGCTTCAGTGCAGATGAACTCAAGAATATAGTGAATTTGACTGTGAAGCCCATATGACAGGCCCACCTTGTTATTCTGACTTTCATAAATTAAGCACACCATGCATGTGGCTCCTGGTCCATGACTGAAGTTCCTACTGCAGTATTAATAATGAAATGATGGTAAAAATTTCCTGGTGTCCAATACGAGTTGAAAAGCGTAAGTGCCTTGTTTCTGTCTTGAATATCTTCCTAAACATTTTTCAAAGATGGCACAGCTTCTGTAGTTGAATATCCCATGATAGTAAAGATGGTATGGAAACAATTCCAGTGGCTTCCAAATAATCAGGCTCATTGGGTTTAGGCTTCTGCCTGGAGAATACTGACCAAGAACATCAGGTGGGAAAAACAAGGATGGCCATCAATATTTTCTTAAACTTGGGAAAAAGAAGCCAATATTTTAGTATTTCCCAGATTGGGAAAGAAAAGACGAGCTGTATTTTTTCCTCAGTTGGAGAGGTGTACAAGTTTCACATGCAGTACTCATTTTACAAGTTTGTGCATGTGGTGATACACATCTGCAAGTCTGTAGAGAAGACCAATTACCCTGTTCATAAATTCAGCCTACATCTTGATTAGTTCCCTTTTTTGCCAAGATGATCTTTAATTTTTCAAGAAGCAGCTCACTGGAATTGTGGTAACAAAATAGGTAACTTTCTTCTTTCCAAACTCATGTTGTAGCAGGATTTCTGGCACTGAGTAGTGGTAGAGGAAGGAGTAGGCACACAGGAGGCCAGTGTTCTTCTGAAACTACACAGTCTGATTTTCAAAAGCTGGGTCTTGTATTCTTGCTGAAATAAAGTGTAGATACTGTATTTAGCTAGATACCTATCCTATTGAGAAGGAAGGAGGACAAATGGATATGGTAAGAGTGATGTGCAAAATTTGTGCTGATGAAATCATGGTTATTTAAACATAGTGCTTTTACTGTGGAAGATGTTTTTTGTTTGTCACGATTTTGAGCGTTGATTGCTGAGATCAGGTTTGGATTGTGCTGGTATTATAGTGGTGGGACCCCACTACGTTTAAATGCATAGAGACTTGAAGTGTGTTACCTAAGGTGAATTATCAATAAGAATTAGCTTTCTGTTCAAATTCCTTTGTTGCTATCTGCACAGTTTGAAATCAGACAGAGCCCAAGCACTGAATCTAAATGGTTGCTTTTCAGGTAATTCCACCCAATCTTCCCACCACCCCACCCCCCCGCCCTCAGTTCAGCACCTCTATGTTCACTGGAGTTGGTACATAGTTTCTGCACAAAAATGAGCAGTTAACTAAATGCTAATTAAAAGCAGCATGTCAGTTTATTGTGCTCAGTAGGAGCAGTCACAAAAGAACATGAACCTGAATTAATTTTTTATCCCTTTTTTTTTTCCTTAGCAGACCCCAGGAGGGTTGAGGGAAAAGCAAATGCAAATTTGAGATGGGCCTAAGAAGCTTCCAGTCCTGTGAAATATTTTGCTAGAGACTCCCAATATCAATGCACTAGCTCCTCTGCCTGTCAAATCAGTGTGCCACAACTTCTGAAACCTAAAATCTGCAAGATGTCTTAGGCTCCCGTTAGTTCTGGTACCACTAGTTAGCTATGGATTTGGTCCTGTGAGGTTTGTTGATGTTATTGATGAGACCTGAAGGCATTCAGCAGCTCACAGAGGTGATCACTATCCATACTGATTAATCCTTACAGTCCTGATCCAAAGTCTACTGCATTCAATGAGGTTTTACATTTCACTTCAGTAGGCTTTAGGTTAAGCCTTAAGATATAGGATAGAAGCAGATAATGGGGGCAGGATGAAAGGTGGACAAGGTAGGGGAATGTGAAGAGAGCTAAAATGTGAGGAGTAGAACCTCATCTCACACACAGAGCAAACTCGGTTGGTTTATCATCTTGGGTTGCCTTGTAATACTTGTGTGCCAAACGCTACAATTAAAGCAAAGAAAAATCAGTTGTTTATTGTTGGCAGCATTCAGAAATTAACCTGTATGAACCAAGGACAGACCTTCATGGGCTCAGTGGAGCCCTACCCATTTGCATAAGCAGGAAATGTGAATTCATATAGTCATAGATCCAATTTTTAATGCTTCCAGCAGCAGAGGTGAGGAAGGATTTTCCTGTGCTTTTAAGTACAAAACAGCTGGTTCTTTTAACTGTTTAGAAAATGTTAAATGTTTGAAATGTTTGCTGTCTTTCTCTTTTTCAGTGAAGCATTTTAAATCCAAATGCATTCTTGCGGTTGAGTTTGCTAGTCCATAATAACTGAGGTGTGCACATTTGTGTTGATCCACCATGTTTGCAGCATACAGCTTTCACAAAGCATCCCACTCTGTAGGTCTTTCCTATCGCTGCCTCTTACTTTGTGCCCTTGCTTGGCTGTTTACATTAGCCAGGTTGCATCAGTCGGACTTCTTGAGGCTCGATGGCCACTGCCCAAATTAGTAGAAGTTTCACCTCCAGACACATCAGATGGGATCCAGCATACTGGCAGAGGGAAACTTTTTTATCAGCCTTCTCTTAACTCCTTTAACCCCCTACTGGCAGTGTTTAATGTATGAGATATCATTATGATAAGATAGAAGAGCCTTCATTTTAAAGGAAACACTGGTTCGCAGAGTGATAACATCACTCTGATAATATCAGTTACACATGTGGCAGAGTAATACTTCATACGAGCAGTAATGATTTTACTGTCAGCTCTTTAAGAAACCAAATATTGTTAAGTTACACCGAGAGACACATGTACTATAGAGCCTGATCTCATTACATTTTATTGTAAATGTGCTGCTTGTTTCTTTGTCCCCCTAGTTCTCCAGAGTATAGGACAGGAAACAGGAGTTTAAAGTTAGTTTTGGCACAAGCCAGATTCATAACAGCTCTAAGAGCGCTTTAACTTGAGGTAGCCTGTAACAGCTCTCTCTGGAAGGCTGGAAAACACAGCTTCACCGCAACACAAGGGGATCCAGATGCTTTCTTTCCATGTCTTTATAGTTACAGTAAAATTACAAATGTGGTTCCAGGACATAAGTCATTGTACAAGTGTAGGGCTGACAAGAGTGGAAGTCAGTAGAAAATATCCAAGCATAATGCATTACCACAAATCCTTCTCTGAGCTAACCATTACATCATGCTATACCAGTCATTTGTCAAATCATTTGGCTTTCTCTTTCCAGTCTGTTATTTTCCTCCAGCTCTTAATTTCCTCTGGCTGAGAAGGAAAAATCAGTCTGTAATGAGAGGCCGAGATATCTTTTGATTGACTAGTGTCAGGAAGTATTTGTAATCTTTTGACAATCTAACCATATAAATCTGAGCTTTGAATTGTTCCAGATACACACCAGTTACTTTCTTATAAAGCCTGAGAAAAGTTACCAGGTTTTCATGCTTTGCTCAAAGCTTATAAAGGTCTCCAATACTACTAACTAACTGAGTTATTCCCTTAGCTCCAGGTTCATCCTTCCAGCTTCAGTGACTCTGTGAGTAGAATTATCATCTAAAAGCTTCTGGTCCAGTTTCTGTAGTCCTGAAGACCTCCAGTGCTCAGAACACCCTCATTTTGCTGGTGCAAGTAAAATTAAGGGACCCATGATACTTCCGTATCTTTCTCAGCCAACTTCTACCTGATCTGCTCACTAGCAAAGTACGTTAACATACTAAGAATGCTAAGGTTACACTCAATTAAACCACTGACTTGGTTCATTCCTTAGTATCTTAGGCTGTGTGTAAGCTGTGACTGAATGCATAAAATATTATTCATTGAATTATTACTGATCATCTGTGGCACTTTAGCACACTAAAGGATCTCTCCAACTTTAAGAGCAGCTGTTGTAGCAGGTTGAAAAAAATCAGTGGCCTCTTTCACATCAGATAGCACAAATCTCTTCACGATAACTGCAGTTTCTCATTGAATGCCAACAATCTATAATGATCCAGGGCCACATGAACAGAAATGAGCTTAGCCACAAGTCTGTGACAGAGGTTTGAAAAAATGTGTCATGAGCTTTTGCTCTGAAATCATCAATCTCTTTGAACTATAGAAGATTCCCCACCAATTACCACTTATTTCTTTTCTGTTAGATGGTCCTGATAAGTAGAGAAGCACAGGTCTGACTTTATTGCATGATCACGTTAAGCTTTCTGGGAGATCCATTATTGAGGGAGCTAATTTCCTGCCTAGTTTTAAACCCATTCTAATATCTTTAAAATACATGCTATACAGTCACAAATATGGATCTTCAAGAGTTCAAATTATTGTACAGCGAGTTTTAGGAAATAAGCTCAAAGAAAGGAAGACATCAGTATGGCCTGCATAACATCTGTATGTTCAGTGTACACACCAGATCACAGTCACTATCGCTGTCAGAAAGTCTCTTCTGCCAGTGGATACCAGACCTCTTTTTCCACCAGACTGTTTTTCTCTCCAAAGCTCTCCAGGAACCTCAGTGCCTGTTCTAGATCCCTGGTGGGACAGAAACTAGTAGCTAGAAATGTCTGAAGTGGTTTAGGCTCAGTGGAAATGAAGTGTGAAAACATGAAGCAAGCCCTTGTTGTTCACATGAAATGATTTTCTGTATTTGATACAGAGAATATTAGCAATTCACCAGCTATTTTTGCAGTGTGTTTCCTGTTACAAATCATAAAATGGCTGAAAAGTACAAATGCTGTTAACTGGTGCAATTATCTCATGAGGTCTAAAACATTGTTAATTCTTAATGGGAGCATATACAGTAAAATTAACAGACATCTGACATCATAGCATTCGGCAACAGTTCGTTGTCATTGCACGTTCAGAGTCTGTGTGCCTAATTAGGAAGATTCCTGACATCCGGGAATTACTGTCTTTGGTGGACCTGAGATGTGGTATGGTCAAATATAAATTAGATAACCTGTCTCAGCTCTAACTCCTTAACAGCTTCAAAGTATTACTCAATTCTGAGTACCAGAATTTGGATCATTGAGAAAATACATAAATTGAACTAATAAATAACCCTCAGAACTATTATGGTTTCTCATTATGTACAATTTTAGCACCATATACTAATTTTAAGCTGTTTTATTTTAGAACTGAAGATAAATTTATCTGACTGTGCGCTAATACAGTTCCATCATAAACCTGATTTGTATTCCCTAAACTTCATTATTTAAACCTTATGTTGTAAATTAATGCTTTGAGAAAGCAGGAGCTGCGATGTTCATTCTTGCCTCTCAAGCAGGTGTGTGTAGCTCTGTCAGGTCCTCACAATCAGCTGCAAAGATTTCAGTCGTGTTATTAAGGTTAATATAAAACAAGTCAGGATCCTATTTGGATCATTTGTAGGTCTGCCACAGTAGGTCCCATGCAGCTGGGGACATGGAGTAAATGGTAAGGCAGCTTTTCTATTTAATAATAACATTTTTAAAGTGTCATGTAACTTCCCAAATAAATCCAGGGAGGGCTTTCTGAACAGTTAAAAGAAACAAGTGTATTTTTTGGATTCTAAAGGAATACACGGTTGCTTTAAAAATTGAGTGTCTTTGGGATAGTACAGTTTGTTGGGTTTTTTTTAAGTTGAATACCTACTTAAATGCTTTATCAAATATTATAATATCTCAAGTATTATAATTAATATAAAAGTATTTCTTCTGAGCTTTTTCCTGGAATATATTTGGCACAAGGTACAGTAACTGCACTAGTCTTAAACCCCACACATTTTGCTAAGTAGTGTGCCTTATTTCTTGAGCACTGTATGTATTCTTCTGTAAAGCAATCTGGTTTGGATATACTGTCAAGATTTATACAAAAGTGTTAATGGAAATAAGGAACAGCTAATATTGATGATAAAGGGGTTTTTTATATTGTTCAGTAAAATTACTTGAGGCTACCCTTAGGGCTTTGTTTTTTTTCCTCTCCTGTTGAAAGGATGCACCTTAGTGCCTTTCTGATTCTCTCCTGACAAAAAGGACCACATCTACAAAACAGGAAAAAAAATCAAAAGATCATCCAAGATTAAAAGATCTATGTTAAAATTAGTAACACTTCCCCATAAGCAAAGTGTATAACAGCACATCTGGAGAGTGCAAAAGGGTTTTAGAGACTGTCTAATCGTATCTTGAATGGTCTGATTGATGCTACTTGCAGACACGATGTCAAGGGCTATGAAAGAAGTAATTGCAGAGTTTCTATTTGTCACAATATTCCTTGATGGGATTTCTGATGTTAGTAATTTGTCACAGTGGTTCTTTGTCTTGCCGGATGTCAAACAAAATGGAGATGCCAGAGAGCTGATGATTTGCTTTAAGAATGTCAGTGTCACGACTGTGGGAGCAGATTTATAATGAATATTGGGGCGATGGCAAAAGGGCAGACGTTCAGGCGAGGCTCTGGCTGTAGGTAGCAGAACCAGGTAGTTCAGGAAAGAATCAGTGGGCGCTGCTGTTTTCACAGTACACTGCAAAATCCCTATTCAGACTCCTATTATTCCCTGGGATCCTGCCTCAAAACTGTTTGAGGATGGTGCTCCCTCCAGCTAAACCACACATATTATGAATCTACTCAAAATTTGTTAAGTGGCAAGTCTGTTTGGGAGTGTGATTTACAGTCTGTCATGGCATTTTCCCCTCAGCTTACAAATTGTTGGGAAAGGCTTCTCTCCCTAAGATACTTCCCCACAACACTGTAACACAAAAAAGCTATTTCAGGCTGGTGACTTCCTATCATGGAGTAAAAGAAATGTAATTACTGATGGGTTTTCCTGTAACTGTAGAGGGGCATGGTCTTGGTCATGGGGGCACTGAGCTAGCCTTCGGGGTGCCCAGGGCAGATCTTACCTCTGCCACTGAACCCTTTTACAATTTCTCTCATGCTACCTGGTCTTTCCCTCTACCTCACCCAGGAAGGCATATAGTGGGGGCAATAGTATTTTGCTCCTCTTATTGTCTTTGTGTAACCTATTTGTGTTAAAAACTCCTTTCAGCGTAGACAAGTCCTTACCATACAAATACGTATTCCCTGGTATAGAGGGATCTTAACCTTGATGGAGGTGAGGATTCCTTTATGCAAACAATAAGAAGTCATATTCCTTTGTTTTATGTTCTGTATGGGTTTAACAGGAAAAAATATACAGCAGAATCTATGAACAGAATTGGAATTTAAATCCTGGCATTTCTCAGAAACTGTGCTGTTAGGTCTATTTTATTGTTATTCTTCAACAGTTCATGCATAAATAAATGATAGGAAGGGTCACTGATCTGCTCTGGAGAAAGACAGGTATGCCTTCTGTCATATTAGAGCATGGAAAAACAACCTAATGATTAGACATGTCATTGATGGCAAGTTCTAGGTATAGGCTGCTATAATCGCTCTAGGAAAAAATAAACAGAAATGGACATAACAGAGAGAGCTGACTGTCAAAGCACATCCCTGTAGAGTGCCTATGCAAGCACAGGGAGTGTAAATGAAGGCAGAAAGAAAATAATGCAATGGTAAAAATAAACATGGTGCAAAAAGATCATGCTGTAAGTTGAATTGCATTTTGGCCTCTTGTTGGGATATTCACGGACTGTGATAATATGGCCAATGAGCAAGCTAATAGTCAAGTAGGAAGGACCACAAAACCAATTGTGTGATGTGGAGACAATGTTTAAAACACTCTCCTCTGCTGACTTCAATTGTTTCTGACCATAAAAATTAAAATACAGGAAGAATGAGAATCTGGCCTGAAATACAGGTCTTTGTTATCCTGAAAATTTCAGCACACCATATATAACATGGATGCTTTTATTCTTACCAATAAGTATTTTTATTCTCGGGTTGCACATTAGTCTCTAGGGAGGCTTATAGCCCATATGCTGTGGCTTTCTGTCTGCTGACTGAGCAATTCCACCTGGTCTGCCTTTGCAACCAGCATTGCTGCAGAAAGGCTCAGGCAGGAGTTCACAGGAGGCACCCAGTTTAATCTATAGGATGCGTCTGCAGATGGCTTATCTCAGGAGTGTGTTAATATGTCAGGTAAGATATAGTATGTGGCTGTGATTCGTAGGCAAGAAAAGGGCAGTGTAGGAAGGTGTGGTATTGGACAAATAGCTTAACAGATTTCCCAGGAAGGCTGAGACACTGCTGGCTCCCAGCCATACAGACCAGGACCTCTACCCCTCCCAGCAGGGAGACCCTTCTCTCACCACCTGGTCTCTCAGGGGTGCTCTGGCTACAGTGTTTCTGAAGCTCAGAAATGCTTTCTCAAGAGAGAAAGCAAAAGGAAGATTGACAAGTTGTGAAAAAGACAACAAGGATTTTGAGAGAAGCTTCTGAAAGAAGAAAGGGGATGAAAAAGGAAAACAAAGCAAGCTAAACAACAGTACAGAGAGAAAAAAAAAAGTTGGTAAAGCAAGGGGAAAACAAGGGAGAGATATAGCAGGAAACTATTTACTTGAGTGCATCATGGTCTGTTGCAGGAAGGCAAAGTAAAGGTGAGAGTGAATGGAGAAAAGAAAATACCAAGGTGCAAAGGTGAATAGGACGTCCTGAGCAAGGCTGGTCTAACACTATTCAGTGACTACATTACTTCATCACTTAATGTGTCTTATCATAGTAAATAATTTCTGACAAATTAATTTTTGGCAGAGTCTGGTTAGCTCTTAGAACTTTCAGAAATATTAATGCATGAATACACCTGAAAAGTGATGGTGACAGTTTAAAAACATATTAGGGCACTATTTCCTTCTGCTGTTTGTACAACTTAAAGTAATTTCTGAAAAATACACTTGTCAGTCATTAATTAGAAGGCTGAATAATGACACTGCATCCTTATTTTACTGCTTTCTATTTCAGAAAGTATAGTCAGACTTTTACATTGCCTAGAAGTATATATAAGGCCAGTGTCCTCTTTGCAATAGCTGTGTGTAGAAACCTCTCCAGCATGGTTATGTTTACAAGAAAGGCACAGACCCTGCAGTACCTAGTATGTCCCCCATGGACCAATGACACTGGTGTTATGTTCATTCTCGGTTAATTCAAAATAAACTTAAATGACTTAAAAGAAATTTCACAGACAAAGTCAGTGCTGATAATTATTTTTGTTAAATTACTTTTTTTTTCAGACCCAACTCTTTAAGGAGAAATTATATACTTGCATACAACAGCAAATACCATTTCTGAGCTTGCCTCCTCTGTCAGAGATAATTAACTCGGGAAGAAAGGTGAAATCGCTTTTGTGTGTTTTCATATTGCACCTCCTCATTATTCCAGACTCTCCACATGCCCTGAATGATATCAGACCTCTTTGTCCAAATGCATTTAGGAGTTTCATAACAAGCAGATAGAAGTAGTTAATATGTCACTATAAGGGATCATTATTTTTTAGTGACAAAACTGTTCTTTCATACCTGCAACCTAAAAAAAAAAAAATAGTTTGTGCTTATCTAGAAGGTGAGGGAAATTTTCAAACCAGGCTGTCACGTACTGCAGCACCATCTAACCAGACAGTGATAAAATTGAATAGCTTTATCTATAAATCACAATAAAGTTTGACACAGTTCACCTCTGCCTTCAAAGCCTTATGAGAAGTCAGATTTTTCTGTTAGAAACAAAACCAAAATGTATTTATCAGAAATATCTGGAGTCTGGGAGAAGTAAGCATGTATCATCAGAGGACTTTCTGCCTGAATCCAAGCAAAAACATCTGTCTCTGGGTCTCGCCTTATAAAAACAGAAACAAAATAAAAAGTGGGGGTTTATGTGGAGATACAGATTCCCAATGGAGCAGGCTCCCACCCTCGTGGTGTTATAGGACAGCAGTCCCACTGGTCCTGCCCAGACCATCCACGGGAGGAGAGGCTCAGTTTCAGAACTGCTCCCACTTCTGGAGGCCAGGGTCCCTCTCTTATATGCTGGGGTGGCTTCCAGGCGAGGAGGGTATACTGTGAAGTAACATCCACCAATACAGCCAGGCACTGGAAAAAACAACCCTGGGGAAAAATAAGGAAACACT